>NW_024609868.1:87502467-88102467 GCF_016920785.2 Ixodes scapularis | reverse complement strand
CGAAAAATATTAAAATTCTCTCGATAAAATGTACGTAGGGTTACTGAAATAACGAGGCTCGATCTAAAACGGCCGCTAAAATCGGCGCCTGCACGTAGCAATCCAAACTTTTCGACAAAGTGCATTTAAAAAATTGGTTTCATCATGTAAAATCACAATGCGTATCTTCCTTTTTGTTAAACATGGGGCCAAAAAATTGCCAAGGTCAACGGCGGGCGGCGACGCGGACGACTGAGCCTATTGGCGGAGCGTGTTTGACGCACGTATTGATAGATGACGTCGGGAGCAGCGTTGAAAGGTGCAGTCGACCAACGAAAGAAAGCAGACGACACGCAGACGAAATCCCTCGCCAGCAAGAGCGTCGCGGTTATGCAACCGCGTTTTTAAGAGCGCAGCTCCTAGGCGCCCGTTTGCAGCTTGAGCAGCCTGGCCGTCGGCGTCGCCGTCGCCGTCGGCGTAACAGCGCGTAGCATTATGTGAAAGGTACCATAATGCAACGCGCGGGGGTGACTCGTGCGTTGCATTGTGGGACGTTTCCCATAATGCAACGCAGGGGTACTTCTACGCATTGTGGGATGTTTCCTATAATGCAACACGCGGTTACGCTGACGGTGACGCCGTAGGCGCTGCCGCGCGTAATACTATGCGAAACGTCCCACAATGCAGCCCGCGGGACACCAGGGAGACCCGCGCGTTACATTATAGGACGTTTCACAAAACGCAAAGCGCGGGTCTCACTGGTGATCCGCGTGTTGCATGGTGGGACGTCCCCCTAATGCAACGCGGGGTTACGCCGACGGCGACGCCGTGCGCGTAGCCTCGCGCTGCGTTTTGAAAACGTCCCATAATGACGTCACTCGTAACTGTTGTGACCCTCGTGACGTCACTCGTAACTGTTGTGACCCTCGTGACGTCACTCGTAACTGTTGTGGCCCTCGGGACGTTACTCGTGACCCTGTGACGTCACACGTGACGCCACGTGTGACGTCATTAGGAGGAAGGAGGAAAAGGAGGGGAGATACCAGCTTCCCGTTGTGCAGGCAAGTGATATCACCATTCATAGATCACGGGGAGGAACGTATGAAAACGATGTGTACTCGTTATTCAAGTGGCAATCTACACGGGTACGGGTCTGTGCTACACTCATCCATCTCTGTGGCAAGTCAGACAAAGTTGGTAAATTGTGTGTCCCCAAGGTAGACAACGGCTTGCTCGTGGTAGCTCTGTATATCTCGCCTACTGCACTCTCCAAATATTTCGCGCGCAAGTCAAAGAACTTCACACCATTCATGCAGGGAAACATCCCATTGGACCCGAGGGACGTGCACTCGCTGTTCTGCTGTGCCATCTCGGGGGAGCACGCTCAAGACTAATGCTGAGGAAATCAAAAACGCCGAGCAGTCTTCGACAGACCCGAGAGCAAGTAGGATGACATCGAGAGTACCACGCGCTTCGTCAAAACGTACACTATAACGCCGTGTCGTTCTCCCGCCTTGCTCCTGCTGCCCGGTTTCCTGATGTGAGAAGTATATTTGCTTTCTCCGGATAAGCGTTGAGCGAGAATACCACAATATATATATATATATATATATATATATTCCTCAGACTAGTTTAGCACGGTATAGATGCTTTCAGGGAGTCAGTTACCCGCGCTGCCACCAGTAGGCGCGCCTCCCGCGCGCTTTCAGGGCTGCCATAGCCGACCTTCAGTTTCTCGCCCTTGCTCCGCGTTGTGTGCTGCACCGGCCACCACCAGAGCTTGGTTTTCGTGTTCTTTTACATTCCGCCTAAGAATATTCTGTTTTCTTTAGGTCTTTTCGATATTTCGGGCTTTGATTTCATCATTTGATATCTATATTTACACATATCTCTTGTATTTTGTTATTTATATAATGGAATCGGACAGGGCGAATGGATCGACGTTTCAAGGTCAAGGCCTAAGCTTCAGAGACCATGTAAAATCATCTCATTCCTTCGTTTTCGTCGCTAATAAAGGGCAGTCAACACCATTACGACAAATAAACATTTCAACTGACGCAGTAAGGCTATCGCAGTCGTGCTTCTCGCTGCATGTGCGCGTTTTAGATATCGTTTCCGTAAGTAAAAGCCGATCCGCACATAAGCGCTTTAGCGAGCGACGAGACGAGCGACGGCGACAACGAAGAGTCAGTGACGAAGATTTCTCACTGTCGCTCGTCGCGTCGCACGGTCTTTATATTTCTCGAAAACGTCGCTCATAGTCTTGGTCTGTTGCTCCCGTCGCTTCCATGCAGTTTGCCTCGTCGCGAGGCTGACCGAGTAACAGTGAAACGGGCGCCGTCGCTTGTCTCGTTGCACGCCAAATCGCTTGCATGCGGTTTATACTTAATATCGAGGTGCCAATGGTTCAGTGCTCTGTGCATCGAAATTAATTAAGTATAAACCGCATGTAAGCGATTTGGTAAGCGACGAGACAAGCGACGGCGACTCGCTTCAATGTCGCTCGGTCAGTCGCGCGGCGAGGCAAACCGCATGGAAGCGACGGGAGCAACCGACCAAGACTATTGCAAACACGAAAAATGTGTTTGCAATAAATTGATGTGAAACCCAAATTGATTTATCATTGGATCTTTGTTATTGTGTTTTACAATGAAAAGCGAAACTACCAATATCATCAAATTAACCGTCACCCCTTTATGACTGAGAAACATTCTATTATTCTGTATATGACATTGCTATATTTTTGTGTTCAATGGGCTCGTGAGTGCCGTCGGCCACAGCTAAAGCAAGAAAAACAAAACGCCTCACGTCATGTGGTCTTATATTAATAGTACTATGTTGCGCCAAAAGCTCTTGCTAACTCAAAAAAAAAAAAAAAACCCTGCCAATCGGCTTATTATTTACTTGTTACTTCCTTCGTCTTGAAGACCTGAGAGATAATAGCGCCAAGAATTAAATTTATTGTTTTCTTTTCTTGAGTTGTCGCTTGCCTTTTTAAAGTTCGGTTATTTGATAAAGTACGACCTTCTAAAATAATCAAAGGAGTACTTAAAGCAACTCATTAATCTTATGCGCAAATCTAGGGTCATGTCTTGTTGACACGGACACCTCTACACTACTTATGATGGCCCGTAGCTTAGAGATTGCGATTGAAGCAAGACCGAGCTCCGGTCGACGCGGGATGGGGCAATTTGCGCGCGCGTTGCACGGGCTAGTCACGAGAGCTAAAGGGGCATGGTGCCAAATTCGATACAGCTACCTTCGTAAACACAGTTCGCAGGGCGGACTGTGTTTACGAACTAACGTCGTAACACCTCAGACTTTTCTCGTAAGAGCTTCCACAGCAGTACCTAGCCTCGTATGGCAACTTGCACTTTTTCTGCAGTTTGGTTAACACACACGCTGATAGATAGATAGGACACTTTGTTATGGTTCACAAGTCCACTTCCTTACGATGATCGCTGCCTGACCACAGCGGTTCTCGGAACTCGTGGTTCAGCTTAACGCTCTTTCTGGCTTACGTGGTGTCCACCGTATTGTCGTTTTCGACTGTAATGTTTGGTGCCACCTTTAAACGGCGCCATTTAAAGTTCACGTAAGTGGCGAGAAAATGCACGTGAGTTTCCAGTTGACGATAGCGGACATTTATGTGGCGCACCCCAACGAGTTATTTTAACTTTGGCAGTGTAGGTTGGCCGGAGTGTGCAACCACTATGTGCGCCTTAATACCGGAAGTCTCATGCGCCTTGCAATTTTTTCTTAATGAACACACGTCTGTTCAAAATTTATAACACGCTATTTACCATTGAACGACAACTCAATTTGGGCATTCCAGGTTAATCTTTCTTTTAGTATTGTTATGACATGACGCAGTCGTAGGAAACACAGGCATTCCATATACCGGAAGTTGTGAGGCAAAAAAAAAAGGTTTTCTTTTAAGTTTTGCATTCTTTTTGTTTAGACTTGTTCGGCATTTATTCTGTGTAATAAAATGGACCTACTTTATTACTTCATTGGCACTTTTGTTAGCGTTTGGTTGATTTTATTAGGTAGCAATGGCAAGAGTCACTTTAATACGTTTTGAGAAATAAAATTACTTGTAAATGTTCCTGCTCTTTGCAGTTCCCTGTTCCCTATCCCACTGGTTTCCAGAGTTATGATTTTTAGTTTGTTGAGCTGCAAATACTGCAATAGGTCCACTTTGCCATCCTCTAGATCTTGCGAACAACGAAGAAAAAGACCGATAGCTCTACTGGAGGAGGTGAGACTCATCGTATGAACGGTTTATGTGGTGTTTTCTTTAGCTTCGGATTTTTTTTTTAGTTAAAACTGTGAAGTTCGACTCCTTCACAAACATCTCAGTACGAAGTCTAACAGTTAAAATTCCGTGCGCGTCTTTATTACGATACGTACAGTCCACCCCTTCCTTCTTCAAAAGAATCGAAGCGCAGCTTAAGCACCTCAGCACGCAATATAAACAAGGCCACATAATGTAAAAGCTGAGTTGTCACAAAAAACGTGATATTTTTCTCTCATGTAAGACAGTCACTGGCGTTTCTCGAAAACCGCAATGAGTAGCTCTAACCGGTGATTTCTATTCATAAATGAGCGTACTATATTCAAATGTCCAAGCCGGCTAAAAAATGTAAATCAGCTTTATGTTCTCAATCTTGCAAGTGAAACCCACACGAGAGTTCTGAAATCATCAGAAAAGGAATTGTCACAGTCAAAAGTAACGTTCAATTGCAATTCCTCTCAAGTAATCCTGAAATAATATTGAATAAATTTTGACAGTGAATATTCTATATTTTAACCAATTACTTTTTGAATGCCTTCTGAAAGCGGGCTTACCCCGATGCACACAATACGTTTTGAACAAATTGTCTTTGTTCTTGACATAATCCCCCGAAACCACCCAAATTAGGTGTACAAATCTCCTGGTTATTGCCGCTACGGCAGTAATGTTTTCTCTTCACTTTACCTCTCCTCTTAGCAGCGAGACAATACCTCCACCGATAAGCTGCTAAGGTATGATTATTTTATAAACAATACACTTGACAAGGAATGCAATATATGAATGCATTAAATTTTTAGGCTCCGCTCCCACGGCGACGATGCTGATTTGCCTTTTTTTGTTTTTGTAAATATTTTTGGCAGAAAAAATACCCATATTTTTCTCAATTCATATTCATAATTATGTAAATAAAGTGTTAATAAAGATACCTTTTATTATTGTGAAAATATGTTTTACAATTCATTATTTTCAACTTTTCGAAGAAAGGGCACCATGCTTGCCGAGCCACCGGTGTAATTGTGAGTTCTGGGTGTTAATTAAACATTTAGAAAGTTTTTTGAACAAAAATGGCATTTTTCTTCTTAATCACTGTAAGTCCCATAAGCTTAAGTGTTCGTGGGCTTCGTAAATATAATGAAGAAAGTAAAACATTAAAGGCGGTCGGTCTAAAGATATGTACTGAGCGGTTTTAGATGATAGAGTATTTACAAAATAAACAAGCAAAGTTAGAAAAAAGGTCTTATTTTTATAAAAGTGAAACAAGTTTTTTTTAATTTTGTGAATTTCTAGTTTAGTAAATATTGCAAAGTATAAATTTCTAAAAGCGAAAACTTAAAGGTATTTGTTATAAAACTACGTACCTTATGCGTATATGTATACCTTGTAACGAAGACAACAAACAAGCAAAGTTTGAATAAAAATTTATTTTTTAAAAGCGTGAAACATAATTTAGCACTAGCCCTATGAAACCCTATTGCACCATATACCGTCATGCGGTTGCATGGGGCCAATGGTAAAACATATTTTTCTCGCTTTCCTTCAAACTTTGCTCGTTTGTCGTCTTATTTACAATCTACATAGAGGCGTAAAGTATGTAGTTTTATAACGAACACCTTTGAGTTTTGCCTTTAAAACTATATTTTGCAATGTTTTCAATACTAGAAATTTATAAAATAAAATAAAATAATCATGTTTAGAACTCACTTTTTTTTCTAAATGTCCTCTTGTGTGTACGACTTTTAACAATCTATAACAGTTGGGTATATATTTTTAAACCGACCACATTATGATTATTTTTTTAAACTAAGTGTTTTGCTATATGTTCAGTATTGTACATTTTTATCATTATATCTTTTTTAATATGCTTTGTTACTTTTACTATGAAAACACAAAGGTTTTAAATATTTTTATGGTAGCGTGTGTTTCAAAATAAAATTGAAATATCAAATTTGTGGACATTTCTAACCCATCTGGACTCTTACACCATTTTGAAAAACGCGACAAACATATTGCGTAATTTAGAAGAATATTTTCACTTGCTAAAAGCGGTGTTTATTTTGCAATCCTGTTTTAAACCTTTTTATGGAAATTATGTTTTTGATCCCTTGGGTCTGTTTTCCGCAAAATTAAAATGATCGTAAACATTTAAAAAAATACTTAAAGAAAAACCTTTGGTGAAAAGTATTTTGCACTACCAATAACACCTACAATTTTTAGGCCGAATCCATGAGGGTCGCATTTAAGCTTCGACCGTTAGGAGTGGGATGACCAAGTTATAAAAATGCAATCCATCCAGAACAGAGCCGTGTAATTTTTTTTTTCTGATTGTTCATCATTCACAAGCTTTTTTGCATTGCGTGAAGCTGGTAAACTTCACACAATTTCATTAGGCACTGAACGTCCCGTCTTTCTCTCCTTTACCATATCTTTGATCACGACATGCTACTCGTGAATCGCTGCTTTCACCGCCGGGGCAGCTTTTTTTCCCTTTCGACCACTCTTGTAGTTGCGGCAAACCGTTTCGTCCACTACTCCATACAGTAATTTAACTTTAGCTTTGAGTGGAGCATACTATCAAACGACATTGTTGCTATAACCGACACACATAAATTTTCTCCCACTGTAACCAGTTTCATTTCTGCTTTATCCGACTAAATTCCTCTTCTTCTGTGTTAAAATTGCGTGAGAAAATGTTCTTTTTGAAAAAGCAAAAAATAAGTACCCCTCTATTGTAATGCTCATAAGGGCCTTCAAGGATAATAAATGATGATGATGATGATTATTGAAACTTCTAGCTGCCTCCCATGTCTTCTTCCTAAAGAGCAGACAAGTACAATACGTTAGTTAGAACTACTCGAAACAAAGGCACTGTGAGTGCAGAGCCTCTGGAGTCGTTTTTAATTTTGGGTGTTATTTCTATGTAAAGAGAGTCTTCAAACAGAAACGATATTTTTCTCTCCAATCACTGCAAGTACCATATACCTGGGTAAGCGCAATCTCCGTAAATATAATGAAGAAAGTTAAACAGTCGTTGTAAAGCATTTTTTGGGCTAGTTGCATTTATTTCAAATCGGAGGACATATATGAATGTAACCGCACCTTTGAGAGAGTTTAAAACTAAAACCAAGAAAATATTCCATAGCATTAAAAATTATTGAAAGATGTATTTTTATAAATGAATTGTATTCTTTCAAATATTCACGATTGATATTAGTACTCATTTGCAAACGTGAAACCCGAAAACGTACATTCGCACACTGACACACTCACCGAGACGACAGTCCACTAACATTTTCGAGCGATGTCTCGACCATTCAGGGCAATTCGTTGACTCTAGGCATAAACCTCTTGTATGTATTTAACGTACAGGATATTTGTCAGATGTGAGAAAAACAAGCTCCAATATTACTGAATTGGCATCTTCTCAAGAAAACCGAAGTGCGTGTCGTGGGCCATACAACTCAGATCTACAAGTACTCAGCACCACTACATAACAAAGTATTGAAATTCATCCCCATCGTGTCAGTCAATACTCGCCAGGAGCATAAGAAATACTGCGGGGACGCAATCTATGGTTCTAATGTTCTTGGACGAACCCTTCTCTTGTTTCTCGGCACTTATCAGGACCTCGATAAACTTCTTAGGTGACTGTCGAATAGACAGAAGGAATGTCGGCGGCTTTAAACTTATTTCTCCAGTTCCGTTGAGTCTGTGTTGCAGATTTGACGTTCACGAATCCAGACGCACACTTCGCTTTTTAACCAAAATAGGAAGTTGCGTCACTATAAAAACACATTTACTTTCATTCAGAATACATGAAACACAAACCAATTAGCTCGAGTACAAAGCTTAACTGTCACCAAAAATACTGAGCAACTTTGTTTTTATTGTAAGCGGTTTGGCTCCCTACAGTATTTAAAAGTTCGTAAGCGTCTTAATTGACAGCCTGCATTATCAAAGAACCAAAATCGGATATATCTTTACAATACCATAAAAATTGCAGACGGATTGCCCTCTAATTAAATCTGGCTATCTTGAAATTTCAGCCTACAATAAATATTATCTAGAAGACAGCAGCATTACATCGCGCCAAACACTAACCTAAAACTGCGTTCTAATTCCCCGAAATTTCAATAACACAAACACCAAGAAGTAGTATAAGTCGTTCGGCCAAATAAATTAACGCGACTTATAACACTGATGGAATAAAAAGAACAACCTCCCCGAACACCGCACGTGACGAGATCGGAAAGGTTGACGGCTGTACTCACGCGAGCTGCACGACGCCGAGGCCAGTGAGCGCGAATGCCAATGCAGGCGACGCGCGAGCAGTGCAAGCGATGCGGTCTCGAGATAGCCACGGAGGTTGCTGACAGCCGACAAGCGCAGATAACGGCGCGGAGCGCGGTCAATGCCGGACCAAATGATGCAAGTGTAAAAAGAAAAGAAAAAGTGATCGGTACAATACTCGGGTTGGGGTGAGAGGAGAGAGTTGGCTGTCTCCTCTGTATCCGCTTGTTGCAGAGAAGGATGTCTCACTTCAAACCAACTGAGTGGATGACTCCGAGGGCCTTTCCCTTTTCACGAGCCGATGCCCTCATCGAACAGCTTTATCCGACCCTTAATAAAGAAACTGTTTGCCGATACGATTCGGACGATAACGGCACAGGGACCTCGAGCTTGATTGTAGCTAGTTTGATTAGAGGAGACAAGCTTAAAAAGGCAAGTGTTTGGGATTCGAGACTTGCAAGGACACGAAGAGTTGCTTCATAAAAAAACTGTCCGGGTCTGTTCTTTTTTTTTTTTTTTTCAGCCTTATATTTATTATTGATATTTTTGTTAATTTTCTCCCGCCAGAATTTAACATTCTGAAAGGTTTTAACAATTATTTGTAATCCTACAGACCGTTGCAAAAATCGCCTTCTGCGCGCTGGCATCTTTGTCTGCTAGGCTGCAGAACGCCTTCTGAGCAAGGGCTGTAGCTCTGCTGTGCGGTATATCGGATGCTGCGCATGCGTCCACAGCTAAGTGACTCTACATTTTTCGCCCGGGTGATAAGCGATGGAAAGGTCTATATAATGAAGAGAATAATATTACTCAAGGGATAGTTTCAGTAATCTTCCCTAAAAAAAAGTGTGTCCACGGTTGAATACCGATTAGCAGTTGGCATCAATAGTTGTTGGCGTCATTACTGAAATTTAAACATGAGCCCTGAAACCATTATTAAAAATGCATCCCACAATTTGTTTAACAAACCGGCTTACCATGATGGTTATTAACTTGTTAACGTAGCAGCTTGGGCGAGTTGGTAGCTCATATTAACACACAATACAGCACACTACTGCAAAAGTACACTCACACCTTACGCTCACTCCTTACGCACAAAAAGGAAGAAAAAACAAACGAACCCCATTGACTCACAACTCATTTTTATATACTTTGTCTCCTTCTACGTCTGGAACTACGGAATTTTTCGAATCACGCGCACCTATCTTCTCGACGCCAAGAAAATTTGTTATTTTTCTGTCAGGTTCAAAGATGGTGTACTAATACAGTTTTCATGATTCCTGAAGATGTGTTCAGTTTTAATAATTTCCCTAGTTAGTTCATTACTGTGCCTACCTAAAATTTTACAAGATGACAGGTGAACCTCGCACCCAAAATCACGGCAGTGTATGCCAAGGTGGCCAGAGGTAGCTCTGGTGCTATTGTTTTTGTGTTCTCGGAGCCTATACTAAGGGATAGGATATCCGGCAGACTGACATCTGCCGGATACCTTATTTCTTAATCATAAACTTCGACACCCTATCTCTTTATACCCTATCCCTTTATTAATATCGATTGCAGAGAGCATAAAAAAATTTTAAAAAATTGAAGGAACATCTGTCGCACCAAGACCCAGGAATAGTATAGAGGGACCAGTCGTTCTGCCCTTTATGCACAGATTCTCCCATATCATAAAAAAGTCAATAAGTTCAAAATTGACGTCGTCTTCTCTGCTCCCAATAAGCTTCCCATCCTGTGCAAACAAGTGAACTCACCTTATTCCCACCGAACGGTGAGCAGTACCAATAAACATCACAATAGCGTTGTCGAGTGCGCAGAGGAAGTGGTGTATTCGTTTTTATTTTCGTGTAGGAAAATGTACATAGCGCAGACAGGACGATTCCTTAATGATAGCCTCCGAGAACACAAAAACAATAGCACCAGAGGTAACTCTGGCCACCTTGGCATACACTGTCGTGATTGTGGTGCGAGGCTCACCTGCCGTGCCGTACAATTTTAGGTTAGGCACAGCAATCAACTAACTGGGTAAATTATCGAAGCAGAACAGATCGTCAGGAATTAGAAAAACTGTATAAGTACACCATCTTTGAACCTGACAAAAAATAACAAATTTTCTTGGCGTCTAGGAGATAAAAACAAAACGAATTAGTCGTTATTAGTTTATACAGCAGGAGTTTAGTCTGCTAGAACATAGCGACAGTGTTACCCACTGTAGATAAGCAATTTCGCCAGTGCAGTACGACAGCTAGCCTAAGGTCTTTAACGTGCACCATGCAGTAGTTATAAAACAACCGCAAGCCGGTACGATGCACATCCAGATTGAAACGGGCAGGGGTGGGGATTGAGCCCAGGATCCCCGGCTTCTGCAGCGTGAGCTTTCGCTCTACGTGCTCCGAGCTGGTGTGCGCTAGACCACTCGGCCACCGATCCCCCGTCTAGGAGATAGGTGCGCGTGATTCATGAAATTCGGTAGTTTCAGATCTAGAAGAAGACAAAGTATATAAACATAGCTGTAAGTCAGCGCGCTTCGTTTTTTTTTTTTTTTCTTTCCTTTTTTTGTGTAAGGAATGAGTGTACTGTGTGAGTGTACTTTTGAAGTAGTGCGCTGTAGTGTGTGTTATTACCTCAATTAAGGTCCGCCAAGCCTGACACTCTGATGGCGAAGACGGCACCCGTGTAATTTCCCCTATTATCAAACACGCTTCATCTAAATACACTAGTGAGTTCAGAATTCGAGACATGTTTTGCCGGCTTCCAGTGTATTCCGGAGTCTAAAATAATGCACATGAATAGAACCTCAGGTGTGTGAGGCGTCCGCCGCAAAGAGTAAAATGCTTCCTTCATCATTACGGTGCTTTTGGTAGCACTACATATTCTATCAATATGGCGACGCGCAGCACGCATTCCAAAACTCGGGAAGCAGACGATGCAGACTTGCGTTCGTCGGCAGTTACCTGGGAAGAAGTAGAGTAATCTAAAATCACCAGTATGATTACGTTACGCAAAGAGAATACGGATGCATGAAAGTCAGTATAACATTTACTTCAAGTGAATAAAACATGTTCGAAATTTTCAACAGAGCGCTGGAGACCTTGCGGCGGCGTCTCACACCCAGTGTTGTCAGTGACGCCATACGTTTTTTCGGTAACGTACAGTAACGTGCTTGTTACATTTTCAAAAGTCATAGCGGGGTAACGTACTTACGTTACTGATTACGAGGAACGGGTAACGTAGCTAAGTTACTCGTAACCTATTCTTTCGAAGACTTAAAAAAATTACACTTCAACTACTTTAGTGTTTCTAAGCGCCAAGCCTTGCGAATTTTTCAATTTTTGGCACCTTTGTGTTTAATTGTGCGTATTTCAGAGAAGCCGTAAAAAGTATAATATAATTATGTTCAGTTTCTGCGTGGATATAATGTTTCTTGAAATATTGCGTTTATGCACACCTATAACGTGAAAGAAGTAAACCATGTTAGTTTATAATTAGGGTGTGTACTTTCCGGTGTTTATTTGTGAGAAAAATCGGCGGATGTTTTTCGGTGTTTATTTATTTTCAAAACACCGGTGTATTTCGGTGGAACGTCTCACGACGAGGCTAAAATCGGTTAATATCGGTGAAAAAAAGCGATTGATCACAGGCAGAGAGTTCCAGTTTTATTCACATAGTTCATACACTTCTTCTCTAGGAAGCAACTATTTCTCACACTTGGTTATTATAGTAGATGCAAGCATACTTTCATGCTTGCATCTACACGCAAGGAACGTGCTGCCGTCATGGCAGCACGTTCCTTGCGGTTCGCAACCCGCAATTATGGAAACGCACTCTCCTGTACGACACGGACGTTGGCAGTGTCTTCCAGGAACCACAGCAACCTCTGAATACATGGCTTTCACCGACATTACTTGGCCAGACACAATGAGGAAAAGGCACGTGAGAGCCTACCCTCCAATGTGTTAATTTTTCCACAAAAGGGGGCCATGGGAGACACAATAGGGGAAAGGCGTATGAGAGCTTAGCTTCCACTGCGTTCACTAGACGCTTTTGACCCACAGAAAGGAGGGCGGACTGACGCTACCTGCAAGCCATGTATAAACACTGGAAGAATGCAGGATCCACGAGATAACACGTTTGACGAACCTCTACGGGGAAAGGGTTTCGCTAGGTCGGAAACTAGCAACGACCGGTGCTTTTCGGTTTTAACCAGGGCGAAAATATCCAACCACCGGTGTTTTTCGGTTTTAACCGATTTTATATTTTCGTCACCGACAGATGTTTATCGGTGTTTTTCGGTTAAAACCGGAAAATACACACCCTATTTATAATTAAACAGTAACGCGAACGTAACCTCGGTTTCTTTTATTTGCAAGTAACGAGTAACGCATTTCCTTACTTTTCTTCGCTAACGCCTAAAACACTGCTCTTACCGCTGACGCCTCGCTTGCGAACGCCAGCGTGCGTCGCCTACGAGGCGGGCGCCAGGAGGCATGATCAGAAAAGCTCATATTTAAAAAAAAAAAAAAATTCCTTAGCAACAACAAAAAGTTATTTTCCATTTCTTTTTTTTTTTATGTTGAACAGTTGAGGTGAATTGAACTTATGGTTGTTTCGAAAGTTCCGGGCACCGCTGCCCACATTGCTTTTTATGGCTCTCAATATGGCCGCTTCTGCGTAAACTGGAGATTTGTCATTTCATTTAAACGGAACAAAACGAGGCTTTGAAATTGTAATACAAGCGACTAGATAATTAGACTTAAGAGAACAAAAGATAAAAGTATTGTGGCTATCATTCATACCCAAGTTAACTATAAAAATTAAGAAATCTCATAAAGGCTCTTCTTTTTACGGCTCATATTTGGATCAACGTGGCGTCTTTAAATATTCGTATTTTAAGGTGAGATAAGGAATAGTATTAAGTATTTAGGCGCCCACATAGATTTGTGTGGTAAGCAACTTTTTTGTGTGTTTTTAATTAAAAACATAGTTTTATGCAAATTTCAAAAAGTTAAAGCATGACATTAGCCAAAATAAACTTTATTTTTTCACAAAAATTTGTTCTTAGATTACAGGCTTTTTTATTAAAATTACTTTTCTCGCATGTGTCCCACACATTAAAAAAATTATGCGTATCATTTGGCATGGTACCCCTTGAGAAGCTGCACATCATACTACGTCAGTAATATATTTCGTCTTTTTTTAATATGAAAGCATTGACTGGGACATATGCAGCAAAGCTGGAGTTGTCTGTTGACGTTTTCTGTATACCCGCGAAAAACAGCTCCTAAATTTTAATTGGCTGAGCGAATAGGCACATAATTCTCATTCGCTACGACACGTCATGTGGCTCCATAGCAACGGCATCATCATTGCTAAGCAGCCAGCCGAACTTTTGGTGGCGCAGCGGGAGGGGGACGCGGGTATGCGCTGGCCTGACGTTAGGCCTAACATTAGGCCTAACGTTACGCTTTGAGGTCTAACGTCGTCAACCGCTACCCGAAGTTAAGACGATGATGATGATGATGGGAGGACACGTGATTTCGACACGCGCCGCGCCGAGCTTCCCACTCCCGCCGCTGCCTCACCCAGCGGCGCAGCAGTCACCTGCGATCCATGGGCGGTCCGCGCGGCGCACCGCCGCACTCCCAGCCGGTGCTGCGGTCGCTTCTGCTCCACACGGCACCGAGGAACATGGCGGCGCCTGAAGCCTCTACATTGTCGGCGGCCGCGACCTCGGAAGTAGCAAAACGTGACCGTCCACGCCAGTACACCAGAGATGGACTAAGAGAGCGGAAGAACGCAGCAAAACGAGCCAAGAAGTAGGCAGCGAAATCCGCCATCGTTGTCAAGTCTCTGAATACGCGGCGGGCGGAACGAGCAGCGGCGCAAGGCGCTAGGAGACAGCGTAATGTTTTCACATTCACAGCTCATAAAAAGTGCTTAGGTGGCCTCGGAATTGTTTGTTTTCAAACATATAACACCAATAACAGCTGTGTTTCAAGGCTACCCTACACCGACGACGGCCCTGTAAATATACAAAGAAAAGATCATGCCATCCATTTAAATTTTTCTAATGCAGCTGTCTCGAGCGCGCATTGATCAAGAAACCTTTTGAAGACTAAGATCTAAAGTGCAAATATTTATAGTAAAAAATAGCTTATTTCTCAGTTGTAAAACACTGACTTTAAAACGGTGCTTTCGTTGGAACTCTTAGTACCGCAAAAGCAATTTTCAGTCATCGTATGGACTGGAGGCGTGATAGCGCTATAGAGAATCCCCCCCCCCCCCCCCCCTTGAGGTGCAATATAATTAAAATCAGACTTTTTTCAGTGTGTCAATCTTATTCACTTGTTCATTGACTTTTAACGCTTTCATTGTTCCAAGTTTTAATGTACCAACTAGCCTCGTAGTACATATTTGGGCTTGCACTGTAAGCTAATTTCATGAAAAAACCAGGTGACCTCACAAAAGAAGTTGTGATGTACACTAAAGGAATATAAGCCAGTAATACACCGACTGCTTTATGAAGGAAACAACAGAGATGAATCCTTTTTACTGAGCCTCAAAATCTACCACAAACGTCAAGTATTCTGGACAGTGAACCCTTAAAATCTCATGGTTTATTGGCCTGCTAAATGATGAGTGGTTATTTTAGGAATCGTCAAAAAATATAAGTAGTTCATATCTTACTTGTAAAGATTATGGTGATTTGTAACAATCTCTCTTAGCTTCAAAAACCGACGACACGAAACTATCAATGCAAACAAAATCGAAAAACAAAATATCTGAACTAGCAAAACATGAATGTCAGCAAAGGTAATTGATTCCGCATGTGTTGCACATTATATGACACTAGGAAAAAAATCTGATTCGTTCAAAAGGCGTAGGCTTATATATTCTTTTGTCGAGTACCTTCATACTCTACTCTATTGTCTGCTAGAATTCAATCACCGGGACGTGAGTGCGCAGCGCTAGAAATGCACTAGCTTCTCCGCACAGCCACACGGTGACGTTTCGTATTATTGACTAGTGCCTAACCTTACCTGATTAAAATTATGTGGAACTTATCAAAATCAATTTATGTATAAACTTCCCTAGAGTCTTAGTAATCCTCACAAAGTTTATATATACCTCGATTTAAAACGTTGAGTTCAACTGTAAATTAAATAATAATAATGTAGATCAACGTCGTAAATATCTGTACCAATATTCCAGCAATAATATATTCAAGATTGTTCTACTCTTTAATAAATAAAAAGGCTTTTAATCAGCAGTACATTCCAAATGTAGAATTTACTGCAGGTCGGAACGTCTAATTCATTAGGTGAGTGCAGTTTTGACGACTTTTAGCAGGTAAACGGTAGTAGCAGGAACACCAAGAAGACTTTATGGCCCTTGGTTGTTTTAAAGTTCTCGTTTATAGTGTCAAAGAAATCGACGTATTGTACGTACTATATTTTCCAAATCTATATGATTTTTTTTTTTAGGTATTACATTCCTATAGAGCACACTTTTCCTAAAACACCAGGTGAAATCTCAAAGCGTAAATGGAGACACAGCACATGCTCACTCTTTACAGTTAGAAGTCGAAAAGTTGATTTTTTTTGCTACGAGCTTAGAAAGCGCATCATGTGCTGCTCTTGAATAGTCAAAATTCAGATATTCTTGCTCCGCTTAAATGTGCTAACCTTTTATTAAGAATGAATCGTGCTCAGGCGCGCAGAGACACCACCGCCAGAGACACCACCGCCAGAATGTTAATTTAACTTTCCACTCACATTGTGTTGTTCCCTTGGGATGTAGACCCGCCATGGCACTAAGGAAGAAGCCCGGTCCTGTGGTTCCATCTGCACTTTATGAGTGCGATTCAAAAACATATTTTTGCAATTTAGACTTCTGTTTTAAGAAAATGAGGTCTCCATACCGGCAGAGGCTGCCAAACAAGAAGAAAAACGACACACATGGCAAAAGAATGGGAAGACGGCGCTGACAGTCAGCCACCGCCTGTCTCTATGGACCGTCTCTTTGTCATTCTCGCGTAGAAACTACCATAACCGCTCCTCTGCTACAATCCACCGAGAAATGTCACGTGCGGGACTGACTCCTTCCCGAGATCGATACCCCTACGAGAAGGAGTGGAGAGGAGGTTGAAAAAGCGGCTTCACAATAGGCTGCGTCGTGAAGGTTAGACTCGTGACGTCGTGGATATCCTCTTCATTCAATGTGCATCCAGGATTATGGTCACATTAGTGTCGCGCCTC
The DNA here is from genome assembly GCF_016920785.2 of Ixodes scapularis. Classification (NCBI taxonomy): domain Eukaryota; kingdom Metazoa; phylum Arthropoda; class Arachnida; order Ixodida; family Ixodidae; genus Ixodes; species Ixodes scapularis. The sequence continues at coordinate 88,085,649 of NW_024609868.1, read as the reverse complement.
ACTATTAAATTATGCTGCCTTCTCGCGCTTCTTTTAATAATTTCTGGATTTACTTTACTCCAATATATACTTAATATTATACTTCTTAATATATTTATTTGCATATTCATTCATTCATTTGAACATTCAGTTAATTTATAAGATTATGCATACATTATTTGCTTAAAGTGTTATACATTCATTTAATCATTTTATATTGTTTTTTTTAAATATAGCGGTTCATTCTTGCAATCATTTAACTAACTTTATTATTTATTGTACAATTCAGATGTATATTTTAAATTATTAAAAAAATAGCAATACAGTACAACTGTGATGAGCGATCCCGCGACAAGCCGAAGAGGACGAGGAAGAAGAAGATGGTGTGGGGCATGCGAAGAGCGCTAGAGGGCATTCGGGCGGTTGACAAGGGACGAAGCAGACGCAACCAGGCCAGACCTCCGTTGGCGTGACCAGACGTCAAGAGGCCCGACCCACAACCCGCTTCTCACGCAGTCCGGGCGCCGACCTTCCGGAGGTAACCAAGACTGCATGCGTGGCGCAGCTGAACACCCGATGCCGCTCCGTGCCACAGACGTACGGGGCCTGATTCAAGCCTTCGGTCAACGCCCAGCTGCCTCGTCGCTATGTCCCCCGGCCCTGACCTTGGAGAACACCTGGTCATAGGCTGCCACCGACGTACGAGTCCTTTATTCAAGCCTTCGGCCATCGTTCAACTGCCTCGTCACTACGTCCAGCGGCCCAGATGTCGGTAGACCCCTGATTATCGGCTGCCACGGGAACTACGCCACAAGGACTGAAACGTCGTGAGCGAGGGACCTTTATTTTAGGGGACACTCGAACCTTCACATTTGTTCAAGTGGTGTAAATAGTTGTGTAAATATTGTTGTTTTTTTTTTTTCACATTTTTACAGTGCAATGTGAATTATCCCATAACACATCCTCGTGTCTTTTGTCATTTCTTTTCAATATCACGAACCTCACGACAACAACAAAACTCAAAGCAAATGTAATCATCCTCTAAAAACTGCTTTCGATCAACTACGAATTTGGTTGATCGGAAGCAGAGTGGGCACGGAAGCACAGTTTCTGCAATGACGGCTAACATACCTCTACTCTTCGTTGTGCAGCTCCTGTACCTGGGCTTACGATGGTGGCGTTACTTCCTCCAACGCGATGAACGCCGTCGCGTCATCTGTGGCAGCGGGGGGGACTCCGCTGATTTCTCTGGCCGACGTGTCTCATGATGATGACTTCGTCTCTGGACCGCTAGCGCTCCTGTTTCCGTCGGTGCTGCCCCATATGACAGCGCTACGGTCATCGACATAGAGTGTACTGTTTGAAGCCAGAACAGGGGTACTGAGAACGAAGGTTTATAGGGCGAAATTCGAAGATATAGATACAGTTTGTTGCATATGTGGGATGGAAAGCAAAACTATGAAACACCTGGTTTGAGGTTCAAGAGACTTAAGCCTGCCCTTTCTGAGGAGATATGGGGTCCTGGGTTTCAGTGGAGAAGATGGAAGGGTGGATTATAAAAGGGTTGAAGTAACGAAAAAGAGGTTAGGGCATTTGTAGACTAAGGAAGACTGGTATTGGTAAAAGCAACTAGCACAGCTGAAAACAGGGAGGACAAAGGAAAACCGGGACTCCCTCCCGCGTCGCTACGACCAAAGTCTCAACCCTGTATCTCGGTGGGTCTGGGTTTTGGAAAGAACCCCAACAAGGTTGACCATTCGAAAATGGCGACTCCCTCGCCGGGGGGAAAGACGGGAGTGCGTTTTTGCCTTTTTTTGTGCGTGTATCTGCCCGTTCCCCTAAAGGTCAGTCTGGTGGTTCATTCCCTCGGCCCAGTGACAGTTGCAGGGACGTAGAGGAAAATAAATTGTGTATTTAAGTGGGGGAGGAAAGCATTTCCTCGGGCTAGGTGGTGCAAGCTACCGCCCGCTATAAATGGCATAGTCAATATCATCCATCCATCCATCCATCCGCCCACAGACTCAGCCGCTCGGGAATTTTCTCCCAGTGGGCACGGCAACAGTTTTAGCAATGACGAATGGCATACCACTACTCTTCAGTGTGCAGATGAGTAAGAAAACTTTCCTGTTCGGTTAGAAGTAAATACTTTTGTCTTATAGTGTTGCCGTGCCATCGACCGTTTTTAAAGCGCGTTCTTGACTTGCTTTTGCTTATCAATGCTGACGCTGAACGTAACCCTGGCCCTGTGTCTAAGCGGGAGGCAGAGTCGTTGTCGAATATTGACGAAATTGTTACCCAATTACATGCCGGTCAGGCAAGTGTTTTAGGTAAACTAAAAAAAAACATGAAAAACGTTTACAATTCCCTGTATTGTTGAATTAGAGCGCAGCTCTCGAGCAGGAGGAGGGGAGGGTACGGAGGGGGGGGATACCCCTCCCGTTAAATTTAGACGGAAATTTATCAACGATTCCAGCTAAATTTAGCGGGGAAACTAAATTGGTGTTGAGGTCACGTGACGTCAATTTCCCAGCTAAATTAGCGGGGAATTTTTTCCGCTAAATTTATCGGATAAGGTTTTCCTCTAAATTTCACGTGACGTCAGATTCATTCACGTGACGTCACGAGGGTAAATTTTTTCCGCTAAATTTGGCGGAAAATTTTTCCTCTATATTTAGGAAGAAAATATTCCCTCTAAATTCAGCGGAAAAATTTTGCCCGCTAAATTTAGGGGACAAAATTTGCGGCTAAATTTAGCCGAAAAGTTTCCCGCCAAATTTAGTGGAAAACGTTTACCCTCCTGACGTCACACGTGACGTTAAGTGTCACGTCATTTGTTTAAATGTCCCATAATGCAACGGGTGGTTGGGTCGACGGCGACGGCGACGCCACGCAACTCGTAAATGGACGCCTAGGAACTGCGCTTTAAAAAATAAAAGATGGAAAAAGCGTGCAAAAATTACGATATCCGCTCTAACTACGCTTGACGGGATTATCGAAGCTGACCTTGTCATTTGTAAATCAAAAATGAACGCAACGACGGGAATTGAGCAAAGGGTAGAATCCGTTTTCTCGGAAACGGCACTCCTTCAGCGTCGTTTCTAAGGTGCCGGACTCGACTCTAGACTACGCAGTCAGGGAAACATGGGCTGACTCAGAAAAAAACTTGTTTTAGACGTGTGCAGTTGCCATACCGACTAACCCCGATACAATAAACAGGGCTAATCGGATTGGCAAGTTCAACCCAGAAAATAAAATATCTATTATCGCAGATTTTGTCTTTTTCCGCAGCGCACAAAGAAGCTGTGCTGCGGTCATGCAAGAAGCTAAAAGATACGAACAATTCCGCTAAGGAGGATTACCCGAAAAACGCACAGCTTTCGAGGAGGAAGCTTCTAGATTTTTTTCATACACAGGAAAGTCCTTACAGACCCCGTCTTGACAAGCTGTTCGGAGGTGATAAACAATTTATTTTTAATGATGAAAATTGGCTTGTCTATGAGGCTACAAACCTTGCTAGTCAGACATATCACCCATGCGGCTGCAATTTTGAATTTTATGAAAACAATTTATAAAACAGCGCCTAGTTCCCTGTCAGCTCTTTTTACTTATATAAGCAGCGCTATTCGGAACCGCGATGAACTGTCATCAGTTATTGACGCGTCATCTAGGGATGTTATTTTAACTGAAACATGGCTTTCGAGTGTGGTGCGCGATTATGAAATGTTTTGTTTTTCTGAAAGCTGTAAGCTTTATTCTTCCAATAGAGTTGACAGACGTGGCGGCGTGGTTTTGATCAAATAAATAATGAGCTTGAATTGTATCATGCAGATATTGTTACCTCACTGGCACTTGTATGCGTACGTTTGGTGTGCCCACAGAAATGTTGTTGTGTGCGTGTGCTGTCTTTCTACCACTGCGTCTGAAGACTCTGCCCCAAGTGACATGACGCTTTAAATACAATTCTGTCTGGTTTTCCTCTTGTACCATTTTAATGCTGGGCGACTTCAACCTACACCTCAATGATTGTACTAGTGATTTCCTGACAGCTACTTTCAATTCGCTCATGTACTCAGATTCGTTTAACCCTGTTCTGAATTTTCTTTTTCAAAACTTGTTAGTAAACTAACTCAGATTACCGATTCTGCAGCTACTCTGTTGAATTTGATTATTTCCACTGACCCTAGCGTCGCCTCTTCAATGACCCTCTTACCACGAATTAGCGATCATTGCATTGTACACATCAACTTGCATACTCCAATGTTGTGTCACGAATAGAATTACAAAGCAACTCCCTGATTATATTAGGGCAAATGTCGACGCAATAAATGACGAGCTGTCTTCCTTCCTGGGTGAGTTCCTGCTTTCTTTTTCAGAGCGTCCGGTTAAAACTAATTTGAACTTGTTAAAAATAAAATGAACTTTTTAATTACTTTATTGATTCTGCGTGCTTTTTTTTTCTGAATTTCAATCTACTTAGTTCAATGACGCACTGAAACGGCTTTCTAACAAGAAATGTTTTTCCCGTGCTGCGAAGTAATCTGCTTTAGCTGCTTGTTGGGATACTCACAGAGAAGTTGCGGATACTTATATGACAACTGTGAAAGAGGCCAAAACATTTTTTTTCTGTAACCCTACATTTCATGTTATCTAACAGCACTAAGCAATTTTAGAGTGCTGTAAATGGTCCCGAAAATACGATTTCCTCACTGCGATCACAGCAATCACTGTGTATATATCTGTACTAGGTGATATTTGAATGAACATTTTTCGAGTGATGTTGAATCTGAATGCCCCCCTTATCCTGTTTACAACTTCCTACCAATTGATCCGCTTGTTTCTTTTTTGGTTTCTTTTTATTATCGTGACGGGACTGTTAAACTAAGCGATGATCTGAAAATGGCCTCATCGTGTGGTGTTAATATAGGGTCTAAGTTTCTTATATGTACAAATTATTAGATTTCGGTTTTTCTTCGAAAATGTTTGAGCAGTCACTGGGCATTTAGCATGCGATTGAAAAACGGGAGAGGTGGTTCCGCTTTATAAATTTGGTAACACATCGCCCTTATAGCTATCGACCCATTTCCTTAGCGAGCGCGCCCTGTAAAATTTTAAACCACATAATTTATTCTAATTTGGATTGTTTCTCATGTTCCAATTCTTTTATTCCACCCTCGGAACATAGTTTTTGGAAATCACTATCCAGGGAAACTTAACTTCTCACTTTCATTAGTGATCTCTCCTCAATCCTTGACCGTGGATCTCAGGTTGATTGCGTCGTTCTAAACTTTTTCAAAGCCTTTGACAAAGTATCTCACAAACTATTGTTTCGTAAGCTTGATACACTCAATATCTATTTTAAACTTTTGCTCTGGAGTCATTATTTTCAAAGTAATCGACCATTCTCTGTTACTACAGATGAATAAATTCTTGCCTTATTCCTGTTACCCCGGTATTCCCCAGAGGTTAATTCAGGAGCCGTTTCTCTTCCTTATTTATATTATTGACTTACCAATATATGTATCATCCCATACTAGCCTATTCCCAGATGATTGTGTAATATATTGTGAAATTAGTAACGAATCACATGCGGAACTTCTTCAGGCTGACTTCCCTATCATCAAACTCATTTTTAAAAAAAGAGCTTACATGTATAACCTCATTCAAGTATCTTGATCTTCACATCACTTCTAACTTACAATGAAAAACTCATTCTGATCATATAATCTGCAACGCTAATTCAATGCTTGGATATTTAAAATAAACCTTTCTTTAACTTCTATGTCACTAAAACTTATTCTGTACAAGCTTTTAATACGTTCGAAATTGGAATATGCCGCAGAAATCTAAGATACCGGTCACTCAATTCTTGTAACAAACATTAAAACCCTGCAAAATTGTCCCGCACGTTTCATAGCCTGTAACGATATTCGCACCGCCAGTGTTTAATCTATGAAAACCACCCTGTCCCTGCCTCTTTTATCCTCACTCCGTCAAATACCTTGTTTATGCCTCTTTCATAAAATTTATCATTCAAACGCTTCTTTGAGAGACAAACTATTAATTAGCATCTGTTTCATTTCTCTCCGCATCGATCACAGTCCTCATTGTGAAACTTCAGCTTATATCGGCTCTTTCATCTCAAAAACATCTGAATGAAACCACGTTCCCGCATCATTTCATCAATAGTTTTATTTAGAAAAGCACTATAATTACTTAATTTCGCTAAGATAATGTCGGAATAACTTTAATAGACAAGTTACCTCGTTTTTTTTTATTTTTTACTGAACAGATATTGTATACCCAACCCATCTGTGATTCCCATGATCCCCGAGTGGATTGAAATAGATAAGAATTCATAAATAAATAAATGTCCATAAGAAGCAATTCTGAAGTTATACATTCAGGCTTCTTTTTGTCAAAATATGAACAACTAAAGCAAGACAAAAAAAAAGCATAGCGGCATTTTTTTTTTTCTTTATTCTGTTGGTACAAGCTCTGCCAAAAGTTTAGAACCCACCGCGAGCTCGTTCTTGTGCGGCGGCGCGGCGCTGTTACCGTCGGCACTCGCTGGCTACGAGGGTTTTTAGAGTGAGGGGGAACTTCGCTGATGCGTCGCGGTAGCTATGTTATCGAAGCAAGCGCGACGCAAGTGAAGTCCCCGTCACTCACTGAAAACCTCGCAGCCAACGACCGCCGACGGTAGCAGCGCCGCTGCAGGGAGCGAGCTCGTTCCGGCCGCGCGCGGTGTGGGCTCTAAACTTTTGGCAGAGACCATGCCTCTATGGGCAGACGGCAGGCAAGTTTTTCTTTAGATTCTTTTTTGTCATTCTTTTGAGTAGGCTATAATCCCTGGCAGCACAAGAACCCTGGGGTGAGGCTTACTATGTTCACACGCCCTGCTTCGACATTGTTTGCCGTTTTTAGGGAAAACTGCCCTACTCTCATTGGCTGGGCAGCGATAATGAAGTGCTCGGGAGACACATACGTATCACCTGTCACCGACTGCGTGGGCTACATGACAGGACATCCTTTTTGTTCTCAGACTTCTGTGTTTTCTGAACGCTCAATATCCAAACTAGCCACACTCGCACTTGATGGTACGTAAGTGGCTGTTCGACCGATACTATTATGTGCCATTTGCTTTGATATGTGCGCCCCTAGAACGAACCGTCCAGTCGGGCGAAACAAAGATTAGAGAGCGCTCGCTGAGCGAAAAGATGAGAAAGTAATTTACTCATTTTTTACTGATTTCTTTTTTTTTTTTTTTTTCGTCTTCGTTCCTTGATGATAACACTTACACTCGTCAGGCAGCACGACCCTCCGACAAGATTACGAGCGCATCGCGTTCCCACTCTAGGGAAATCTATCCTATTCCGGGGACTTGGTAAAGATTTGTTGACGCACTAGAAACAACATGCAGTGAATGGCCGACAGCGCTAGTATCCGGATCAACGAAAATCACTTTTTCGCCACAGCTGTGGCCTCTTTATCGGACGTAGGAGAGATATCCGAGCATATCTACACTACTTCGTATGCTGTGCAGTGTGTTGATAATCCTATGTTGCATTGGCCCGGGGAAAGGCTGTTTATGCTTACAATGTTTGTGCTAGTATTTGGACGATTCGTTCTAGGCGAGCGCAAACTTGAACGTATTTTAGATGCTCTATTCAAGTTTTCGTTATTGAACTACGATTTTAAGTTGCTTAGCTGTGAACTTCTGACATCATTTAGGGGTTTTGGAACGACTGTGAAATTAATTTATTTGCCTACAGATTAATCAACTGAAGAATTTCTCACCTATTATTTTCTTATTCAATTAATAAGCTGGACACGAACAGTTTATTATTCAGGTTCGGTTCTGATTCGGGTAGAGTAGTTCTGCCTTTTGTTCCACTTTGGTGATGAATTTGAAATAACGGTTCGGTTGCCGGTTCCACAAACTGCGAACCGGTTCAAACCGGTTCCCCAAAAGAAAAGTCCAGAGTTTCCAGTCGTTAAAAATATTGAGTACCCATGACGTCATTTGCACTAAAAAAGGTCACTACAAGTTGTGATGCAAAAACGAGGAGCGTCAAACAACTACTTGCTTCATTTCGTGTTGTGATATTGACTTTTTAGCCCGAGCACCATTCCACGCAAATTAATTAGAAACAATCAAAAGCAAAAACCTTACCAAAGTAGAGCGCTCATATGCACTGTGCTCGCAAACTAAACCCCCTGCACGTCCGAACGCCTTGCTGGAACGACTGAGTTAAGCGAAGGAAGAGCGCAAGGCAGTCTAATTATTATTCAAACAAAAATGGAGATAACTAAAGGGGCATGCTAAGCTTAAAAAGCGTACACACAAAAAAAAATATTTAAACAGCTTCCATGGCACTGCGCTGCACTAGGCGACTGGAGTTGCGGGAACCGACATGCAGTGTCGGTCGCGCTCGACACGGCTTCGCCTCGTGGCGCCACCAGATTTTGACACCGCGGAACAAACATGCCGACAGCCGGCGACTCTTTGTTTTATTTTGATGTTTATGTTTTCTTTTTTTCTTTTTCAGAAATATTGCTTAGCAGCAAGAAATGTAACATATAAAAGAACACGTCACACACATACACAGAAATAGCTTTAGCCACTTGACAGTCTCAGATATACTCCGTTTCACCTAAAGATGCACCAAAATGGACGCTACGAGCTACTCGAGCCAATCCATAGCTCGTAACTTTTGACGTGGCTTCGCACTCTTCTGAGTTGACCCGCCCAACCGGAAGGGCGCCTAACGCCGGCCTAGCTATAGATGTCAAACCCTAACATGAGAGTTACTATTCTTCAAATTTATCCGCGACTACATCCTCAATGGGCGATTTAATTTGAAATCGTACACGAAAAAGGGGTGAGGTTTCGAAACCGTTTGAAAGAAGTGTCTATGATTGGTAGATACACCAATGTGAGCAACAAAACTGCGCAACAGCGCGCATTCCAGAAGTGGGGCCGCCACCACGCTTCTTGTCGTCATAGGTTTCCGGCTTCCCGGCTACATAGGGCTGTGGTGCGCGTACATCATCGGACATCATCGTTTGGGACACCCTAGTTGTAGAATAACCTTAGCTAGGTATACGACCTTAGCTGGGGTAATGACGAGACAGTCATTCGAAGCATCCGAAACGGTTGAGATTATTTTTTATATGTCCGTCACGAGAGCGCAGCCAGCTCTCGAGACAAACCCACGCGCTCGTGCGCAGCGCTCGCAAACTTGCCCGCCGGCCGTATGCCGGTAGATACATAACACCCCTTCCTCCTTAGACGTGGGCACCGTATCTGTCCGGTGGTCGACGCGCCCGGGAGCTCACCCGCGTCGCGGTTGACAAGGCAGATCCCACTGTTGGTAATGGGCGAACGTCGTCGTCTGTGCTGTGATGTTTAGTTAATTGTTTATTCTGGACCATTCGCGCCCGAATGTGTGCCCTGGCGATCGTGTAAGCACATGTCCCAAACTGGTGGTGGCGGCTGTGTCTCCCAGCAGCTCGAATTCGGAGCGCGATGTCGAATATGGTTTAGATGTCGTCTGACTTGACCCCGCTCTGTGTCAACCATCCAGGATCGTGGTCCGGCGCGGCGTGCGATGGACCCCGGCATCCACTTTCGCTCGTTTCGGAACTGTCGAATCCACATGAGTTGTCCACGAGTAAATTTGTGGATATCGCTGTTTTCTTCAGGCAACTGCTTGAAGAGGGATGACTTGAGTCGATCCAGTGCAGAAGGCAATTCTCGGCCGTACATCATCCACGCAGGAGTCTTGCCCGTTGTTGCGTGCACTGTCGTGTGTTGCTTGAATAGGAAACGTGACAACACGCACGACAGGTCTTCCCTTCCTTTTTTAGATACAGCTTGTTTGAGCTCCTGTACCATCCGCTCAGCCTGCCCGTTGGTTGCCGAATGGTAAGGTGCGCTCGTGCACTCCTAGAAAAAAGGGTATGGAAAGTACTCCCTTAGGGGAGGAACGGTCTTGTAACCTATGTTCCTTTAGAAAGGGAAAAACCTTCGTCCCTGAAGCAGGGGAGCAAAGTTTCTCCGTCGCTTGCATCTCAATATGGCGGCCCCGAATCGAGCAAATCGAGCCCAATAAGGCTTGACGAGGACGCTACGTCTCTTGTACGGGACGTGAGAAGCAGCAAATAACAGCGTAACACGAGCTTTCCGCAAACTGTTTATTTCCGAAGCCAGATTCCCCCCGCAGGTACAGAAACTTGCGTTTCGAAAGCAGTTACTCAGTCTTCTCGTCGACAGCACTGCGATGTTAAACGGAGACAACCGATACCTAGTTACTTCGCGCACTTTGCGTCTTACCTTTGGTGTTCCTCGATTCACAATTCTTTCGTCAACCGCACATCACGGAGAAGGGCAAACTCAATACGCGAAACCAAAAGCCGCTCTCGAAAGAACAAACTCGAAGCCGCTGCCTATCGCGTAGCGTGAAAGGTTAAATCGCTAGCCACCAGATGGAGGGGTCATGCAGAGTAATTGCAAGTAGCTAGGCTAGGTGGCGCTAGGTACCGCCCAATTCATGTTCTACAAAAATATAACTTGCTCGTCTCAGGCCACTACTGCGCTTGGGAATCCTCTACTGTGACACACATTACGCTTATTACAAGCATCAGTTGAACATACATCGAGCACATACACGGCACACACAAATATCAGTACAACGGTACACCACACGACCACACTAACCCGAACACTACACCCGTGCTCTGAGTCTCCGTTTTTTATACTGGTCGCTTTGAACGTACAGAACTTTTCGGTGACTCCCTAAGCAATAAAAAATATTCCCAGCATGTTGATTTTTTTCCAGCAGTGTCAAACCTCTGAGAGTGTTTTGAATGGCTCAGGGGATTAATCTCTTATTAAAAAGTAAACGCTCGATCATGCCGTAATAATTTAAAGCCAATAAATCAAGCCGCTCCAATGCGGTTCGAAGCCATGAGTTTGTTTCCCCACAGGGCACGTGGTAGCCTGTAGTTCTATTGGTTTTTCTATTTGTTTCTTTCGTGCAAAGCTGCAATTGCCGTCTTGAATTAATCTCTGTAGAGCGGATATTCGCTCAGCTGGAACTGATGCTTCACGGGCTGAGAAATCGCTTTTCGTTCAACTCTAATGCAGTCAAAGCCGCGACTTGCGGCAGGTGTTAAGTGTACGAAGCTACGCCGTGGCGAGCTCGAAAACTTCTAGCGCTCATCCCAGCGCGCCACTCGGACGGCAGTTTCTCTAGGAACCGTAGTATATTTAAACAGCAAAATAAAGGGTAGCTTTTTTTTTTATTTTATTTACTATTGTTTTTTAATGCCGAAATTCCATACTGTAAATATACGTACTTTCCGTCACGATTTCGTGCTGTTCAGTCCTTGCCCCAGAGCGCAATCGCTCTCGGGGACGAGACGATTCCGACAGTCACATTGGCCACTGTACGATAGCGATAGGAGCTTCTATTGTTCAGACCAGCGTTCCAACACGACTATCCGCACGTTGATCGATTGCACGTAATCCCTCAAGTGGTATTAACCTTTTTAATGTAAAGCGGAATGTCAACCTGCGACACCCCGCCCCCTCCGATCACGGCCCGACCGACGGCATCAATGCCCGACAGTTTACGACCTCATCTTGTTGTTACAACACTGATACGCGAACACACGGTCACATCGGCGATAATTCCAGTCTTCTGTTCACAACCTACAACACTGCCATCACGATGTTGCAGCTATGTTGCTGACACGCACAAATACAGAACCACGTTGAACGCCGGTTGCGCTCGGCATCGGAAAACAGAATCAAACTTAAGACGAAAGGCACCCAGGCAGCCGGCAGTAAAAACCTGCCTGTCTTGGACGCAGTCCCTGCGGTTTCCATAACGTCGAAAACGTCGACACAGGTCCGCGTGGTTTCACTATTGTAGGACTGTAGTTCCGTGCCGCGCGAGTCCCGCAATCCGGAGACGGCCATCCACCAGTGTACGTGGCGCTGCTGGCACTGCTCCGGAACTTCGCTGTTTCTAGCGGCTTCGTTTGCTCGTTTGATAAAATGACTGATAAAAACGACAATGCAACCAAAATGTTCTGCACGTTTAGACCAGAAGACGGAATTACAGGCGGTCTTCACTGCCGCTGAAGCTCAATCAACTCAACAGCTATTTATTAAACAACGTGCGCGACCTGCTCGAAAAACGAAACCGAAAGAACATGAGTCGGGAGGGTGAAACCTTTCTCCCGTCTCCCTGGAGAAGGAGAAAAACGTTTCGTTCCTCCACTTTTCTCGTGTCCGCTTGGGGGCGCGTCAGTAGAAGGGAGGAAGACGCGCCGTTGCTACTTTTTTCCTCCATTTTTTCTTAGACTGTGACTGCGATGATGTTGTTCATGCGGTAAAACGTCGCAATTTCTTCTGAGATGAACGCAGCCCCGTTGTCTGAACACACCTTCTTTGGCACTCCAAATGTGGCGAATAATCCCCGCAGCTCCTTGATTACAGCGCTTGATGCCATGCTGCTAACTACTCGCACCTCCAGCCACTTGGTGTGTGCGTCTACAACGACCAGAACTACTTTCCCTTCCACTGGACCCGCAAAGTCCATGTGAAGCGTATCCCAGGCTGTTGATGGTCGTTCCCAATTTGTCATCGGTACATTTATCTTGGTTTTCTGGTTTGTTTGACATTGGGCACATTCCGCCTCACATAATTCAATATCTTTGTCAATTCCTGGCCACCAAATGTAACTTCTGGCACAGGCTTTCATGGCCACGATTCCACGATGTCCTGAGTGTACAAGAGTCAAGGACTCAGGCCGCAGAGACGCTGGTATCACTACACGTGATCCCCATATCAAACATCCTCGCATCCTCGCTGTGTCGCTAGTTCAGTGTCCTTGTTCTAGAATGGTTGAAAGATGTCTTCCTTAAGGTTCCTGAAATTTCCACTCTGAACTGCGTCGTACACACGGGAAAGAGTAGCGTCTTTTTTTGTCTTGTCGGCTAGTTTCTCGACAGTAATCGGTGGCCTGGTCAACGCTTCCAGCATGAGCACATCTCCGGGAGGCTGTGGCTCGTCGTCGCTTGCCAGTAAAGGTAGTCTGCTCAAAGCGTCTGCATTCTGATTCCGTTTTCCTGGTCGGTAGACAAGATCGTAGTTATAGGCCGTGAGCTTAACGCACCACCTTTTCGTGCGTGGCGAAAGAATGGGCGGAACCGGACTTTGTGGACCTAGAATTCCCAGTAGTGGTTGATGATCCGTTGTGATGGTAACATGTCGACCGGAAATGTAGCGGTGGAACCTGCTTGTAGCGTAAACTATAGCTAAACCCTCCTTGTCCAACTGGGAGTAGTTTTCCTCGGCCTCTCCCAATGTTCTAGAAATGAAAGCTACGGGAGACTCGTTTCCGTCTTTGTCTAGGTGCGCCAGTACCGCACCGATGCGGTATGGTGATGCGTCACACGACAATACCAGCGGCTTATTGTCGTCATAATGAGCTAGAACTGTACGTTCCGCGATGGCTTCTTTCAGTTGCAGAAACGCCTGCTGATGTCGTGCACCCCACTGCCATGGAGCGTCTTTCTCAAGCAGCATGTACAGCACCTTGGCTATTGATGCTCGGTTCTGAACGAAGCGGTCATAAAATGCCAGGAGTCCTAGAAAAGACTGAAGCATGGCCCGGCTGGTCGGTTCCGGCAACTCTTTGATTGCTCTCAGTTTTTCTTCTGTTGTGTGTACTCCCGTTGCATTTATCTTATGTCCCAGAAACTTCACTTCTTCGACACCGAAATGGCACTTTGACCTTTTTAAGCGAAGCCCGGCGTTCACCAACCTGCTCAAAACTGCCTCGAGACGCTCAAGGTGCTCTGTTTTTGTGGTTCCGCCGATAATAACATCATCCAGGTAGACTCCCACGCCGGGTAGTCCTGCCAGGATTGTCTCCATGTAGCTTTGGAAAATCGCTGGTGCAGCCGAAATTCCAAAAGGCAGTCGTTTAACCCTGTATAGTTACTTAATAGTGTTAATGGTGAGCACATCTGCTGTCTCTGCTGTCACGTGGAGCTGTTGATATGCCTGAGTGAGATCCAGCGTCGAAAATATGGTGCCTCCCTGTACACTCGCCAGAAGGTCCGTTACCGTTGGCATTGGATACACCGTTGGTTTTGCAGCCGCGTTCACCGTGCTCCTATAGTCTCCGCACATCCGTATAGTGCCGTCCTTCTTTCGTACGATCACCACCGGTGTTGCCCAGTCGGAGTGCTGCGTCGGCTCGATTATGCCTTGGTTTTGGAGCATCCGCAGTTCTGCCTCCACTGCGGTTCGCATTGCGAAAGGAACCGGTCCAGCCTTTAAAAAGCGCGGGGTCGCATCTTCCTTCAGTTCCAGATGTACCGCGTGGCCCTTGTGCCCGTTTATCTCTGGATCAAAATCTTCCTCGTGTGTCAGTAACACGTCATGAAGGGTCTTGCCCTGGTCAAGCTGGTATATCCCGCTGACTCTGATATTGAGTGCCGGGAACCAGTTTCCCCCAAGCGGATTGCAGCCCGAATCAGAGGCCACGATTAGCGGGAGCAGATAGTCTTTTGACTTGTGTCGGACGCGCACTTCTGCCGACCCGAGAACTTGTAGTTGTTTTCCTGCCCATGGTCGGAGCGTGATATGTTCCTTGTTCAGTGAAAAGGCATTCTTTGGCCAGGTTTTCCTGTATGTGTCTTCCCTGATGATGGAACACGCAGCTCCGGTGTCCACTTCGAACTCCATGGGTCGTCCTTCGACTTTGAGTGAGACCATATACTTCTTCACCGACGTGGTATAATTTACGCTGTTCAGCTCGTATAAGTCTTGGGTATCCTCGTCAGCACTCGAACGTGCCGACTCATCATGACTAACCGCGTGTGTTGATCGCCGCCGTTGATTTGTTTCAGTCTTCTGGTAACACGCCCTTTCAATGTGTCCAGTCCTTCGGCAAAAATTGCAGCGTGCCGTGCGGAATCTGCATGTAGCTGCGACGTGTTGTTCGTGACAGCGATGGCATCGTTGTTCACTTGATACGAAGTCCTGTTTCTTTCGCTTGCCTAGGTTCCGGTTTTCACGTACTGTTGATTTTTGACCCTTGGTTACGGCGTTAATGGTGGTCTTTTGAGCTTTGACGTCTTTTTGCAGTCTTGCAGCGCTCTCTGCTCTCAATGCGAAATCATACGCCTTCTGGAATGTTAGGTCCGGCTCTGCAAATAGTCTTTGCTGAAGGTGTTCGTCCGCAATCCCACATACGAACCTATCCCGGAGCATCACCTCCAGTGGTAGCATTGTTGTGGACGATGCGGTGACCGGCTCATCGCCGCTCGCACTGGTGCCGGTGCTGGTGCTGGCGCTGGTGCTGGCTGTTGCGGTTGTCGGAACTCCAAAGTTGCAATCGACGGCTAGCTTCCTTAGTGCCGCAACATAATCGCTGATGGACTCGCCTGTCTCCTGGTCTCTCCGCTGAAACTTGCTTCTGCTGAAGAGCTCGAACGGCTGCGGGTCGAAATGGGTGTGCAGCATGTCCATTATGTCGTCGTAAGCCACTTCGCCAGGCTTCTTAGGTGCCACCAATGCTCGCACCGTTTCATAGGTCTTGGCGCCGCACAAGGTGAGGAGAAGTGCCCTCTTCTTTGTAATGACAGTTACCCCATTCGCTTCAAAGCAGAAGTTCAGTCGTTCTGCCCACGATGACCACCCGGCGCCGTCGAATTCTTCCAGCTTACCCTGAGTAGCTGGCATCGTGAAGACGTCCGAAGATGCGTGTTCGTTCATTCACTACCTCGTCGCCAGTGTAGAATAACCTTAGCTAGGTATACGACCTTAGCTGGGGTAATGACGAGACAGTCATTCAAAGCATCCGAAACGGTTGAGATTGTTTTTATATGTCCGTCACGAGAGCGCAGCCAGCTCTCGAGACAAACCCACGCGCTCGTGCGCAGTGCTCGCAGACTTGCCCGCCGGCCGTGTGCCGGTAGATACATAACACTATCAGCTTGGATTCTTCTGCATGTCTGTACTTCATAAGATTATGTTGTGTGTGATGCGTTAGTATATCAACAAGCGCAGAAAAGCAGTTCCAATCGTCTTATCGCTGTAGAATTGTTTTGTCGTCTTCTTCGTCGTGGTCTACTTCGTCTCGTGAACGCGTGAACCCACCGTGTTAACGCAGGGATCGCAATGTGGCCGCGGGGAAAACAGCGGCAACACTACTCCAGCACTCCGGTGCTCGGACGTCTCAGTTCACTTGGAAACAAAATAGTTCAATGGAAAACATTACGATAATTGGACGGTCCATCGGCTAGGCGGAGCACCATGAAACTGCATCAAATGTGCCGGTGGAAAACTAAGTTTGGTAGTGTTCAGGCTTCTCCATAACGTTTAATTGACGATGAAATAAGAAGAGCTGAATAGACTTTCCCGTGGAGCGATAGTCTTTTAAAAGTCGTTTTATTGTGGTTCACAGCCTGTGCGATAGAGTACAGATGAACTGCAGGAAGAAGCCTGCACACAAAAACAAACGATTTACAGAAAGACCATGCCTGACGCGGCGTAACAATTCGCATCTGTAAAAAAACAAAAAAACAAAAAAAAAACTATCATGTCTGATAACACAAAACTTTAGATGAAGGCTAGTTTTTTTTTTTTTTTTTTTTTTTGACAGTTCCTATTTAGTTTTAATTTCTTTGTGGAAGCTACAAACCCTAACAGTCGCCCGATGGTGGAATTGTTTTCTTCCGCCGTCATTGGTGTTGATGTGGAATGAATCAGTAACGCAAGCCGAGCTCGAGTTGCGGCAAAATAGACCTAGTCGGCGCTACGGGGTCGAGAAATGTCACTTCAGTAAATGGCGTCAAACCGAAACTAAAGAGGAAAGAGGGCCGGTAAAGTTATCGCTCCGCTCTTCCGGGCACGCGATTCGTCATTATCGCGACCGGCTCGCCTAAGCAAGTGGAACCTGCCGTGATAATGACGAATCGCATGTCCGGAAGGGCGGAGCAATAACTCTACCGGCGGTCTTTCTTGTTTAGTCTCGGTTTGACGCCATTTACTAAAGTGACATTTCTCGACCCCGTAGTGCCTACTGGGAATTTTTTTATCAATATTTGACGACATGGCAAGACCATTCTGTGGTCGATCTTCAATCCTCTAAATACATTATGTGCCCTCAAGTGAAAAATTAAAAAGTTAGTTTAAACATTTTAGTTAATTAGCTAACTAATTATCTAATTTCACCTTTTTTCTAGAGGCCGCCATGGCCACTAACACTTCCCCAGGGCTCAATTTATTCTATCTCACGTTCCCTTTTTTTTAAATTTGGGGCAGCTAAAAAAAAAACACCCTGAATATATACATATATATATGCGTAATTTATATATATATATATATATATATATATGGTCCGATCGAGAAAAGTAAACCCTACTATTCGGCCCGCGTAAAAAAATTACGCATCGCAGTACGCTCAAACTCCGCCAGAATGTAACCCCAGGGGTCCAAGCAAGATGCCAAAGTTGCCAGCCCGATCCTATAACTTAATCAAACGTTATAAGTGATTTACTGAAAATTTCAAATAGGAAAAAGGCCGCCGACGGAGTTTTCGAACACATGGGCCTCTATGACACCAGAAACCGAAAACAGGCAAAAATGGGCTTCATTTTCTCATTGAAATTTTCGGAAAATCACTTATAACTTTTCAATAAGGTATCGGATCGGGCAGAAACTTTGGCATCTTGCTTGGACTGCCAGGGGTACATTCTGGCGGAGTTTGAGCGTCCTGCGATGCGCAATTGTTTTACGCGGGCCGAAAAGTAAGGTTTACTTTTCTCGATCGGACCCTGTATATAACATCATAGTTTGAACGCTAACCTCATGGTTAGCGTTCAAGAGTGTATTTTGGAGTATAACAACGAAACTAAGTTTAGAACGCACTGCGGAATAACAGTTGAACATTTCCTTTAACTATTATCTGTGTATTTAAAATTTACTTTTATAGGGTGGGAGGAAAAAGTGTTCGTTCAAAAGTCAGGTGTTTGTATAGGGTCAAGAGTAGCGCCTGCACTAAGCGATATTTTCCTCGGGAAAATAGGTAGAGCTCTAGTTCAAAAATTGGAAAATCCCACCATTAAGATCTTTAGATATGTTGATGATTTTTTGGTATTTGTTGAACCCTCCGGTTGCGGAAAAACATTAGATTACGTCCTTGAAGTATTCCATGAGCTTGCCCAAGGCCTTAGGTTGACTTATGAGACCCCAAAGAGAGTCGAATTCAGTTTTTAGATCTCCTCGTTGAATTTACAATAGAACACACTTGCTGGTTGTATCATCCTAGAACATCAAAGAGCTTGCTAAACTACCAGTCAGCGAATTCGAAGCTCGTAAAAAAAGGAATAGTGTATTCCTGTTTGAAATCCGCTTTAACAAAATAATGTGTTCACACAATGGGCGTTAGCTTCACTTCCCAGATTCAAAGGATTAGGGATCCAGGATATCCAGACTCAATTATTTCATCAGCATGCGATAGTTTAATAAAACTCGTAAAGATTAGTTCCAATTTCATGCTGGAAGAACCAGTTAAAAAAGAAAAAAAAAGAAAGTTTCGGCCATTCCTTATTTTCACCGCATTTCACAGGGACTTAAAAAAATCGCGTCCAGATACGAGGTAAACGTTGTTTTTTCAGCCAAAAACGAACTAAGTAAATTATGTTCCGCTGCACGTGCACGCAGGGAGGGGGTAGCAAGGTCGGAATATAACACATGTAAGGTAGACCATGGGATAAAGTTCGTGTCGTGCGTCAAAGGCGTGGTTTACCGCATTCCCTTCTCTTGTTGGCGCTGTTATATCGGGCAGACTGGCCGGTGCTTAAACATCCGTCTAAGAGAGCACCACAGCTCCTTGAAAGGCACCGCTAATTCACATCTAGCGATGCATCGCAGATATTACGGTTGCGAACTACAGTTCGAAAACACCAGCATATTATTTCAACACCACGACCAAACAAGTCGAGAGATGGTAGAAGCCTACTACATCATGAAGAGCAACAGTTCGTGTGTGAGCCAACCTTCGGTAATATGACTCCCAGCGAGATGAAGTTTTTGGATTCAGGGTAACCCAACCTCCTGAGGAAAGAAGAAGAACACCAGTCTACAATCGGATGAAAAACAAAAAAAGAAGAAAGGGGCATATTCCACGAGGCGCCAAGCAAGCGCGCGAACATTTGACTCCATGTTTTTCATTTCATTGTCATTCTTCCTTATTTTGTAATAACGGACCAGTTGCTAGTCAGCACTTTGTCTTGTGTTCTCTTCGTCTCTGTGTCCTCGTCGCAGTCGCGCTGTGTTTCAACATGTATACGCGTCATGAGGTGAATGCTCATGAGAACGAAGCCAGCTGAGCCAACGACTTCGCTGTTACTTGTCGCAGCTGTCGCTGTGACTGTATACTGTACATTAACGCAAGACTGCTTTTTTTTTTTATAGCTGAACGACACTTCAATGAGTAATACATTAGCAATGTTTAAGAAGGTGATCATTTATTTCAGTTACTTTAAATAAGACTCTTTAGAACTCTTGGCTGGAGGTTAACAGTAGAACGCGGAAGCTCGGGTATGTTTCAACAATAATATTTTGGTGCTTTCCCACAGTGGGAGAGAGACCCGACATTCACTACGGGTTGTCATGTCCAAACTCTGCGTGGCTTTTAACGTCGCAGGGATTGGCTGAAAATTGTGCTCATACGTGGAACGCCGGGATTATCCACGCGACTCCTGACTCGAAGACCTCAGAGGCTGCGGCTTTCCGCGGAACATTAAAAGCATCAATAAATGAAGGCGCTGCTCAGGCAGCTGCGCTTCACGGACCAGACGGGACTGAATTAGAAGCCGCTCCCCGGAACCTGAAATAGAAGACCGACTCGCGGCCGCGAGCGCGGCTGCGCACTTTCACACAAAGGCCCATAGTCAAGGCCTAACCTTCGAACGCGTTTCGTTTTTGTTCTTTTCTTCGCAGCTGCTAACCCACAGACCGCCCCTCAAGTGCGTACTATCGGCTGCACTTGCTGTTTATTCTTTCTTATATTTTTACATCCACCACTTTTATTGTTCTTTCTTCTTGTGACCGTCATATGTCCCAAGAGTGAACACGTTTTTTTCTTCTTTTTTTTCAAATTGTGACGGCTATTAATAATGAACAAATGAAGCTTAACCGGACACACTTACAAGATGTAATCTGTATTAAATTGAGGCAGCCATTTTGTAACGCTAATCGAATCTCTTGCAAGAGTGCGGACCAAGGTTGGAAAAATTAGTAAATATCCAACACGTTTTCTCGTACCACAGATAACGAGCATTTCTTCATGCGGTAAAATAAATTCCCGAGTTTTTTCTCTCGCAGCATGTTTTATTATTAAATAATATTGACGCGCCCTATTTACAATTGAAAAAACGAGAACTAACGCCCGAATGGGTTTCTAATATTCCATTAGAACCACGTGGCAACATAGTGACCTTGATCATAAAGTGTCAATATTTTGTTACCATACTTCAGAACGTGTGACGATTACCTCGTGTCTTGCTTCATGTTCGTTTTGCTGACTGCCAAGGTGCGATTCAATCCCAATGTGACTTTCTAAAGGCTGTCTCTGCGTATAAGTCTTTGCAAGCAACAAACAAGTAAATGAATCATAACTACACCACTAATTTCACAGTGAATCATTTACAAAGCATTCTAATGGCCCCGTGGGGTCCTCTTTTATAAACATCCAAAAACGTTTTGATAAAATCAATTAGGTGCTTTTGTTAAGTGGTAGAAATGAGCACGTTCAGAATTTCGCACACCTGCTACTTTGTAGAAATAATACCGACTGAACAATTTTAGTAAAACAAATACGTGAAACAGGCAATATTTATTTCAAATATTCTATGTACAAAGAATACAACATTTGCGGGCAGTATAGCATGAATTGGTTTGAATATATTACAGTCGAACGAGTAATTGCGATGTATTTCTGAAACTTGATAAAATTTCTCTTTTTTAACACGAACAGAGGAACAGGGGATCCAGAATGTTTTGGATATGTATATATATAGGTATATGTAGACAACTAACGTACTCATGGACAGTTTTATGCGCGTTTGGCCTGATAATTCGTTCCTTCTTTTTTGTACTTATACCTATTTCTTTTGGTGAGGTAAATTATTCTCTTTGTGTTGCTACTTTCAAAAAGAACTAAGGAAGATTTAATGTGTGCGAAAAGTCAGAATAGTAGAAAGTGAATTAAGATGCTCTTAATGGCAAGTAAAGTGAAACATCAAATATTTTAGGCCTAAAGTTAGAGAGGTAGCAACTGTCGGCTTGAAAATGAAACGAGTAACTGCCACCAAAAAACTGTTCACCAAAAATATTCATTCAGGCCATTTATACATTTGATGGAAGTTTAAATGGAAAGCTTAATCAGGCACTCACACTAACTATACAGATTGAAGAACGGGTCATATCCTTTAGCTCCAAGTACTGTTCTAACCTCCCAAGGAATCACACCTTTTTCATGTATGATGAAAAACTCATCAGGTAACAGTTGTTATAGCCTCACAGTTCTCGCCAGGTGACCCCACTACAAATGCCAGGTCCTATGAAAACCCAATGTCCCGTCTCCCTGAGTCCACCTCTTTGTCTTCAGTAGTCCCCGACGTATAGAAACGCCTCCGCCTTCTGGTCACCTTCAGGCTCCGCTGTGGCATGCTGTAGCCTGTCCTGTTCTGGCATCGGAAGCATGGCCGTAATCTTCAGCTTCCCGTCCGCTGTCAAGTTGGACGTGATGGTCTCGACGTCGATGCCATCCGGTAGAGAGATCTCTCGTCGCGTCTCCTTGCAGGAGCCGGGCCTCTGCTTCTTGCAGTGCACCAAAAGCTTGCCCTCGATGGCCTTGACGGTAATCTCCTCCGGCTCATATTCTTGCACGTCCACTTCCATGAGCAGCTTGTTGTTCTCGTCCACTACGGTCTTGACCTCCTTGAACGCCTTCTCGAACGACGGGAAAGACCTTGCCGGAACGATGTCCCTGAAGAAGTCGTCGAAGTCGTCGTCTTCCAGCAGGCTGGATCGCATGGGAAACTGATTGAACATGGCGCTCAGTTCCCGTCGTAGGTCGTAGTTGGGCCGGCTGGCCCGCTCAAGGACTTCTTGAACATGCCGTTTCACTTCCGTCCGGTACGACTCCTGAGGAACACTCCGCAAGGAGTGGATGGGGATGACGATCTCGCTTCGTGCCATGCCGCTTGGCGTGTCCGAACAATGCCACCTCGTGCGATCCATGTCCGCTTATATGCTGGAGCTCCTCTCTGCCGGGGTAGCCGCGCCGATGTCGGAATGCGTCTGCGGGTGAAGGGGGGGGGGGGGGGGGGAGGGATGGGGGCTACGTCACGGGCGGTTGGTGAAGGACTAAGAATAGCACCGGGGTTTCGGCACCCCTGACGCACTGCGAGTGGGGAGTGTGGTTCCACCTGGTGTTTTCCAAAAGAAAGACACGCAGATATGGTGGACCCTACGAGAAACTTCGAGAACAGTGCGTCATTTCAGCCCTTGTGTTTCAACGGCAGGGATAGCGGAAGTCTCGTGGTGTCTCGTTAGAAACTTCGCTTCCAGCGCGCTGGAGGGCGGAACAGTTCTTGGGATGGTGGTGGATGGGGGTGCGTGGTCTGTAGCACACGGCACGGATCTTGATGACTCATTTGAAACGCCGACGTGCCCTCAACGTGTTCCAGAAACTTCGACGTCGCCGCGGTCCGGGTGCAACTGGTTGCGATGCAACCGGTGAGCAACCCTCAGGTGACGACGACGGGCAGGTGGAAAACGACATTAGTCATGACAATCGACCACGTGGGTTTACGACGGTTTTTTGTGAACACAACATCTGCCCAGCATTTGAACTTGATCTGCCGTAAGCTCAGGACGCCACAAATGTAGCAATTGTGCGGTTGTTGTTTTTATTATTCGGCTGATCATTGTATATGGTATCAAGCAGGACAGGAGTAAAGACACATTTTTTTTTTTTTTTATGGATGATGATGCAGAAGGAATTGTGTGTTAAAATGCTACGATGTGAGTCTGTTGTACAAGGTAAATATAATCAATACGGTGTGCCTGATAAAGTGAAGCTTGTGAAACGCGTCTGGCACGACGCAGCTCTTACCAAGGCAAGACAATGGGGCGCCCCTACTCATATTGAAGCAGAGAGATGTTAAACTCGAAGTCATGATCTCGTACTCTGCGAAGCGGGCTTGTATAATCCTGCGAAGCTGTTGGCCTTAATTACTCTACAGATTAATTTCCATTGTAATCAATATCGTTTTGTTTCCGTAGCATATCTGCAACAGCAAGGGGAAAGGCAGCTCTTTTGAAGTTTTGCAAAATTTCAATGACCTGTTTTTTTTTCTTTTTTTAGTACCCAGCATTAATCGTACAATACAAATTATTTCCACAGAATGCTGACAGGCTAAATAATAAATTTACTAGAATTCAATGAAGTATCTATCTTTAGTTCGTTTATTACTAGTGCTCATATAAACTAAAGCAATGTTTTTTCTCGTTTCGTCAGATCGTAAATTTGGTTTAACGAGGAAAAGGTTTTACGATGTAATAATTCATTGACTGCTGTAGCGGAGAAAGGGGGAGACAGTGACCAAGCGAGTGGTGGTTAGGTGTCGGGAGTTGAGCGAACATCAATCTTCAAGTTGTTTTTATTATTTTTATTTTATTTTGAATCATTTTTTCTTTTCCGTGATTATTGAAAAAAGCAGTACAAAAACAAGGAAGTATTTCAGGCATCATTAGAAGTGGCCAGTAAACAACAGGCCATCGTAAACGCTTGGAAACATAGTTTCTAATAGCGGTAGGTCGCATGCAGTACAACATAGCATTGCTAAAGTATATGATATAAGTTTGAAAGTATAGAGTATTGGAAATATTCGCAAGGGTTGAGTGCGGTAATTCCGTAGTAGTAAGTTTTAATACTTCTTTAAAATATTTTTAATACGTTGAAATAATTCTCAGATAACCGCAGGTCACTGCTATACGCAATGGTAGCGTCAATTCCTACTACCAATTCGCAGGCCATAAAATTAGAATTAGGGTTTCAGAAAAACAAAATTCACGAGATATGATAACGCAAGTTGGCGCAAAGTGTAAGAAGCTGAAAGAAGCGGTAAAAAGTACCTACATAGATGTATAATTAAACACAAATTCAGGTTCCTAGCTAGATTCAGCCAGGAAATGCTCCCCGTTCAACGCAGCCGCATGTGAGTTCTATAAATGTGTCAGAATTTAGCATTCAATCCAAGCTCAAGAGCCTCATAAATAAACACAGCGCTGCTCTAAGCATGCTGCACATTCTCTATCTCCGGGCATTAACTGTAGGATTGGGATCTTATGTATATATGCAATTTCGTATGGCCCGTGGAAATGTATCTCTTCGTCGTGTTGAGCGGCTGTGTAGGATGGTTTCTTTATGATATCTCGGTGAAGAGACGAACCCCGAACGTTAGGCAGACCATGATACCATGGTCCACAGAACGCTTAGCACTCTAAACACACTAGTTCGAAACACGTTCCAGGCGCCCTAATGATACGTATCCTTATTTCATTAACGCCGATGGCCATTATGGCAAGGATCACGGCAGATCTCGAGTGTGGTTCGTGTGTGTGTGTGGGGGGGAGGGGGGTCATGACGTCATATGACGCCACGTGATGTAACAGTGTCGCGCGACGTCGGGGTGCCACGTAACGTCGTGATATTATGTCGTGGTGTCGTAAGACCTGGAAATGTTAGGTGACGTCATGAGGGGACGTCACAAAACGCTCTGACGCCAATGGGCAACGTGACGTCAAATCGAGCCATTACTCACGTGACACTGACGTCACGGTATTCGCGACTCAAACTTACTATAGATGGCACCACTCGTTTTCCAAAATGGCGGTTATAGTGACTGTAGGAGATGCGTACCGCTGCTGAGCGTGTCTCGTGTGCTGGCTTCACTGAGCGCAAGAAATTATTTCAGGTAATACGAGGAAGCTGGGGTGTTATGAGCGCGAGCCACCTTTTCATCTTGAAACCAAAAACGGTGTTTAGCGTGATATTTACGCCAGGAGGCAAGTTTAGATTCTGGAGCGAAACCGAAACTAACCTTTATTTTGGATTTAATTTCTCGGTATATGTCTTAATTGCCGATCCTTTTATACCTCAAGATGTTCCTCACATCGTAAATATTTAGGTAAATAAGTTCGCGGAAACTCTATTTTGTGACATACATGTTTGATCGAGGCACTTCAAAATATTTTGAAAATTTCCGTGTCCCTTTAAAAGCAGGGTCGTTCATACACCTTAGACGTGTCATAGAATGTTGTAGTTGATGAAACTACGAATCTTGATATTTGTGCCTTCTCGCTGCCTTTTCTCGTTAAGATTATTATCATGTCGAAAAATGAACTGCGGGTCTTTCATAGGGTTTTGGGTATTTAGATGATTAATTGCTTTAAAATTATTCCCAGCGCAAGGATAACAGAATGAATTCACTTTTTACAATATGTCCACTAAATGTATAAATTAAAAAACGCTGTTCTCACTAGAACAACCCAAAGAGGGAATCCGAGTCAGAGAGGTGAGCTGCGTGTGTCTTTAAAGCAACGCGTGACGAATAGGACCTGCATCCAATGTTTGACTGTTTGTCTATCTTGAAGACGATGCCAGAGTTTTATGCTAAAAAGAAAACAAAATGATACCTTTCTGGAAATACTATTATAGTTAAATGGCGTATTTTTGTGAGCGTGACGTTTATTAGGGGGGCATACATTGCCATGGTTTCTATTATTTATATTAGTATTAAAATTAAGATATTTTAATACGTAATTTTTCAATCTCTAATATACTTTGTTGCTTATGATCTTATTTCAAACGCGCAAACAAGTATCACTATCAAAATGTGCTAATTATCACGACCGGTGCTAATTGCGGCATTTTAATGACCAAGTTATAAAATATGAATAGTCTAAGATCAATGAAAACGTCCTAGCTAATGTGAGAAATCTATGTAAAATTACATTATTTGTGGTTAAAGTATATTTTGCCGTCAAAGTCTTAACTTTTGAACATCGGCAATACTTCCAGTCACAGCCAATAACCTACCAAACCAAATGCCCCAAAATAAAAATTAAAAAAAAAGATTTTTTTTTAATATTGATTTTTTTTTTATAACATATTTACGCGCCGTCATTTTGCCCATCTCAGCCTTTCCAGTTCGAAGGAACGCCTTCCTGCTTGCACATCTGCTCACTGCAGCACGTTTCGTTGGCGTTGGAAGGCGGTGAAACAGTAGAGAGTTCTAGTACCGCTTATACGAGCGAACGCAAGCGCTGTGTGTTTGCGTTAGCTTTATGTGTTCCACTCTGCGCGTGCGCGGAGATCAAATTGCTGTCCTGAATTGGCGCAAGGCGATGACGCGCGCGCACAACGTGGAGCACGCAACTCTAACGCAAACGCACAGCGCTTGCGTTTCCTTCTATACACAATGCTAAAACTCTCTAGTAAGGTACAATCCCATACCGGCTGCAGCATTACGTTGGGACAGTGAAGAGTGTTGTTTGCGTTCGGAAATGACATTTCGCGAGCCATGATCGCGAGCAGTTCTGGCGTGCCCGCTGAGCAGGAGAATCGGGGGGCCCTCACTAGTGCGCTTCCCGTTTCCGCCGCAGGAGGGCGAGCAACGAGCTGGAGACGCGAATAGTGGTAGGTGACACTATGAAATCACAGTGTCACGCGGCGTCGCGGTGTGACGTGACGTCATGTGTTACCCTGACGTCATGTGACACCCAACTTCTCGTGCCAGGCGACTTTAATGTGAACGTGTATCGTGATCGGAACATGCGACTAAAACTGTGACGGAAGAACTTTGAGCCTGTACATGTATATCAATGACGAGGAATTTGAAACGAGATGGACTCGGTGTGTTACCAATAGATTAACAGCGCCGATTGCCTCGACGACGTAATTTAGTATTCACGAGCTTTTGATGTGTTGTACGCTAATAACTTCCGAATGTTGGTGGAAGCTCTCTTTGTGCGCTGTGATTGTTTCGCGGTCTGGTTACAGAAAAGTATACGTTATGCTTCGTTCACACTTGTGAACCGACGGCCGAATCCTCGAGAATTCTAACACCCGGTGACGAAAGCAGGCAGAACTTCCGGCGGAGAGCAAGACCGCTCTGGGACCGATATCGAAAGTCGAAAAAAAAAAAGTTTTCTCCCGCCGCAAGCCAATCAGAACGCACGGGGGAAGTGGCGCTTGCTGACGTCAGATCCCCACTGAAGAGCTGGCGACGATGGCGACGAGACGCGCGCGGGCGAGGAGGAGGTTTGGGAGCTCTCGTCAGCTCTCGTCTGTTCTGGAAACTTCGAGACGCTCGCGCCGCGCACTTTGCACGCGGCAACAATTATGAACGACCCGATCTTTTTTCGGCGAGTGAATCCAGTCGGCGGCGAGTGCGTATTTCGCAAGTTTGGAAGTGCCATTGAGTGCTTAGCTTGTCGGCTGCCCTCGCAGTCCACTTGCAGGACTCGGAACCGGGAATATTTTCTACGCTTCAAAAAGAGCGCCGCCCGAAAGGGATTCAAACGCTGGACCATTACACTCTCAAGAAAGAAAGGCTGTAAAGGGGTGTATCGTTACACCCTTTGTCCCATATAATATGCCCAAAACTTCAATTCGACGTTCTATAGTTGAACAGACGGCCCCAAATTTCACGAGGGGCATCATAATGGTGCGATATAACTTTTTTAAGTTATATCGCAAGTTATATTATGTGTAGGCGCTCGTCCTGCCAGACAGGACAGTGCGTAAATGAAAGGATGTACGAGCATGACCTGTCATTGCGTTAAACAACGGAAAGACGCCTTCCTCTTTATTGCAGAGATTGTCTGTGCCCCAACTTTCACAATACCACAATCGTGGGGAGGGCCCGTGAAAACGTTACGAGGCAAGTGCTAGGAGCGCATGTTATGAAGAAAGAGGGCACCAAAGGCCGCCTCAGCCGGCCGTCAAGTTTTCTGCATCAAAAAGAGATTGATTTTATTGGCACGCAATGATGGGTGACGTCATTCAGTGATTCAGTGTATTTTTGTCAATAATTGTTTGCTTCAGATGTCTCTTTGAAAAAATGTTTAGTTGAGAGTAAGCGCTCGTCCTGCTCGCCTTCCTTTTTTGTCTGTTGTTTACTGTTAGCGCTTTTATTTTTATAAATATTAACTGGGATTGTTATTGAGTTTGTTTAAATCCGAAGCCGAAGCAGCGAGCGCAACGACGACGCCACTGGTATGTTGAGGTCTCGGAAGTCTGGCTGGAGCTTTCCAACGGGAATTCCCCCAACTACCGATAGATGGCGGCACTTTTCTTTCTTCGGCGACTTGCGGAAGTGAGCTTTACGGCGAAGCTGACTTCCTTTTTTCTTTAGAGTTCCCTCGTTCCTCTTTCTTTATATTACATACTAACACGACATCTACAGACGTCTAGCAGACTACAGCATGCACATGCATTTTAGAAGGGAACACCGATCATGTATCTTCATTGAAAAATTCAGAGAGGCTGGCCAGTGACAATACTACATACAGTCAATGACAGCTTAAGGAACCTATTGCGTGGCGAGTCCCGATTACCTTATTGTAGAGTCTATCAAATGGAGTTGACGCGTTAGTCAATAAAAATGCCGAAGAATAATTCGCGAAGCAAGAGCCATATTCATCACGCATCCTTGGTTACGAAAGTATGTGGACGACATATCGCGAACGAACCTCCGCGATTATGTTTGAGCATCCTCCCCGTCCTTCCCTCTAACAGTGCCGACTAAAGGAATGTCACTGGTTTGTGTACTAAGGGGACTGTGGGATAATATATGGATGCAGTAGATTTCGAGTTTTCAAACCACGAGATGAGTATATTTGATGAGCGAGATCGTCACTTTTAAGGTGATGTTGCTAGAAGGGCTTCTTGAGATATTTGTAGTGTGTAAATTCCGACCACATTCAATATATCAAGCCATCAATTAGGGGTGTCTTTTATTTTGACCCATTCAAGATCAGGCTTGGCGGTATCGCGATAATATTTAAGATATACTTTATACTATCTATATCTCTACGAAGATATATTTAAAAATGCACTTTTATCTCAGTAATAAAATACATTTACTATTATCGATTGTATTGCAATACTCTGCCAGGTTGAGGAATCCCGTTATATTTGTTACATATACTTATAGCTCTCGAGTTTTTAAAGTAGCCTGAAAATCACCTTTTTGATGAACCTGCCTCATATTTCTCCCTGTGGAGGAGGTCCACAGGGGGAAATATATATGATATAGGTATATATGTAAACTCAAAAACAGGTGGTGCGAAGAAAGGCGGTTATTTGCGATTATAGCAGAACAATGGGGAATAAGTAGTTAATACAAAAAGTTACATCGAGCCCTCTTGAATTAAGGCACCTGGGTCGGGGGATGATCAGATGAGGTGGGGCAGTGAGTGTGGTTTGAGATCAAAACCTTCCTAACTGCTCAAGTTAGGAGAAGCACTTGAGGAAGTCCAGCAGGAGGTCGAAGATTTCCGTGCGGAGCGTCGCTTCTCCAGTTGGGGTGGTCCACTCGGACCATATGGTTGGTCTACGCGCACTGGAAATTTTGTTTTAATTAGCTTCCCTGTATTTATTGTGTTTAGGGTATTTCCTAGTCATGTGACGTATGCCTGCCGTGGCTTGTCGTCCCTGCCATTGCTTGTCTGGTGGAGGTCCCTTTTTTTTTGTTTTTTTTTTGTGTGTATTCTTTTCCTTGCCGCACGAGTCATGGCTGTGCCGGTGCGGAGTTTGTATACAGACCATACTCCACCGGCCATAACCGGAGGGTACAGGACATTGGTCTACAGGGATGAGGCTCTTTAGCTTTTGCTTCCTTAAGATTTTCTCTTAAGCCTTTTCATCGATTGGCTTGAGTAGTGGCGACCTGGCTGCAGGCGAGCGAGTATAAGTAGATCAGCTCCGTAGCCGTCCGATGCGCCGCCACATTGCCGGGTATTTCAGAGTGTCCTGGAATTCATTGAATTGTAATTTTTGGAGTCATTGTGCCCTTGCCTTTTCGTTGATGCGGTTGACGCCTTCCTTAAGCTGGTACTATTTCTACACTAACTAGGGCTTCTGTGGCGTCTGTAAGAACGAGGAATTTTTTTTTATTACTGCGATAGCAGTTAGTTTGACACTTGGCGGGTTTCGCGCCGCCAACCGTGCTTCATATTGACGCGGGCATTTTCGTCACTCCGCCAAAACATTCGACACTCCACAGCTAGGGGAATGGTACCTGCTGAAAAAATCCGCCTGGTCCTGGTATTGCACCAGGGGCCTCTCTATTTCCAGTGGAGCGCTTATACCTACTGGGCTAACCAGGCGTTAGACGTCAGTAGAGCAAACGGATTTTATCTGCTGCCACCATTCTAACACCAACAAAGGTGAACGGCCTGCATTTTAAGGTTACGATGTTAATGCAATTAATGTAAAGTTACAGGCGAGCTGAACAGAAAAGAACGATCATTTACTCCGTGCTGCTCGCCTGCAACTACGCATTAACACGTCACCTGTTACCATGGCGCCAGCTGACACCGTGACGCGGCATTGTCGTGTCAAGTCACGTTGCACAGTGACGCCAAGCAACTTAATAGTGTCAGGTGACATCATGAGTCACGTGATGTCATGACGTCACGCTTCCCCGCTACGTCACTTGACATTCAGAAGTCGCGTGACGATACGCCGTCACGTTACACCATGACGGCACGTGGAAACGTAAACATAAGACTGGTGATAATGGAAACCATAAAAAACAAAGCGTTTCCGCTAATTATGCCAGAGAGGTTCTCGGGCGATAAAACCATATAAAGCTAGGTGAGCGTTGAGCCGGCGAAATCATGGGTGTGAAATTACGTGGAGCTAAACGTCTGGAACTTGAGTGCGTGATTTCGGGAGTCTTTTTCAGTGACCATTCACAAGACGGTGTTAGTTCGTGTCCAATTACATTGCATAAGACGTTCAGACAGCCACACCAACGACAGAGAACTCTTCATGCATGCAGATGCAGTTTCAGCATTCCCTGGATTGCAAAATTGGGAGCGCAATTTTCAAGTGTTCTTTAATTACCACAAGGCAGTCCTAGTCTGTGTTCGATAATCAATTTTTAACGGGTTCACGAAATCCAGAGCGTTATGAAATTTTCGTCCGGTGTTTTACTCACTTTAATAGAAAACGCCCATGCGGACTCTATGGTTTGCGCTCGCACCTTTACTGTTCATTTGGTTCATGTGCTCCAAAGTGATACCTTAGCTGTTCCGACGTCACGCCTCAGCTGTCGCAGTGTTCCACCTTACTGTTTGCGTAAGTGCCGTTATTTTTTTGCGTTGTGTCGACGTGCGGGACGGCAGCATCGATGGCCCTCAGTTCAGTTTCTTCTAGGCTGCGTCCTTGGGCGGCCAGTCTGCATTTTTTTGCGATTGCCTTTTGACTCGTAAAACGCAATAGCGGCTTGATGCGCGCCCTTGGCTGCGTCTGTGTAATATTTGACGCTTTCGTCGTTCATCAGTATAGTTTCAACCCCTCCTGTTTGTTTGTTTTGTATTGCTGCAGTTTATTTTGTTTCGGGGTGTTTGGGCTCCTTATTTGGCGGTGTTCGCTCACTGCAAGTTATCGCCTGTCCTCCCCAATGTGGAGGGGGATGATGCATTCAGGTACCCTCCTGTCCTTTAGCTGGTAGCCCACTTTTTCTAGGAGTAGACTTCCTGTTTGGGTCTTTTCGAGTCTATGGCTTACTTGCGTTCCCTTTGCAACTTTTTCAATTGTGTTGTCTGACCAGGGGTGGATAGATCTTCCAGTGTTGTCATTCTCGGCAGTCTTGTGATAATCCTGAGGGCCTCTTTATTTATAGTTCTTATTGTGTCGTTCTAGGCCTTAGTCATTCGTAAATGGTTCTATCAATAGATAGCATTAGAAACCGCTAAGACCTTGACCATTATTACTTTTTTTACTGCACAATGAGTTTTTTTTTTTACAAAGAATGCCACTCTTTCCGCTCTTGCGTATCAAACGCTGTAAAGAAGGCAAGCAAAGGGGAGGAAAGCACCAGTCATGAACAGTAGAGGATTTGAAAGAGAATTCTACTAATCCTTGATGACGACTTTTTTTTTTTTTTTTTTGCAACAGGTTCTGTGTAGATTAGGGTGGCTTAGAGCAGACATCTTCGGCTCTGTTGTTCAACCTCCCGAATCTGGGTGACTCAAAAGCACTCAGGCGACAGTTTGAAATGCGCCATCACTGCATAGTAGAATTTATTTCGGGCAGACGCCTTATGTTAAACATGGAAGGTGGTCATTGGCCTCCTGTACCTATGGGTCACTAGGACCAATAATATATTTTTATAGCTGTTCGGGTGGAATTTCCGAATAGATGAAGTCTGAGACCAGGTTCACGAAATGGATTTATGACAAAAAAGCTATGTACGACAAAACCTAAAAACAAATTAGTATTCACGAAGCAAAATTGTAGTAAGTATTGCGTAAGTTATTAAGGATTCCCATGATGCTGCAAAGGTGTCTTACGATCATTTTTACGATCAAATCATTCTGGCCAACAGCGTCGCTCAGTTTCTTCGTCGCAACGACCATTATACATTTATTTTACACCAGAGCTGTTAAGGGCTAGTTTCCCCAGGATCGTGTCCGGTACCAAACAAATGTCGACACCCGTGGTCGACACAACACTCTGGTTACCGCCATCACTCATAGATCGCTGTACCTGCCCAGAGTGTCGTGTTTGCCGATTGTCTGCTTGCCGCCAACGCTCATAGATCTGGGCAAGCTTTCCAGCCTCGGCAACCAGACAACTGGTTGCTGCCGTCGTTTATAGATGGCGGCAACATTTCTTTGGAGGAAGAAGATCGAAAACGGAACGAGTGGCAAAGTGTGCATCAGCACGAATGGTTCCGCAACCGCCGCGAGGCCGCTATCGCCTAAAGTTCCACCGCGTCGAGAGCTTCAGATTCCCTTCCAAAAGAAGAGCAGATCGCTCACCTGGAGAAATACCGCCAAGAACCAAAGCTACAGCTCCACTGCTCTTCCTTCTTCACCAAAGTGAAAAAGCTAATTTTTTTTTTTTTACATGTTTTTACACGTCCCGACTTTGAGCGGCAAGAAAAAAGAAAGAAGTAAGAAAGAAGTTCTCTAAAACCGGCCCCGACGAAGATGTATGTTGGATCCACAGATATTCGAAAATGGCTACAACGTCAACGATCCCATTGATCAAGCGACCGTTAAGGGCTAGCTCGGTACACCACGTCTAGCAAGACACTCTGACACAGCGTTGCTTCGACGGTCCTTGGGCGTGACTGTCTGGCCACGACCGGATGCGTTGCCAGATGGTCCCACCGAAAAACCGCCAAACGGCTGGAAAGTATATCCCAAATATAACCAAAGCCATACAAAATACAACTGAAATAGCCGAGACTACCAACAATACTTTTTAGGCCTTTTATTGACAATATTTTACAGACATTGAGAACAAGTCCCAGTCACGTTTTCAACCCTCAGATGCGCCACATTTTGTGTGCCTTATGTCGCTTGTGAATTTTTCAAAATAAGCTCCGGAATGATGAAATTTCGTACAACACTGACCCTTCCTTCGTAGGTTTTCAAAAATAAGTACAAAAAACACATAGTCAGCTTCATTGTGAAGCCCGGGATAAATTATCCTACAGTAAAAGCACAGAATAGAGAATCAGTACTGCCAGAACAATGGGCGCTTCAAACCAAAACCCCGAATATCTTAGGTCCGTACAAAAATCCCTCCCGGCTTTTTTTTCTTTGTGTAGAATATATAGTATCCCCAATTCCAACTCACGCTATTTTCAATTGTGTTGTCCTTTCTTGGGGTAGCGACGACTTGAAGGTATTCAATTGTTTAGCAGTGAAGCTGCGGACTTCTCCTTTGTCACAAACTAGGGCGCCTAAGGACTCTCACAGTGGGCAAGACAACAGCGTTTGGAGTGCTAAGTCTACGTCCGGGTGGAAGTTGCGCTACCGGACCTGTGGTAACAGTGCAATCTGTTTGTTTGGTTTGTGCCACTGAGCTTTGGGGAAACGCTTGAACTCCGCAAGTATGCTTCTCTGCGCATTCTGAAAAGGTAAAAGTTTGTGCAAGTTTGAATTAATTAGCCTTTCTCCTGCCTCCCTTACCTCTAGACTAGCCAAAAGAAACACAACTTTGTTTTCCTAAACTGATCAGAAGTTTGAAAATCAACTAGCTGAACCTCGAAGTTCGACGTGGAACCCGAGCTTCGACAAAAGTTCACCACATCCCTAGAAATAGCCACATAGCCAACCACCAAATTTCGGCGCCAACAAGAACTAATGCAGCCAAATTTGGTACCAGATAGCCCAATCTGGCAACACCGACGTTGAAGCTGACAAATAGGACGTGTTTTCCGGAGCTCCTGTGAAGCTAAGTGATATTTTTGGTATGTTTAGTTTAGTTGCGTGTGTGTTTGTTGGTAGCAAAAAGCCTCTTTAAAGTAGTGGTAGGATCAGGGGTTGGGTTAAAGTAGACTTTCTAGGTAGGGTCACGAGACCGAACCACGTGCACGTTTGAAACTTTTGGCGGGCTGGTTGGTTGCGTGGGCAGAGGCGTACCCAGGCTTTCTTGGTTTGAGTTCTGGTGGGATATTTTTCAGAGGGAGGGGGGGGGGGGGGTCGCGCTGTGCGTCTGTAGGCGATGGTGAATACGCGACAGAAGAAGGAAGCGAAGCCTTAAGTAAAAAAAAAGGACCCGACGCAGAATGTAAGGAGTGTGGGTGTTGGTGCTGCATGATGGAGACGGAGTTCGAAAGTGTAACAGAAGACGAGGGGAGCAGCTTTGCATGGCAAAGTTGCGAGGAGGCCGAAGGTGATTTTAGGAGAATAGGAGGAGAATGGGCTACGGTTGAGGAGTGGAAACGGGAGATATGGGTAGAGCGCGAGAAGCAGGTTCAGCTCGAGGCGCAGGTCGGAGATCTCATTAAGAGAGCCGAAGCGGATGTGGAGGAGATGAACAGAGAATGGGAAAGTTAGGTAGAGAGCGTGACCGAAGAGCTAAGCCAAGAATGGGAGCACCGAACCGCGCTTGAGCGACAAATTTAAGGAGCTTAGACAGGGGGAAGAGTGAAAGGCGAAGTTCGCGGAGCATAAGGAGAAGTGTGAGGATATTGTCACGAATTAAGGCGACGAGAAGGCGAAAATTGAACTGAAAATAAAGGTTTCATGGGCGGACTTGTGCCAACAAAAGTAAGTAACGAAAGAGCGTCGAGGCAGCAGAAAAGCAGGCGGCGATTCGGCAACGCTTCAGAGTGCTAGCGAGACTGACTGCGGCTCGCCGCGCGGAGTCCCTTATGTACAGGGTGTCACAAAAGAAAATTTACAAGGTTTTTTTAGCGCAAAAATAAACTAAGCATCGCCGAACGCTCATTCTCCGCCCAAAGGTAGAGCTAGAGGTCACAGCCAAATGCCAAAGTTTCAGCCCGATTCGATAACTTAATCAAAAGTTATAAGGGATTTTCTGAAAAGTTCAATGGGAAAATTGCGGCCGACGGAGTTTTCAAACACATGGGGCTCTATGGCACCAGAAACCGAAAACGAGCGAAAATGGGGTCCATTTTCCCATTGAAATTTTCAGAAAATCACTTATAACTTTTATTAAGTTATCGGATCGAGCTGAAACTTTGGCAACTGGTTGTGACCTCTAGCTCTACCTTTGGGAGAAGAATGAGGTTTCGGCGATGCCTAGTTTATC
Organism: Ixodes scapularis; assembly: GCF_016920785.2. Classification (NCBI taxonomy): domain Eukaryota; kingdom Metazoa; phylum Arthropoda; class Arachnida; order Ixodida; family Ixodidae; genus Ixodes; species Ixodes scapularis. The sequence continues at coordinate 88,049,761 of NW_024609868.1, read as the reverse complement.
TTTGCGGTAAAAAAGACTGTGTAAATTTTCTTTTGTGACACCCTGTACATGCGCGAGCTTCCGGAATAATCGGCGTAGAATGTTCAACGCGTAGAACATTCGGACCTCGAATGTTCTACGCCCTGTTCTTTGGCCTCCAGTTTTCGGTAGACGACCGGGCGCTTCAGGAGCGCTGCGAGCTTCTTTTGTGTGCGATAAAAGAGAAAGGGAGTGGTAGGAACGAAGAAATTGAGACACGTTTGGCTATTTTGGCCAGATGTTCGAAGGGAGGGCGGTGTGCGCGTTGTTTGAAGAGTACTTGAACGGCGGTTCAAACGAAGCGGGTTTGGTGGAGACAGCGAGCGGCAGTCCGTTCAGCGGGGGAAGAGGTCGGACGCACCGACTGAGGCGTCGTTTCATGTCTTCGAACATGTGTGTGTTCGTGAATGATGGTGGTGCCAAGGAGTATCGCCAATGCCATCCAAGCCACACGGATTTCGTCGCCTTTGTCGACTACGTAAGAGGCCGCTTCGCCCCTATTACTGGCGGGACCCAGGGTCGCTTCTTTCATCCGTGTAGTATTTTTTTTATTGTTATAGCCTGTTTTTGCGCGTGTCTAGTATTTTTTGTGTTGACAAATAAGCAATCTAGTTTTAATAGCCTCGTTTTTTTTTTGCACCGAGAGCCACTGTCTGTGCGTCGGTTAGTACTGTGTCAGCGCGGATCATATGTAGCATCTGAGTTCATATGAGCAGGCCGATAATACGAAAATAATAAATTGGATGCCAAGCTGGCTTTTCTGAATAGTTCGGCGTTTTTATCCTCTGTATTAATCTAAACTGGTTAAACTGGAGGGGAAGTCCACCAGCTTAACCAGCATGACCAGTTCACCCAGCATGACCCAGCATTTGCCCAGCATTCACCCAGCATTCACCCAGAACGAACCAGTACGACCCAGCATCGAACCAGCTTGACCAGCACGGCAAGCTGAGCATGCTAGAGCAATAAGCCAACATGAATCTGGAATGCTGGGACCAGCTTGACCAGCATGGCAAGCTGGGCATGCTGGAGCAATAACCCAGTATGAAGCTAGGATGCTGGGACCAGTTTGTGCTGTTTTTTTTTCAATAGGGATGGGCAAAAAAAAAAGGGGGCCACACCAGCCGAAGTAGCATCAATATGGAAGGACTTTCAGAAAAGAAAGCGGAAGCATCAGCATTAATACAGCCTGAAATTGGGAGCGCAGCAGTCCAGGGGATGATAGAAATAAGCCAGAAAAATAGCAATGCGCCAAAAAGGTCCTGGGAATACATCAGCGGATGGGAAAAAAGACCGAAGGGTACCAGCAGACGTTAACCTACAGGGGGGTACAAAGGTAGAGGGGGAAGAGGCGAGAGAATACGTTAGACATACAATCGAAGCAGGACTTTCGGAGTTAGAACCAGATCAGACCGTAGGGAATGATAGCATCTGCACAACACAAGAGGAGGATCATAGTAAAGAAAAGGAAATGACCACAGGAGACAAGGAAAAAGCAGGAGGAAAGGTTTCGGCTGGAACTGCGACAGGTCCAGACGGCATACCAATAAGGCTGATCAAAGTTATATGCAAAACAAGCAAATTGAGACTGAGGCAAGTGATTTACCAGATAGTTATGGGAGGGGAAGAACCCAGTGACTGGTAATTGATCAAGATTATATAATTATATAAGGGCAATGGCGAAAAAGGCGATATCATATCATACCGACCAATCAAAGTAACTTCAGTAATATACAGACTGGCTATGCAAATTGTAAAAAGAAGAATGGAAGAGTGGGCAGAGAGAAAGCAGATTATGGGGGAGCTCCACAACGGTTTCAGAAGGGAGAGACGACTAGATGATAACTTATTATAATCACTTAGTACATAGAGAGAGAAATGGCAACTGAAAGACCATTATGGGTTGCATTTTTCGACATCAAAGGGGCATGTGACAGTGTGAATCACAAAAAACTCTGAGACCAACAGGAGAGATTTGGGCTAGGGGGGACCATTGTTAAATTTCTAGATCGGATTTATACGGAGAACAGGGAGAAACATGGGAAGCCGAAACTACAAGTACGGCAACAATAAAAAGAGGACTTAGACAGGGTTGCCCATTGTCTCACCTGCTCTTTATAATATACCTCAGTCAGATAAAAAAAAAAGAGATTACAGCAGTGCAACCTAGGTTTTGACCTGACTTACATGGAGGAAGGGCATAAAGTAAATCAAATAGTGCCAGGGTTAATGTATGTAGACGAAATTGTACTCGTATCAGAAAGTGATTAGAAAATAAAAGAACTAATTAGGATTTGCAGCAGAGAAGGGCACAGTTTAGGCCTAAACTTCAGTAGGGACCAGTCGGGTATGATAGTTTTCAACGACGAGAAGGGGGAACCCCAGGAGATACAGGACACAGTAATATAACACGTACAAAAGTACAAATAATTGGGAGTGTGGCTAAGTGAGGGAAGAAATTATCTAAAAGAACATGAAGATATTGTAATAACGAAGGTGAAACGAGATTCAGCTACTATGAAACACAGGGCACTCTGGAACTATAATAGATTTCAAGTCGTTAGGGGTGTATGGAATGGACTCATAGTGCCAGGACTGTCATTTGGGAATGCGGCATTGTATATGAGGTAAGACATCCAGGCAGGTTTAGAGATACAGCAAAGGAGTGTGGGTAGTTTGGCATTGGAGGCACATGGGAATGCACCAAATTAAGGAGTACAGGGGATATGGGTTGGGAATCTTTCGAGAGTAGAGAAGTGATCAGTAAAGTAAAATTTGAAGAAAGACTAGCTGAAATTGAGGATACATGGTGGGCAGGGAAAATGCACAAGTATCTATACATGAAGAGTCTAAACATTAAGTGGACAAACCGAACCCGCAAGCTGAGATCTAAATATATTGAACGAGATGGGGCCGATCAGAGCATATCAGTAGAAAAGGAATAAAAAAAAACGTAGTAAATTGTGTTAAAATAAAATGCAGGGGAAATTATATTTAGCAAGATGCAGGGCACAAAATCAGGAAAAAAGAAGGAACAGTTGTATGATAATTCATTGGGGAGGTCATTACTGTTTGAAGCTAGAACGGGGGTGCCAAGAGCGAAAGCATGTAGGGCTATATTCTAGGAAAAAGACACTCTAGGTGACGTATGCAACCGCGAAATGGAAATTATAGAACGTGTAATTTTAATGCGCACAGGGCTTTGTCCCACCCTCTTAGGGGGAGGACTACAGACTTGAGGGGACACTGGGATTTGCTAACATGAACAAACGAATCGATAAGGAAAAGATTGCGGTAACTAAGAGGAGATTGGAAGATTGGGGGAAGAAATCTAGAGAGGGATGAAAATAAAGATAATAATAAGCAATGGGAACATTTTAAAGAGCGGAGGGCTGTGTTAGAACAAAAGTTAGACAAATATTTAAAAAAAGAGACGACGAAATATTAGGCTAGGTGGCGCAAGCTGCCGCCCATTACAAAAGGAATAGCCATCACCATCCATCCATCCATCCATCCTATGTGCCGCATGCCATAATGAGAGCGAGACACTAGCGAATTTGGTTTTAGAGCGCAGCTCTTAGGGGCCCGTTTCCGGCTTGAGCGGCGTCGCCGTCGCCGTCGCCGTCGGCGTAACCGCGCGGTGCATCATGGGAAATGTCCCATAATGCACCGCGCGAGCCCCCCACCGGGGTCACGTGACCTCGTGGGGGGTCACGTGACCCCCCCCCCCCCCCCCCCGAGGTCACGTGACCCCCTCCTCGAGGTCACGTGACCCCCCGAGGTCACGTGACCCCCGCCCATGTCGCGTGACCCCCGATGACGTCATCGTCACTGATGACGTCACCGGCATCCACATCGTCATCGTCATCATCACTGATGACGTCACCAGCATCCACATCGTCATCGTCATCATCACTGATGACGTCACCGGCATCCACATCGTCATCGTCATCATCACTGATGACGTCACCGGCATCCGCATCGTCATCATTACTGATGACGTCACCGGCATCCACATCGTCATCGCCATCATCACTGATGACGTCACCGGCATCCCCATCGTCATCGTCATCATCACTGATGACGTCACCGGCATCCACATCGTCATCGTCATCATCACTGATGACGTCACCGGCATCCACATCGTCATCGTCATCATCACTGATGACGTCACCGGCATCCGCATCGTCATCGTCATCATCACTGATGACGTCACCGGCATCCCCATCGTCATCGTCGTCATCACTGATGTCACCGGCATCCACATCGTCATCGTCATCATCACTGATGACGTCACCGGCATCCACATTGTCATCGTCATCATCACTGATGACGTCACCGGCATCCACATCGTCATCGTCATCATCACTGACGACGTCACCGGCATCCGGATCGTCATCGTCATCATCACTGATGACGTCATCAGTGACGTCACTGATGTCGTCACCGACATTCGCATCGTCATCGTCATCATCACTGGTGAAGCCATCAGTGACGTCACTAATGACGTCATCGGTACCCGCATCGTCATCGTCACGGATGACGTCATCAGTGACGTCAGTGATGACATCATCGGCATTGGGGGTCACGTGACCCCCAAGGTCACGTGACCCCCCCCCCTGGTTAGTTTACCCCCCCCCCCCCCCGTGCCCTTCCCTCCTCCTCCTCAAGAGCTGCGCTCTAATTCGGCGTTACAGGGAGTTGTAAGCGGCTTTCATTTTTTAATTGCACGGTACTTCGTGCTACCCTCCTTGAAGGGGTAACAAGTATGGCCGGGGCCCTGGGTTTTGCTGGCGAGGATTCAAGGGCAGAAGAGAAAAGGACTACACTCACAAAGACGTTATTAGAAGATTAGTGGAAATTATCTAGAGAAAATTTAATGATGTACAACTAACTAGCACAGCTGGGGACAGGCGGGACAGAGAAAAATTGGGACTCCCTCCCACGGTGGCTCCGGCCCACAGTCTCATCCCTTTCTCCCAGTGGGTCAGGTGCTGGGGTAACACCGACTAGGTTTGACCAAAGGAAAATTGGCGACTCCCTGGCCTAAGAGAGGATGCGGGGGGAGGGGGGGTTAGTTTTTTTGCCCAATCCCCCTGGTGATATGCCAACTGTTTGGTGATAGGGGGAGAAAATTGGCTGAGAAGAGGATGAATCAGTTGTTTGTTTATTAGACGGGCTAGGTGGCCCAAGCTACAGCCCGTTACAAAGGACACTGCCATTAACATCCATCCATCAATCCATCCATGCTGAATGGAATATGCCCGCACGACCCCTGTAGATCCTTTCCGTATATCTACTATTTCGGTATATCTACTACTACTATCTATCTACTACTTGGGTATATCTACTATTTCAGTCTGTTTTTGAAGCGCAACCTATTTTCAATGACGTTTCTTTCATACGATATCTTATATAAGTTATCTTTCTAATGTTTTTCTTTCGTGTCTGGAGATGAGTGTTGGTAAACTTTCGTTAAATGTCCGTAAAATTTAAACTTGCTGGTAATAAATAGATTGTTTGTCTTATGTTTGTTATATCTATCTATTTCAATGTGTATTGAGACGATACTTATTGTATTGCTAAATGTCATGTTACGTAAGTTATTTTCACTGTGTCTTTTTGTGTGTGTGTGTTTGGTGACAGTGCCGCTCTGCCCTGTGTTTTTGGGGGCAGGAACCCGTCAAGCTGCAAACTTGCAGCTTTTTTTCCTGCCCCCCCCCCCCCTGTCACATGTGTGTAAAAGCGCTGTGAAAAAAAATAAACCGATTCTGATTCTGATTTTGAAATAGCTTTGTCGCTTACCTCAATTTCCGGTTAAAAGTTCACTCTGTTGCCCTTGTCATCGCCTTGTTTCGAGAGGCAGTGGTGGCGAACGCTCTCGTCGAAAAGGGACACTCTCATTTGTTTTATATACTTTTTATGTCATACCGAAATCTAATAAGCGCCATACGGATTAGCTTCGTAACATAGGGTACGTACACCTTGTTATTAGTATGTTCTTTTGCTTCTGACACGACGGTACGGCAGCACTGCCGAGCTAGAGCAGTTTGTGCGAGCTACGTGATGCGAGTCCAACCTTCCTCTGCCGAGTATAGCAATGCGGGTCCAACCGTCCTCAGCATCGAATCTAGCAAGCAGAAAAGATCAGTCCCAAAGCGCTTACCAAGACGTGGTCCAACTGCGCAGTTTCAGCGCTTCGATCAAGCACGCGCGTGTCCACTCCCAGTGTGAACAGGTACTTTACATGGCTTCTGCTGACACTCTCGTAGTTAAAACTTATATTGTGCGTCAACTTGCTCCTGCATCCCTCAGGCCGCTAAAAATGACACGACAATTTTTTTTTTTTAATGTGCGTTTCTTTGCAATCGAGTGGCGCGGGCGGTCTCCTTTTAGCAACGATCATAGTTCTGCTCACTTCGTATGGATAAGTTCGTGGGAGTCGACGAAGGTGGTTATCCCGGCCTCGGCATTCGGGCCCGCGTTTAAATCGTGGTAGCGTCGACATTTCACACACGGACATGATCACCACCAGACAAGCGTTGTCGGAAAGGCCGCCTGCTTTTGTTCTAAAGAATCTCTTAACCAGATACTTTGCCGGCTGAGCTAAACACACCGGGTGTGGGAGTGAGGAGCTGACAGTAGCTTTAAAAATTCTAACTTTATACAACTTGATCATGCTGACAAAGACCGAGGCGTACAGAATATGTTGAGTGGCCATATACTCATCATATGCGTGGGTTCTGAATGCTTTTTCTGTGTGATAGAAAGCGGGGTGCTGTGTGCGGTGCTTGCGATACCACGCACTTAATTTGTATGGAACCGAAAAGAAAATAAATTTGAAATTCGTGTTCATTCGACATGAAGTCGGTCTGCCTTTGAGCAGCGGCGAACTGGTTTACATAGTAGGTGAGAAATTTAACCAGTGCAATACCATTGTTAGTCTGGGGTATATACCGTGCATCAAGCAGTAGTCGTACATGACCGCACGCCGGTACTACGCTCATTCAAATTAAAGCGAGCCCTGAGGGGTAGAGATTAAACCCTGGGTTCTGCAGCCTGAGCTTTCGCTCCACGCCCAGCGAGCTGGGCTGCGTTAACCAACTCGGCCACTGAATATCTACACCCGTCTGGAGCGAGTATTTGATTCGCTCAGAGAGGCTGAAGAGTGAACCTGACAGAGCAGCTATTTCTTCTAGCCGCTAGGTGCCGCCAATTTCGCTGGAGTCGCCTATAGCCAAACAACAGGTTTATAATAGGGAGTTTTCGTATAACATTTGATACAAATAAGTAGTGCCTTTTTCGATTTGCGACGCGGTTTCGTCAGAGGCTTAACAGTACAGTCATGACATTCTTTTAATTGCAATGTTTCACACAGATTTAGCAAATTCAATGAGGTAGTTGAACTTTCGCCCAGATTTTGTTAGGGTGCTTCATACCCCCCCCCCCCTTCTTATTTACACTCGCACAGTTTGTCTCTGCTCACTCGTGCATGCACAACAACATAGTCAAGCAGACGTGGCGGCACGTTTCACTTGTCGCGGTTCTATTCTGTGGGCTTCTGGTTGATACTCCTAATCACCACCTAGTTTCGTCGCGGTTGACCTTTGGATAAAGAAAATCATGCTTTTATTAAAATCAACAATATCAAACTGAAATATTTTTTTTTTACTTCAACCTATCATAAAACTATTATTATCCTTGCAGCCCAAATAAATTCAGTCGTACGGCTTTGTTATCTATAAAAGGTGTTTGCCGTACTGCTAAACTTCACGCGTTACCTAGGTTAGACCGGTGCGGGGTGCACATTGAACACCAAGCATGTGTTACCGTACGGCCGGGAGTCGTAACATCTTTGCTTGTACGCAAGTTTAAGCCGAACTCTGGCGCAGCAGGGTTCGTACCCAATCGTTACGTGTGGTAGGCAAAGCAGAACATCCAGCAATACGAACTCCTTATACGGAAGGCCTCCCAGGCTGTTTTCCTTTTCGCATAAACACTGCCACCGCCACTAGTGACAACTCCTCTCCAAATATACTTTGTTTTTATTGTTTACCTTCGTCTATCATTAGCTGGCTATATCGTCAAGCTCTAGAAAGTTTTCTACCTTCAGAGGTTATGTTAAGCACGGGATATATGTAATTTTACCACTGTCATTCGAACAACATTCTCGAGAAGAAAAAAAAAACACTTTTTTTGATAATGATAATATTTTCATGATAATATTCATGATAATATTTTTCTAGCTTGTTTTAAGGATCCTATTTTTTCGTTCATTTATGCATATAACAGGTATCGGGCTTTAAAAAAAACGTGGTTTCATACGAAAAAAAACAACAAAAAAAACAGTCCTTTCTTTTCGGCTTTCTAGTGTTATCCTCGAATGTGCGATAAGTTGAAACTATGCGAGCGGTGTGTGCCTTAATGGAAACAAATAAACTAGCGATTATAATTTAACAGTTAATAATCCGCTTACCAGTGCTCGCAGGCGAGAAAAAATTACCCGCCTCAAATTAGCAACGGAAAACTTCGCAGACCCTTCATGAGTCCCGGACCTCGTAGAAAACTCATAATGGCAGCCCAGTAGTTTACGCACCTAAAGACAAGAAAGATAATCCGTTTGTTAGCCGTCATCCTACGTGACACGTTCCCAGCCAACAAAACAGTCATGAAAGCTTACCTTTAAGTGGAAAATAGGATCCTGAATAATCCTTTCAAGAGCCACACGTTATCTCTCATGCTCTTGTCACTCAAAGAATATAATTAACGTAGTAGAGATGACGCTCTCAAGCGTCCTCTCAAGCACAACTCGAGATGACGTCACTAGTTTTTTTCCTTGTTTGACATTCATCGCACTGGTTATTCGGCTTCTGTACTTGTTTTGTGCAATTTTCCTTGACCAATTACGCGAGCTATGTTTTAATCCTTGTATCGACGTACACTAGAATAAATGTACATGCTTTAGTTCATTGAAATATGACTACCGCAGCGTTTATGGAACACAAACTTACGCTCCAGCGGTTCGTGTGGCTTTCGCAGCATCCTATCACTTCATATAAACCGACCCAAAGTTAGTTTAAAGACGTCAAGTATGTTCGCCCTGTCCACTGCAGCCAGACATGTTGGCAAAGCGTCTGGGCATTTGATAATTTTAGACGTCGCACTGCCAGCTAGACAGCTGTCTAGTAAGTCACACGTCTGCTCTTTTCAGTCTCGGAGACAGAATTAGCTAAGAGTAAGGGGGCAGATTGCGTCATGGAACTTGTAGCTATATTTGTGCCGGGTGGTTTCTTTGTCCCATTTTCCTCGTTTAGATTCTCTTCTCTTTTTTTCCCCTCCCGCCCCGTATATTTTTTTTTGTCTCGCGCAGTTTTCTTTTACATTTACTTGATATTAGGGTTGAAACATTACTTCTATATTCCTACATTATAATCACTATTTGTCGATAATGGTTGCATGCCCGATGAATTGGAAAGCTTAATTCTTGCGTGGTTTCCATGAGACATGTATCTACAGATTCCTAAATATTATTTTCTTGCAAGGAATATTTTTGATATCACGTAGCAGTGCCAGTAGCCAGGTCTCAGTGTTACTTACGCAGAATACGTTGTAAGGCTATGTAGGAAGAGAGAAGCAACCGACACCATCTGCTCCACCATACTCCGCTAGATTTATCGTATTTGAATGACTCTACGTACAAAGTTTTATATATACATTCCATCTGCAAGACTTTTTTTGTCAAACTGTAATGGAATCGAGCTGAATCTTGTTTCTGTGTACTCAGTCATGGTTTTACTTGTACAGCATAAATCAAAAGGTTAGCTTCCGTTTTGCTTGTTTTGGCCCTTCAAATCTCCTAACCATGAAGGGTAATGAAAAAAGGACCTTTGTTCCTGCTTCCTATATCTGAGCAGTCTTCAGTATAAAATTTAAAATACGTTCATGTTGTAGCACACATATTCACGGATATTTTGTTTTGCATAATCGTTCTTATTGTGCGTATTTTAATTGTTCTCATTTTTAATACACAATTTAGTCGCGGTTATTAATTACAATTGTTTGATAAAACATTTTAGCTCTTCACTGATAACCTAACTGCATGATGATTATTTGTGCTTTCAACAAATATATTAAAAGTCAATAAGCATTGCGGAAAATTTATCTTACAACGGATTTTAACAACAAATTGTATATCATTTTCAAGAATAAGATTACAATAATCTTGCGTCTTTTATCCGACAAGATTTATTTTCATAGTACTCGCTTGCGTAATGTATGTTATCAGACAATACTCACGTTTTTTCAGTCCAGCAACTAAACTATGCAGAGAGTTGTTCATTTGCGCGTGAAGCTGATCCTGAAACTCACCAAATCAGACATCACTCAAACAGTCCCCATAAATAAATAATTCATTCTCATCTGATACACGTATATAATACAATGCACGAAAGTTCTGGATAAAACAAAAAAGTAGGGGTCGAGATCACAATGCCACGTTCAAGTTTTCATCGCTCCACGGTCTTGGTTGTGGTGGCTTCTCCCTCCTTGCTGACGCTGCGGGCGATCTCGCAGCGGACAGGGATCACGTACTCGACACCCTTGCTCTTCTCGACGGGCAGTGGAATCTCAATGACCAGCTTGTTCTCGGCAGTGAGTCGGCAGGCGATCTTCTCCACGTCCACGCCCTCGGGTAGCACCACGTTCCTCCTGAGCTCGCGTCGAATCTTGGTGTCCCCCTCTGTGTGCTCACAGAAGGCCCTGACGTTGAGCTGCCTTCCGACCGCCTTGAGCGTCACGTCGTCCGCCTTGAAGCCTTCGACGTCGATCTCCACCGAGATCTTGTCTTTGTCCGTACTGGGCAGTACCTTGACCTCCTTCACGACGCTCTCTTGCCTCTCGGGCCTGGGAGCACCGTTGTACGCCGACGACGGCAGGAGCGAGGACTCTGGGAACATGCCATCCAGGTACCGCATGCAGTCCGGGAACTCCTTGGCGAATTCGTCCATCTGACGCCTGACGTCGGAAGCGCTGGTACCCTCAAAGACACGGTGAAACTTCTTCACCTCCGTCCTGGTCTGCGTCGTGGAGTTCACGGGGATGTCGACGGAGCGAGACATAGCTGCCCTGAACACTCGGAGACTTCTGCGATGAACCGCCGGTCCAGAGACAAGATAAGAGGGGTGTCTGGAGACTGCCGCTGTCGAATAACACAGACAGGCGAGAGCTGTTTTCTCGGCGTACCCGGGGCCGCCGGTAGCTTTATATAGCGTCTACGCCGTTGAACGTGAAGTCCGCGGCCCGCTTCCAAAAAAGCAGGGCCTCCCTCTCCCCTTTAGCTTTCGGCAGCTCATCAGCGCAGCCATGTTGGAAGGAGGCGGGGGTGGAATGCTTGCGCGCGGCCAAGGCCGATGTCATCTCGTAGGCACGCGTGCGCTGGGTGCTTGTAATCCTTCTTCATTGGCTGTTGTGTTTTGGGGGGGCCAACACGTCACTGTCGGATAAATAGGTTGGGTCAGGAAATGAGTCAGCGACACGTACTCGTCGATGAAATACGGCATGAGAGGACGTAACCTGTGTTCGTAGTTGCCCTCCCTTTCGTCTCACCCCTTGAAAGAGGTGATTTATTACTCTCCCACGGTGTTTGCCGGTGACACAGGTTCGAGTTTCTCGTGTTTCATTCAATTCTAGTACGGTGTGGAAGTATAGTGGTCGAGAAAAATGATGTCAAGCGTCCTGTCGGCGGGAACTGATTTGCAGCTTTTGCTTGGGAAATATGATCGGCCCTGACGCAAGCCTTCTTTTTTTTCTCGATTTTTTACTCTTTTCTTAAAATACCGAAAGCAAATGGGGGAAAGATGGAAGGTCTTTAGGGGTTCACATTCCCCGCATCCCTTCGGCCATCGACCTGTTATGACCCCGAAAGCTTTTATTGTCACTACGAATACTGAACTGGTTCAACCAGGGCTCAGAGAACTTGAAAGTGGCCATATCTGTAATACTTAATGGTTAGACTTAGGGATTAGTAAAAGTACAAACACAAGAATGGTCATAACAACACATCTTAGTCCTTGGTTATTTCTTTGATTTTTTTAAATATTTGTAGCCCTAATAGTTATCAAAAATAAAAACAGACTGAAAAAATAATTATCTTGGAAATTGTATAAAGCTGAAAGTGCCATCACTAAACAACCTTCGTGAAGAGACCACCAAAAATGCGAACACGCCAGCAAGAAATCTAGGTGCCAAAAGTTAATCTCAAAGCTACGGGGAGAAGCAAGGCAAAAAAAGAATGCAAGGTGGTATGTTTTGCACAAGGCCACAGTATCTTCTCACCAAAAAGCATTTCAATTAACCAGAGCATTCATTTCATTACCCCGAGAAGGAAGCGCAAAAAAAAAAAAAAAAACATTAAAAGGGTGGAGATATAAATAGGGGAAAAAGTAAACATTTCAATAAAGATTTTGCCTATATTAATATATTAAAGCGATAAGAAATGAAATAGGGGATAAAGATTTTTTTCGGTAACCCGTCTCATTACAAGACTAATGCGATTTCTGCTGGTGAGTTATACGGTCAGGAGGACATAATATAGAAGGAAAACCGTCACAATACGTCGTATAGTAGTGTGAGGATTACTACTATTAAGTGACCAACTTAAATTGGATACTTCAATTTTTAATTAGTTAGAAAAAGCGTGATATGATTCTAGGTAAAAGTGTTTTGTGCGTCACCTAAAATTCCCAAATAAGTCAATTTTAAAAATACCTGAGGCACGTTTTCGGATCTCCAGTGTTGCTCCCGTTGCAGGAGTGGAAAATTTAGGGCGTCCACTTGCTTACCACGTGTTTCAAATGTTTCTAAATTTGACTGATTCGGTAGCTTTATATGACGTTCAGCAAGCTTCTTAGAGGAACAATATGCTTATATTAACGAATTAAAAAGTTAATCAACCAATTTTCTCTAATTATCCGATTTATTGTGAGCATATTAGCCCGTATATTATGTCCCTCTGAGCCTAAAACGCACCAGCACAGACCGAAGTAGTGGACCTTTTACGGCTTTTTTTTTATATATAAATCTGATTAAATTAAAACACGTAACTTGAATATGAATATACGTAGTGACGCGTTTATTGCATATGTGTCACAACAGAGTCCCTTGTACCTCTCAGATTCGACATACGTGCATGGTACTTGTACTATATATAGCATGTCTGAAATACCCAGGCTCGGTCTACAATGGGCCGTAAAAATCGGCGCCTGCACGTGGTAATGTAAACTTTTTGTCAAAGGTGTATTTCCCAGGTCGGTTTTATTATGTATACTTACAAACCGTTCCTCAGTTTCTATAAAATATAGGGCCAAATATTTGCCAGGGCCAACGGCGGACGGCCACGCAGACGAGCGAGTCGAGTGGCAGGGCGCGTTTGGCGCGCGTATTGATAGGTGGCGTCGGGAGCAGCGTCGGAAGGCGTAGCCGATCAGCGAAAGAAAGCAGAGGACACGCAGACGAAATCTGTCGGCAGTAACAGCACCGCTGGAGCCGTCGTTATGCAACCGTGTTTTCTTTTATTTTTGTTACTTCAAATTTTGCTGTCAATGTCTGCGTTTATTTTTAAACTGAAAGTGTATTGCAAAAATATGATGTCCATTTTAAATATTGATAGACCACGGTCGTCGCAAGCAGCTTTGATAAGGAGGTTGTAGCACCATCTATTAATGTCTGCGCCAAACGTGCCTCGCCAGCAGACTTGGTAGTTGCGTCGCCTTCCGCTGTTGACCATAAGAGTTTTGTAGCCGTATTTTTTTACAGAAAGGGCGCTACGCTTTGTAATTTTACAAGACAAACCGACCTCTAAAATACGCCTTTTACGAAATGTTTAGATTACTACGTGAAGGCGCCGACTTTTACGCCTTATTTTAGACCGAGCTTGCGTATTTCGGACACTTTATATATTACATTACCTAAAATCACTTGGCTTTCCCCTTCATACTACGAGCAGCCGGTGCTGCAGGGGCCTGTGTGTAAGAAACTAATAACAATTTTTTTTCAAGTTGCTCAAACTAATTTCAGAGATTCCTTTTTAAAGAATAGATAAATCATGAAGCTGTGTGAAGATTATGAATGTTCAGTTTCTGAACTTTCTTAGATATGCAGTAGTGTCACATTATAAATGATTGAAAGTGCTGCTTCAAACCTTAAAAGGCCTAAAATTTCTTGACTTCTTAACTAAATATTATGTGAGATTTAAAGGCGTAGACTCACGTATTTATTCGGAATGTACAGAGCCAAATATTTTAAAATGTAAACTGGGGGCATTATCTTACGTAGATAAAGTGAAAGGAAGTAATTACTTTTATGGTAATCAGCAATGCGCCAAATCGCAAACTTGGTCGTGGAATAATGTGCTTTCTTCAAACTTAGCATACATTTTAATCCCAAGCAAGAATTTGTAGTGTATAATCGAAGAAATTTAAGTAGACGTAGCACTGGTTTTTCTTGTTAGGCTAGGAGGCACAATTTGGTTTAAATTTATTTGACATAATTTATATATTTTATATTGCACTCCGAATAATAATCCAAGCTGCACGGGCGGACAGAAAAAAAAAAGGAAACAAAGCCCGTACAAGATCTCAACACAGTTGATCAGAAACAAGGTCAAAACGTCGCAAATGCATGTACAGGTGGACATCGTCAAAAAATATTAGTTAACGAAGCAAATCCATACCGTCTTTAAGCAAACCTAAACACTAGGCTAATTAAACACTGCCGTGTTTAAAGGAAGTATCTAAGCACATAGAGTACGGATTATCAAATATGCGTGCAAATGATTAAAAAGAAACACATTGTCTGCTTTCCCGCGAGCACTTGAGAGAACCAGTGGCAGGAATCTGCTGGGGGATCTCGGTGAAGGACGGGGCTACATTTGTACCACGCCGTAAAAGAAAACTGTCTGCGCTGAGACACTGAGTATGGTGAAACTTTGTGTTCGCTGTCAGGCACTCATTATTAAGGTAGTATGTATTTATAGACAAAGTCAGTGTGATAGTAGAGAAATCTTTTTTTCAAAATTCCACTGCTATTTCCGTGACACTGGGCCCCGTCCCGATTGCAGAACATTTCACCCTCCGTCCTTCGAATTCTTCTGAAACACGACCTTTACCTCGAAGCGTTAAGCATTGTTGATAACTCATTCTACAGAACCTAGAAAACAAAGAAACCCTTTTGAGAACGCCCTGAACAGCTCCGTTAAGCAGGTATAGACTGAGCTTCCCTAAGACCTCTTGTTTCGCACAAACACTGAAATATTCTGAGAGCGAACCCTGAGAGATACGGGATTTAGATATTACAGGAGTGACAGTGATAAGCATCCCCTTCAGGACCTTAGGGAGGATCCGGCAAGGGGACTGCTCGCTCGCGGCACTGAACAACTTTATCGCCTTGCGTTTGCGCTGTACTACTATTTTCAAAGGGCGGTCTGTGCTTGTAGTCTTGCTTAAACATGTTCTCTCTCTGCTCTTTTTTTTTGTGGAAGGAGGAGAAAGTGGGTCGTTAGATATATAAACCCTCTCGAACTGTAGATGTTTTACCTAATGAAGAGAGGTCCCCGCTCCAAACATCGTAATAAACCATGTTGTAGTAGTTTCCCAGCAGAGCACTTCTTTTACTAGGATATTTATATATATATATATATATATATATATATATATATATATATATATATATATATATATATATATCCTAGTAAAAGAAGTGCTCTGGTGGGAAACTACTACAACATGGTTTATTACGGTGTAGAGGTTAGCACACCTGAACGGACATTGGAAGGCCCATAGTTCAAATCCTGGCTCCGCCGTTTTTTGGCTTTCGGTGAGTTCCTGAAAACTTTGATTATTTGATTAATTGGATTAAGTACGGTTCATTCATCTGCACATATTCCTTTATATCCTTCTCGGAGACCACGTACGATGGTGTGAAGTGTCCGTGTTGTATATTCAATAACGTGGCTCTTGATTCTCGCAGATGATGATGATACCGTGTCTCTAAAGCTCATAAACAAAGAATAGTACATGTACACGGGACGAGACAAACAGTGGGAGGATTTCTGGAGCACAAACGAGCACGTACCACGTGACACTAAACGTCGTACCGCGTTCCCCGCGGCGGCGTGTGCTTCCAGAACACCTCCGATTGGATACATTTCGTTTCTTGTGCATTAATAAGACAGATAGGAAACGCCAGAAAGCCAAGGTGAGTTGTGTCGAGGTTAGCACACCCGACCGGACATTGGGAGGCCCAGAGTTCAAATCCTGGCTCCGCCGTTTTTGGGCTTTCGGTGGGTTCCTGAAAACTTTGATTCTTTGATTTTGGATTAAGTACGGTTCATTCATCTGCACATATTCCTTTATATCCTCCTTGGAGACCACGTACGATGGTGTGAAGTGCCCGTGTTGTATATTCAATAACGTAGCTCTTGATTCTCGCAGATGATGATGATACCGTGTCTCTAAAGCTCATAAGCAAAGAATGCTACATGTACACGGGACGAGACAAACAGTGCGAGGATTTCTGGAGCACAAACGAGCACGTACCACGTGACACTAAACGTCGTACCGCGTTCCACGCGGCGGCGTGTGTTTCCAGAACACCTCCGATTGGATGCATTTCGTTTCTTGTGCATTAATAAGACAGATAGGAAACGCCAGAAAGCCAAGGTGGAGTTGTTGTAGAGGTTAGCACACCCGACCGGACATTGGGAGGCCCAAAATTCAAATCCTGGCTCCGCCGTTTTTTGGCTTTCGGCGGGTTCCTGAAAACTTTGATTCTTTGATTAATTAGATTAAGTACGGTTCATTCATCTGCACATATTCTTTTATATATATATATATATATATATATATATATATATATATGTATATATATATGCGTCCTAGGCTATCTATATATATATATATATATATATATATCCTAGGACGCAGAAGAATATAAAGTAGCGAAGTCGCACTTCAAAGCGTTCTTGGCGTTTTAAAGCATTTAGTGAGTCAACGTTTCGGCCTGGCCCACGCCTTTTGCGATTCAGGTTACAAAAATTGGTCACACAGTTGTTTTCGGTTTACACAGTTCAGTCACATGGCGTCACATCGCGTGTAAAACAGCCTAAGTCCACAGCAATGCTAGCCGGATAATTAGCCAGCTAATTAATTAAAATTCGTTAATTAACTTCTTAATTAGTGGAAATAGTCATATGGTTCCAATTAAAAGTTGCTGAGCGTTATCGAAAGCCACTAAAATCAGCCATTTTTCAGAAAGACTTTCAGCGCGTAAGAAGAATAGTAGCGCAAAAAGTTACCCCTCGTGGAGCAGGTACAAGGCTAGCGATTGCGGTAAGGCGCCCGCGCGATTTTTCAGCCTCTTATCTAGCCCCAGCTTGTACTGTACCCGCTCTACGAGTGGTAACTTTAGTAAGCTACTGTTCTTCTCACGTGCTCAAAGTCTTTCTCAAAATGACTGATTTAGTGATTTTCGATAAGGCTCAGCTACTTTCTAATTGCAATAAAATGTCTATTTCCACTAATTAAAAAGTTAATTAACAAATTCCAATTAATTTTTTGGGTTATTAGTTTGTTTTTGTCCATTCCTAACGTCCGCCGTGACTGGTAGTTTGTTCTCGATGACAGTTTTTTTTTTTTTTCAAACGCCCTAATGTTTGGGTTTTTTTAATTTTCGCTAAAACACCCGATATATATATATATATATATATATATATATATATATATATATTGACAGAAGAAGAAGACGTGATCTTCGGATTGAAAGGATAGATGAGAACAGCAGTGACGAGATTCGCTTAGAATAAAGTGTAACAACGGGTGTCAGAAAACACACACACATATATAATATGTGTGCGTGTGTGTGGGGTGTCTATACAATGAAATGAAGAATATAAAAAGTTATAGGAATGAAGACGCTAAAGTATTAAAGTCACAGTTCATAATCAGCGGTGTGTATGTTCGTTCCCTCTGTATTTCTCATCTCCAAAATTACATCCTTGTATCGACATGTACCAATTAGCTCTACTTCAGCCTGTTATTAGGGATTGCTTTCGGTATTTTGTTCACGACTGCCATATACACACCTAACTTTCCATACAACGATGTTTTTTTTTTTTGTTTTTGTTTTTGTTTTTAAAACAGGTTTAGCGTGTTCCCTTTCCCGACATAAAACCAAACTAACCCGGACTTCATAATCCATCCTACAATAGACCGATGGCGCCATCCAGTTTTACTACGCCACCACTGCCGCATTGCATTGAGGGAGCTTCAGTCTTTCTGCACGTGCGACAACCTTGCTGGAGCTCCGCGCGTGTGGAGCATGAGGCGGCACGAGCCGTCTTGTGCACTGCTGCCTGCCTCCTGCAAACTAAAGTGATGGCGGCGTCACGCATGCGCCGAACACTTGGTGAGATCTGTCTATTATTAAAATTTTTGTTGCATTTCCGCAAGCGTGCTTCGATGCTGGTGGCATGTTTTAGAATCAAGGTGTTAATTTCAAAACATCGATTTACGATATCGTTCTATTTTAAATTTTAACTACAGAAATGACGAAGCATGTTTAACTTTGCTACTTCCGTTTCTTAGTTAATTAGGCCTAGGTCACTAAAACACACGTTTGTTTTGAGCAGTCTCCCTTGCATTTTGTGCACACACATACAGATATCGACAAAGAGATTCCTGATAAATATATGAAAGTTACAAATACTCCGAGGGAGAAGCTGAAACGATTGTTTGTTTGTTTTTTTATAACTAGTTTTACATCAAGGTAAGAAATTATATAAAGCTGAGAAGGAATTGCGATTCCCATTGATTATGAAACAAGCGTAATTTATTTATTCCCCTCATTTTCAATGGCTTACTAGAATAGCAATTTCTTAGAAGAAAGCTATCAAATGTTGACTGTTCGTACGAAAGAAATATAAATCGCCCATTATTTTCTGAAAAGTTGCTTTAACCTTCAAGTCCCCAAAAAAGAGTTCTACAAATGTGGGTGTTGCCCACCATCTAGAACCCAATGAGCCCGTTCTGCGGCGGTAATAAAAATATATACTTTCACCGGTCACCATTGCACGGGATGTAAACAGTTGTGTACTATTTGATGACTTTGCATGGTTGAGATGCACATACTAGTATTTTTATTGTGGCCTTTTGCAGGCTGCTCCAAACATGTTATTCAAAGCCTCCAAACAGTTACCACGCATTTTTCGAGTCGGCGCAGTCTGTATGCGAAAAAAAGCAACAAGTGTGTAAATGTAAACGTATCGAGTAAACTACAAAAAGATATGGTGCGATTGACATGCACAAATTATTGGCAAAAAGACTACATGTGCCAAGCATCTTTGGAGTTTCCGTAGATTATATGTCGATTATTTTAATTTAAAAAGCCTATGAGTCAGATGGAAATCTAGCTTTTTTTCTTCTCGAATTCAGTGTCCGAGCTACCCTTTTCATAAGTACAAAACAAAATACATATATATATATATATATATTTTTAAGGATAAAGCTAATGCTTGTACGAGTCGAGTCGATCTGATCATTCCCCTTTTCTTCTATTTCTAGTTTTTTCTTTAATTTTTTTTAGAATTTTAATACATTGCCCAGAATTGTGAGAATGAATATTTTCACAATTCTGGGCGATTCCCCCCCCCCCCCCCCTCTTAGAAAACCACTGTAGAAATATATTTAAACATAGCATCTACAGACTTTGTGATATTTCTCACAAGAGTTATAGACGACAGTAGTACAATAAAAGTTATATTATTTAGAACCTTAGGGACTTAAACCTTTTATCCCTAGGCCCGACGTACCTTTTGTTTTGTATTATGTCTCATGACAAAATTGAAATTATAAAATGTCTGCCCACAATAATAAAGAAATGTTAAATTATAGCGTCGAACTAGAATTCAAAATGTATTGTTTCCGTAAAAAAAAAACATTTTATTGCCGAAGAAAAAAAAACGGAACATCTCTCAATCTTGCCCACGTTTTCCTTAAAATGCGTTTGATTAAACAAGCGTAAATTTTTGCAAGCACTGGTACGCGTCATGCTTTATTTTATTGCGGAAAGGCTGCCACTCGAAATAAAAATTTATATTTCTTCATCTTGCCAGCCACTTCCTGGAAGCAACAAGTAAATCCGTGTTCGTCAGCACGGATGTTGCGTGCGACTTGGAAACCCGTCTTCTCGACGGGACCACTTTCGCGTCTTGGTGATACGCGTGACGTAGAACATGACGTCACGGAGCGGGACCGTGTCCAAGGGCTAGGTCGCGACGACGATATTTTTAAGCCCCTCCTCACTGCCGCAGAGTTCTGCTAGAGAAGCACGGCCCCCATGTCTTCCTTTTCGCTGTACTTTTGGGTGACATGTAAACAAAATTTCGTACTTCCTCATTCGGCACGTACTCTGATTGTGCTGTTCTCCTTTGTAATACAACACAAAGCTTATTTTGTGATAAAAAGTACGCAATTCACGTGTACTGTATTATTAAAGATGAGGTAGGCAAAAAGTCTGATACAAAACTGGTGAGACAAACTTGTTTTAGGTCATCTAAATTTACTAGGAATTGGAAACATGATGATCTGAATTAAAGAATATATATGAAGACAGCGAATCAAGCAAACATAAATTCAACCGCCGAGAGTTTTATTTATATCATTACTAGAGCGCTGTACAGATATAGTACTTTGTGTAATATACGGCTTAGAACTAATTCCTGATGTTTATAACCCATGAATAGGGCTCCGTGTTTTCGGATAAATCCGAAAAACTCCGAAAAACACCCTCCGGTAATTTTTTTCTTAATTCAGATTTATCCGATAAACTCCGAATTGTTATGTGCCCATGCCCCCCCCCCCCCCCCCCCGCAACAAAAAAAAAAAAAAGAAAAAGAAAAAGTAATTTCTTTTTTCTTTTTACAATTTGAGCAGCGCAGGATTAATGGTCCTGGGAAAATGAAACTATAATTATCTTTCAAGCCTCGGACCGTTGTCAAAAGGGGGTCTTGCGGCTTGTCTCGTCAAGGTTGGTTCAGGGAAACAGGTCATCGTTCCATTCGTGTCACAACAAAAGCCACTCTTTTGGTTTCCAGTTTGGGCCATGGGATTTGGGATGTAGAGAAACGAGAGAGTGTGTTTCGGTAACAGTGAAAGCTATGGACCATAGAGATTGTATAAATAGGAAAGAGGGGTAGTTGAAACATCTCTCTTACCTCCTTAACCACTCCTACTCGCGCGGCCGCGGGATAGATTGATGGATGACTACGAGCTTCCTTGCGGCTACCTCCGGCAGGTTATTGATTTTAAGGTATCGACGTTTGTCGAAGCCACACATGTGTCCGACGTTTGTCACGGAACAAATTAGTATTGCCAATGCCACAAGCGCCAAATTCAACTGAAGAAATCTTAATTGATACAAGCGCGTTTTATTTTTTATTATTATAATTATTATTTATTTATTATTTTTATTATTTTTAATAGAAAACATTGCAAAATTAATCTCCGAATTTCGGAGAATTGGAGATTTACAAAAAATAACTCCGATAGACACCGAATTTTCGCTAAAAAATAAACTCCGAAAAACACCCTCCGAATTTCACGAAAAATAAACTCTGAAAACACGGAGCCCTACCTATGAAACACTCGTTAGCTTTTTTCATCATGCAATGGTAGTCGCAAAAAAATTAAAGGAAAAATTAACAGCCTTCTTCCCCATAACTCGGAGCCACAACAAGCGGCCACGTAATCTGGAGCCAAATATATGCCGCCAATATTTATCATAACCGCGCGCTAAATTTGGCAAAGCACAAGACACGCGCTGAGTTTGTCGTTGTTAGCTTTCGGCTATAGCTGTCATTGCATCACGTGGGCACGAGCCACTGCCTGAATGCTTGTCGAGATATTGGTAATCGGGAGCTCAAATTGAGGGCTCACGCAATGCTCGGGTCCAATAGACCGATTTCACCAGACAGTTTGGCTAGGCCACCGCTGCCGCAATGCATCGAGGGAACTTTACTCTTTTTGTATACGTGCCCCAACCTCGCTGGAGCTCTGCGCGTGCATAGCACGAAACGGCACGAGGCGTTTCCAGCACTGCCACCTGCCCCTTGTGAACTAAAGTTAAGGCGGCTTCGCGCATTCACCAAACGCTTGGTGAGGTCGGCCTATTTATGAGCCACATTCAAATATTGGCACTGGTGGACTATGTCAAAACTGCGAACTCCAAACAATGTCATCATGTTGTTGTTGTTTTTTTCGAAAAAGAGACAAAGAATACGTCCCGAAGAGAAAGAGTGCAGACGAGCTGGTTAAACGACATAGTTGAAAGCCCTGAGAAAAGGGGATTAAATAGACGGACCAAACAAAAC
This sequence comes from Ixodes scapularis, assembly GCF_016920785.2. Lineage (NCBI taxonomy): Eukaryota > Metazoa > Arthropoda > Arachnida > Ixodida > Ixodidae > Ixodes > Ixodes scapularis. Next base: position 88,027,323 of record NW_024609868.1, on the reverse strand, counting down.
GAGACAAGACAACTTATGTTGTCTTGTCCGTTTTCTATTACCCCTTTCTCAAAGTTTTCAACTTTAAAGAATACGCTCGCTTTTGTTCTTGAAATCACACCACAACATAAAGCCATCTCGGGCAATTGAAATGCCTGCTAGTATACTTGGCTCACGCTAGAGAAAGTAAATTCGTGTAAACTGGAAAGCAGCCAAACTCAATATCGTTGCAACGCCCCTTTAAGTTAAGTTAGTTGGTAAAGCCTAGCCATAGTAACTACCGCGGAGGATATCCAAGGACATGGGCGCGAAGACGGGACTACCGCTAATCCTGCCTTTGCGTCCATGTTCTTGTCGTTCCTTCGGGCTATGTGCAGACAACGTAACTAAGCAGGCAAGCTGGTTATTATAAGACATTCTACAGCCCGAGACGGAGGCTTACAAAAGAGACAAACACAATTGAGACGTTTGTGTTTGTCCCTTTTCGTAAACCTCCGTCTCGCGCTGTAGGATGTTTGAGCTATTTGCGTCCATTTTGGAGTCGTTAAGGTTCGTCAAAGTTAAGTTATGTAGAACCCTAGACCCTAATCAGGCTGTGCCAGATTGCAATAGAGTACCTCTGCCGCAATCAAATCCAGCCATTGGCCAGAATTAAAAGTTGATTCTTGCTTAGTCACCGAGAACACATTTATTCGAATAAAACTTCATTCGTTTTGTGAATGAGCACCTAGCGGCCTTATAATTAACAGGTTTTTCTTGAATGTGTAACTAAAATAAGTTATAATTATATCGCCCAGACTGGTAGCTCCGAATTTGGCGCAAGAAAGATGTAAATGTCGAAACATTTTATGGCGACACAAGAATACGTCTAATCTGTCTGTTTTTACGGCCAAAGGCATTTTGGACGGCGTCAGAGTGTGCTTAACTACACCAAAAAAACACGCCAAGACAACGACTGCTGAAAGCGACGAAACCATACAGCCGCCAAACAATTAATACCGACATTTGAGAATAATGAATAATATATTTATGTTACATGAAAATACATTTTATTGGTAGTTAACCTCCTATTTAGGCAATTGATATCGCGCGGCGAAAATTTCTTTTTGCAGCGCAACGCTCCCGCGCCCCTTATACACTCTAAAAAAAAGTCTGTGCGTCTACGTTCACGGACAACACTCGGAGAACCAATCAGCGCAACTTACGGAGGCAGCTCAGCGAATGGCGATGCCGAAACATCCGTTTAAATCAAAAAGCGTTGACTGAGTTGTGGCATTAAGCAATGCAAGCGTGACGTTTTGCATTGCTTAATGTCGCAACTCAGACTGCGCTTTTTGGTCTAAACAAATGTTTCGCGCATCGTCATTCGCTGAACTGCCTCCGTAAGTTGCGCTGGTTGGCTCTCCGAGTGTTGTGCGTGAAAGTAGACGCTCATACTTTTTTTAGAGTGTAACGCAACACTTAAAATGGTCTCCAAAACTGCGATCCCTCGTTCAAAGCGAAATATAACGATAAGAAAACAACAAGTCAACATGCAAGACAAGTCGCTCAAATTTAGCATATTCATACAACCGTGACTAATAACGAGGTGGGGGGGGGGGGGGGGGAGGCGGGGTCTTTAATTTGCTTCTCCCACTTATATATAAATACTTGTTTTAGCTTTAGGCTTTAAGCGGTAAATGTAGGTGCTTAGGTTTATTCTTACAGCTTCCTCCTAAAATGTCTAAAACAGCAAATCTTTAGAGTTGCTCAAGAACATCTTGGGCAGAGCTCATTATGACGTCAGTTGTAACTTTTGAATGGTTGCTAATTCCTTTTGTCGGCGGTGATGCTGCGATCTTGAAGGCTGGACCGCCCATCTTGACATTTTTAATATTACTAGTCATAGATTAGATTTATGGCACAGACTCCTCGTGTATGGTCGCTTAGAGCCGAAGATACCGAGGACGTGCCTCATCTTGATGCTCCTTGCTTTTTTAGTTGTTCTTAGAAGCTTTCTTACCGATAAATGCGGCAAGATCATTGGCAGCGTTGCGATAATGAGATCCCCGGAACTTTCTTCATCCTGCGCATCTTGAGGTGTCCGTAATTAAAGAAGCGAAATATAATGTACCTCATAATTTAATTTGTAGCAATACACACAGAACTTGCGTTTAGTTGAATGAGCCAAATACTTAAAATTCTATCCGCCTTTTGTTTTCTTTTTCACGTGGCCTCCCACTCTACACTGCTGAGAGTGCGCTCACGTATGTCAAACAACTCCTGGAGAACAATGCAGATGGTATGGGCTGGTCGTTCGCTAATCTTCGCTGCTTTGGCTTTTCCAAACCGTTACGTAAGTGCGGAGTTTTCACCGACCTCGATCCCTCAGACAGAAATAGCCCCGAGATCAGGGGAGGGAGCGGCACGAAAACCATCCGCGGCTCATTCCCAGGAATAGAACGGATAAGCAGGTAAGGTACGTGGTGCGCCCTTGTTTTAGCCTCGGCGCGGAGCGGTGCTTACGGATGGATGGGAGACATAACATGCGGTGACCGACCTTGGGATCTTGGTCTTAGACCAAACGAAAGCACCCAAGCGAGGGTTAAGGCTGAGGTCCCGAGGCTGCCACTGATAAACAAGAGGGTTTTCGTGTGTTTTATGGTACCTATATAAATCTAGAAGCGCGCAAGTCGTGTCAGGCTGATACTGTCTCCTTACCAACACGCTTGAGTACAACATTTTTATTCGGCCTGACAAATCAGTGTTTTTATTTATATAATATATATAAATGTGTGCAGTTGGGCCAGTCAGTGAATTATAAGAACAAATAAAATAGCGGACAAAGGACACAGGAACACGTATAAGACACACTCAACTGTCGATAGTCAGTGTTAATTGTGTTCGTATGTCTTCGACTTGTCTGTGTGTCCCTTTTGCTCTACTTTATTTATAGTAGTTCCTCTTTCGACGTCCACCGTCAAAATATACTGCAAATGATTTCGACACCTGTGACGTCACTTCCTCAAAACGTCAAAATGGTGGCTTTATTATTTCGACGTCCTCTTTCAATGCATCTGTCGCAGTGGTTGGGTTATAGCTGTTTCGTGCTTTCGTTCTGTTTAGTTTCTGGTCTCGTTGTCGGTGTTGTGTTGACGTTTTGACGGATTCGTGTGTTACGTGCCTAAAAAGTTTGGTCCTAGTTGGCAGTAGAAACGTCTTATTCAGCGTGTGTGTAGCACTGGTACGACAGTTGCTCCTCTCGGACGTCACACGCCCGGCGGCGATATTCTCAGGATTATGAGCTTTCATGTCATTTCGGCATGCAACTCACTCAAAATGTTGGCAACAACATCAGAGACTAGCTGCATATCTCTTGTCTTGCCTTCGCGAAACCAATGTAACTGCGTACACTATGTAACATTAAGAAATTTGGCACGCTTTTTGTGCATTTATGTTGCGCGAGCGCATCTTCGTATGGTTGCACTCTCGCTTTGCATTTGGCTCCCACCCTGTTGCTAACCGGGTTTCGTTGGTTTGTTGCTTAGTTCAGATTTTCTGCTTGGTTCGCGTACAACGAGCGGGCTAACTACGGAATGATCGGGATATTAAAAGAAAGGTTGTAATTGCAAATCCGCCTTGAATTTTCTTGACCGGTGCGAAGAAACAAAGCTCCTGGCGCGGTTGTACGAGGTACGCGCGCATTTTTCAATCAACTGCAAATTTTATGAAACCGCATTCAGCTCCATTTTCTATATACAACACGTGAAATAAATTATGAAAAGCAGCTTTACCGCATTCTGTAATGCTGGGCACAACCAAGCAAACGTTAGATGCGGGGTGTTAACTAATGTAACATAAGAAGTTTTCTTCTTTTTTTTTGCATTTTACATTATTTTGAGGGTTATAAAAACGGCCTTTGGCGGCAAGATTTTCGTTTTCCGAAAATGTGTGTCAAACCGCGACGCTGTTATACTTTTATAAATTATTATTATAAATAAATGTTATTCTTAATATTATATTTTTTGACCGCCACTTTCTATCGTCCCCTATAGTTCGGACTCGAAAGCTCCAAAGTTGAAAATCTGAGACGTCAGAATAATGAAAAACAAGTATTTTGACGGGAAACGTCAGAATGTTTTTGAAAATAATTTCACGTCTTGAGGAAGTGGTGTCATGGACGTCAAACTATTATTCAAACTTATTTTGAAAGTGGATGTCTCAATAGTCACTAGCTTTATTTATTATCGTTTATAATCAACTGATTAAAATACCTAAAATAATTTTTGTAGAGGATTAATCAGCCAGAACTTAGCTTGACCTTGCTTAAAATGTGATGCCTCAGCCCAAAGCGCATGATATGACAAATTCAGTACAAATGACGCGCAGAGCTTTTTCATGTGTGTCACACGCAAGTGATTCGACAAGTGCATGTCTGAAGAACAGTCGTGTATACGCAACCCGTCTGGAGCGGGGATTTAAGCGTACAACTATGAGTAGGCAGCATGAGCGTTTGGTTCCACATTGCTGTGCATGAGGTGCTTCACACAGCCGACCAACAGTTTTTTTGTCTTCATTATTACACCATCATAAAACCAAGACCAGTCTGGTCGAAACGCCAAATTCTTTGCTTCTCAAGTGATACAAAGTATGTGTGTATATGATCATTAGAAATAATATTCTCACAACATTAAACGTCAATTAAAAAAAGCAAACTTCCTCATAATACTTTATGAGTATGCCAACTAGATAGAGCGTAGTGTGTCACTCTATTTTTACGAGAACAAAGCGCATCCGCGCTTTTTTCTCGTAATAAAAGCATATCTATAATGAAGGGCATATCTAAGTTTAAGGAACGTATATCCAAGCAATAAGCATTGTTAGATGCAAAAATTATTCAAGATTATCGTAAAACTAACCTCGCTAAAAAGTGTCACTCTGGCAAACACCCTTGAAAAAGGATGTTTGATTTAGTTCAGCGTTTTTCACACTATTTTTACACCCTTCAAACAATACTAGTGTTCAAGGACACAGAGAACTATAGTACGATTGAAAAGGGTGTATTTATTAAAAAATAAGGGTGCTTCAAAGGTGCAGTCATAGGCGTAAAACCAAAAATGGCAGTTTTGCACACTTAAGGGTGTAAAATTTATTAATGTGCAGGACAAGCTCATTTACACACTCGAGGTTGTAGACCAAATTTATGCCATTAATATGTAGCAGCGCGTTCACTATCTACGTTATATGTTTCAGTTCTCTCTTCCCAAATTCCTGGGTGGCAGTCGCATTTCTATTTAACCGCAGCGCTCAATCGCACTTCGCAGGGCTCTCGGACGCTGCTAGCAGCTAAATCAATTCATGAGGTTGCACGTTTTCAGTCAAAACGGTAGTCTACGAAGGTGAGCGCCGGAAAAGAAATAAAGAGTGTGCCAGTTGCACATTCTTTGAAGGAAATATTTCATCATGAAAACACTTACCGTGTAGTTTATTCTTTAATCCCGCCGTGGAAACAAACATCACTCTGTAAGCAAACAAAAAAAACATTTAAAATGTAAGTATTTTCCAAATAAAATGTGTAAATCTTCTGCGTTACGCGCACACCAAAAAAGAAAGAAAAAACATAATAAAAACAGTCCGTACTTTTTGCGCGAGCAATATCCGATACCCAAACTGAGGAACGATATTATGCTAAAGCCCGCCCCAATCCAGCTGCGTATTTGTGTTCCATAATTCTATGCATTCACCGGTTAGTCAATTTTAGTGACTGCCGTCAGATTAAAGTGACACTAATCCAAGAGGGATAATGCTTTTTTCTAGGATTAGTGGATTTATACCTGGTGAGGAGAGGCATGTTTCAATAACAATCTTCGAACACACTTTTTTTTTTTTTGCCCAATATTTTTGTTACAATACTACGTTTTCGACTTGTGGGCGAAACTGAAATTGTACCCCTTTGGAATGATGGCGATGATAGCGTTTGTTCCCAGCTAGTGCGCACTACGAGTTCGCTCGATCTTAGAGGACACACTAGTAGGAGACAAATGCTATCATCATCATCCCCCAGCGGTAAAATGCCAGTTTCGCCTGCAAATTGAAATATTCGTATTGTAGCATAAATGTTGGGTAAAACTTTTTTTTTTTTAGCGAATATTATTTTAAGACATACCTGTCTTAACCAGGTAAAAAGAAAATATTTTTATAAGTTTAGATTTCATTCAACATCACTCAGAAAAAAAAAAGAAAACGTGACCCTGCACTTTGATTAGGCGCAAGACTGCGAGCTAAGCCGCGCACGCAGCGCTTTTTTGCATTGCGCTTATACGAGGCAGTGATTAATTCCGAGGTTCGCTACCTATTTGTTTCCTCCACACTCAAAGATTGGATTTGAACGTCCCTCATCTGTGGCAAAAAAACAAACAGAATGAAGCGAAGATTGAAAGTTTGTCCTCACCACGGTGGAGTAAGAGAGAGCTGTCTGAACAAGGCCAGCCAAGGCGGCAAAGTTTAGCTCTTGGCTTTGCGCACCTCCCGGCATGGGTACAGTCGGTTTAAGAGGCTTCGCGAACGCGCGGAGGCGCGAAAGTGCTTCAGTCGAAAGTGCTTCAGTCGTCATGTCATGAACTATTCATGCATCGAGTGGCAGGAAGAGCATGAGAAAGGGGCGTCCGACTACGTGTGCTTATGCAGGGTACCAACCCCTGTGGGAGAAGCCGTGTCTGATCCAAACGTGCACGCGTAGGATGCTGAACTCTGCATGCGTTGTGGTTGTGCAAGTAGTTTCGCGAGGTATACGAACAGCAATACCATTGTGAAATAAAAATTCCTGAAGCAGAAAATGGGATGTCTAAACAATATCCTAACATTAGGCCAGGCTGGGAATACAGAATTGTGCGACGAGTCCACAATTTTGAGGTATCATCGAGAAGTTAGCACCCGTGCTTAAGTTTAAAAAATGTTAAAAAGCCGACCTCGTGTTGCAGGCATGTTTTTATTTGTTTATTGTTATTAAATCACTAGAGCTTTGTGCTAATCGGAGTATGGCATTAAGAAAGCGCCCAAAGTGCGGAAGCTACAAAGAAAGTCCATTTAACACTCAATTCCGCATTCCAACAACATGCCAAAGCGAACAAAACTACTACAAAAGTTATGTCCTTGTTAAGACCCATGTTTCTTCATGTCTATCATTCAACATCAGTTAGTTCGCACTCGCTGCAACGCGACTTTTCGCAAGCGAAACGTAAACAGGTCCTCTGCGTAGTCAAGTGGTGCCTTCAAAAAATACAAAAAGAAGAAAAAAAAAAAAAACGATGGGGGCAAGCTAGACATCTCTCACCATAACGAAGACTGATTGCAGCAGCTGATGTCGACGGCCCAGTTTAAAGTGCCAGCGGAGTGTCTTCGAAGACAGAATGAGAAAGACGGTTATAAGAACGAGAATGGGCCAACTCACTCCTCACCAGCCCCGTACACACTTGCTAAAAAAAGTAATCGATTACAATTAAAGCTCCGTTTTGTTAAGAAGTATTTATTTAATTACTTGAGAAAAAAAGTAATTAGCCGTTATTAGAGAAAGTGACCGTTAACTTTCCGGTTACTTCATATCTTCAGAACGATATATTTTTCTGTCGGTTAGAAAAGACATTTCTAGTACGGTTCAATATTAGATTAAAATCACCTAATTATGTAATACCTGTTGTCATAATCCATCAATATTGGTAAGCCACTTACATTTAGAAGACCTTATTCGTGGATTCCCTGGAAGAGACCTGTAGAAACAATGCGCGACACCTTAAAGGAGAGGGAATATTGGTAACGATTACAAATAATTTGAGTACTTCCAAAAGTAATCACTTTTTAGATTGCTTCCTAAAAATTTATTAAGATTATTACAATATTTATCCTAAAAAGTAATCGCTTAAAGTGACTTCTTGTAACGAATTCCAGTAAAAGTCCACTACTTAGAACTGACTACCCCAGTCCGTTCAGTCTTTGCCTGGTTATTTAATGCGCTGGGGTTATAGATATTTTGTCGGAACATAATTGAAGGGACCTTGGAGAAGAGGATCTAACGCCCTTGTATAAAAATATACATTTTAAATTGATGGCCTAAGTGTTGCCTATATTGGCGATCGCTCTCCTTTTCTGGTGATTGGTTCTACCTCATTCAGGCGCAGTGATGTACGTCTATTATAGCATTTTATTTATGACTAGATAGGATGGTACTTAGTAACAAAAATACACTACAAGCTTACGAGACGTTTTTTTAAATTAATATTTCGATCTTGAAACCGTAATTTGGTCACCACACGTGCCGCAGCGAAGGTGTACATTGTCGAATTCAATGCGCCACTGCCAAACAAAGTCGGGCTCGTGTTTTGTTGACTAATACAACCATTTCACTCTCAAACAATAATACCCTGTCCGTTTCTACCTTGTCAGAGGCTCCAAGGAATTGGGAAAAAAAAGCAAAAGGTGTTAGGACGCAGGAGCCACAGGGTATACGTTTTCTTCGGCATAAGTATTGTAATAATTCCCAATCTATTTTCTGTGTAATACACAATTCTAAGGCCTTCAAGTTACTGATCATCGTGAGAAGGAATAGATGCATAATAATTACCTAAACATAAAACAATAATAGATACATTTTATCTACATCAAAAAATGCGTATAATTTATACAAATCGATGGTGGGAATTGACCTAGTCAATAGTTATAGAAGTAAGTATAGACTACGTTTAATAGCTTTGTTTATACTAAAACTGTTGATTAGCTTGAACTTCAACACCTTGCAAATTAAGCATTTGGGTTGGTTCAGACACATGTCTGAACTATTTTTGTAAGTATCTGCGATGTCGGTACTACTTTAAAATAACATTAAAACAGTGTATATCAAAGACATAGTCGAGGACGTTAAGTGTGCTGCTTTAATTTATAAAAGCGCAGTTTAGAACTCTACTATGATTTCACACAATATCAGATTACGTTATCACCCACCCCTGTGCGGCATTGTTTTTCACTAAATTAACAGCTTGCTATCACTCTCACCATATCAAATACCCAATCCCTAGAAATAACATGTGCAATCACCTCCAACATGAAAGACTCACAGGGAGCGCGTAGTTGGGACGACGACCGATTCCGTTGTGCTTTGAGGAGAGGATGGAATCGCTCAGGACGATTCTATCTCTTCCTCAAATACTAAAATTTACTTATTTTTTGGTTTTGGATGACGTTCAGCAAGATCATCATTGAAACCGCAAGTTTATTTTCATTAATTAGAAAGCTAATAAAAAATCCTAACTAATTATTTTACTTGTCGTGGCGAATAGCCCCTATATTGTGTCCTCCTGGCCGTATACCTCACCTGCACGAACTGCATAAGTTAGCTTTTACGGTTTTTCTAAAAGAAATGTGTAAAGCCTAAGGAAGCCTGTATTATTCGAGTGATCTTTTCATTGTGTCATTCTGCTTATCAATAAATAGATTATTGCAATATAAAAACTAAGTATGAATAGGGGCTACTTTTAATATAGAAATAAAATAACAAGACATTTCTTCAAAGCACACGTTTCCAGACTTTATTTAGCTTCTCGCATACATTTATAAAACCTTTTTATCGATATTTGCCGTACAACAGTAGCTCTATAACCAATGTGTACGAGCTTGGAAGCTAGACTAAATGCCTAAATACTTCCGCTACTCTATAAATAGGCTAAAAGAAATACCTGCGTATGATATCAACACAACACACCTGGAGGGCTATTTGTTTTCATCCATGTAGGGTAAAGTGTTAATGATCAGTTCCAACACTGTATCTTGAATCGTAATGACAATCTGGGTAAAAAAGGTTTTAACAGCGTTTTGCTAACCCATTGACTCATTGCCTCTACGCAGTTTGGGCTTTCCTGTCGAACCATATTTTTGTTGTCGTTGATGCTGCTTTGTTGCCTTTTTTCAGGTTTTTTTTTTTTTTTTGTTTTACCCGCTGTTTACATCGCCGTAATTAGCTGGTGACGTGTTTTGGAAGTATAAAGAGAGAACATTTTATTTCAAAGGTTTTAAACCGCGGAAAAAAGATTTGAACAAAAAACACACAAACCCCGCAAACGGGCGCTTCGCTTGATCTTCTTCCAAATGGGTTTCAATTTTCGCGCTGTGTAATACCTTTGGAATCGTGAATCTACTAGCTAAACCCGACGTTTTAATTTGGGGTAATTCTATCGCCGCCTGGGGCAAAGATTTGCGGAAAATACAATATAAACTATTTATTTTTACTTAGGCTTTAATCGTATTTCAATCAGTTTAATGTTTAAAATGGCACCAGTTCGACAACGAGGCACGTGAATTTACGAGTGCATTGGTAGCGGCATACTTCAATAATTTCTATGAGTGACATGGTAACCCAAGAAAGACATCTGGTTATTAGGCAGGACTGATGCGGGGTCTTTTACTTGTACTACTCGCTTGAGTCTCCAGCTATAAAAAAAAATATATTAATTAGGAGGAAGCGCGGCCGTTACCACGCCAAGCATTGATTGCCGCCATACATCTTGTAGGCGCCACCATCACGAGATGGCGGCACCAGTCTGCTTCAACCGTGGTCATCGAATCCGCCGGGTTATGAAATGGTATCCGATGTTCTGACATAGGTTTTCAAGAACCTCTCAACGGACCCTCGAAAAACAAGTATTATATATCTTCCTTTTTTTATATGCATAAAGGATTGTACGCCAACAAAAATTGGTTCTAACTCAAACCAAAGCATCCCACTTTTTCGTCATTTCTTTTCTTTTTTTTTTTTTTTTTACTTTTAAATAAATATTATACACAAAGAGCATAACCCTCTTTGTCAATGAAAAAAAAAATCCGTCTAATTGAAAGTAGAATTTTTCTCACGTTTGAAGTACAAGAAATGTTTGATGTCCTAAACCTGCGCGAATTTCCGGCAGATTTCTGACCTTGTATTTGGCAGTTATTGGATGCAGCATGGGTTCGCACGGCCTTCGATATTTATGGTGGCATGTTCTACGACTTGCCTATGATGCTCATTAGACGACGGAGTTGAACGAGATCAACGACTCTGTACCAATATTATGGGGGATTCTGAAATCTGTTCATTGAGCATGGTTGTGGAAATAACTACATGAACTTGCACCCATTCAGACTCCTCATTACGCGGTGATTTCTGCAATTTTCGCACTTACATTGCATAACCTAAGGCCAATATTGCCTTTGTCACAAACTACTAATGAGTTTCAAGTGATTTCTTCTTCTTTAGGAGAACCACCACACAATGGACCACCACACTCCGGGAGGAAAGTGCTTCTTATATGTACGATATTAATTTACATACACAAACAACGTATCGAATACGTTTTATCAGAAAACAGCGTTGTAACAATATAGCGTAGTAATAAATCTTTGGCATTCATCACTGGATACTTTGAAGATAATAAGCATTTTTTTTTAATATTTTGACTCTTTCCTGACTACTGGAAAAGTAGCGATATTCAAAGAATCCGTCGATGCGTTTTTATTTTCCTAACTAATTTGCGTATGAAGCTATATGACACATCAATATGTGACAAATTAGTTCTTCTTTCAAAACAAGCAAAGGTTCATGTAATTCCGGGAAAATATGTTTAAATTGTATTTCTTGAATATACAATGTACGTGCGGAAGGTGTATAAACACCGAATCTTCTACAGCCCTGTCAAGTTAAACGACAATAAGGGAAAAATTCCGAATATACGAAATGTGCCTGACACCTACGGCTATTACTTCTGAAAGTTCGTGTACTTTAACTGATGTTGTTGGTTTTGGTTCGTGAGAGAGCTAGCTTCCGTAATACGTGTGCTTTTCAACGAAGGAAGCCTTTTTTTGGTGAAACACAAATAGAACACCTCATATCTCCAGCAGAATTATTTCTTTGTGTCCCACCTTGTTTTTGTCAATGCCTTGTTTGCAGTTCCATTATATTTAGCATTTTTTGTCCGCCTTGTTGAGAACATAAAGGCATTGGAAATTACAGTGATGCCTACCGACAACCATCTGTTGAGCGAGGCTTATAACATAATTTAAAGTGTCTACGTAGCTCTTGAGTTCCAAACTATATGCCGAAATACAGTTGAATCATGCAAATAATGCCACCTTTCATACGAAGACTGATCCAAGCAGTTAGCCATGTTAGACAAGTGCAGCCACAGTTTTCGGAACTATTTTTGACAGCCCAACAGCTTGGGATAAAGCTCGAACCTTAGTTTAAACCGAAACTACAGTTCTTTGGCTATACACGATATTGTGGAGCATAATTCTCCACTCTAAATTAAACTTTTTGGTGGCGCTTGGAATCCTTCGATCACCAGTGAACGATGGCCTATGTGCTAACTCTTGCCTATGGGCAAGAGTTAGGATGCTGCATATCCCATCGGGCAAATGTTGATATTGGATCTGGCTTTGGCGGCAATAACTTCCAAGGCTAACGTATCAGTAGCACTGTAAATTGATTGAACAGCCGTTTAAAGCTGTTAGAATAACTTTGGTTTTTCCAACTGCATTAAGCGTGGGGTTGCACATTCTACAATAATCAATCATAATAATAATAATAATTAATAATAATAATTTGTTTATTTAATGTGCCCGAAAACAACCACGCGGGTCTTCACATTGGTGCACACAAAACAAAAAGAAGGAACACAGCATACGCACAGCTTAAAATGTACCGATAAGCATGACAACAAATAGGTCGCACACTTCACACTAAATGTAATAGAGTTTCAACTTTTAACTAGACTTGCCAAGTTCTGGCGAAAAGCTAGATCTGTAAAGATATCCAAGCTAGACGATACAATTGTATTAAATGAAATTTGCATACGGGACAGTGATGAGAGTTTAGACATAAATTGAGTATAAAAGACAGTAACATTTCTGGTAACTCAACAAGGAACATGAAAATCGACAGAAATCAAAAGTTGATTAGCATCAGTCCAACCATTTACCGCCCTGTGCAAAAAAAAAAAAGAAAGATCACGCTCGAATCTTCTATTTGACAAGGACTTAAGTAAAACGCTCTTAACAAAAAATTCATGATTATAATAAAAGCGACGCTGAAAGTGTCTATCATACAAAATGCGTATCATTATTTTTTGCACTGATTCAATACTTAAAGACGGTGTAGTTGTTGGAGAATTCCAAACAACAGAGGCGAATTCAAGCCGTGAACTAACTAAAGCACAAAATAAACGAATCATACAAGCAGGGCGTCTGAACTTTTTAGTTACGCGAGATATGACACCAAGAGTTTTCATCGCACGCCAACAATAAACAAAACATAAGCATTAAATGACAACTCGCTATCAAGGCACACACCGAGATCTTTCGTCACACTCGCGCGTTCGATTGGAGTTCCTCCCCAAGAGTAAGTAAAAGTGTGTCGTCTGCTCAAAGAAAAAACCTTAGCTTTGATAGGATTTAGGGGCAAATTATTCGCCAAAGACCATTGCAGTATGTTCTTTTCGTGCTGAGGAGCATTACAATCAAGAGGCGCAGCAACGCGCATAAAAATATTAATATCTTCCGCAAAGAGCAGAAGCTCAGCTTTTGTTACACATGAGGCTATACCATTAACAAATATCAGAAACAAAAAAAGGCCAAAGAATAGTCCCCTGGGGACACCTGAAGTTGAGGAAAATAGTTTAGGAGGGGCACTAGAAGTTCGAACATGATTCGTACGACATGACAAGTAGCTTTGAAACCAGCGAAGTTGTTGAGAACAACAATTACCGTATAACGATAATTTGTGGAGCAATAGCTCATGGATCAACTTTATGGAATGTTTTAGACATATCCAAAATGAATATCATCTACCTGTCCTCTGTTGGTAACAATTGGTGCAGCGAAATGTAAAAAGGAGCACAAGTTGGTTTCAACTGACCATCCGTTAATGAACCCGTGCTGCGAAGTCGTTCACTTTTGATGAAAGTAATGAGTTATTCGTTTATGAATAACTTTCTCAAACACCTTAGAAAAACCGCACAATAAAGAAACAGGGCGATAATTACTGACAACCAATGAGTCGCCCCTCTTTAATTTTGGCACGACAACCACTTTCTTCCATAACGATGGGAACAAACCAGAGCGTAGTGACAAGTTGAAAATGTGTTTTAAGATCGATGCGAACAAGTCACCACTGCCTGGGATTATAAAGCTCGGAATACAATCTACTCCAGTAGATAACTTCGGTTTAAGTTTTCTGACACCTTCCTCAATTTCATCCGTATCTTCTCTGAAGCCCGATAAAACATCCTGGCAGTTTACTTCCATGACAATAAGCTGAATAGTTGGCTGACCAACTGTATAGCATTGACTAAAATACTCTGCAAAACGGTCTGACGCCTCTGGTGGGGCGAAAAATACTTGGTGTTTTCAGTAAAACAATCCCGCAGTGAAATTTTATGTGAATTTTTATGAGTGTGCTGCTTTGCAAACTTCCAGAAAATTTTGGGGCGAAGGTTCAGACTGCGCTCGACATCATCAAGATGTAACTGTTTATCGCTCGAGTACAATGTTTTGACGAGGGAACGATAAATACTAAATTCAGTGTACCTTTTTTTTATTAATTCTATGAAAATTATATTTTTTCCTAATGTACTTTTTGAATTATTGGAAAACCAGTCCGGGTAATTGGAAAGTTGAGAATTGCGCTTTGGAACAAAAATGCTACTCGCGTCTTGCACAACTACCGTAAACGCTTCTGTTGCGAGATTGTTGTCATCCGTTGCAAGAACAGCACTCCAGTTATAATTATGAAGGTATTTATACATTTCCAAATAATCGCCTTTGGGTTAACAGTAGGCGGAGGGTCTGTTCAATGCTTGCAACTTTCTTGGCATCCGTATTTGAACATTGAGAGGTGCATGATTACATCCATTTGTACTAGAGGGATAGAAACAGTACTAATTGATTCGATTGAAATATTTGATAACACTAGTTCAAGAACACTACCCGCGGAGTTTTCGAAACTGTTAAGCTGATTCAGCCCACAAAAATGTATAAAAAATAACAACCCAGCAGCTGCCTTATTTGACGTGATTAAGTCGCCACCGCTTATAACGTCCAATGACCAATCTATTTCCGGAAGGTTAACATTTGAACTCTGTACCTATCAAAGTTTATTTGTTGTTCCAGCGTTTCAAGATGTTTGATAAAAATTGAAGGATCGCATAGCGGTGGAATATAGTAGTTTCCAATAAGGTAATTAAAACCATCGGCAGTTTTAATTTCTACCCATACGCATTCTGAATACGATACTAGGTCTAACCTTCGATGTGACTCAAGTGAAGAGTGAAGCCCAATCAATACGCCACCACCTAGCGTTTTCCCCGTGCTTATGTAGCCTCTGTCGCGGCGGTAGACATTGCAGTTAGGTGTGAAGTAATTCGAATTCGGAAAACCATCGCAGAGTCACGTTTCCGTTAAACAAATAACGTCAAAGTCGGCAGTAATAAGATTAGACATGAACTCATCAGCCTTTGTGCGCAGTCCTCGAGCATTTTGATAAAAAATGCTAAGCACTTCCAACATTTACATCTGATGTCGTTTCGAGGAGATAAGTACGAGCATGGTCAAGCTGGCTAAAGAACTGGTGGAAAATGCTGCCCTCCGGCCAAACTTCCGGTTTGTTAATGGCGTCAAACACGGCCTGGTCACAAGACAAATGAAAGGAAGAATACGAGGGAAATCCAGTTACCATTTTGGAACAGACAACTGACTTCCCGTCTAGGAACGGCTCGACAAGCGCCTGGACACTGGCAACCGACGTATCCGGTCGAAGTCGAGATATAAAAAGTCGAGATACCAAAAGTGCCATTCGGCGCTGGGGCCTAGCAAGAGCCTGCACAGTGCCTGACTTTGATGTGTGTTTTCTGAATGAAACCAACTCACACGTTTCTATCGATTTTCATCACTGATTTTTAATGGAGCTCCCACTAAGCTGTGCATTTGCTGCAATAAAAGGCCCAGAAAAATTATTGTGTTTTTTGTCGGGGTGCATTTTTGCCAATACACTTGGAAAAGATGTAGAAAAAAAGTCAATTGAGCCCAAAACTCCCCAAGGTCTTTCTCTAAACTCTTTTTCTTTTTCTTTCTTTTTTTTCTTTTTTGCTTTTCACTCTTTTATCGCTTTGCTTCTCTGAAAAGAGCAATTTTCACGTCAGAGAACTTTGAAGTTTCGTCATTTTCTTGCCATCCTGTTTTCGGTTAGTAAATGTTCAAATCATCATCTTGCTTTTATGATTCCCATTTATCGGAAGTTCTTCAACCTCTCGGGAAATAACTAACGCCGTCTGAAAGCCTGCTTTCTTCTACACATGGAAGTTCTCCGTAGCAAACCGGCAGGTGGAAACTCGGCAACATGGGTTATTGGCACACACCAAACGAGAAGGATAATAGCTTGAAATTGTATATGTAAAAACGACTTCCTATACATGAACAACCATGCTCGGTCATCAGCTTGGAAGACTTCAGCAGCGTTTAAAACCATTCGCTGAGATACAGAACGAATTATGGCGTTATTTAATCGTAGTCCACAATGCAAGCTTACATTAAACTTAATTTGCGAGCAATACCTCGAATACAGTATGGTATATTAGTCATATTCAACCCTAATATTGTATTCATTCTGTAGCCTCGTATTTTTCCTCAGTAGGTTTATGAATTTCGGATGTGTGAAAGCAAAGGAAGGCATATGGCATGGATGAGCGAAGGATTGAGGATCAATTTTGTCCAATTGGGGATTTTTTACGTGCACCCTAAATCTCGCTATACACGGTGCCTCCTCTGAAAGAAATGAGGTTCCATCGAATTAACAAAACGTCATAGCGCTGTATTTTTTATTCTACCTACGGGAGACCTGCGTGAATATGCAGATTCGACACAAGGAATTCGGCTAGGATTTGTTTTCTCGTTGACTGAAAACAATTCCCAGTCGTACGCTGTCGCAAACCTTGTGGCCGGCTTCTGACTCGGGCTGCCATCCGGTAGGTGACATCAAAGATGCACGACTGCGGCCTTGCGGTGTAAGAGGTTTTGTTCATACAGTGAGAACCTCGACGGGATTCGAAACCGCCAGCTCAGGATTCCCACACATATTCAAGAACCGAACAAAAAAACTCACATAAGAAAACTAGTTTTGCCTCTGCCTTCGTGCACAACTTTGTTTCTTGCCTCTTTGTTTTTAAACTTCGACGGAGGTGTGGGTGGTTTCCGACGACCTCTCGCTTTGCTGCCCCACATTTTGCCGCAAGCGCTTATTTCTGTCCGGGGCGTGGCAGCAGCTGTTCAAACAGAGAGGGACGAACCCATATAAACGGCGCATCTTCGCTCGCGGAAACGTGGAACTGGGCTGCTGAATACACAATGCACGCAATCCTAAACGGGGTCACAGGGTGTAGCAAACCAAACCAAAAGGCTGTGGCACACAGCGTGGCTCCGTTTACTAATAAAGATAAATCACCTGCGGTCTACGATGATCAGTCTCCTGCCGGACCCCATAGACGCCACAGGGAGAGAAGGCATTACAAACGTGCAGACGAGGGCAGCAGGACGTCTTTCTTATCAAGCTGCGTGTATCCAGACATCTAAAATAAATCATATTTTCAAGCCGAAATTTTTATGATCCATTTGCGCCTAACGCAAATATTTTTAAAATTCCCAAGAGGTCGTACTCTGTTTTTCAAAACTCATATCCTGGAGTGCGTGCTTAAGAGGGTGGAGATATACGCGTAAATAGCTTAAAACACAAGGAAGACCGTCCAGCGAAAATGAGATATATCCCGTCATTTCTCGACAAAATCGAACCATAAATTCCTCAGCTTGCCTCCGAGTTTGACCTTTTGCTTTGCCGTCTTTCTTTTGATCCATATAGTATGCGTATTTTACCTTAATTTTTTGCCCCGGTCTCGCTCCCCCACCTTCCTACAAAGTTATTTTTCCTCATCCTTCTTGCAGCTACTCAGGACAATGCCTATTATTTGCCTTGTTCCGTCGAGGTGGTTAAAATTTTTTAATGAAGACCAGTGATTTGTGTTGGAACATTTCCAAAATTTCGGAATTTCCGTGAAATCATACCAGAAATAAGACGCACGTTAGACCAGGTAGCAGGGCAGAAAAAGGCCAAACTTTGTACAAAACTGACAGTCCTAGGGGCATGGGTTTTATAAACCCTGGAACTTATTTCGTAATTTATGTCCAAAAGTGCCAGAAGACAGCCAAACAACCAGCAGTAAAGCCTAACTTTAGCACTTGTTTGGCGAATCAGGTTAAAGGTACCCAAACTCTGTCAAGAAAAGGTCAAGCTTGGCTTTACCTTGGTTTCTTCGGGCTTATTAAGGCCCTAAACTTTGAGACAGCAACCAAATCTTGGCCCAGAGAATTGTGCTACCTCGAACTAAATCATAAAACTGGCACATTTCTGTATAGAGCACAACGTAGCACTAATAAGCGGTCAGCGCTGTTTTCGTTTTTCCTTTTAAACGAAAAGGTTATTATCAAAACTATTATAAGTATGAAAGGTTCTCACCTTGATTTGTAACCTAAGCAGTAAACTTTCGTGTCCGCTACTTTTATATGTAACTATACTTGACTAAAAAAAACGATGATGTGCAGTTCTCGCTAATTCATTCACGGACTGTGCGCTTCTGTTGTACTTGTTTCAGTCTTTATTGAAGTATTACGTTAAAACTGAGCTTCGCGTTTATCACAATATTATATTTGACATCTTGATAAGTACTATGAATACTTTTGGTACAGTAAACGGTCATGAAAAGGCTGTTCATTTAATATTTCTAAGCATAAATACTTCAGCAACTAAAATTTAGAAAACAAACTTTTGGTACTCATCAATTTCAAATTTGTGTTTATTGTTTGTTTTTAATTTATTTTTGCATGTTAAGTATTTTTCTGAGTGTCAAATGAACACTAATAATGGTAATTTTTTATCTTAAGAAAGAGAGCAAAGGTAAATAAACGACGCGAAATCAAATAAGAAGTGAGCTCTTTGAACTAAGGATACTAATGGTGATGCTGAAGTCTTTTCGTTGACTGCACCGTCTGAAACAGAGAAGTGACATTACTCTACAGCGTATATCATCCTGCTGAATGCTTTTGCATAGCATGACAAGGACAAAAGCGTAATTAACGTCTGACACCAAACTTACCAGTCGGTAACTGAAATGTACTGCATGGACGTACGAGTGAAATGTAATACATAAAAAGGAAATTAATGTAACGTGTTCTCACCTTTGGCTCGACCTCGCATTTCCAACGCGCTTCTTTTTTCTTTGTTCAGTGGCGGCAAGCTGCTCACTTTTGCGGCTCATGAGCAATTACTACGCATACAATCTCCGGCTGCGTTTATACCACGCACTGTGACACGTGCGATCGCGTCCGGAATCTTGAGAATCCTCCAGAACAGCCTTTTTTTATGATTTCAACATCCGGAATTGGAGGGAACGTAGAGGCAGTCTGTTTTCCAAGTGGACGATGATCCGTGCGCAGGTGATTAGTACCGTAGGGAAATCATTCTGAAAGAACTCGTGCACGTCTGCGCGACTCGCTAAAACCTTTTCGGAATGTATTTCGCTTTCAAGCCAAAGTTATTTCCCCTTTTTCCTTACTTTTTGTTATTTTATTCTATATACAAATACTAGCACGCCATTTTCAATAGCTCTCTATTACACCCTTTAGAATAGAGAAACAGATGTTATGAACCGTAAATAGTGTCAAAGGCACACAAGAGCAAAGAAACATAGCGGGGAATGGCGTAAAACTCGCAGCCCGCTTATGTCTTTTCTTGTCTTTGTGTGCCGTTTCAACTATTTATTGTTCATAATGTTTATCTAACTAGCCCATCTCGCCATTTCACAAAAAAGAAAGCAAAAATTGTACATTAGATTGCTAAAAAGGCACAAATCAGAAAAAAGTAAACATGCCAATTTGCAAGCTATCAAAAATAAAATCTTCATCTTTTTATGTAAATGTATGAGCAAGTGTAAATTTACCCACGTATTATGCTAACATCTGAATTTCGAAATGTCTACGAAAGGTTGCTTTAATGGCTCTGATCAGATTTTTTTTTTTTTTTCAACGTTGAGCGAATAAGAGTTTTTTTTTAAATACTTTAAAAGGAATATTTCGAACTACGACAAAAACAAGATACTATCCGGGATCATTCTCTTTCTCGAGTATTGTGAGGCTAAATTTTATATTACTAGAAACCATTATGTCAAGTGGATTGTGTGCGGTATTTGGGCGTCTATATAGATTCCACCCTCGGTTTTGATGCACATTTGTCAAAATTGGTGAGTTCATGCTTCCGACTTTTAAGTTCGTTTTCAAGAATAACTCGCGATTTCAAGGAGCCCTCGTGTCTTGACAGGCTTTATACCTCTATTGTGCGTCAAAAACTTGAGTTCGGCTCCGTGGTCTGGAACTGTCTGAGGCTGGCAGGCTCTGAGAGGTTAGAACGTGTTCAATGGAAGCTGGCACGCATTGTGCACGACCGCTATTACGGTCGCCGGATTTTTTTTATTCACGAGTTAATGCACACCATGAATTTTCAGACATTAGTTGCTCGGCGAAATTTTCGAGATTATGTATTTTTGCACAAGGCTGTGCATTAAGTTGTTCTGAACTTGTATCTCTGCTCTCTTTATCCGTTCCACGCGTGAGCAGTCGCAACCCCAACACGTTCTGTGTGCAAGACCTTTGTTGATTTTCCCCCCTGTTGCGAATTCAAAATAGTTTTAATATACTCAGAGCGGAGATTGATATCTTCGATGGTGAACGCTTGTTTAAAAATGCCCTAAGCATTCAGCTTTACTAGGAACAATGTTTTTGTGTTTCCTTTTTGTACAAAGAGTGTATATTTGTGTACCAGCATTTAGGTTTCGGCTGTTCCTGGACACAAGAAAGAATAATTAATAAAAAACGGAAACGCAAATGTAGCTTTATAACTGCTGAATTACGTGGCAGGTCTATTTGTTTATTACATAATACTAGCTGACTTCAACTTCCTCTACTCTTGTCGTTATTTGTTTCGTTTTTCCTTCTTTTTTTATTGTGTGTAACTGGATTAGCCGGTGAAGCAAACGCACAAAGGAGAAGAGCGCCATGATGATGCATCTCCGGGACTGCTTTATCGGATATACATTAGAACGCAGCATGGGCTGCGGTCGGACTTAATGTGAATAGGAGAATGGACCGACTCGACACTCTGACGTCACGACACTGCGGTGGCGCTGCTGTCTGCACTGCGTATGCGCAGATACTTTGCCTCACGCGAATCTGGTCTCTGCGCAAGCGCAGTGCCCACACCCGGTGTGGGCAACCGGGGACTTGATACTACACAGTGTTTTGTTGTATATTAGCGCGCAAATACTGCCTACTACATCGTATGGAATAGCTCAGAATCAACCCTAGCTTCAGCACTGCTAAAGAGAGCCGGCCGTCGTGGGCTTCTCCGTGGCTACGAACTACGCGGCATTACTCAATTCAAACGGCTCTTCGTTCACCCATTTTTTTTACTCTTTTTTTTTCTCCAGCGGATTCTAAGAATAAGCGAAACGAGTCTAGCTTCTTTTATTTTTTGCGATTTGTATATAGTGCCTGATTTATCCTTCGTATAAAAGAGCTGTAATTAAATCATTATCGCTCTGCTAATTCGGTAAACCGGAGCTGTTCTTTTTTTTTTTTTTATCTATTCTGATCCGTTTACGGTGCCAGTCTGTGAATGTGCAAGCTTTGTTTTATGTAGATACTTTCGGTAGAAGTATCTTTTTGCATTACGCTTTGTTTCCCACCTGCCAAGTCAGACGCACAAGACCCCGGGATTTAAGCCCGCTCGTTATTGTTTGTTGTAAAGCCTTTATGTTACAAATAAAGGTCTTTTCTTCTGTTCGATTTACCTATCACTGAATCGAAGCTTCTGTTTTGTATATCGAGGGAGGGGGGCATTTTCGTTCTTACGTTATTAGATACACCTTTTTCATCAGCTACTGTTGACATATATGCACACTGGATGGATCTACGGTTTTGCGGCAGCGAGAACGTATCCAGCGAAAAACGAAGACGACTGGTGTTTCTTAAATAAAAGTCGAAGCCCGCGGGCTCTTTGGTATTTTGGGCCCTTTAATAGGAAAGGCGAGTTCACGTAAGATAGATCTAATCAATACAAAAGTTCCTGTATAAAATTTAAGTTCTTGTAGTCCCGAACCGGTTGGCTAAGTAATTGAAATTGAAGCAGCGGCATGGTACTTCCATGCGTGTGGCAGAACTGTAATGGAACGGTTGTATTAGCGGCTGTCTGTTCTTTAAGCAACCCTGCTTCTTTGAAAGGAGAGACGGAATGTTTCCCAGTAACCGATTTTAACCAAGAGTACATCGACGCGGATCTAACGCGCCGTCCTTTGCGATTGCACATCCACAGAGCTTATCTGATTTTACTGAACTCTTAAAAAAAATAATTAAATATGAAATTTCCTAATAATTATTAAATTGTATTTTTAAGCAAAGTATTTTTTTATATTCACAAACACCAATACCATTAGGACCTTAACAACCTTATATGTTGGGTAAGGTTTAATAATTGTATTGCTTGCAATTTAATTAGTCATATCTTAGGATATATTTTCGTTTTTGGTTCCTACGATGTTTCGCCCCTGATTGGTTGTGTGATATTAGCAACTGACTCAAATCGAGCAATTAACTGATTATTACATATATTTTTTTATTTGTTAAAAAGTTTCACTAATGACTTTTTTATGGTACTACGAAAATGGCAATATGTAGAGTTTTCAGTAGAGAGAAGTGCATATGAAAAGAGAGCATACGGACCTTGAGCTTAACCGTTAAAATTAAAAATTTCTTTTAATATCCTTATATTCTGGAAGGCCAACCACAAGTCCCGTGCCTTCAGAAATGAACTAGGCACTCCTGGGTCGTACACACGTGTTTTGTTAAATCGTTGTCGACAGTCAAATCGTGACTGGGAGTGCCCGTGATGTTGATGTCCCTTGCGATGTGTGAAAACAAATAAAATGCACCCATGTCAGATTCTATTTGCTGCCTAATGTAGCTCTTAACTTTTTTCTTTTTTTTATATAAAAGGAAGTTCCTACGGGCTTTATCTGAACATATCAGACAGAGACGGCGCTTCTACGGTGCACTCAAGAACATCTGGTCTCCCTGCATTGAAACGTAATCCAATTTCTGATGCCTAAAAAAAATAATAAAAGCCATTTGTGAATCCACTTCTGCTTTGCGGAAAAACCCTGCATCAATAAAGTTTCTTTCTTTCTCTCTTTCTTTCTATTTCTCTCTCTCTCTCTTTTTTTCACGCACACATACTCAACATAGGTCTCTGATAAAGCCAATGCTGCGAAGTTCGTGCATCGGAAGGAAAAGACTGTTCTATGCTAGGACGCCAAAATACTTTTTTTTTTGCGCTCATTCTTTGTGAGAGCAAAACGCAAAGGCAAGTATACATCTTCACTCTTCGTATCAAAGTGAAGCGTGAAAACAAGTATGTGTGGTTGCTTTCAGACTAAAATGAAAGCGACAATATATTACTGGAATGGTGTACAAAATTTTGTTGGTTCCTGTGTATAACATGGTTATAAGTGTTAAGTGAAACCACAAAAAGTTATTATCTATAATGCGTATATAGCCTACTACGTGCAGGTCTTTGCATAAACGCTTCATGTGTTTGGAAATACAAATAGTGGGATGCACTGAAAAGAGAGACAAGTTCGTATGTCAAAAGCAATTTATAAAAAAAAGTGCTCCAGTAAGTATCAGATATATATTTTATGAATACCCGAAAAAAATGGAACCACGAATAATACATTAAACTTTCGCTGGAGGCAGAAAGTATGATGGAAACGAAGATTTATAAACAATACATATTCGGTATGTTTCTGTACTACAACAATAATATTAACTGCTCCTCAGATATGTTGCCTTACTGGGATAGGTTTGGTGACCCATTACGATCTGTTGTTGTCAATTAGGAATGTGTTAGGCAATGTATTAAAGAAAATGAGACTCACATTGTCTGCAGGTCATGACGGGATACCCGACGCTATAGTTAAGGGTTACATGAAATATTTACGCCTATAGTGCCCAGAATATTTAATAACTCCTTGACGTTAGGAATATTCCCTAACTACTGGAAAGTGGCAGTGGTTGTTCCTTTCCGGAAGTCTGGAAAGGGTGGTGACGTTTTTAATTAAAGACTGAATTCTCTTCTGTCTTCTTTTTCCAAACTCTTTGAAATGGTCATTCATCAATTCCTCTCCGTCAAGCTTCGTAGTATAATCATTCCTAATCAGCATGGCTTCACGTCCTGCAGATCGACATAGACCAATATCGAATTTTTTACGTCTACTGCATCTGAAGTGGTTTGTAATAGAGGTCAGTGTAGTATTCTGCGTTTAGCAGTCGTACGGGCAAGAATTATGAACGAGAGAGGCGCGAGCCCAACTTGCAGCTGCGCGTGTTCGACTTCTGCATGCTAGAATCGATTGGGAGCAGCTGACCCTGGCATTTGGATTAAACAATGGACTTCTTCCAAAACCGACGCGCCCCTTCGCGGCAATATACCACGCAGTGCACTCTGGGAACTAGTTGGCCACTCAGTTTCGGTTTCGACTGAGCAACTTCATCTCATGCTCTCACGCCGCGTCCGAACGCGCTGCTTGCGTGTTCTATTATCTGACTTTTCACGAACGTACAATACACTCATTCTCGAACAATACAAAACGAAGACCGGAGCACTTTCCTTGGTTCCCAATCACCGGATATTATCAGTGCGTATGCAAACGTAGTAAGACGTGGGTTAGTCACCTCACCCCATGAGTGCATCTTTGAGTTTAATTTCAATAATCCCGTCTAGTAACAGTGGACTAGAACTGAAACTTGTTCATCTGGAGCCTTACACGTATTTTGCTTGCCAAACATCCGCTTCTTGTTACTTCATTGGCCGAAAAGCAAGCCGCATCCTCACAGAACTATTAATGTTGAGCCCAGTGTTGACGCATGAAGTTTTAAGGAAACGCAATAAACTCGACCTCACTACTGCACAAACGTTACTATGATGTCTTCCTCGTGTCATCATATATCTCCCACTCAAATTTTATGCTGATAGAAGATTAAGTTTTTGCAAACGCTGAGATCGGCTAGCTACGACGGAGGTCCTAACAAGCGTCCCCTACTCCTCCCTAAGCCTTTTTGGACGAGCTTTTACTGACGCCCAAGATCTGTGTCTGAACGGTGTGTCTGAAATTATCTCGGCATACTCAGGCAGGAATAAAACAAACACATAACAAATATTATGGCCATTAGCAACCGTCAAACGCGCTTTAAATCATTTCGTTCGTTTGGCGCACCGCATATGGGTTCATGCCCGTCCGGTGCACTTCCGGCGAACGGTGCGACATTCTTCACACAAGTGCTCGACTTTTGCTTTCTTAAAACGGTCTGGATGTGCGAATGTGCCCATATTACTGTAGGATCACTTTATGTGCATACGCGATGTTGAATATTAGTGGAATGCAAGCGGGTGGACTTTACTTCGTGCAGTGCTGCGGGTCAGTACAGATAAGAGATAAGAAGTGTGTTAAAATTGAGTTTCTCAATGGCGCCTCCGAGTTTTACCTCGCGTACTCAGGCGTATTGAGAAAACAGTAATTGCAGAAAGTAATATTTCGTCTATCGACGCACGAAACAAACAAACTTCCTGATCAACAACACTAATGTAAAAGCGCGAGCTCGATGTATGCATACTTATTGGTTGCTACAGCTTGTTGATTTGTACACTAGCAAGATCCCCGAGCTTCGAAGCGTGGAGATTCCCAGCACTGGCTCGTCCACAGACCTCAATTGGAATGCTAACAGAAAGGCTCAAGTTTTGTGCTAAAGCTTCGAGGTCTCGCCATTTGGGTTAGTTTAGAGACCACAAATGACGCTCTCGGGACCGGAGAACATGAGATAACGGCCGTTAATAGTCCACGCTGTGTGTATAATCTCTTGTCGACCTGTCAATCGAAACCGAAACCATGCCACACTCTTCCCTGGCCAACTAGTTCCCAGAGTGCGACGCGCGCCTTGTTGCATGCAGGGCTTTATGGAAGTAGTCTATTCAGGCAGTCACCAGTTTCCCTCCTCGCCCTCGGCGGAGCCCGCGAGGACGAGAATGAGAGAGAACCTGCATACCTGCATGAGAGAGAACAAAGGATCCATATAAGGGATAAACAATCGCGTCCTTGTAGGGTTGTATTTGGGTACTACAGGGATCTGTGCTCGGGCCTGTACTTTTTATTCTTTTTAACAGTGACCTGGGTAAGGAATTCGAAGAAACTGTACGTATTGAGCATTTCGCGGATGATACGATGATATTTAACGAAATTGCAAGTAGATCCGACCAGCTAAATTAAATCTGCATTTGCAAAAAATTAAAAAAATGGTGTGACGAATGGCAGAGGTCACTGAACATAAATAAAAGCGTTTTTATGACAATTACTAAGAATCTAACCCCTCTAGTTTTCGATTACCGTATTGGGGAGAAATCACTCACAAAAGTGATAGAGTATAAGTATCTAGGCTTATTATTTTCTCCGAATCTCTCACGGAACCTTCATGTTGATAAAATATACAAAAAGACCATGCAACGGCTCTGGACTTTACGCAGAACTCTGCGAGACGCTTCTCCCCAAATTAAAATAACTGCCTTCAAAAGCCTGGTCTTACAAGTCATGGATTATGCCAGCCCGGTTTGGGAACCCTACACGCGTCAAAACAAAGAAAAACTGCAAAGAGTAAAAAATAAGGCGCTTCGATTTATTTTCAATGATTACAGATCAACCACATCAGTTACAGAATTGCGAAATAGAGCTGGATTTCACACGACTGAAGCGCATATGAAAATAAATTGCTTTAAAACGTTCTTTTCAATAATTAGCGATTCCCAGAAGTTAGACAAACAAAAATACATACAGTTTTCGACTCTGAGATTTGTTAGACATAAGCATAACAGGCATATTGATCTCTATCCGTACTTTTGTGGTGTATTTAAATTTTTGTTCTTTGTGAGATCTATAGATGATTGGAATAGTTTGCCTGAAACTATTGTAAATAGTCCAAGCGCATGTGTGTTTGAAAGAAGCATTGCCTCGTATTTTCTGATGTAATGCCGTACCGCATATTTTGATTATGTGCTCTTTTCCACAATGTACCCACTCGTGCCTTGGTCAGTCAATGGCTGGCAGTAATAAATAAAAAAATAATAATAAATAAATTACCGCGTCGCCTTCGCGGAGGAAACCGACGTCTACTTCCCGGCCAGGACGACACCTGCAGCAGCGTCTGCCAATCCTTTTCTGACATTGAAAAGGCAAGGCATCGCCACCACCGGCATTCAAGGCCATCCACGTAGCCCTGCGCCGGTACACGACCCCACCTCTCGGTCCACCATCTCACTACCAACACCAGCCGCCTCAAAAATACAATAGTCGGCTTGGCCTTTTTTTATTTCGACCTTAGTAAGGCCTTCAACGTAGTCAACCAAAACAATATCTTATACAACCTTCCCTTTTACGGAGTTTGTGGTTGGGTATATAATGTGTTAAAAAGCTATTTGTCCAATAAACAAGTGTACGTCCGTGTCAACAATTCCACCTCGTCCTTGTACCAGGCAAACTCTGGAGTGCCTCGGGGATATGTCTTGGGCTCCCTCCTTTTCAATATTTTTGTAAATGATGTCTCTCAGGTTATACCAAACTTTTCATTTCTGCAGTACGCTGGTGATATAAAAAGAGGATTGCATAACGCTTTAGAATAACGCTTATTCCTTTGGTCATTGGTGTTTAGACCATGACCTCCGTGGGAATCATTCTAAAACAAAGGTAATGACATATTCTCCAAAGACACGCGATCTATTTTTTCATATAATTATGATGGCGAACTGCTGTTACGTGTAAGTGAACTGGGTGACCTTAGTGTTATTTTTGATTCAACATTGAGATTTGACACTCACGTTACCAGAGTGGTTCAATCGGCCTTGCACATGTTAGGTGCCGCGTCTCGCATAATGAAGGAATTAAAAAGCCCCTCCACTTTTTTCACTCTGTACTGTTCCTTAGTTAGATCCCAGCTAGAGTATGCCTCGGTTGTTTGGAACGGCGTTTTAACTAACAGTTTATCTGTCGAGCGATTCCAAAACAAATTTATTAACATATTTACATGTCATTACTTTGAGAAAGGTGATCCTTGTCTAAACGTTGGGTGTAACTCGCAACTCGTCAACATGTTGACCGTGCTGCACCTTCGGCTGAAAGCAGATTTGTGGTTTTTGTGTAAGACCCTGCACGGTTGGATTAACTCTCCCAGGCTTCTGTCCGAAGGGAGCCTTAGAGTTCCGCGTGTGCTTACACGGCTCCAATAATCTTTTTAAAAAGCTCGACATTTTATCCAGTTAAACCCGATCCAAAGATCGGTAGAGTGTTATAACAGCTGCTTTGATACAATTGATACTTTAACTCATGCGGGAGCATGTTCAAAAACGCTCTTCGAAACTTCTTGCACGAGAAGGACTGATAAGTTGGAGGATTGATGTTTGTCAGTACGATATCCAAGTATTTACTTTTTGCTCTCATACCTGGTGTTGTCTCTCTTTTGTGATTTTTATTTTCTTTGTTGATCTAAGTGTCTTTCTTACTTGTTAATATTTTTAGTTTCAGACTGGTGAACAACGTTCCCCTTCTGCACTCGTGTGTATGTGTGTTCGTACGCGTGCTTTTGTTTGTTATCTTTAAGTGTGCCAGCACGAAGACCGATTGGTTGTTAGTGGATACTACAATAAACGCTATTTGATTTATTGATAATTATTATTATTTCTGTTTTATTGCTACTGTTGTTATTATTGATATTGCTATTGCTATTATTATTGTAATTTTTATTCTGCGTAGGCTTTCTTTCTCATCTCAAATTGCAAGAATTCTTCAAGAACGACGCCAAGTGTGAAATTGCGTTCTGATATAACAATGACATCAATATGTGTATGTGCGTATGTGTGTTCTGTCTGTGGTTGTGAAACTGTACATGAGTATAATTGATTTGAGTGCTGCGCCTGGTCCTACAAATCCTTGCAGGCTTCGACCAACCCGACACGCGAACTTGGTACAGATACAAATTCTAATTAATATTAATTTTATTATTATTATTGTTATTTGCATTAATAATTACATTAATTTACATTAACAGTTTACATTAATAATAATAACTGCTCCTCATCTATTTTGCCTCACTCGAACGTTTTTGGCGACTCATTAGGTTCTGTGGTTGTCGATGAGGAATGTGTTAGGCTATGTATTAAGAAAATGAAACCCACATTGTCTGCAGGTCATGACGGGATACCCGCTGCAATTGTTAAGGCTTATCATGAATTACTTACGCCTATACTGTGCACAATTTTCAATAACTCCTTGACGTCAGGGATATTCCCTGACGACTGGAAACTGGCAGTGGTTGTTCCGGTACTGAAATCTGGAAATAGTGGTGATGTTCTTAATTACAGACCGATTTCTCTTCTCTCTTCTTTTTCCAAACTCTTTGAAATGGTAATCCATCAATTTCTCTCCTTCAAGTTTCGTAGTATAGTCATTCCTAATCAGCATGGTTTCATGTCCGGCAGATCGACATCCACCAATCTCGTATCTTTTATGTCTGCTGCCTCTGAAGTAGTTTGTAATAGAGGTCAGCTTGACGTTTTTTATTTCGACCTGAGTAAGGCATTCGACGTAGTCAACCACAACATCCTCTTATACAAGCTTTCTTCGTACGGAGTATGTGGTTCGGTATACAATTTGTTAAAAAGCTATTTGTCTGATAGGCATGCCTACGTCCGCGTCAACAATACTACCTCGTCCTTGTACAAGGCAAGCTCTGGAGTGCCTCAGGGATCAGTCTTGGGCCCCCTCCTTTTTAATATTTTTGTAAATGATGTCTCTCGAGTTATATTAAATTCTTCATTTCTGCAGTACGCTGATGATATAAAACTTTACAAAAAAATATCGACCTTAGAGGATTGCATTGCGCTTCAGAATGACGCATATTCCTTCGGTCGTTGGTGTTTAGACAATGACCTCCGTTTGAATCATTCTAAAACAAAAATAATGACATATTCTCGCAAGACCCATGATATATTCTCGACAGATAAACTGTTAGTTAAAACGCCGTTCCAAACAACCGAGGCATACTCTAGCTGGGATCTAACTAAGGAACAGTACAGAGTGAAAAAAGTGAAAAAAGAACTGCTGTCACGTGTAAGTGAACTGAGGGACCTTGGAGTTGTCTTTGATTCAACCTTGAGATTTGACACTCACGTCATCAAAGTGGTTCAATCGGCCTTGCGCACGTTAGGTGCCGTGTCTCGCATAACGAAGGAGTTCAAAAGCCCGTCCGCTTTTTTTACGCTGTATTGTTCCTTAGTTAGATCCCAGCTAGAGTACGCCTCGATTGTTTGGAACGGCATTTCCAAAACTAACAGTTCATCTGTCGAGCGAGTCCAAAACAAATTTATTTCTATCTTTAAATATCGTTACCTTGAGAATGGTGATCCTTGTCTGAACGGTGTGTGTAACTCGCAACTTGTCAACTTGTTGAGCCTCCAGCAGCGTCGGGTGAAGGCAGATTTGTTGTTTTTGTTTAAGACCCTGCACGGCTCGATTAACTCTCCCAGCCTTCTGTCCGAAGTGAGCCTCAGAGTTCCACGTGTGCCTACACGGCTCCAATCATCTTTTTATATAGCTCGACATTTTAGCAACCTAAACCCGATCCAAAGATCGGCGGAGTGTTATAATCGCTACTCTGACACAATTGATATTTTTAACTCATGCGGGAGCAAGTTCGGAAATGCTGTTCAAATCTTCCTCTTGCAGGAAAAGGGCTGATCAGTTGAAGCGCTGATGTAGTATTTGCTTTTTGCTCTCACACCTGGTGATGTCTCTGTTTTGTGCTTTTGATTTCCCTTGTTAATCTGAGTGTTTTTCATACTTGTTAATATTTTTATTCTCAGACTGGAGAACTACGTTCTCCTTCTGCACTCGTGTGTATGCGTGTTTGTATGTGTGTGTTTTTGCTCATTTTTTTTTAGTGTGCCAGCACTAAGACCGATTGGTTGTTCCTGGACACTTTAATAAACATTGATTGATTGATTGATTGATTGATTATTATTATTATCATCATTGTAATAATAATAATAATAATATTAACAATAATATTTTATTCCAGCATTTGATTTTTTTTCATTATGTTAGACTCGGGTCTGTCGAAGCCAGGGTTGGCTTGTGTGACACGACCCAGCAATGATGTTAGCCAATGTGAGTGGTAGACGGGCGTTCTTGGTATGCTAATAGCAGTCAGTTTAGAAGTTCAAAAATAGTTCACAAATGGCAGTCAGTATAGATATTTGAAATAGTTCACAAATGGCAGTCAGTATAGATATTTGAAATAATTCACAAATGGCAAAATAAGAAGCACAGAGATGATTGCTATAACTACACTATACCATCCTTCATGACAAGGTAATATTTAAACACATAGATAAATCAATGTACACTTTCAAAGAGTAAAAAAAAGTAAATGTTTGCAAAAAAAACCGGATATGTGTATACAGGCATATATCACACAAAGATGCACAGAGGCATATATATATACACAAATTTAGATCTACAGATGCGTTCACGGATATACAAATATACAGTACTAACAGCATAGACACGGATAAAGACACAAACAAATGCCTATGTGGATTCAGCACCAACTGAAGAAAGGTCCAAAAAGTTCGAAATGTTATTCGCAAAAAAAAAAAATGCATACATGGTTTCTAGCACATTTTTTTTTCAGGTGCTTTTTTAACGGTCGTAGAGAGTCGAGTTGATTAAAAGTGTCTGGTAATTTGTTGAAGATGTCAGGCACGTAAAATGAACGTAGACTCTTTCCTTAGTTGGTGTATATTCGAGGAATTATAAAGCGTTCACTATTTCTTATAGAGCGCAGAACAAAATGAGGCGTTTTAAACGGGCTATTCCAATAATGCTTAGGATGACACATCGTTGAAAAAGAGGCAGAAAACGCGGTAGGCCCACTGATGCGAATACGTCACCATCCTGTATTAATTTGGGATCATAGGCAACGTTTTTGGCGATGCTCTTAAGAATGACATCTATTTTTGTTCTCCAAAGAGCTGAACACTTTGCGAAGATTGTAATTCCGTATCGCAGAGCTCCATACGCGGTAGCATTAACGACTATTTTTCTGACGGAGATTGGGAGGAAGGTTTTGATGAGATATAATTAACATGATATATTTCGTAGTCTCTTAGCCAAACAATCCAAGTGTGTATTCCATGTTAAATCGCTATCGAAATAAATGCCCAAGTATTTTACTGTATTTACGTATGGTATAGGCGTACAGCTGCAAGAGACACAAGACGATGAATGTAATATAAAAGGTATGTCTATGCATGTTCGCTTGAGTGGGTTACGGAAACAGACAAGTTTTGTTTTTTGCACATTCACAGATATTCGATTTGCTTCAAACCAGTTCATAACTCTTGTAGAATTTATTTGTAGCATGTTGATTGCACAGCGCAGGCTGATATGAGTAGATAGCAACAATGTGTCATCTGCATATTGGTAAACTGTACATCCTGATGTTGATCGGGCGAGATCGTTCACGTAAAGATTAAACAGCAAGGGGGACAGGACCGAGCCTTGTGGTACTCCCTTCTGTAGGCATACTTTGGCGCTTGTTTTGTTGCAAACCAATACTTGTTGCGATCTGTCAGTCAGAAAGTTTTGAAGCAACGAAAAAAATGGACCCCGAAATCCGTAATTGCAAAGTTTCTCCAGCAGTATTTGGTGATTGATAGAATCAAACGCTTTTGACACATCAAGAAAGAGTGCGCACGTAAACTGATTATTATCGAATGAGGTGTGTAAAGTATCAGACATATCCTCAAGTGCCGAGATGGTGCTGCGGCCTGCGATAAAGCCGTATTGGTTAGGTGATAGATTATCGTATTTGTCAAGGAAGGCGCTCATTGTTTTAAAAATATGTTTTTCGAGAACCAATGCCAAACAAGGAAGAATAGATATGGGACGATAGTTTTTTACAATGCCACGTGCACCATTTTTATAAAGAGGTCTGACAATTGCGCTTTTGAAATTTTTGGGGAAAACTCCGGTGTCTATAATTCCGTTTAGTATGTGGAGGAGAACACGTTTTAAGACATTAAAATTGCGAAGCAAGTCGGTAAGTTTAATATTATCTATACCAGGAGACTTATGAGGCCTAAAGCTAAACAACAACATATGAAGATCTTGTTCAGTTCTGTTTGGGAGAAAGGCAGAATTTGGGCAGGGTTTTTCCAGATTTACCGCCAAAACATTTACATCATCAGATATGCCGGAGACTGAAGAAAAAAAACTATTGAAATTATCCGCCACAGAAAGCATATTGGAATTAAAGTTTTTTTCAATAACCTCATCGATAGAGTTCCGCGTATTTCCGCCTTTTACTTCATTTACAAGAGACCAGGTTTTTGCAATATTAGTACGTGCGTCGAAGAACTTACGTTGGTAGTGTTTCCGTTTCGCATAGCGTATGAGAGCGGTTACCCGATTTCTCTGGCTTGCGTATTGTAATTTTATATCTTGGGAATTTGGTGACCGGCGATAACGCGCCCATAAGATATCTTTAAGTTTAATTTCCGATATAATATCTGCTGTCAACCAAAGATGTTGCGGTCTTCGTTTTTTTTTTTTTGTCTTAATGACTTTTATACTCTTCTCCGTAAAATGCGCAAAGGCATCAACTTTGTGTAGGCAGTCTGACAGTTCGCGGTGGTTACTAACTGTTCCCAATCATATGAGGATATTAACTTGTCAAAAACGTGACTGTCGATAATAGCAATCTGGTTTGAAGGCTTCTTGTTTTCTTCCGATACAATACCACAGAATAGTAAGAGTAATTATAGTAATAATAATATTATTGTTATTAATAATAAAAATATTAAGAGTTTGAAAAAGTAGAAACATTACAGTCGGCGGCGAGTTCTTGTTTCAAATGATCGCCCAATTTTTACTACAGCGGCCGCTTCTGCTCCTCGCCGGGGAACATCGCTGAGCCTGAGGCATCTGTATTCCAGGCGGCAGCACCCTCGGCAGTAGCGAAACCTGTCCGTCCACGCGACAAACGTCTAAATTGGAAATAAAAGACACACAAAAAAAAAAGAATTTTACAATGAAGATTTTCGTACACTTATAAGAACCAACCCCAAATAGTTCTGGTCCGCTGTGAACCCAAAACAAGGTAAAGATAGTTTTCCTTTTACTGATGCATCCGGAAATGAGATGAGCACTGCTGAGACATGCGAACAGTTCATTCGGTATTTCAAGGACGTTTTTTTCCGAGGACCAGCTTCCTCTACCAGATTTCAATTCAGACCATAATAGTTACAAAGAAATGGCCCCTTTGACTATCTAAGCATCTGGCGTTATGAAACTGATTGACGACCTACCATCGAACTTAACACCAGGCCCTGGCAAAATAACATCAAAGCTACTCAAACTTTGTAAAGATGAGTGTTATCTCTTCTTTCCTTGATTTTTCAACGGTCGAGAGACTCCGGTGAAATACCCGACGACTGGGATCCTGCTCAAGTGATTCCAATTCATAAAAGTGGTTCAAAGAATAGATCCTCTAACTACTGGCCAATATCTCTAACAAGTGTACCCAGTAAACTGGAACACATAGTATTTGTATTTGTACCCAGTGCCCAGTAAATGAAACACATAGTATTTTTAAACATAACGAATCACTTATGCTTGCACAACTACTTCTTTGTAAACCAGCACGGTTTCCAGAAACTCTTCCGAAGAATTTCTAACAGAAAGTCTTGCACGTAGAAACAGCGATGGGATATGCAAAACTTTCTTTTAGAAATTCTTCGGATGGCACATGACAGTGAAGATGTCCTACATGTTGGATTCTTCTTATTTTTATTTATTTTTCTATTTATGTTGATGTGCTTTTAGAAGAACAAAAAGTCCTGAGTCACCGCTGCGTCTGTGTCCCTTTTTCTATTTGTCCTTGTGTTCGCTTGCGCTCTTTTATTTATATGGTTACAACGCACCACCAACTAGCACACCTCCAAACATTACTGTAAAGCCAGAATGGCTTTCTTGCCGGCGAGGCGCACTAAGGCGCTGCTGGGGGATTTTACTGATCTCATTTAGGGCGCCTTCGAGAATAATCCATTTGCTTGCGCGCTTTTGCTGGACATAGCGAAAGCATTTTACACTGTCAGTCACAAGTTCATCCTCCACAAACTGTATCGTTTTGACTTTCGCGGCCCATTTATTGCTATCCTTGACAACTTTTTTAGAACGTTTTTAAGTCGTATCTGTTGGCGGTTTTAAAAGTGCCCGCGCAGAAATAAAACCTAGCGCTCCCCTGGGGTGGTTTGCTCATCTCGCGGCCGCGGCCGCGATTGCGGCAAAGAGGGATTTTATATGTGACGAGCTTCATGGGGACGTGGAAGTAGCTGGCATCTCTGCCTAATGGCAGAGAAATCCGTGTCGCTTTGTGTGCATAGGTTTAATTTCGCTCGCAAAAACTGAGCGTAGAGGCTTTAAACAGGAGTCTGATTAACCGCCCCTTTATACTAAGAAGGGGCAGGTAAATTTACGGCCAGGGAAGGTAAATATGAGCCAGAAAATAAGAGAAATGACGCGAGATAAGAACGGTGGCAAACATTTTCCGCTAAATTGAATGGAAAAATCTAAATTCAGCGAGAAAATTTACCCTCGTTACGTCACACTCAACAAGAAAGAATTTTTAAGCTAACCTTAGCGGGAAACTTTTTCGTCTACATTTAGCGGGAGAATTTTACCCTGCTGACGTCACGTGTGACGTACGTGAATTAATGTGTCGTCACTTGAAATCCGCTAAATTTTGTGGAAAACGTTCCCCGCTAAGTTTAGCAGGAAGTTGACGTCACGTAACCTGAACAGCAATTTAGTTTCCCCGCTAAATTTAGCTGGGGAATGTTTGGCAAATTTCTTACTAATTTTAGCGTGCAAGTGTTGGTAAATTTCCCGCTAAATTTAGGGGAAATATTGCCCCGCTATATTTAGCGGAAATATTGCCCCGCTGTATTTAGGGGGAAATTTAGCGAAACTTTCCCGCTAAATAGGAGGGGAACCGAAGAGGAGGAGTGGAGCGTACGAAGTGGGAGGAGGGGTATACCCTCCCCTCCGTGCCCTCCCCTCCGTATCCTCCCCTCCTCCTTCTCAAGAGCTGCACTCTCATTCGGCATTAGAGATAATTGTACACGTATTTCATTTTTTGTGGTCTTCATATGTATGGTCTTTCAGCCGCAGTATCCAATGGAAGTATTTTTCAATATACAGACGATACGGTAGTCGTCGCTCAGCATCTGAAATATGACAGTGCCATATGCCTATTAGAACACGACGCGACACAATTAATGAACAGGTTTGATTAAAATTTATTTACGGTCAGTGCGACTAAACTAAACTAGTATGTTTCAAGAATTCACTAAAGAAGGCGGATGTCAACTTGCCAGTTAAATTGCACAAACGGAACTCCTTGAATTTGGTTTGTTCCCCACTTAAATATGTTAATACAGCAAAGTATTTTAGAGTGTTTTTTATTAAGATAAGACATGAATTCACATTTATCGGATGTTTCTGGTAAACTGAAAAGCGTTAGCTGCTTATTTTTACAATAGCAAAGTGTTTGTGACTGTTCGTGTAAGAAGTCTGTGGCACATCCCCTTGAGTACAGTTTACTGGGGTATGGAATTACACCGTTTGGTGATTGTGCAGAATTGTGGCAAACAAAAATTCATCGTATTTTAAAGGGGTTGTTAAGGAGTGTGATGTATCACTTTGACTTTTCAACTCATAGGAATATCTTTGAGTGCTTGCGAATGCCCAATTTCTCTTCGCTGTATGTGGAAGCAGTCGTGTTACGCCACTCTTGCAATAACGATTTCAAACCCTCGTCGTTCCTCAGAGGAATCTCCGTTACACGTCCCGTTCTGTCATTCCTCGTTGTGTAGCTCGCTACGATAAAAGAGTTCGCTCTTATGTGTAATCGGTCTTCAATCAATTGCCGACTGTTTCTTTGAGTGTAATAGAAGAAGAACGTTTAAAACAAAATGTTGATGACTTCAAGACTCTTGCATTTCTTGTTCTCTCTGCACTCTCGTTTCATGAGGTTGTGTTTTTTTTCCCTTTTATGAGAACTTTTGCTCACCGATTTTCTGTGTCCTGTCCCACAAGTCTCGTCTGACTTGGACAAATCCGTCTTTGCACAGTGATATTAAATATATATGAAATAAAATGTATTATTATTATTATTATTTTGAGTATTATTATTAGTAATATTTTTCGCCATCTTTAGTCTGTCAGATGTAAAATAACTTGTACCTTTAAAACAGTTTCTTGTCCTATCAAATTAACTTGAAACGCTGCCATTTCTTTGCTCTTAACGGGCAGCTCTTTCAGCAGTTATCTCACGAAGTCACGGTTGAATAAACCGGTGCTCTCTCATCTTTTGGTTCAACGTGAACGTCGAAACTTTAAACCACGTATATGGGAGGGCGATCTCACACTTGTAAAACCCATGACGGCACAGCTTTTATATTGGGAAACCTACAAAAATAGAAAACCACCTGAGCATCCGGGCAAGCATTTGTAAGCTTTACAAAATGAACACGAATGGTCAAATACAAAACCTTCCCCACTGTACAACAGAAAAGCCTCAGCGGCCTCTTCTCATCACCATCTATTCCTTTTACGCAAAAAGCAAAAAAAGAGGGTAACCTTGCACAGCTGTTTGAACTGCGATAATTCTTTCAAAATCGGATGCAGAAACACCCGAAAGCGCATATCGGCAAGGAAATACAAAACACTTATTAATGCGTTTTATCGAAGTACAAAAATAGAACGACAACATATATTTAAGAGATATCATTGTGAACCCCGAAAATAGGGAGTTTTATTTTATCGTTCCGATAACTCCAATAAAAATACCCGATACCCGCCGTCTCCATAGCGCGTACATCGCATCGCTATCGGATATTGTTATCAAAGTTGTCGGGACGATGTATGAAAACTCCCTGATGAGGAAGGCATAAACAATGTGATAAAATGACGTTTTCAATGGTAACGACAGTTCGCTGCTTTCAGTATAAGTGTGTTAACTTCTTTTTGGATATATTCCGATGCTTCCCGGTTCAAACTGTGAGCACAACTTCTAATATCAAGAAAGAATGAACCGAGAAAGTTAAGAAATTGACCGATTGCGGGTGCTTTCATATTGCGCACAACAAACAATTGAAGGTTGAGATAGACAAAATATTTGGGACGCATATCTTCGAGGGTGACAAGTGAGTAATTGATCAGGGTTTCTTTAACGTTTCAGATTAAAAAAAGTGAAAGCCGTTTACAACTCCCTGTAACACCGAATTAGAGCGCAGCTCTTGAGGAGGAGGAGGGAAGAGTACCGGGGGGGGTGAAGTGACCTGGGGGGGGGGGGTCACGTGACCTTGGGGGGTCACGTGACGATGCCGATGATGTCATCAGTGACGTCAATGATGACGTCATCAGTGACGATGGCGATGTGGACTCCGATGACGTTATCAGCGATGATGACGATGACAATGCTGATGTCGGTGACGTCATCAGTGACGTCACTGATGACGTCATCTATGATGATGACGATGACGATGCGGATGCCCCCCGAAGTCACGTGACACCCCCAGGTCACGTGACCAACCCCAGGGTCACGTGACACCCGCCGAGGTCACGTGACCTCCCCAATGACGTCATCGTCACTGATGACGTCACCGGCATCCGCATCGTCATCGTCATCATCACTGATGAGGTCATCAGTGACGTCACTGATGACCTCACCAGCATCCGCATCGTCATCGTCAACATCACTGCTGACGTCACCAGTGACGTCACTGATGACGTCACCGGCATCTGCATCGTCATCGTCATCATC
Source organism: Ixodes scapularis (assembly GCF_016920785.2). NCBI lineage: Eukaryota > Metazoa > Arthropoda > Arachnida > Ixodida > Ixodidae > Ixodes > Ixodes scapularis. The sequence goes on along the minus strand of NW_024609868.1, from coordinate 87,988,212 downwards.
ACTGATGACCTCACCGGCATCCGCATCGTCATCGTCATCATCACTGCTGACGTCACCAGTGACGTCACTGATGACGTCACCGGCATCCGCATCGTCCTCGTCATCATCACTGATGACGTCATCAGTGACGTCACTGATGACCTCACCGCCATCCGCATCGTCATCATCACTGATGACGATGACAATGCGGATGCCGGTGACGTCATCAGTGACGATGACGTCATCGGCGAGGTCACGTGACCTCGGCGGGGGTCACGTGACTCTGGGGGTGGTCACGTGACCTGGGGTATCACGTCTTCGGGGGGGGTCACGTGACCTCGGGGGGGGGGGGGGGGTCACGTGACCTCGGGGGGTCACGTGACTTCAGGGGGGTCACGTGACCTTGTGGTGACCTTGGGATGACCTTGGTTACGCCGACGGCGACGCCGACGCCGCTCAAGCCGGGAACGGGCCCCTAAGAGCTGCGCTCTAAAATTATAATGCCGACAATGCTTCACACCAAGACGCAACTCATTGTTTGTTAGATAATTCGAAGGCAAAGGGTCATTTTTACCGCCGAAAGTAAGTTATCACTTAATAACTTACTTTTGGCGGTGAGTTGGCAAACAAAGTGTTTAGGCGGCATTACAAAATCCCCACAAGCTTAACATTATGCACGATCTAAGAGGAAATCTCGTAGTTCCTTTGTGTTCATAAGAACGCAGGTTGACCTTTTTCAGTTTGAGCGTGGTTACTGTTGCTATATTCATGACCTAGATGTGGGTCTTCTTAGCGTAAGGCAAATCCCCGTAAGTAATATTTCACTCGCAGTCCTTTAAACAACCTTTACACCCCCGTAAAAAAAAATATATATATATAATACGAATGTCTAGATAGCCGAAATATTACGCGTCTTCAAACATAGATCACTTGATATTTCGAGTGAACAAATCCAATTTGCTCAAAGCAGGGACCAGGACATCGTAGTGAATACGGGAGTTCACCGGAACCTGCTTAGTTCGATACCAGCGGAATAAAAAGCAAATTTATTGATGCTTCACTTTGCAGCAAGATTTCTTCCTTAGCGACCCTTTGCAAAAGTTCATCGAGCAACATTGGCGCTTGCCATTGCTTCGGCAAGAAGCGCGTGATTGAATCCGAGGCCTCGCCGAAAACTGACGCAGCGCTCGTGTCCAATGCAGAGCGCAAGTTCGCCTGCTTCTTGCACAATGATTGCGATGATGTCAGAACGCCGATGTCTTATTGGCTGATTGAAAATAAATAGTGGGTAGACCTCGAGGCAACTAGCATCGAGGTCTACCCACTCGCCTTTCAATCAAAGCCAATCAGAGCTCGGCGTCGTTCTGACGTCACCACAATTCCTGCGGAAGAAGCTGACGACATGCACTCCGGATACATGCTCAGAGCACGTGATCAAGCCATGGCAGATAGGCGTTGGCTCGGACATTTGTAAAAATGGACTCTTGCGTGCCTTTCTATGGGCATGTTAGCAATCTGTTTTAATTTAACTGAGAGAAACTACTAAGTTTTACTCAACTTTTTCTACTAACGATACTAGAGCTTACAAGCGTTTTCTAGGGAAGAAATCCTGCAACCGGATAGTATCTTTATTTTTAATACATGCTACTAGGCATTCAACGAACAGATAAAATCTTTGAAATATTGCCACTTCTTTCTACCTACGAAGCCCTAGGTTTTCGACCTCTTCTAGACGAAGCTCTAAGTGTGACGAATCGGGTTTCTCGTTTTTATATATATGTTTGTAGGACACCGTCAAGCGATTTGTATAATCTTGGTGAACTTTCCCTCCCAACCCCTCTCTCAACAAACGTTTTCAGTGCGGTGAAAGGTGCTTGCATAACATGAGGAGTTTGCGCCAAACGAAAGCACCTCCTCTCTAACCCTATCTCAATCTCGAATTTCGAACAAAGGGTCCTTTGTGGACGTCCACCGACGCCGGAGGTTACAATAGGGCACGCAAAGAAAGGCTTGAGCCAAGTTTCGAGCCATTTATTTTTCTTTTTGAGTCAGACACACGCGGCGCCGTTCGCACCTCCAAAATAGCCCGCCCCAATGTCGCACGTGTTGAGGCGGCAGAATGAATCAGCGTGTGTAGACGTAGCTCACCTGGTAACAGACACTTACACAACAACGACGTCGGTCGCATTCGGGGATTTATTCAGTATCAAGGCGAATTGAAGTAAAAAAAAATAAAAAAAATCTTATCCCACTTGTTACGTTGAGCATATAACGACAGAGGCCGTTTCAAAAATTTGAATCTAGAGACCAGGATAAATATTCTGAGACATTAAAGCATCTTTTTTTTTTTTTTTTGGGGGGGGGGGGGGGGGAGGGTTGGTGCTCCCAAGCTGGGAGCCTGGAAGATGGCTTCGAGCCCAGGTGATTTCTTAGATAATTCCTAGATAATATGAACGTCAAATTAAATTTTGTGAATTACTATGTTTCAGAAAGAAAATAGGTGAAAATTTTAGATGTAAAAGTGATTTTTTTGCAGATAATCTAAAAATAAATTACAATATGTATGGCTAGCAGGCATGTTCTACTGTCATAGGCTTACCTCTGGACTGTGGTCAGGCCAATTGGGAATTCGATTTTTTTTTTTTTTAAGTAAAGAGAATATTGGGTTTTACATATCTCCGGTAATTGAAACAATAGAATGAGAGGTGAAAATATTTAAAAAAGATTGTAACGCATGAGTTAGAGGATAAATCTTTTGGAAACCGTAGGCGCTTGATTTTTAAGGCGTCAGGTTCTAAAAACTCAACAAAACTCAGTGCATCGTTTTGTGTTTTTTTTTTCTCACAATTTCACGCATAATTTATATTGTATCTCTGTCATTACCAACGTATATTGGCAATGCAAAATATTTTATATTTTATGAGTAATAAGAAGCTATTCGTGATGGGCAAGGACATGAGTAGACAGTTACTTACCTGCGAGGATATTTGGTAGTGTGGGCTTCAAGCTCCAAGTAATGATCCGAGAGGTCCCAATATACATGTTTATTTGTTTTATTTAAGTAAATCAAGGAAGGAAAGCTTTCAGGTGAGATTCTTGCTAGTACGCAAATGATTCCCAGATTTACAAACCACGTATTTATCCCATTAAACACCCTTCTTTCTCTCGTTTTCCTTTGTAAAGGTGAAGGATAAAGGCTGACTCAACAAAAAGTCGAAATAAAACTGTAGTGTTTTGTTACACCCCATTTGAATATGGCGATCCGTAAATGGTAATTAACAGGTCATTCGGAAATGTCCTCGGAATCTTAGGACAGCAGGCGTATGTATGTAACAAGTTCACAAGAAAATAGTTCAGAGACAAATATCCGAAAAACTCCTTTATTTTCGTTGGTCTCTCTACACACACACAAATGAGAATGCTTGGATAGTTTACCTTGCCGACTGTTAATGACAACAGGCTTAGCTGATAACGATGAGTCCTTACGAAACGTTTGGGATTCCACCTGTTAAACCTAGATTTCAACAGTGTCTGGCTCAGACACCAATCAGGTCTAAATCCTACTGAGAATTTAATTTGAATATCGCTTTCTTTCACTGACAGATTAAAACGCGGAGTGTGTGGCGAGTATTGCAGATTTTAATTATCACTGCGCAGCCAATAATATGGCGGCGTCAGCCGATAAGAACGTTAGAGAACGAATTGCAAAGAGAGAAGCGTGGACATGAAAACCCACGCTGTGCGTTTGGTAAGCTATAAGCTAGGGGGCGCAAGCTACCACCCGTTGAAAGGGTACAGCCATTAGCACTCATTCATCCATTCAACCAAGCAGAACCTATACATCCTGATGAATTTGTGCTCCCGAAGTTTTCAAAAAAGTTCATCCGGCGTTTTGGAGCCCATAAATTGTTTTAGAGCGCAGCTCTTATAAGCGCCCGTTTCCGGCTTGAGCGGCGTCGCCGTCGGCGTAACCACGCGTTGCATTATGGGACGTTCCTCATGATGACGCCACACGTGACGTCACGTGTGATCTGACGAGGGTAAAATTTCCCCGTTAAACTTAGTGGAAAACTTTTCCCGACACATTTAGCGAAAAACATTTTACCCGGCTGAGTGGCGTCGCGTCTGACGTCACGTAACGTCACACTTGACGCCACTCAACCCGGCAAAAAGTTTTTCGCTAAATGAGGCGGGAAACTTTTTCCGCTGAATTTAACTTGAAAGTTTTACCCTTGTAACACCACGCGTGACATCACGTGTGACATCAGACGGGACGTCACGTGTGACGTCACGAGGGTAAACATTTCCATCTATATGTGGCGTGAAAATTTTCCGCTGAATTTAGCGGGAAAGATTTACCCTCGGGACGTCACACGTGACTCTCCCTTCCGTACCCTACCCTCATTCTCCTCAACAGCTGAGCTCTAATTTGGCATTACAGAGAGCTGTAAACGTCTCAGTTTTTTCTTGCACCCAAACAATCGGTTAGGAACTTCGAAAACCGATTATTCAGCTTCGTCAAAGAGCACACATCGAAGCACTTTGAAAAAATGTGCGAGTGTCGCCTGTTCGGGTTTATATGTTCAAATTACTGGAACATCAAACATATTTAGAATAAATGACCCCAATTTTCTGGGTCACACAAAGCGTTGGGGTTCTATTATGTCGTTTGAAATGTTATATCAGGCGACAGTTTATGCATTTGACAGCATGTGATCCGCACCCTGCTTTTATGTAGCTCCTTACGTAGCTTGAAGCGGATTTCGAAAGATGTAACATTGGAGAAGCGTGAATACGACAAGAGTGTGCATCTCTGAGAAATAAAAGCACCAGGTTTGCAATGGGTTCTTTTCAAAACTCCGTCGGGCAGCATTGGTGATGGCCATTTTTTGGACACAAACCGTGTTAGTGGGTCCGAGTCGTCGCGGAATACTGATGCACCCTTGCTCAGGCTGAACACTTACGCAGACCTCGTGCCCAATGCATGATCATAATACGTGCCTGAAAGACTGGCACACTGGGTTCTTAGCACAGCAGCTGCTAGATGGCGCTCAGTTTTGTAAAACGTATATTGTGTTATAGGAAATGGCAAGCATTGTGCCACATATTTTCCTATGCTTTCTAGCACGTGCAGCATGCGCTTGAAAATTACTTTGACAGGCTTGTAACTATACGCTCGCTTGCTCATACAAGAAGCTGCATGGGAAAAACCGAAAACCATGCTAGCGGCAAAAAAAAAAGAAATTCAAATATTTTTTTTATTCCCGCCTTTATCAATGTTGACTCATTAGAAAGTGAACAAATCAAGAATTTTGTTTTTGTTGATAATTTTTTTTCAATCCACATTTTATTAAAAGAATACTTATCAAACAATTTCGAGGATATAACCTTCCTGAATCTTGTAACTATCATTTATGTAAAAAAAAGGAAAACCGGGAAATATTTAATGCCCCTTCAAAAAAGTCTTGGACATAATATTAAACAATTTAGGTTATTGTTTGTGTATAACCTTTACAAATTATTTAGTATGCACACCGATTTGTCTCATATTTAACAATTTAGTAACTGTTAAAAATGGATTAGTGTTTATCGATTACCTATAAAGATACAACTGAAAACAACGCACAAGTAACAAAAGCGATGAAGTTGTAGGCGGGAAAAGCGCGGGGCATCAACTGATTATCTAATAAAAAAAGCATCGAACTAACCATTCACATCACTATCGCGTCGAAACCTGCTTCCAAAAGGCTACGTTATTCTTATATGTGCAAACCGAAGCTTGACTGACCAAATGTAGCGCATTCCTTTCCTATTTCAAACGATTTCAGCAGTTTTCTTGCAGTTTGATCAACACCTTTTCCTGCAGATTCGTGATACAGACAAAGTTTGGCTTACATATGCAAATCACACAGTGAAAAAATAGGTGGCGAATTGAATCTCTAATTACAGCTGCAAGTGCTGCTCTTCGCCAAGACCTGGACAGATGACTTTCCTTCGTGTGATAAATTTATTTATAAAAACGCACTTCGCAACATTGTTAGCGCAAATACGACATCGGCGCGTTTTTGCGTTTTACTTCTTATGGAAATTGGCTGGTTCTAAAATTAGCCTCTTAGGTTAACTTCTAAACGAGTACTTTGCACACCATCACTAGTCTGGATAATATCCTTTCTATTCTAAGATTAATAAAAAAACATTGGTAAGATTAAAGAAAACAAACAATCATTTGTTTGCACTAAGAGTGTCGTGTAGCATCTCCCAGGAACAAAAGGCCGAACGAAACAAAGTGCACGTCAAAGGCAACAAATTAAATAAATATTAAAAATGATTCTAACCCGGCGGATAACGTGTAGACACAAAATGCGCAGCGGAAGGACGAGTATTTTCTTCCTCCTCAAAGCTAACTACAAATATTACATATTTAGCATCAATAAGCGGGGCGTACGACATTTAGCTTTATTAATTTGCTAAATTTAGCGGCAAGATGACGATTTTCGTGATGGTATTTCGTAACGTATTGCTCATTTTATGGAAGCCAACCCTATCGCACATTTTGTGTTAATGACGGCGTCTGTAGTATAAGAAAAAGGTTTTCTGACTGACACCTCCAAAGCTGCGGATACAGGCTGGCGCCAAAACCACACTCTACGACGTAAAATGGGAATGACCTGGGGACACCACTTACTGGGAAAGAAGCAGCCTTTTGTGACCTCTCTGAAAGACTACCGCCGATACTTGAGCATGAAGTGGGCTTCACAGAAAAGTATGGACCGTCAGTGTCAATCGACCGAAGAAAACGCTCCAAGCTTCCGGTGCGGCCCAGAAAAAAAAAAGGCTCAAACCCCCCGTGGTACGGGCACATTATACCCCTTCAGTCGTTCCCGAAAATCGAAGAAAAACTTTGCCATCTCGCGTCGATTGGCGTGCGCCGATTCGCCAATCTTTTAATTAAACGGGTTTTTCCCGAAGGTTATTAACATTCCCGCCTGACGGGGGTGCAGACGGACACGTCAAGGACGTTAAGATAAAAATGTATTTCAAATATCGGCGAATCGGCGGATGCTGATAAGCGCAAGGTAGCTGAGTTGATTCTGCGAATCTTCAAAAGTAGTTCATCCCGAATGCCTTTTAACGAGCTGGACAAACAGGAGTTTAGAAGACACTCGGGGCACACTTCTTAAAGAATAGGAGACTCAGTTCACCATCTCAAAGTGCGCTGCTTTGCCGATTATTTAAAGGAGCCCCCTCCGAATGCTGTCAGCGTGCCCGTTTGGCGGGTATTAGCGTTGCGCTACGGTCACACTATTTATATTCCGTTCCACACAAAGTCAGGGCGCATTCGAGGCCACAATGCGATGGAGTTAATCTAACAAAGACTAAAGTGCATCGTCATTACGCTCGTCACCTTTGCGCGCTCGATGTAATGTGTTAGACGGGCTTAGAGTGACAAACTGGTAGCTGAAAGTGACCCCCATTGGCCGCCGCCATGTTACACAATTTTGGGCACCAGACACGTGACTTTATTGGCGACGAGATCTTTGGGTGGCGCCGCCTCGCGGATGCTTTCTGTAACCTAGTCAGTAGGACGCTAGCAGACGACGCTATATGTAATCGTATGAGACATTTCTGTTAGTTTACAGCAGGGACGATTGATAATTATTTTTAAAATTTTATGACGTGTCATGAGCTTTTGTGGGACTGAACGGCAGCCCCTCCCAAGCTCTCTTGATAGATACCAGCTTTAAGATGTTCGAGAGCAAGCCTAGAACTTGGTAACGCGCGCGCAGTCCAACGCGGATGCGCGGTTCCGCTGCTAGTGCCTGCTGACTTTCTTTTGTTCTGGATTTAGCGTGTGGCGATTCTTTGTCTGTTGGTCCTGATTAGTTTAATCTAATTTTAATCTAGCAGCGTTAAGTTCGCATTCAGCAGGGCGTGAGGGGACAACTGTGCACGCGCGCGTTGTCGTTGTGGTGGTATGGAGCTCGCCGATACCGACGCTTCCGTCCAAGGTAAGGAATTAGCACGGCTCTGGAGTTGTTTCCAACATTCGTACGGAACTGCGTGAACCAAGTCTGAATTATTATTGTTCCTTTGCAGTGACGCTTCCCCTCTCCAGTATCAACGAGTACGTGGCACAGGAGTTTGCCACATCACGACTTCTGCTCGAGGGAGAAGCCGTACTGGAAGCTGGGCACGTTGTGACGTGCAGTGTTAAAGAAAAAGTTCACAGTAACAGCACGTTTGTAGGTTTCGTGCTGCAAACATCGGCTTTAAGCAGAGACCCGCACGAGCTCGAGATCGTGGTGAAAGAGAAGACAGTGGCAGCTGCATCATGCTCGTGCAAAGCAGGGTACGCATGTTGTGAACTCTTAATTGATCTTCCCTGCTTTCGGAAGTTCCCTTTTCTTCCCACAATCAGTGAAAGCTTCGTGCCTCCATCATGGGATTAGTGATTACACCCGTTTTCTTCGATTTGGAATTCAGTATCTATGACTAGAGCCTTGGGCATTAAACATGCACAAAAAAAAAAGCTCGTAGAACTTGACGCCAAACTTTATTGTTATCACTGTATTTCAAGCAAAAGTTACTGAGAAGCTAAAATAAAAGAAAACGTGTCGCTGGCATGGAACTCAGCTTTCATGGAAACAAATATTTGTCGTCTGCAAACAGTGGCTTCGAGATATTTACAATTCCTGCAAGCGTAGTGACAATGCTGTTAAGGTACGCAAGCAGATCAAGTGGGAACCGCTGGTGCAAGATCTTGAAGCGTTTGATGCGCTGAATGCTTCTTTCTACATGGACTCTGGCACTCGCAATGCTGGCATTTCTTTTTGCGTCACCAGGCGACAGCTGCTTCTTCTGGCCAAGAAAAGGTGGCCGGATCATCTCGAGCCCATGCTCATAGCACAAATCTTCAATTAAAAAGCCCCTATCTACTATTACCTTGTCAATGTGGGGCTCACATTTGGTCAGAACTTCGCTTTCCCGGGTTATGTGTGTGTCGCAGGTCCTACCTCCGTAGGCACGGCTCACATAGCTAATGAGGCCTCCAGGGGTTGTGCAAATCAAAATCTTAGCAGTATAGGTTTTTTTGTAAATGCTGTACGTTAAGATCTGTGATGGCAGGTCTTTTGGTCGCTCAATTGCAATCTCTGTGCAGTCCAAGACCACCCTTGTCATGCGGTATTTATAGAAGTGCTTCGTGAGGCATGCAGTGACGTGGTCCTTGTCAGGCCAGTAGATTGCACGCCCTAGAACAGATGCTAGCAGTACAATGGCCTCCTTAAAGATACTCGACGCCGTAGTGCGGTGTACGTCAAACAGGACGGCCAGCAGCGAAAAAGACACATTGTGGTAAAGCTTGGTGAAGACGAGCAGGATGACATCCTCATTGCTAAGTGAGAAGCTCCTCTTCGACTGTTTCCTCCGAGCGTCGGTGAACAAATTGGCAATGTTGTAGAACAGCTCCAAGCTTGAAATGCCCGTTAGCACTAACAGTGCCTGTTCGTCCTTAACAGTGGAGATGGTAATCAGTTGTCTTCTCCCCTCAGTCCATGTGTTCACTTGAACACCGATATCTCGCTTGAGGTGACACAGCTCCTCTTCAACACCTGAAATTGTTCACGTTGGCAATTGGGAATATGCACATTCGATAATGCAGAAGCCTGCACAATTCACAAAGGTTCCTGCTTTTCCCTACCATTGTCGAGTAAAAAATGGGGAAGCTGCAACACTCTGTCTACTCGGCTACCTTTCTACATGAACAAATGGTGCAAATAGAAGCAATATTGCATTTTTACACTAGTATGTTGAATATATGGTGCATGTAATTCTCTACATTTAATGACCTTCAGGTCAGCCTATGCTACCACTTTCAATCAAACAGAATAAATGCATATGCCATCACCAAGCATACAAAATACAGTTTAAGATTGGAAAAAGTACAGTCATCTCTGCAGCTGTTAGCCATAGAACGATCTTGAAAAGAGCATGTGTGAGTAGATATTTCTTTAATACTGTCACGAATGACTGGTGAAGAGGCGAGAAAGAACGAAAGAAACTGAATGTTTAATAAGGCGAACTTCTGCCAAAACAAAATAAGTAGCGCCGCAGGCGTCGGCGTAGCAGCAGTGTCAAGCGCTTGGGCAAGATCGGCCCGCTTGCGTTGATGCGCGTGGCAATACAAGCACAGACAATGATAACAGTGTTATATCTTCCGACCCTCTTCGAGTTACAATTGCGGTGTACGAAGAACCCATTTAGGTGGCCGTCCAGATTGTGTTCGCCGCTGGGCATGCGCTGTATAAGCTTGCCTCCATATTAGGGTGCCATCTTTCAGCACTCAAGAAAGGTGCCAAGGCACACAGAACCGATTAGCGGCCAAGGTTGGTGCGTGCTTGCCACTTGTTTCTGATGTAGTTAGATGGCACCCAAAAACGGTGGCTCGCGATTGCTCGGTAACAAGCAGCCCTCTCCACATCTCGGTGCAAAGCATTTGCGGACGCTTCCACAGGAATACGGATAGCCTCATCACCTAAATGGGTTCTTCTTGCAGCATGGTTGGAATGCTGTAGAGGAGCGTGTGCTGTGTACCAGGCCAATGACTACTACAAATGTGAAGGCAAATGAAACACACCCATGATGGTGGCTGCGCTGTTCACACCAGCACTGATAAAGTGGGCCAGTCCGGAAGCGGCTGCAACTGTGGCAGGGTCGGCATCGGCCTCACATTCAGCTCCAGGACTCTGGCAATCTGCAGCGAATGAAACTGCTCATTGAAATTAAATGGAGAATCAATGCCTTATCTATGTTTCTAAGGACACAAGCACAACATAGATCAAAAATGCAAATTAGTTGTTTTGGCATGTGCTTCGATAGTGAAACTAAAGTTTTGGCATTTGTTTCTGCTGCGTGAGAGTGCAACCAAACACAAGCGCAAGCACTGAGCTTGCACTTGTAGCTTCCACTGTAGGTTCTTGCTGAAGCTGAGTATAGTTTTTGAGCATTTCTACATTGGAGGCATATTAATTGACATGATTCACAAATCGTAGCCCCCCCCCCCCCCTTCCCCTAAGCGTAGCTGCCTCAAAGCTAGATATGCCCTTCAGGTCAGCCTTTGCTACCACTTTCAATCAAACAGAATAAATGCACTAGCCACCAAGCATACAAAATACAGTTTAGATTGGAAAAAGTACATTCTTTCTATTACCTTCGTTGCTGAAGTCATCTCTGCAGCTGTTAGCCATGGACAGTTCTTGAAATGAAAGGATAGCATGCGTGAGTAGATATTTCTTTAATACTGTCACGAATGACTGATGAAGAGGCGTGAAAGAACGAAAGAAACTGAATGTTTAATAAGGCGAACTTGTGCCAAAACAAAATAATAAGTAGCGCCGCAGGCGTCGGCGTAGCAGCAGTGTCAAGCGCTTGAGCAAGATCGACTCCAGCTCGTCACACAGAGCCCTTATTATACATGTCTGGCCTTCGAGCAATCGGCGTAGAAAGTTCGGTGCATAGGACATTCTGATTATGAACATGAGGGAAGGTTCTCGAATTTACAAGAACGTTAAAAAAAAAAGTGTGTCCGCTGCCCGGGTTCGAACCTCGGTCTTCTTCGTGGAAGCCGCGCACGTTGACCACTAGGCTATGTGCCCGCTAGCGTGGCAATACAAGCACAGACAATGATAACAGTGTTATATCTTCCGACCCTCTTCGAGTTACAATTGCGGTGTACGAAGAACCTATTTAGGTGGCCGTCCAGATTGTGTTCGCCGCTGGGCATGCGCTGTATAAGCTTGCCTCCATATTAGGGCGCCATCTTTCAGCACTCAAGAAAGGTGCCAAGGCACACAGAACCGATTAGCGGCCAAGGTTGGTGCGTGCTTGCCACTTGTTTCTGACGTAGTTAGATGGCACCCAAAAACGGTGGCTCGCGATTGCTCAGTAACAATTGCAGCCCTCTCCACATCTCGGTGCAAAGCATTTGCGGACGCACTCCCTCCACACGAATGCGGATAGCATCATCACCTAAATGGGTTCTTCTTGCACCATGGTTAAAATGCTGTAGAGAAGCGTGTGCTGTGTACCAGGCCAATGACTACTACAAATGTGAAGGCAAATGAAACACACCCATGATGGTGGCTGCGCTGTTCACACCAGCACTGGTAAAGTGGGCCAGTCTGGAAGCGGCTGCAACTGTGGCAGGGTCGGCATCGGCCTCGCATTCAGCTCCAGGACTCTGGCAATCTGCAGCGAATGAAACTGCTCATTGAAATTAAATGGAGAATCAATGCCTTATCTATGTTTCTAAGGACACAAGCACAACATAGATCAAAAATGCAAATTAGTTGCCTTGGCATGTGCTTCGATAGTGAAACTAAAGTTTTGGCATTTGTTTCTGCTGTGTGAGAGTGCAGCCAAACACAAGCGCAAGCACGCCGAGTATAGGTTTTGAGCATTTGTGCGTTGGAGGCATATTAAATGACATGATTCACAAATAGTAGCCCCCACCTTCCCCACAGCGTAGCTGCCTCAAAGCTAGACAAGCTATGGCATAGACGACACTACAGTAATACGACTAACCACCTGGTAGGTATTTGGCTTCGTTCAGCGACACTGATGCAGAAAGACAACTGCAGTAGTCAACACACCCGTGATTGTTGCTTCCTCTGTCATGTCGGCACTTGTATCCGGAGCCACCCCTGTTGCAGCAACACTTGTAGTAGGACCTCTACTGGCTGAAAATCGTATATAGAGGGACTGTGTGTTAGGGCTCGGGCATACTCCACCATCACGCTTTGTCGAGGGTGCACACTGAGGCAATTAATTTACTGTCACCTGACAAACCTCGTGAAATTACGCGGCAGAGATAAGATTCTGCTGCTAGCCTGCGCTGCCATTCAGGTGACACACAGCTCAATAAGAGGTTCTCCATACTGCACGCGAAGGTTAAGAAGTGTTATGCCCTGCAGATTTATATAACTTGATCAACTGCTGGACATGGCCCAACAAATTAGCAAATGATTTATCAATTTTTAGACAAAGATGGATTATAAATTTAAAAGCTCTTGCTGAAAAGCATACCACACTTCTTGCTTAAAACAGTTGGGTCCGTAAAAAGAACGACCAGAATGATTCGTAGCAGGTGTACGACAGCTTCGAAGCGAACCCCGCACCGCCCCGCCCCGCCCCCCCCCCCCCCCCCCCCCCCTTGGTTCATTACCGATTACCAGTGACGTGCTCGCTCTTCTAGGTCTCGATCGCGGAATTGGTTTCGGCCGTTTCGCGTCAAACGGGCGGATAGGCAAGCATTTACTTGGAACGGCTCCAGGAGCCAGCCACCGCCTCTTCCAGCCTGTTGAGGGAATGCATTTGTTTACTCGTTTGCAAACCACAGGAAGAAGTGAACTCGAAACTATTGATAGAATATCACTCACCGAGCACCTTGTAGCCCACAGGGTACACGAAGTCACTTTCATCGAAGTGCTTACTACATACGCGAGAGCTTTTCGAGTTCGTCTTGCCCATTTTCAACTTGGTCAGCCACTCCTTTCTGACTTTCCTGTCGCGCGGATAATAATAAAAACTTGCGCCCGTCTCACCGTGGTAGGTGTTGCATTGCGGTACCGAGCAGTACACCACCATCTCGGCGCTTCGACAACGCGTGAAACAACCTTTGTCGCGTCTAGAGAACTTCAAAAGGAACGATCGCAACCACCCGAGCACCGAAGCGTAGCGCGGCCGACCTAGGAGGAGGCATCCACCAGTCCTACTGCTTACGTCACAAACGATGATGATGATAGCTGAAAAGCGCCCCCTATAGTTCGCGCACGCCGCCAATAGTTTCACCGTCTAGCTTTTAACGAAGTACTCCGCGCGAATAATTGCTTATTGATCTTTATTAATAGTACTGACGAGGCAGGTTATGTTACGTTTGTTTCAAGTCCAAAATGTGCTTTTACGACAAAAACTAGGGCAGCTTCGCAATGCTTTCGCTAGATGTCGTCAGCTGCGGTGCTGCATTTTGGGTTTTTATCGGAGTTAGTATCAAAAAAAAAGCTTTGTAAGTGCTTTACAGAGATCGCGATACAAATATCCTCTCAGTTTGAGTAAACGCCTCAGGATTTGGTACGGTCACATGTCTAGTGGTCAAAATTGTACAGCATGGCGGCAGCCAGAGGGGGCACTTTTGTCTGGTGAACGGGATATCAACTTATCGCTCTAAGCTCCTGTACCTCGTCAAGTGTTACCGCCACGCCCAACTGCATCGGAAATATATCGACCAACACAGTTTACAAACAAACCCTCGTTTGCACACATCTGGTGAGGCCAATGCGCGCACGCAGAAACCAGTTTTAAAAGACCGTCACCTTCTACTCAAGTTTTTTTTTCTAATAGCACGATATCCAATGTCGGTTGGCTAAAACTTCTTTTTTTTTTTTCGTGACAGGGTTGGGCAGTATCGCTATACAAATGTATCGCGATAGTATTTTAGAAATACATTTCGTATCTGTATTTCTGTATCGCGATACATTTTTTTCACCAGCATCTGTATTCCTGCATCGAAATACATTTGGAATGTTTCTTTGTATTGGGGTACAATCAGGATGAAATGTATTTCGTTACATTTCTTGAGAAATACTCCCCCCCCCCCCCCCGAAAAAAAATACAAATCCGAACGCATTTTTTTTTCTTTACTTTTGAGGGCACCAGGGTTAAGGAGATGCTGGGGCACTGCTACTATGCTGACCAAGGTTCCTTCCGATTCTCCAAACTATTTTTTCATGCGTCCTCTTCTCTCTTCTGAGAAGTGTTGTGTAGTCGGGGACTCGAACCAGATGGCGTGCCAGGAGTAGAGTCAGAGCATCTTCTGCCGCAGGTCCTTAGGGAGGGATGTTTTGAGTTATTGTGTGCCGGCATCTAATGCCCGCTGCTAATCGTCTCTCTCGCCTTAGCGTACACAATACACCCAGCCGGCAAAGCTGAGTCACAGTCCGTTGCAGCATGAGCCTTGCAGTGGTTGACTTGAAATAGTAGGATGACTCACGCAGTGATGTTCAAGCAACACATATCCGAATGTGTCTGCGGCTGAACCCGTAATATTGCACGGCTCAAGGGTACGTCATCAGCCGACATGAACGCGACCCGCTGCTCTGATGATCCGAAACCCAGGAAGGGGGCCAGACGTGGCCTCGCTGGGCCGACCCAGACTTCGTACACCTGTGACTCGTCTCGAGCGCGCTGTTTCTCAGAAAACTCGCACCTGTGCCGGCAGTATCAGGTCGCAATCCAAAAGATTTCTGTTTAGATGATGCAAGGCGAAAATTGAGGACTGCAGTTCATGTGTCGGTGGCGGAAGGTCGGCAGAAAGGACCTTCACAACAGGGATGCCACCGTATCGTTTTTTCAACCGTAACAGTAGAAAAGACATGTGTTCGAGGATGCTTCAGCTGGTCCACTATTCTCGAAAATTCCAAATGACACTGCCAGCACAGTCTTCAACGAGGTAACCTACAACGAAAGTACGTATTGTACTTTCATACACTAGCGTGGTAAAGTTTCATGTTCGAGGACCCACCTACTGATAAACAATACCAATTCATTCCACCGTGACGTCATGTGATCAATATTGACAGGGGTGTCCTTATTGGACAGGGGCTTGGTGACGTTATGATGAGATTTAGGGTGACATAAAATTTATTTAGAGGTCGAAGTCTTTTCGCATCCCTCGTTAGACAGACAGGACGTCCGGAAACGTTTTTTTGAGCCCATTGAAGACTCCTCGTCGTCCGAAGCCACTACATTCAAGGCAAAATGCCAAGCCTATGGGAAAGTAATTTTGGGATGAAAAACTTCCACTTCAAACTTCAAGCTTCAACTCAGCTGGCGTCTCAAACAAGTTTAAAAAATGTATTCCAGTATCAGTATCTCTGTATTTGTATTTCTGTCCTCCCTAAAGTGTATTCCTGTATCTGTATTTCCAAATACTTTCTGCCCCTATTTAAAATGTATTTCCGATACGTATCGCGACACATTTTTACAGACATATTTTAGTATCAGTATTTTAGCTACTATTTTACTGTATTCCAATATTTGTATTTCCCAATACATTTTTGAGTATTTCTGCCCAACACTGTTTGGTGGTATGTTCCCTAGCCTTGTGCGGGTATGGTAATAATCGTAATGGGTTGACGGGAAAGTTATGCTGAAGCTCCTTGATATCTGAAACCTAACACTCCGCAGCGCCAATATGCGCGCCCAATTGAATTTTACGGCACTCGGCGTTCGCCGCATTAGGATTTAAACTGATGCGGAGCATTGCTTTCATTTCTTTACTGTCTCTTTTTTTTATATTTTAACTTGTCTACATTAGAGAGGCACGAGATATGTCAGGTGCAAGTGGCGGGTACAAAGCGAACTTATTTTGTTATCTGAATTTTACATAAGGAAGAAGACGAAGAAGAATCCTGAACTTCAAGTTTTTACAAATTGTGTCGGTCCAACTTGCTGGCCGATCACTTTGTGCGTAAGTCCAACATTAACCACCTTTCACAGATAACAAAACAACAACAAATGTGTTTTGTTACAAGTAAGTTTAACATTTGCCTTGTATTGCTTGCTTTGTCACGAAGTTGTGAGCTGCTGCAACTCACTATTATTTTAATATACTGACTTTCAAGCATACATGAGGGTCTCGGCACAGATTTCCTTAACGTCCACAAACGATTTCGCATGAAAGTAACCTAGAGACAAAGGACACTTTCTTTCCATTAATTTCCTGTACTGAAACTAATCTAATTGACTTGATGTTACATTATAAATACGTAAGTTTCGTGACTTACGCTGTCACCATCCATGTGATATTTACTGCACGTAAAATAGTAACAAAGCTATAATATGAGGGCAGTTTTTTTTTACGTCCTAGGAACATGGCAGAAAAAATAAGACTGATAAAATACTTTCAAAATAAACAGAGAGGAGAAATCTACACACTCTAGCTACTTCTTCCCAAAATCACCGCAGAGTTTAAGGCTGTTATCGCGTGCTATCAGCTACATCGCTAACCTATCATAAGTGCATATTTTTAAATTTTAGTATACCTATATTTTATAAGGTGCATCGTAACCTATAGCTCTCTAACCCTTAGTAGAGCTATACATGCTTCAGATATGTCAAGGTCTATGCTTCTACTTTTCGCCATTATTTGTACATTTTATGGCGCATTTACACTTGAGGATTCGCAGGCGGATCCACGCACACGGAAAGTGGATTTTAGAACCGGGTGGAGAAATCGACACGTCGTTGCGGAAAATCGGGATCCGTCCGGGACTGATATACAGATTTTCCGTCAGGGGCGAGTTGATTTTGCCACCCGGCTCAAAAATCCCCTTTCCGCCTGCGCGGATGCGCCCGCGAATTCGCAAGTGTAAACACGCTATTAAACGGTGTCGCTCCACACACACAAATGAAGTGGCTGGAACGCAAGACATGTGACCCGGAGCACGCGTTCCTCGGACGCGCTCTCCGAGGCTGGCGTCTCAGCCGCTTTCTTCATTTTACAGCGACAGCTGTTATGGGCTTTTCTCACCACTGAAAATTAGATCCGTTGTTATAGTTATTGATGTTGTAGTTGGTGACGCGGGGTGTCTGTCGCCGATCTTATAAAATCCTTGAAAAAGATCACCCGCCGGCCTCGGGAATCGAACCTAGGCTTGCTGCATGAGAAGCGGAGAAGGTACCACTAAGTTACGCTGCACTTTTTGTTTTCTTTATTGTACAAAACTACGCCACACATTTTTTTTTAAAACAATCAGCTCGATACTTTGGGTTTCTGCAGTACCTGATACCCACTGCACGCGCTCTCTGGAAGAAAAGATAACCGATAACAAAATTACTTTATTCATTTTACAATACTGTAACCTCTCTTGGGGTTATTACAAAAGAAGGTATCTCGACAGGGGTAACAATTCAAAAACAAACATCAGCAATCAACAACAACAGCGCAACTCCCGTGATATATGCATTGAAATGTAACAAAAAGAACGGACATTTGCATTTTTTACCTGACTTTACTCCTGCGTTTGCTCTATCAAACCAATTTATGCGCTCTAAAGCGAAAGTTCTGACTTAAAAATGTCCTTGAAGTTTCACGCACTGCATGCAAATCATAAAAAAACTAGGTATAAAAATGTTCTAGGCGGTAAAGAAATGTACCAGAGAATCTGAATTTGCGATTTCCTGAAAAAGAAAATTTTATTATGATTTTTTTTTTTTTCTGGAAGAGTGAATATTGAAACACGTTAGTTCTAGTCTGGAGGAGTTCGATCAAATTTCGGTGAGTATTTTTTAATTCACAAATTATTCGAGGCTTCAGGCACTTTCTATATTCAATGATAAACATACCATGATGCAACATGAAAATGTACTTAAAGCTATCGTTCCTACGCCTATTAGAAAGAGGTGAAAGGTCAAGTTTAAACATATCACTAACAGTCAGTTGGTTTATACCTGAAAAGAATACAGCGAGATGCAAGTCTTTGAAACTTTGCTAGCGTCTGCATGTGGTTTTTCCATGAGGGTCCCACGTGTTTGCATATTCTAGTACCGGTCATACGACAGTTTTATAAACGACTAAATTAACACCCGTGGTTGCAGATTTGAAATCACAGATCACATACCTTCGTGTACGCTTTGTGGAAACGCAGATTGTGTGCACGTGATTTCTATATTTTAGATTATTTTCAATTGTAACGCCTAGGCGTTTGTAACTAGTCGCTTCATTTAAGATCCATTCAATGTGTATGCATTAAGTAACTTATTTTTTTTATTTGTTAGCAGCAGCACTAGGGTTTTCAGTATTAATTTTTTTCTCCATTTTCGCACAACACCCCAATTATGTGAAGTGCACATTTTATGTTAACTTGATCTTTACCCGTTTTTACGTTAGTGTAGATGTCTCATCTACACTAACGTCATCTGCAAATAACCGCACTACGATAGAACCGTCAATATTTGCTACTAGGTCATTCTGTGTGTAATAAGAATGACACCGGTCCTAAAACGGAGCCCTGATTCACGCCCGGTGATTTTGGCAAAATATTAGAGGCGTAGCTATTTATTCAGGAAAACTGTTTTCCCCCCAGATAAGCTGTTACCCAATTAACCAACACTAAACTGACCCCAATCATCTTCATTGCAATAATAACATTACTGTGTGGGACTCGATCAAAGCTTTTGACATGTCTAGAAATAATGCGTCGGTTCTCCCCTCCTCCCCCTATTTGTAAATTTGGAAATGTCATAAATGGGGGCATTCACTTAGCTGAGTAACTGTGACAAGCCTGCGTCGTTAACCATGTTGGTTGATGTAAAGAAGATTATTTCTTTCCAAATAGTATAATAATAGTTTTAATAAACATACTTCGTTATTTTAGAGATGCTACTCAAGAAAATTGGTTTATAGTTCGTACGAGATGATTTTTTCCCATCTATGAAGAAAGGCGCGACCTTGCGAGAGTTGTAATAAAAGCTCAAACTAGTAGGATAAAATATGTCGAAATACATGCGGCGTATTGTTTTAAGAATGAGTTTGGTATGTTATTGGCACGCCCAGATTTTTTAACTTTAATTTGTAGCAAAAATGAATACTCCTTATTCTGAAGTGAAAGTGTATGTTATGGTGCGTGCACTGTCTCTAGCATAAACAAGCACCAGATCTCCAACAAGGAGGCGGGGTATGCTATAAAAAAAAACACCGACTGAAAAAAAACAATATTTTTTTTACTACATTTGCTGTGGTTTCTGGATTATTGATAGCGAGATTTGGTTAAAGAATCTCGCTATCAACTATATCACTGTGCAACCGAGTCCAGGTGACAACAACGGCATTTCGGCTGTGTGGCAATAAATGTTCAAGCTAGTCAGCTTTATTCGGCAAACTACACGTGTTAGATTTAATAACAAAAAATCTCGCTTCGGTAGAGTCTGGACGCATCAGGTGGAAGGACAATGTACTCTGGCATTCTTGGTCGACAGTTGTTTACCGAATCCCAGCGGTATATCCTTCCATCAACTGAACCTTGACATTGCGCAGTCTTACTTTCGAACCTATCTCCTTATCTGGTTTTGCGCCTGCCCATAACAATCGTCGTTTTTCCAACGTTTCTTTCGAATATTCATTTGAGACAGATATTCTGGTTCCTTTGAGCTTCAAGCAATTCCGTAACACTCCCATTTTTTTTTTGTTAGAATCATATACTTTCCTTATCACTGATCTCGTGTTATTTCCGCGTTTAACTCCCAGCCTGTGAATACGCTCAACAGATTGCACTTGTCCCCCTACTCTTCCCAAAAACAGTTCCCCGAGAACGTTTTTCTTCGTACCTCTTTCCGCCTCATTTGTCTTTTCAGAAATTCCGAAAACAAATAGCTTTCTTTCCCCGGCTTCTGTCCAGTAAATAAACCGAGTTTCCTATCTCCTCCAGATTTTTTTTTTTTTGCAAAGTATGAACGACGTTTTTACAGGATTTTAGGAACTGGGAGCCCTCCTCCAGCGGTTTTATTTTTTTCTGAAAATTCCTCGAATATCTTTTTCAGTCGAGTTTTGTTCGCGTTGATTTCCTTCAGTTCATCGGTTTATGATGGCCGGACCATTAAAAAATGTCTGAAGGGGTTCTTCAACGGTACGTTCAGGGTTCTGTTCTACGTCACCCAAGAGCAGCAATAAGATCAGTGTAAAGAGCAGTTTATAACATTCTGTAATATTACACCAAAGCACTGGAGGGCAAGTCACGACAACAAATCTTTTACTAGTTTTTAGGACCCCGTCGTGGTAGTGCTTACTAACCTGATTTACAAATAACAGAAGATGCATATCAGTTGCCATCTCCATGGCGATGCTGCCATGCCCTCTCAGATGCGTTGTTGCGCTGTGAATGCCAAGAGTTCCTGCCGGGAGACGCGCTTTCGCGCACTCCAGATGAAAAAAAAAAGAACAAAAGCGTTCGAAATTTGTAGTACCCAATGCTCACTGCACACACTCTCTGGAAAAATAGAGCATAACAGCCGACAAAAGATGCCGTCGTAGAACTGTCGACGCCAAAGACTCATGCCGGAACACGCGCGTTTACGCTTTTCCGAAGAAAAAATAAACAAGTGTTCAGAACAAAATCGTCACATTTCTATCTTGTTTCGAACACTATTTTTCTTACGCACGCCATGGTGCGTGAACGCGACGCCGATGCCCGATGACTTGTCGTGGCGTGTCGTCACAATCGCTGTGAGTGTACTTTGGATTAACACAGGACTGCTCTATTTTTCTTTGTATAGAACGACAAATATGTGGTCCGTCCTGTAATAATTTAAGACAACACGTTGCAAAACGCCAAAATAATAACTCATGGGATAGAAAAAAATAGGGCTCCAATCCACGCTGTGAAGGTGGCTGGTCAGCGAAGCTGTGCTATCACCTGCAACGATCGTCTACTGCACTATACAAAATGCCGCCGCCGGTCGCAGCACGCCGCCGCTGGTCGTATTGCCGTTTCTTTTCCCTTTGCCGCTCCTAGTATTCAGGCTGCTCCTCGGGGGTCTTAACTATGCGTGGCCTATTCATCGCGGTGCTGCAGCAACAATGAAATCAGTTGCTATACTCCGTTTCATCTTACGTTTAAGCGCAGCGGATGATAGGAGCCATCGGAGCCAATCGGAGGCCGTGTGAGTGTCACGTGACCTTAGAGAGGAGGCACAGCGACGCGCGGAAAGCGTATCACGGGCTACGTCCACAGAACGGGATTGGCTAGGATAGCCCGTAGCATCCGCTGCGTCCGGACGTAAGGTGAAACGGGGTATTAGGCGGGTTCTTCTTTTATATATGAAAGGATAGTGACGTTACGCCCCACGTTGCAAACGGCGGCGGGGGGATGACGGGAACAGTGTACTCGGAGCGAAACAACTCTTGAGGGAGAATCAATAGCTGATCATCGAGAGGGTGACGGAAGTTCGTGACGGTATAGGCTGCATGACACAACAGGATGACTTCCTCGCGGGTACATGAAGTACTCCAAGTGCGAGTTTCCCGACCCGCCTTCCGGAACCGCAGTCTTTTCGGTTGCCGGCTACCAATGTGAGGGTCCGAAAGAGGGCCTCGTCTGGAACTTATACATGAAAAATGATGACATTGAAAAGTTTTGATTAGCGTGTCGGGCTTCTAGATATTAAGGATATGTCGAGCATTCATAAAGTGGCACCCCTATATTTCGTCTCCCCCTGCGATGGACTAAAGACAAAAGCTACGGACCGCCAGATCCAATCACGAGCCACTTAGAAATTGTGCGGTATTTTGTTTTGATGCACGTATCAATGCCCGCGTCTCGGATCACAGATGAGGGGACGGACAGACAGTGGTTTGAATCGAAGAGCACTGAATGACTCAACAATTATACATCGCAAAGAAAGCCATGACATAAAGTGTCTTTTTAGCGTCGAAGTTATAGAAATGATGCGGCGCTTTTGGATTCGAGCATTATTCGTCCACCCTTAATCAATGTTAAGCGCGTCATAGTATAGCGTGGAACGTGATTGAACCTGGCGGACCGTAGCTTTGGCCTTTAGTCCATCGCAGGAGGGGACAAAGTATATGCAGTATAATAAGTGTGGAATGGCGCCGCTCGTTTCTGTGTAAAATGTAAAACATCTCCAGGGTAAGAGCGGGCGGAGGGGCTGCGTTTGAATTCATAAAGCAATATTTTCTTTTCATTTTCGAAGTAAAATCGATTGTTCTTTACTAATATATATAAATTACCCAGCGGTATTTTTTAACAAATCATTTCTTTAAAATGAATGTATATTCTTCTGGGCAAAAGCTGCAAGTAAATTGTTTTCACACACAAACTCTCTCTCATCATGTTCTTGATCTATGGTAATAAAAATACTAAACGCTTGGAAATATGCTATAATAAACTAAGTCAAATTAAGTGATATAGCCTAAACAAACATCTCCCTTAGACATCCCAATATTTAGGACTACAAATCACAAGTAAAGTGGAAAACATTTCCCACACATGTCGCGACATAGGCTTTAATTCATCGGTATTTGTTCCTGAACAAGGTCCACCTAGTTGATGTGGAACCATTGATGCCTTGTGAACTTTTCTTTAACTTCTTTTTTTATCGCGTATGACCTTTTTATCTTCAGACACATGTCATCTTTTTAAATAATAATTTCCCCGAAAAAGCGCAGTTTTTTTGTTTTGTTTTTATAGCAGAACGTTGCGGGAGAACGAATAAATATGCTACTGGAGGTCCATTGGGGCCTGAAATATTGTGACGTCCTTAAGCTATCAACTCCCGCCAACGTGCACAGCCGACAGAAACACCTGAAACTGTTTTGTAGCGATTCATGAAATTTGTAAAAAAGAACTTCGATGCATTTTATAAGACGCCAACACAATTTTCTGCCAGACCCCGGAGAAACATGATTCATATATAAGATTTACACAACACACGACGGCGGAAAAGACAAGAGTCTAGACTTTGGGAAAAACAGAACTGGTGTTCGCCGCCGACAAAAACATCAAGCTAAAGCCATGACAAGTAAAATTATACTCCCGCACACTGAAATTCGCACCAGAAAAGCTTAGAAAGTAACTTTCGCCAATCGCCTCTTAGGTGGAGGTGAAGAATCCACTCAACCGGGAGGTGCCAAAATTTGCGTGCGCCGATAGTTTGTGCCACCGAAGCAGCTTTCCGAGCTAGCCCATACATTAAGATTCTCCAGACTTATCTGTGTACTAGAGCCGCGCCGGCGACACTCAGGAGCGTACAGTATCAAGAAAAAAACAAACAAAAATATCTGACTACATCAAGAGCCGTCATTGCCATGGCCGCGCGAGCACGCCAACGGTCCACCTGTGAAGGCGCTGATGGCGCGGAGGAAGCCGAGATCATATGTGGTAACGTAAGGACAGTTTCGGAATTTGTAAAGCTCACTCTTTGTCTTATGCATCTCCTCCCTCATCATCGTCGGTTCATTTTAGTTTTATTTTTTGTTACCGCGCTTTTTATAGGTTACCTTGTAGAGGTTACACATAGGCGGCCATTGAAGAAACATAAACCACATCGGCTTTGTAGTTTTCTATTTGGGCCTTGGGACTTATAATCTTACCAAAAAAAAATGAAACGTTAAAACTACCACTTTTGGAGCCTTTATTTTATGGGTTACACAGCTTTAGAATTTAAATTTAGGTTACCCAGCTTAGAGCGTATGTATATCCACCCCAAGGAAGGTTGCCACCTAGCTTCTCAGAAACCTTTTCGTGAGTCAACAAGTCCGCCAGTCGCCCCAGACCTCGCATGTATACGAACAAACGTCCTTCATGATGGGGCTCGGGGCATAATGTTTGCATTCCTGACGGTTGCGCTGAACTCCTAAGGGGATGCCTGAGAGCCCAGGCGGCAAACCTGTCTAGGAATGGCATTAAAAAAAATGTTGTGCTTTTTCGTAAAGAGTGCCTAAATTTGTACGGTGGTTTTGAGGAGAGCGAGTTAGAATATTCGCTTTTTCTGGCGTGAGTTGAGACGTGGGGGCGCCACCTGCTCCGGCAACCGGAAAGAGCTCTTTCGGGCTTGAGGTAAGGGCGAAGTGTACGCTTCGAAAAGCTTGTGTGGCGGTCCTGTCGATCCCGTTCGCTGTGTTTTATACTCACCTGTGTTGGTTTAAACGAATGTATGGGTGACCTAAAGCACCTACAGCGTCTTGGCCCCTGCTATTCAGTCCCAGGACGCAGCAAGCGTTAAGGAGCGAACTTGCTGTCCACATTTCGGTCGTTTCGGTTTCCGAAAGATCCTTCACGAAGAGCAGCTTGAGTACAGGCCGTTCGATGGGACAACTGGCTGCCGAATGGCAGGAGTGTAATATGCTCCACAAATTTGATTAAAGTTAAGGCATCCCGATTTGTTGTACCTATGTTTAGGATATTAAAAAGAGTCCCGATAACTTTCGAGGGTTGCGCGGACACGCTGTCTCGGTAATGTTTTGTGGGTTAAGCGAACGCAAGAGAAATAAGGTCTCGTCGAAAAGGTGTTGGGCATTTTAGAACCGTTTCACACGCCAGTCGGCACATATAAATGCTAAACCCTTTGAGGGTTTAGAATTTTTGTGTGGCGAGACACCACAGCGTACGACAAAACGAAGCACGTGGTCGCGAAATTTGAACGTTAGTTGCACACGCGAGCTACAGATTGCTGGGCGATTGCCAAATCAGTCCGCGTTCTACGATCTCACATGTTTTCATACTCTTTGTAGGCAGTACAGTGAGGAAATTGGGAAATTGAACTCACGCATTGCTACACATATATTGTCACGAATGATAATTAATGGGGCGACGATAACTCAAGACACTTAACGTTGAATGGGGAGAACTTGTGCCCAAAACAAAAAGGAAACAGAAGATAAGGGTAGAACGTCGCGGGCGTCGATGGCGGCGTAACAGCAAGATCGCACGCTAAGGCGGGACTGACTCCGGCTTGCCACGCGGAGCCCCTTTTGTACACCCGTGGGCTTCGGAACAGTCAACGTTGAAGGTTCGCGCATAGAACTTCCTAACCTCGAATCGGCAACGCGGTTCTAGAATTTACCAGAACACTAAATTGCAAGAATAAATAAAAGACGTGTCGCCCCCAGAAATCGATCCCTGGCTCTTCGCGTAGGAGGCAGCACGATAACCAATAGGACACGGCCGCGCTGCCTACTTGGCCAGCTACGCGCACGGCTATATCAGCCCAAAACATGTTTACGGATATTACCCAATTAATATTACGCATCTGTCTGACCGTTAGAGAATTAGTAAAGTCGTATTTCTATTCCTAAAGCAAGCGAGCCGGATAATACTGTATGAGTCATTTCTGTTTACCTACGGCATACTGAAGTGTAGGCCGCTGCGAATTGACTCATAAAAGCATCTGTTTATTTTATATCATTTGACGCTCTCAACGACAAGTTTTACGCAAGTATTTTCTATTGTAGGCGGTCCGTCCCAAGACCCGAAACATCCTGACTATGTGCGTGCCCTCGGTTTTCACTTTCAAGGCCCGAAAACATGTGGCAAAGAAGATAGAAGACTTTAGGAACGACTGAAACGACATTGCATCAGGCACGTAACCAGAATTTAGTTTCGGGGGCCCGGCCCACGACAAAATGATATGGATGGGGAGGAAGGGGGAAGATATCAGCGAAATTCAATATTTCAGGTCTGGCTATGTGCCTTCCCGAAGTACTCTCGCTAATATTATGTAACAGATCGAGGACCACCACCTGCATTTGCATTGCTCATAATAGACTTAATTGAGTCATCCATACTAGTGGCATAGTGGCCGCCAGTGTAGCTTTTATGCTGCCAATTTCACGCTATCGAGCAGGCAGAAAGTATGACTAGTCAACAGCACCACGGAATGACATAATGTAAGAGCCCTGCACTTGGCAGTGAGCAACGTTTTAATGAGAAGCAGGGAGCGGCAGGTTACTGTAAAACGTGTCGTAATCTGCACATACGTTGCTCCTGTTTTGAGGTATTAGCTATATTCTTGCTTTCGGTACAATAGTGACCTCAACAGGCAATGAAATAGATGCCCTCTGACCAGCATGACTCATGATCACTGAAAATTGTCATAAAATAAAAGCGTATTGCTAGGAATGCCATGATTCACAGTTCCTTTGTTTGTGGGCTGGCCAAAGGGGCTGCAGATGATGCCGCAACACGCAGCAGAAGCTTTCAATTGACAGCGTAGGTGTATTCGGCCTAAATTAATAAATAATGAAATCTACAATCGCAGATAGCTGACTAGATCACTGGAATGAGGCAAACATACTATCGTCGGTTACAAGTCAAGAAGGTAGGAGAAGCTCCTCCCACAAGCGTGATGCGCCCGTTTCAAATCTCTCCGCAGTCGAAAGAAAAGCTCACTGGAAACACTCCTTGTTCCGCTTCAATGGATTCCAACTTCTCTCCGATCCCACTTTTTAAGAAAGCGACCTTTGTATTCATTCGAGAGGGAACCGAGCCCCTGAAAGCAGCCTTTGTATCCATCGGAGGGGGAAGCTAGTCCCCGAAAGTCGTATTTGTTTCCATCGGGGGGGGGGGACTCGAATGTCCCTGTCGTGGCTTCCACAATGCTAAGTCAAAGTCGAAAGATAAAGCAAATATGTACAAAAGGCAAGACTCTTCTCGCGCGTTGGCCGCGACGTCACCGAAACGATGGGACGCTATTGGATACGGAGGTGGCGGAGGGATATATGATTCCCTTTGAGGGGCATTTGCCGCTACCTTCTTAACCTGTAACCGACTATAATCCCTCTTGTGAAGTACGGCCACAAATTTTGTGCTGTGAATCTAAGCTTGAGGCGACCGTACTGTTTGTTTGTTGCCAAGTTATGCCAAACCGACTTATGTATCCATAGGGGAGGATTATGCGGTTTCAGACCCCACCTCCCTCTCCTCACCTAAGCCCCAGTCGACCCTATAAAATACAAATGCAATTTGAACCTCTCCACCACTCCCTTCCGCACCTCAAAGTCATAGGCACCCCGACCACCTTAGATACCTCCCCCTAGAGTGCCTTCATGTGCGCTTCGCATAGAGTGATGTCAACTGCCTGTTTCCCTTTCCCACACCCTCTTCCACCGCCATTTTGTTTCTTTCATTGTTTCCCCGTGCGCCGGAAAGTGGCCTTTGTGTCCATCGGTAATCTCATCCGAGAGTGAAAATGCTAACCCTCCCTCCGTGGGTTCCACAACGCTGCTCCGAACTTCTGAGATAAGGTGCTTGTTTCCGGGAGGGTTATAAGTCCCACAGATTATCGCCGAGAATCAAAATGGCTGCTGGTTTGTCGGCGAGTGGTATTACAAAGGGTGGCATCACCCTAGCAAAGCGCACATGAAGGCTCCCTACCTCCCCCCTCCCCCATCCCCCCGAAAGCAATTCCTGGCTACGCCACTGGCCAAAAACAGTTCTTCGAATTAATGTGATTTTGCTCCGAGCCAAGCGAAGCTCTTCGTGAATATCTACATTGCCTGGGAAAGTTTCAATATTGGAATGTATAACATGCAGACACAGCAATATTGATCACATTGTGTATTAAGCACACTTTAAAACAACGGGGCTTCATTTGGTACGACAGGGAATTCACATATGTCCGAAACACACAATTTTTTCTGGCTCTGTTTTTAAATATTTGAGGAATGTTAACTTGTTATATTACTGGCGGGGATTATAACATCCAAAGTTTTAGTCTTTTTTGCTGCGTTAACTTCATCAATTGTGGGTTCCGCACACCAGTAAGCTAAAAAAATTGTAGGGGTGCAGGCGAGCTGGTGAATATTAACCATGTTGAATTAACCTGAGACTGGGGTAGAGAAGAAACATCAAAACGTACAAGGGACAGAAAATAGACAGGACGACGTCTCAAACTAAGCTAACTCGTTTATTTAGTCCACCTCTTTATATAGCCTCAATCTCAAGGTCATCTCCACCAACACAAAAGGACGAAGTCTATACAGTTCAAGCGCCAAGTCTTCATCACACAATGGAAGAATGTTGACAACCTTTGCAGTTCGACGCGATAAGGCAACATCCATCCACCTTCAAACTTGAACAAAAGGATCTCTGCCCCTACTCTTCTAAACACAGTTCATACTTCTGAATCATACATAACACGCCCTCTGCACATAAAAAAAAAAAACACTGAAACGGTATTTGGGTGAATACACGTAGAGAACCACACAAAGCAAAAATATTTTACAGATTTTAGGAAACTCACAAGCAGGTCGCGCTTCAAACAACCTAAAAGCAGGTCGCACTTCAAACAACCTATTGGCTCAACTACTGTTTCAGTGTTTTTCTTCTTTTTTTTTGGGAGGGCGTGTTATGATTCAGTAGTATGAATTGTGTTTAGAATAGTAGGGGAAGAGATCTTTTTATTCAAGTTTGAAGGTGTTTGAAGATGTTGCCTTATCGCGTCGAACTGTAAAGCTTGTCAACGTTCTTGCATTGTGGGATGAAGACTGTGGCGCTTGAACTGTATAAACTTCGTCCTTTTGTGTTGGTGGAGATGACTTTGAGATTGAGACTACATAAGGAGGCGGACTAAATAAACGAGTTAGCTGAGTTTGAGACGTCGTCCTGGCTATTTTCTGTCCCTTCTACGTATTGATGTTTCTCCCCTACCCCAGTCTCAGGTTAATTGAACATGGTTAGTAAGCTGAAATATACATATGCCAAGACAGCATGCCTTCACTCTCTTTAGGAACGTTTGCCCCTGTTCATCTGTTGCAGTGGCCAGCAGAAGCTGCGCGGGGGTTCTGAAGCTGGGTTCCCAGTGCGCTTCCTTTTTCTTTCAGTATCTCGCTTTACGGTGCGAATGTCAACAACCTGGGCAGACTGCATAAGAAATTCATAATTAAGTTATGTCTCCTCCTGGAGTAACACATCTCTGATACTTTTTCAAGATAACTAGACAAGCAACTGGCCGTATCACTTATGCGCGCGTTGTAATGTTCCTTTCTACCTTTTGAGAGTAACATGCGAATGACCACGTCACACCCGTACTGACGTGGGCGGGAAAATCCACCGGCATTCCATTGAGGTGGACGATGGGTCGTTGAGTCCGTGCTAGACCTCTGATTCCACGCGAAAGAGCAGTTCCGACACATGACTGCACACCTCTCCCTGGCGGTAGCAAAACATACAGATTAGATCGCACGCACAGCGCGTTAAATCAACATGGTAGTTTAGACAAAACGCTTACCCCGCCATGCAAGTGCAATGGGCGCTGATTACAGTGCCATCTTTTTCCACAAGAGTCCAGGGTTGGTGCACTTCACGGTCTGGCTGGACTCGAAGTCGGCAGTGACGGGCACTATCGCGCTATTTCCAACGGCTGCACTTAAGCAGTGTAGTTGCCGAATCATGCCGTTGATGAACCTTTTAAACCCATCTGACAGCTTTAAGATTTTAAAGTGTTCTATCGTATAGAAACAGGTACTTTCTACGAGGTACACGTAAATGTCGTCGACGTGCATTAAAGACAACCGCCTTGATCCGGTCATGAATGCGAGGCATATGCAAGGTAGGGCAGATAAGGCAAGAGTTTTGCGTGTACTAGGACGATGACAAATCCGGGAGATAGGTCATGTCTTTTGTTGTGCTCTCGACCGGATGTTTGGATATTTTGGTTGGCGACTCTTGAGGTTTTGGTATTTATGGAAGTGTTACTAAATAAACTTTCAGCTAGTTTGGAACGACGCCTTCTGCTTTTCTGTTCCTGTCCCTTCCACGGTTGGTTCTTCTAGTTCTCCACCCAGTCTAAGGTGGTTCACGAAAATGATAAATGCGTGTTGACGCAGCGACGGATCGAGTGGGTCCGGCAGCTCTTCCCCGCAGAAAGTCAATTTTTGACAATACCTCTATCTGGGTGCGACGTCCAACGCTCAATAGTACTCACTGCTCATGATTTAACTTTCATGCGGATAAAGTTAAAGCAGAACGACTTTGCAGAAACGTTTCCCGTCCACAACAAACTCAGTCACTGCCCGCGTCGTTGTAAAACAACAGCGGCGGGAGGAGCGGAAGTTGCAAACTGGAAGAATGTTTGGGCTAACCAAGCACAGCGCAGGTCGAGTTTGTTACCAAACAGAAACGAACGGAAATATCTGCGTTCTGAGTATTCTAAAACAAATTTAATCATTCTCGTTCTTTTACGTAGTAACACGTCCATTTTAATGCTCGGCAACCAGCAGCATACTTAATTACCACACTGCAAATCACCAGTAAGGGTACTCATTCACTGCGTTTGAACAAGTCCAAATCTTCCTTCTCAAACGTTCTTAAATTTTTTCGTCTTTTATCTTTTTTGCAGAGCACAAGGATGGTCAGTTATTTGTATCTCCAAAGCCGTCTAACGAATTAATAATAGGTTTAAAACTGTTTCACTTCAGAAAGAAGGAGCGTCACATGTAAAAAATGTGGCATTGTTACCCTGGGCACAACGTATATCACAGTTAGCACGCACATGACCATGCGGCTCACTTCGAATTTCACTGATCGTGTACAGTGTCTAACCTGTTTTTTTTAAATATTTGCTGAAACCTCAATCTGGCACATTTATACAGGTAGTTGCTTTTATGGCGGCATTTAGCGGCACAAAAAGACAGACTTTTTCGTGCCTGCTTGCATCAATTTTGTCTTAATCTGTGCGTGACAAATGAAGAGCAGGAATAGTACCACCTTCCTAAAATTAGAGTCGTTCCTTGCATTTAATATGTGCCAAAACCTTAGATAAATAATGAATGTTTTAAATATTAAACATGTAATGCAATTATATGCATATAAAGAAATTGACTGTGGTCTAGCATTAGAACGACATATAAGCTGAACTTTCTTTGCAATGTTTTTCCGCAGGCTCCTAAATAAGTCACCCGACTTTCTCGATTTGCGCTTCTTTTGAGCAGGAATAAGACTCGTAAATAGTTTTCGTATGATAGTACCTTGAAAAAAATGCTGTGTTTCTTAGGCACCAAGAATATCTCAATGGACCTTTTCCGAGAAGCGTTCTGCGCACGCGCGAGCGCCCGATGCCAAGTGGTGGAGGTCGGCACGGAAAATCGAGGAAATTCGGAATGAGGCTATAGATTGACGAGTAGAACACGTAAATGCAGCATATATATAATTGTGTTACACAAAAAAAGAAAGTGGACGGAAAGAAAAACACGGCGTTTGGGTGGACGCTACGGATTTCACTCCTTAAAGTCGCGATGGGCCGTTGGGCACGCGACGCAGCCCAGAGAGCGAAGCAACTGGTAGCGTAGCTCCCATTATCGATTGGTAGCCCAGGTAGGTCACTTCCTCGGTTTTTAGTTCGTGCAGCCACCGTCTGGTGCCGTCGGTATTTGGAAAAGGTCCCTTTGTGTACATAATTGCTTCTTTGTAGACGCCCCTTTGGAGAAGAACGAGCACAACTTATTCGTAAATCACGATTAACATTCACCAAAGGTAAGTTTAAAGAGACACTAAAAAACGAAGCTGTCCAAGAAGAAAAAGTAATGAGCGAACGCTGGAATAACGCGAAACCACACCCTGTGTTATATTCGTGCTGTTTCTCAACACCACCGGAAACAGACAAGGACATCTGAATCCGGCGAATAAACCCGGGTCTTCCTGCGCAATCCAGCTTAACGCTGCTCTGCTCCTGCGTCATTCACAACCCCAACCGCAAGGGGTGTCGGTCCGCGCCATTTGATTCGAAAATAAATAAGAAGCAAGAACCCCAGCCAAGTTCCCGTCTTTATTCACGAGAGAACCCGGCGTACACCCACACGCAACGCCAACCTGCATAAACAACAAAAGGCAAAAACAAGCAAATGTGCGTGCGAAGGAAAAGTTCAGCAGATGTATAAAATCGCTTCTCACGCACCTCGTACCCGAGCCGCGATTCTAATTTCAGAATTTTACGGCGAGGCCTTTCCTCCTCGCGCTCTATTCTGCGCATTCCCGCCCGTGCCCTTGTTGAAGGAACGCGCCTTCTCGGCCAGCTCGGCGGAAGTGACTCAGCTCGTTACGTCATATCCGTCCCAAAAGTCTATTTAAACGTTACCTCTGAGTCTAAGGCAGGTGGCACCGAGCGAGCCAAGAACTGTTGTCGTCTCATAGCGTGCGCGCCTTTCAAGTTTGTTGGATCGGTACCTGGGCTGCTGAGTCTACAGCCAAGGTCTAAACTTGCTCGTGCCTTGGCTCGAGCACCTTTTCCGGTATCCCCTCCGTTGAGAGTGCATCCAGGGGGCGGCTCCGGCGGCTGGTGACTTGTTTAGACGTCCTCCATAACTGTGACATTTAAAGGAAGCACTTAGCACGGAGCTATCGGATTCCTAATCACCAGCAAGCTGCAGAAAGGAGGCGCCATGTCTGATCATCTTGAAAATGGCACCGTCGCAACGACCAGCAGGGAAGCCATCATTCCAGTCGTCTTTAACGGCAAGCAACACTTCCCAGGCAAACTTGTGTTGTCTAAGACGTCGCAAATCAACGAGACTGTGGACCGCAAGATGCCCCTGGTGCCCTTAGAAGATGACCCCATGCAGCGAGAATGGGACGAGTTCCTCGAGGATTTCCCGCAGTGCAGCCAGTACCTCGAGCCCGGCTTTTTAGATAAAAAATTCCCAGCCTTGAGAAAAAGTGTGGAACGTCAGGAACCAGAGTCCGATGGCGGAGCCGAGAAGGTAGTTGTTTACGATGTTGACGTCAAAGAGTTTCAACCGGAAGACATCAGTGTCCGCGTCAAAGACGGGAATGTCTTGGTCATAGGGAAGACTGAGAAGATACTTAACGGCGGCGGAAAATACTCTAAAGAGGAAATTCTGGGTGGCATCAGGGTTCCTGAGGACGTGGAAGATGACGACGTTCTCCTGGAAACCACGCCAGACCTCAGACTGAGAGTTTCGACACCTGATTCTCGACCGGGATCTGCCATGTCTTCCGCGCCCTCATCGGCACAATCATCTGCACCTTCGTCAGCCGACACCTCCCTTGCTGAAAGGTGAGGTGCCTCACCGAAGAAAACAGAGATACGTTATGTTTCGCTGTTCGCGTGGAGATCCCATGGATAACTATACATAGAATATCGTTGTGTGCTCTCATGACGCCGTGAAGTGATTACAAAAACCTGGGAGAAATCACCAGCCAATCTGTCATTGTGCCCATCGTGTGACGGTGCAAGGCGATGCGTCGAACACTGCGTTTGTTTTTATTTCATAAGTGAGCGAGTCGAATATGGATGATGTACATTGACTCAAGAGGTTGCAAAGTCTTTTATTGATTCCACTGCTCGGAAGCGCGCGCATCATTGTTTGTCGCATGAATGGCGCTGTGTTTTTCAAATGTACTTGTGCTAAATTTAATTGTTTTTGCACGCGAGTTGGATGCTTTGAGCATTTGTCAATAAATGTTCCTATATAGAGTTTTTTTAGATGTTTGTTTAAAATTGTGAGCAACAAAGATCGCGCAATTCTGTAGTCAAATAATTACTTTAATATCGCACAATTGCATTAAATATATCGGGATTCTGTAAACCGTTGAGACGTTCATGCTATCACCGGTGATGATAATTACAGTATGCACTAAGTCGCGCTTTATTTTATGTATTTATTACTTTTCCCAAGAATTCTAAGTACTTTCATAACTTTAATTTAAGACAGTCTGAATAGTTTCAAAAGAAGCTTCGTACACTTTAAACAGCGCTTCCATTGAGTCACAAACTAAAGCACTGAAACGGCAGAAACATGCGCTGGCTCAGTGATAAGATCTCGGTCATTTTACTGTGTTTTTTTGTTTTTTCTTGTACACTTTTTGCTACGTTCATGTTTTCTGGAGTCTCTATCTGCGAGCACATTGCTTTGACTTCAGTCATAGGGTCACTGTCAGCTTAAGAAACACGGGTCATGGCTTATGATATTCACACTTCCTGCTGCTTGACTCTTACCTCGACATTCTTATCGACGTGACTTATATTATACTGACGCTATATATCAGCGTTCATTGTAAGCAAGCGTGCTGCTGCCCGCATACATTAGGAATGACCATTGGTATGATGCGATGACGTCAAGTGCAAGCCAGATACGTTATTTTAGGCTTTGATGGTACCTTACCAACAAAAGGAAACGCCACATAGAATAGTCGAGGCCTGCCAACATGATCCTCTTTCTCCGTGGAACGTCGCCCCGACGTTCCACGGTAATTCGTAATTCGTCCCGGACACAAAGTGGAGCGTCCTTCGACGCGTTGGTTGGCCACGAGGCCCAGCCGATCTCTGATGTAGCTGTCGTGTCCATTTCGTGTCTTCGCTCGATCTCAATGTGGTGATGTCAACATTTTAGTGGCTTTGATTATTCAAGGTGGTGTTGCCACAGGCGCGAGACGACGGCCCTCAACGCAGCAAAAGGTGATTTCGCGGTGAGAAAGGTTCATATCGAGGCACCCTACTCTGCCTTCGCTTCTCCTTTTTCTTTCAATTAGAGCTGGAGGAAAATTTAAAAAAAAAAAGGTGAGTTGGCGACTCCTTAACATGGGGAGCCACTACTTGGCTTGGGGAACGAGCACGAAAAACGTAAGGTGAACAGTGAGCAACGTTATATTTGAACGAAGAAAGCCGTCAATCTTCGTTCGGGAAAATACTAATTTGTATATAGAACTATTTATTCAATCGAAATGAGGCGACTTCTTTTACAACACTTTCCACAAGTCGAAAATACGCTTTGGGGGAAGATTCCTGGCATCGGAGAAATCCCTCCGCCCTCTTGATTGGCAACGCAATCAGCAAGGAACGTGAAAATAATACGTCACTCCTTACGTTTCTTAAGTTGTCGGCGGCGACAGTGGGCGGAAGACTCCGCAGCCGAAGAGGGTCGGATGTACAGGCTGACCTCCAGAAAAAGAGTGCTGTTCAAGTCATTTTGCGGCTTCCTTGGAGTCGCTAATATGTTGTGCCTACTTCATTCTGGGCCATCAAGGCAGCCACTCCAACACTCTAAAGAAGAGTGATACCACTTTCCCTTAGTACAAAGAGAGAGTCAATCACAGTGAAGAACAAAACGATTCCATCAAAGGATGAAGCTAAGAATGCGATTAGACTAAACAAAACGATTAGGTGCAATGAGCATGACGTGGCACTTCCTCATTATCGCTGAGCACATCGTATTCTTTTTTTAGATCTAATCGTGTTCTGAGCTCGTCATTTGTTGAGATTCGTCTGTCGTTCGCCATTATTGAATACCTCCGTGCTCTGCAGGAAAGTGCGCTCACGTCAGACCCTTCAGAGTGTATACTCTAAGAAATTTAGAGCAACTACTTTGTCGCAAAGAAACTTGGAGAGGGAATCGCTGCGATTACAGAGGGAGCTCGGCGGACGACAATGCTTACAATTTGTATACACGTAAGAAAACAGTCTGTGCTGTCGCACTGGGACTGAGGTTTCATCGTGCTCATTGCTACAGCGCAGACTGGTTTGAGGTCTAGGCAAGCGATCAGCCTGGTCATTCGCCGAGCTGCCTCTGGATATTGCAGAGTTTCGTTCTCCTAGGTGCCGTGACGCGGGGATGCTACGCTTATAACACGGCTTGACTGGTACCTCTGTTCGTACCGTCGGCTCCACCTGGACTTGTGCTAAGGAGAAATATAGTTCCGTCGATGTCCGATCTCAAACGTTGGTTTTGTGGAATTATGATGAAATCAACTCTGTTGGATTGGCGGTGGCAAAATCACTGGTGATTTTGCCTCCGTCCAGCATCTGTGACGACTGCGACAGTGCCGCTTGCCATCCCAGCCGTCAGCAAATGACTTCACTTGTCGCTGCGCCAAGTGATGTGGTGCCGCGCACAATTGACCTAGTCGCACGAGTCCCGGGTGCTGGACTTTTCACTTTGCGTATTCAAAGAAGCAGCTGTAGTCGTCAGTGGAAACGCGGGATGTCCTATCGCAGACACTATTATCTATAACACGGCAGCCGTGGCCGTTTTTTTTATCCCCCGGCGCCCATGGGAGGCGCACCCCCAAACACCGCGCTACCCCGCCTAGAGCCTGTGCGGCGGAATTACTCTGCCAGGTTGCGATAACATTATCTCCTCGTCTGCTAGGCGCAAAGCAGACGTCGCCATAGCTCTTGTATATGTTTGCTTCACAGATTCGGTGGGTGCACCCACAAAAGCCTGTGAAGCAAACATTGGCAAGTACTGTGGTGGTGTTTGCCTCGTGCCTAGAAGACGGCAAGGAGAAAGTGTTAGCGCAATCAGGAAGGTAAACCCCGCCGCAAAGGGTAAGCGGCGTAGGCCCAGTGTTTCAGAGTGCCCCTGCTAGGTGTTAACTTATAGATAATAATGTCCGCGACAGCACGAAAATTACGAACCACCTTGTACATTGTTGTTTCAGCAGCAGCAGCAGCAGCTAGATACCTCGCGGCTCGCAATATTAACCAATAAAAGCATTTTCAATACCAGTCTTATTAGTGATCCTAGTATATGTTTCGACATAATATTTGGGTCATGATTTGTCGAACTACAAACATAAGAAATTGTAGTCGCTTCTTTCGGTTTGTGATTTGAGGATTAGTATGTGTCGTCGCGGTTAAATTTCAGCACAGTCAATCAAGATGTGAACATGGCTGTAACATTTCTTTTTACACACCTAGTAAATTCACATTTGTCCAACTTGTTGCGGACGTAAGAGGTTGTTAAGACCAAATTACTTCCCGCTTGTGAGAAGCGACACTTTCCTCTGAGCCGCCGGCTCAGGGAGAATTGCGTAAGCAAGCTGTGTGTGCACTAAATGAAATTGTTCACACTATTTTACTTTGCCATAGTCCTTAGCGTTCATTCATGCTTCCTAAAAAATTGCCGTTCATATAATGAGGGAATGGGATAACTGGAGCACTTGAATCATATTATTTTTACATGCACGACTCCGGCTTGATTTGCTCTTACGTTTAATGTTTTTGGTTTTGTCTTATGCATCGTACATCACAGGCTCCACAAACTTCAAACATAAAATAAAAATGGCTTATATAATTTCATGTGAATTTAATAGGTGATGTGGTCGTGGCCCTGTCAACCATAGGACCTTCTAAGTCCTGCTTTAAAAAAGCCGCCCCAGTACAAATGTGGGGAAAGCTAGGGCTGGGCAATTTATCAAGTAACCATACACTTTATATATTATATCGTTAATTGTGATGGAAATCTTAACTGATTAGTCAGTCGAATGAAGTGTGCAGCAAGCATTATATAATGACTGTCATCTAGAGTAATGAAAATGTTAAATAATGATGCAACATTATGTAGTATTAAATTTGCTTCCACAAGTTTTTCTTTGTATTTCTTTTTTTTTTTTGCGGTATAGCGTCAAATGTTGAATAGGTCGTACATTACGGAATAAATGTTGCGCATAAAAAGGTGCGTATGCCTCTTAATGGATGCAGTGTCAACATAAGACCATCATCGAAACAGCCGCTCACGAGATTAGGGAGCGTGAAATCGTTCGAGTCTTATAGTCACGACCTCAAACCTTTTTTTTTTTTTTTTTTTCTTTAGTTAAACTCTACATGCGCTATGCGGCAGAAGTCACGGCGCTCGCTTACTGTTATTTTTACATCACTGAGCTCACGGAGTCTTCTCCCTTTTTAAGACTCGAGAAACGGGGCACCTTTGTTTTGAGCGGCGTATTACAACTGACAGGTTAAAGATGTATGGAAACGAAATTTTAGCTCTTATGTTTTTGCTTAGTCATAAACCACGTTCTGTCAGCAACTTAGGGCGGAAAAAAATGGGAATAAGAATATGTAATACTACTTTAGTCGAGATAGCCTTTATATGAACTCAGTTTCATGTTACGTTCCCGTACGCAGAACTACGATTCGTTGGAGCGGTCTTCCCCTCCTAAACGGACGAAAGCTGGCTTAAAAACAAAGAAGAGGAATTCTCAATAACACCTGGTAATTAGGAGGCCGATGTATAGGGTGTCTGAAGTCACCAGCCTCGATCTAAAATGGACCGTAAAAAGCGACACCTGTGTGAAGCAATCTACACTTTTCGTCAAACGTGTATATCACAGGTCCGTTTTGTTTTTAAAGCGCCGATCTTAGGCGCCCGTTTCCGGCTTCAGCGGCGTCGCCGTCGGCGTAACCGCGCGGTGCTTTATGGGACGCGTGTCGTCACTGATGACGTCATCAGTGACGATGACGATGCCGATGACGCCATCAGTGGCGATGACGATGCCGATGACGCCATCAGTGATGATGAAGTCATCAGTAACGCCACTAATGACGTCATCAATGATGTCAGTAATGACGTCATCAGTGACGATGCCGATGCCGATGACGTCATCAGTGACATCACTGATGACGTCATCAGTGACAATGATAATGACGATGCCAATAAGGATGACGTCAAGAGTGCTGATGACGATGACGTCACCACGATGACGCCACGTGACGTCATCGTGATGACATCATTTTCATCGTCACGTGACCTCACAGGGGTCACGTGACCCTGATGACGTCACGTGACCCCCGTGAGGTCACGTGACGTGACCCTCGTGAGGCGACGGTGATGCCTTTTGGAGGAAGGAATAGTAGACAGTGTGAAGAGGTAAGGAGCAGGGAGGAGGGGTATACCTTCCCCTGAGTTCCCTTCCCTCCTCCTCCTCAAGAGCTGCGCTCTAATTCGGCGTTACGGAGAGTTGTAAACGGCTTTCATTTTTCCTTACAAAATTACAAAGCGTAGCTCACTTTCTGTAAAAAATAGGGCCAAAAGACCTGCCAGGTTCAACGGCGGGCGGCGACGCACACGACTGAGTAGAGCGACGGGGCGCGTTTCGCGCACGTATTGATAGATGGCGCTATCTCTTTCTCGAGACCAGAGCTCTGATCGAGACTGCTCGCGGCGATCGGGATTCAATAAAATTAAGATAATCTTTTTGTAATATACCTTTTGTTTAAAAAGCAAACCTTGACGTTAAAAAAACTCAGTTGCCTAATGACGGCGTTTTAGCTGCCGACGAATTTCGTCTGCGTCAGTCGTCAGTGCTGCTGCCCGTCATTGACCACGGCGAGTTCTTTGGCCCTGTTCTTTACAGAAAGGGAGCTATGCTGTGAAATTTTACTAAAAAAAACGGACCTGTGATACACACCTTTGACGAAAAGTTGAGTGTTTCGTGCATGCGTCGATTTTAGAGCGCAGCTCTTAGGCGCCCGTTTCCGGCTTGAGCGGTGTCGGCGTCGGCGTCACCGTCGCCGTCACCTTAACCGTGCGGTCACGTCACCCCCCCCCCCCCTTCCCCGAGATCACGTGACCCCCGCCCCAGATCACGTGACCCTCTCCGAGACCCTGGGAGAGGGGTCAAGTGACCCCTCTCCCACGAGGTTGCGTGACCCCTGCCCTAGGGTCACGTGATTATGGTTTCTACCTCCCCTCAGTACCCTCCCTCCTCCTCCTCAAGAGCTGAGCTCTAAGTCGGCGTTACAGGGAGTTGTAAGCGGCTTTCATTTTAAGTTTATGATCCATTTTAGATCAATCCTGGTGACTTCAGACACCCTAGAGTTATGACGTTGAATGCCTCCCACTCCAGCGCGACTCAAGAGAATACAACGCAAATGTATAGACAACTCGCGCTTGAACGGAATAGCGCAGCTTGGCGAAGAAATCCACAGTGCTTCCGCAACGTGCATTCGACACAATCAATATCGCCGTCCTTAGCAGACGAAAGGTAGTAGCGTGAACTGAGGTTGCGGGGACCAGTGTCAGGCAAACCATACCCCCCCCCCCCCCCCTTCCAGCTTCCAGGTGTCGCCATAGCTGATAAAGCGTTACTGACGGTTATTTCGGTTTGCTGGATACCTGAAGGCTCTATATTTCTGTGGTGAAACTAATGCCGTGAGCCGAACGCTTACGGCACATAAAATTCCGGTATGGCCGCGAGCGACGTCACGTGCAAGCTATGCATTGGGCAGGAGATCGAAATATAGGGGGCGATCTGACCCGTTTGTTTTCCCCACGCTCGGTGTTTACTTAACAGAAGGCCTGTGCACATGCCGACAGGCCTTATGGGCATGTCCATGCCATCTTCTACAATAGAGCGCGGGGCAAATTTTAATGTAAAAAATACTAACAATCGACGAAGCGACGTTAAGTGCCGGATCTATCCTCAGAGAATGCGAGCTTGACTCACTTCGGCTTTTGTGCTGAGCTGGGATCGTGCATGCTGCATTGTTCATGCAGGCCGTAGTGGAAACAAAAGAGCCTCTCCTCCCCCTCACTGGAGAACACAACTCCAGCCGAACGCTGACGCCGCGTTCGGTTATGTCGGCCGAGCGCTGAGTCATTGTATTTGTTGTCCCCATCCGTGTAGTTGTAAAGTTAACCGATTGGGGCGTCACGGTCTGTCCTCCTCCCCAATAGGCCATAGGGCGATGGGGCGTACAGTCAACACCTTTTAGATAACAAAGCCGCAGTGCTGATAGAGATGTCGCCATCAGTGAAGGCCAGCACTCGTCACAAATAGGACACGACGATTGCGTCAACGTGCGCCTCGAGTTTGACTTTAAGCCGAGCGCCTGACGCAGCGCTCGTTTCCAATCCTTGTCCAGCGTTGGGCTTTACGGATGACGCCAAAATGTCAGCCCTTCGGCCTTGTCTTATAGGCGGTGTTGGTACCGTCCTCGGATATTACTACTAAGCGAGATTGTGGCCCATTGACGTCACCAAATGGCGATGCTTGCAACTACAGTACCCTTGGCCGTGCCGAGGCCCTCGACGTCAGGAGCTCGATACGGACTGCGCTTCTCGCTGTCCGATTTTGAAGCGTGAGATGGAGAGCTCGCCGGTCACGTCATTTCGTTTCCGTACCCCTTTAAGACGCGCATGACGTAGGAGTCATCTGTATCTTATTTTAGTTTCGCATCCAATAAGATTAGCGCATTAGCCAATAAGAAATCCGGACAACTAATCACGATGCAAGAAACGTGAATTTTATAGCAAGACGAACCCTGCGTTTCTTCAACTGCCAGTGACTGCCAATAGCGTACATTTTCTCAATAATTTTTCGAGCACGGAAGACCAGCTTCAGCTCTTGCTGTAGGGTTATATTCATTCATTCTTCCTTGACGGGCATTTCATCCGAGACGCAGTATTGGTCGGATATACCTCACATTATACCGAATGTGTTTGTCTGTGTTTATTTAATCTAGCAAACAGATACCTTTACAATTATGTGCTCGCTGTTAGGTTCTATTAATGGAGTAAAATCCCAAATTGCTAGTGCTGATTTGTCTTCCTTTGTTCATTCATAACATGAAGTTCAAATAATAACTATATTTCATATTTATATTCTTGCTACTGGCCTTCCAAAGCAAGCCCCGGAATATTGTAATCTAGCAAAGAGAGTAGTCTCCCTTGACTTTACTTAAAGACGGACCTAAAAAAATTTAATTCACCAGGACTGAACAGTTTTTTGTTGCTATTTTTTGTCCAGTTTAGTGCCGGGTGGAGTATAAGGCCGCCTTAGTACGAAAGTCGGGAGGGAATATGATTGAAATTCGTTGCAAATGAAAACCTAATTGGACTAGATGTCGCTTAATCTCCCTCAGACGTCGATGAAAGGAAAACGGAATGGGAGTATCCAAATAGGTAGTCAATTTTTCAAGTAAAATCTTCAAACGCATCTCGCCTACTTTGCGCTTTTAAATTGCAATTTTTTTTTCGAATGCAGTGTTGCAATATAAGGTCCAAATGATTTCAAAGTAATCATAGTACGCCTGCGTCAGAACACATTTTTTGTTGTTTCTATAATAAGTCACTTTACCGCTAGCGCAACACGTGGCGACGTTCATCAACTGATAAACAAGAACTAACTTTTTAGTGGCCGTGTTCTCAGC
This sequence comes from Ixodes scapularis, assembly GCF_016920785.2. Lineage (NCBI taxonomy): Eukaryota > Metazoa > Arthropoda > Arachnida > Ixodida > Ixodidae > Ixodes > Ixodes scapularis. The sequence goes on along the minus strand of NW_024609868.1, from coordinate 87,945,774 downwards.
TCTAGATTTCACAAAAACAAAAGACGTTCCGTTGTGCCCTATAAACTATTGCCTCCATTACACTCGGTCGCCAAAGAGACTCCTAACAGCGTGCAATTCACGCGTTGAAAAAAGTAATGTCCGCTGGTTGGTCGAGTACGGCGACAAGAGTTATAGTGTACCAAATCAAAAACTAACAGGCAATCTGCCCCCCCCCCCCCCCCCCCCCAAAAAAAAAGACTATATATTTTGCGTTAGTTCTGAGAAAAAAGAACGGGTGGCGAAGCGGAGCGGAGTATGTTTTCGCACTCCATTTTCTAAACAGTCACACCTCATCGGCGGAACGCGGAAACGGTGTTCGCCCGCTGCGAGCGGAGGCGATGAGTCAAGCGTGACTGAGGCTCTAGTTTAGAAGTAGTCCGCGGAACTTCAGTTGCATAAGGACGCAAGATGAACGCGTTTTGAGAAGGAGTATTCCGTCGGGCTTACGTCACCTCTGAATCTGCCCCTAAAATACTTTCGCCGTGTCTTTGACAGCAACCCGCTGCCGAGGAACCCCAAAATAGACTTCCATCTTCCGACTCTCGAGGCTGACTCGGCGTAGCACTGACAGCTTGAGAAATACTTCAAGCGTTGGGGGATTTTTTTTATGTCAAATTGTATGTATGCCGAGCTTCATTTGCCCTCTGCTAGAAATGCGGAGTCAGCTTGTTGGAGAATTCCCGCTATGTTGCCCCCGCGGAGCCTGACAGCATCGAGGTTAAACAATTGCGGACCTTCAACCTCATCGTCGCATGCCATGTGCTAGTACAAAAAAAAAAATAAGAGAAATAAAATATGACAGTTGAAACCTTCTGTTGATATAACGCAATATTTAATTGCTTCATTTTATTTATTTTTTAATCCCGGGTCTTCATCGCGCACTCATAATTCATTCCAGCATGTGGTGGGGGCAAAGAGTTTTTACACTAAACGCTAGAGGCTCAGGGGGCGCTGTGTGCTTTTGCATATTGAAGCAGACAGCAACCACTCTAAATTTGACTTCCGGTAATGCATGCCTATGTGAACACGCAAAATGCGTTTTCTCTTCGCTTTCGATTTTTTATTTTTTTTTTCTAAACGCGAACATTTAAACTTTTTAACGCGATATTCAGAGGTCATAAATTTACTTCGATACTGCTAGCAGCCATGGCTGAATTCAAGAAGTCCCGTTATTCTGGGTCTTGAAGGAACCGCACACAAATCCAGCGTAACGTTCCATATTCTAAAACAATCGGACGTAACGTGCTCTAATGAGCATCACTCTGCGCACGCGCATGGTAGCACAGATAGGTAATGCGTGCCGAACTTTGAACCCAAAATTTCACACTGTTGCTGTTGTTTTGTTGTTGTTGTTGTTTTTTAAGATGCGCGGTTCGTATATTAGTGTGACATCTCTGCAGAGCTCTGGAGGATTTTACGTCTCATTACATTCATTACAACTAGCCAATACAACAATTTAAAAGCATAAAATAGTTTCATTGACTCTAGAGCTGCATTACAAGCGTTAAAAACTAAATTCAGCAAAAGTTATATGCGCAAGATGCTCAACATACTGTTAGTACATATGTACAAAGGCGCAATTCCTAAACGACCGTACGTATTCACTGACTGCCTCATTGTAATATGCATTGTGCGAGCTCATTATAATGTACTAAGTGGGAGCCTTCTAATAATGAACATTGTGATAGCCGTTTGATGAGAAAATTGAGCAAGCTTAGTTAAAAACGTTGGTTGAAAAATTGTTTTCAAACTGAGATAGTTCGCACAACCATTTTACGTTTCGTGATGTTACAGATCTATTACTGAAGTTTTAAGTGTCCCACGATTTTCTGCGATCAACAAGAACAGTTGGGTTTACAGCGTCGGGCCTCCATTAAATTGGCGGAGCATAAGGTCCCATACATGTATCCTGTCAAGCGTAAGAAAGCACCTGTCTTCTTTTCTGTTTCTAGAGTTCACTCGTACCATCGAAAAGGTAACTTAGATTCTAAGTAAAGTTACACTTTTTTTCTTTTGTTGAACATAAGATGCCTTTGTCGATCAAAAATTAACTAGTACGCCCAGAAAACAAATGCTCTCTCGGAGTTCCCTCGTACATTCACTCCTTAATCAAGTTTTGATACAACAGGATCACAACATCATTCTCTGCAAGGTCTTGACCGTAGCAAACAAATTTACGAGTATCCTCCCGTGTCCGAGTCGACATTAATTTATTCATTTATGTAGTTTTAATTTTATATTCTATTCCTTTCATAATTTTCTTATTGCCTTTTTTAACTAAGCAGCCGACGTATATACTCGCAATGTCGCCCGCTTCGTGTTATTTTCTTTATTATCAATAAAAGAGCTCATTGTACTTCGCCTCCTTCGTTTCTATTATCGTTATCAAACCATGTTTCCGGATACAGGCATACAAAGATAGTTGAGTAGATTCTGTCTCAGTCTATTGTAGTGTAATAACTCGAAAACGACAGCTTTGGACAGGCAGTTTGAAGCATTGACCTAAAAAAGCGAGAGAAGTGTAACTGTAACTCGCCGTCGTAAGGCGTGCTTCGTATGCCGGTGCTTTTTGCGTATCACGAGAGGCTACGTTTCGGCCGTTAAGTTCGCCACACTTTTGGAAACACTCCAGCAAGGGCTTGATTCCTAGATGGCAACCTCAGTGGCCTTGACAATCAAAAGTGAAGGGAAACAGTTGGAAAACAAAAAAAGAAGCACCCGCATCGAGCCCAACTATCCCGTCTCGCCATCAGCCGCCGCACGGGGCTTGGCAGCTCTTCGTAAACAGAGACATCGTTCAGCCTCCGAAAGTCGGCGCTGTGGCTAACGCGCAATACCAAAGAAGCCCGAGGATAAAGTAGACAAAAGACACGGCGACGCTCCCGTGAGAGCTATACTTCGTTTCGCGGTAACTTGACAAATAGGGAAGACTACGGTCCCCGAGAGCCAATCAGTGCTTCGGAAGGAAACGCGTGACCATTATCTCGATGGTTCCGTTCAGTGCTGTCCAAGTCATGGACTGGAAAAAAAAGAAAGCCGCTTTTGTACGCATTTTTCGTGGCGGGCTAATTCATATCCAAGGACGACAAAACGACGACTGGGACAGACAAAAAAGGGACCGAGTAAAAGAGGGATTCCTCCTGCTCTCCTCCAACTGCCTGGGTTACGCTCTCGGCCCTGTACCTCTGGTAAGTGCAGTCACGTGCTTCGACTGCGTCGTACTGATTGGCACAAAAGGGGCAGTAGCGTTCCCTCCGTGCCAAGTTACGCTGAAACGAAATATAGAATCTCTCGACATTACCTTGACGCCTAACCTAACACTGCAGTGGGAACTAGGCGCTCGGCCGACTGATTGTTCGACTCCTTTTCATCACACGACACCGTTCGCTGTGCGTGGGTATGAGCGGGAGCGTGATCACGTGACACAAGGTAGACGTATGACTGGTCCAACAGGCACTTAGCTTTCACCCCACTGTCAACGTAGGGGCGAAACGGAGCATGGCGGAAGCGGCCAGGTTACTTCTCGAGACACCTTATTAGAGCCCTCGAGCGGCTAGTCGGCCTGGGGGAACCTCAGCTGCGCACTGAAGGGAAACAGAGGTTGCCGAAAGACGAGCCGCGTCGGCAGCGTCAACAACTGGGCGCAGTAAACAAAATGTACGGCGGCCTGATTTCCTCCCGGGCACTCGACCGGTCTAGACATAGAAAGACCGGCTCGGTTTTCTGGCTCTATTGCGGGTTTATTGGTTCGGACGGGGGCACACAACATATGTCGGCCTGAGGTTCAGTCGCCACTACTTTCTGTCGCATTTATTATTCGGGGAGAGAGTCCCCCGTTCGCGGTGGTGACGGAACCCTTTGTTATGTCTTGTCCACGCTACGAAGTACTTTATCTTCCATTGCACTTTTTCTTCGAACGCTTCTCTTTTTCTTTGGCACTTTGCATCAATGATTGGGGCAACTTATCATTTTGTAACAATCATGGTTTCCTTTCATGCAAAGACCAATGTCAACATTTGCATAACTGCTCTCCCTGACTTGTATTTCGTGCATACTTTCAGCACGAGCTTGTTCAACAGTTTATTGCATATTTTTGTTCGATCTATCGTCTTTTGTCACTTTTTATCGACCTTTTCCAGATCATACCGTAATAGGCCGCTATCTGGTTTCAGTTGTCCGCGTTCGTCTTCTTTCCTTTTTATTTTTTTTAATAGTAAGCAATTAGTATTAATGCCCCTTCTGGCACTGTATTCCTTCAATGCCCTTGAGTTAATAGAAGTGACATGATATGAAAATAATTGCGGTTCGTGAAAGCCCGAAGAAAACCAGAAAAACGGTTTCTTGACGAAGCCCCTTGCCTATTGTGGTTTCACACATACGAATGAAATTAAACGCCACAAAATGAAAAAGCAACGCGTCCTACAATACAAAAAAAACGGAATCTTAGAAAATATTTATTTCATTTTTATTTTATTTCTTAGTCAAATTACTTCATTGTGATTGGAACAATGTTGATATTACTGTTGAAAAGTCCATTTACCGTAGTAGAGAATTGTATTTGAGTTTGTGTATAATATGTAACAGAACAACTTTATTGTCAATATAAAGTGAAATCCACAAAGTTTGTGTTTCTTTTTGGAAAGGTTCTAATTTTTGCGCTATGTGAGAGGTGCCAAGGGCTTCAAAGAAGCGTTTTTTTTTTTTTTCTTTTAAGTGAAGCATAACATTTTTAAGTTTTGTGCTGTTTGTAAACGCATCAAAATAAATATAATTAATATTAACTTGCTCATAAGCACAATGTAATTTCAGCCAGCATATCGCCGACTTCCACGACGAAGCACGTCAGTATACGGTCCGTTCTTCCCTGATTGTACCAGGTTTTGCCATGGCAAATGTTGTAGTACATCGTCTGTATTTTTTTAATTAGAAACCTGTTTGAATGTTATTAATCCGCAACTCACCCCTCAAATTTCCAAAGCTGGCAGAGCTCTAAGATTGTGAAAGCGAGCAACCCACGAGCTGGACTCACTGAAGGCATAGACACCACCAAAAGCAATTTTATATATATGTTAGAAAAAACCGAAATGCGTGCAAAACCATGAAGACAAATCTGAAGCGCATACCGCCAACACCGCCTACAATAACCAAGGACTATACACAGGCTGCTTTTTCCTCCATGTAACGTGTCACTGCGCCAAACGAGCAGCGTCGTGCGAAGGACCGGGTGACGAGCGGATGCAAGTTCTGCTTTCCTCGACGCCGCAAGTGTAAACGCGCCTTATGGCGCGTATACATTTGCGGATTCGCGTGCGGATCCCCGCAGGCGGAAAGCGGATTTTGGAGCCGGGTGGCGCAGTTGACTCGGACCTAGCGGACACTCTGGAACAGTCCGGGACCCATTTTCAGATTTTCCGCCGTCGACGAGAAGATTTCGCCACCCGGCTTGAAACTCCACTTTCGGCCTTGGCGGACCTGCCCGCGAATCTGCAAGTGCAAAAGCGCCATTAAAGAGGAACTAAAGCGGTTCTGCCTTTGAGAAAAGACATTTAAATCGCCTTCATGTTTTACTCCAGGATCAAAAAATACACATCTTATATTTCATATTGTTGCGCCAAGTAGCCACAACAGCGCTTTCAAAATAGCGCTGAAGCCTTTCCTTCCCAGCGCGTTCGGTGGGCAGGGGGAATCGTGCCGTATTATACAAAGAACTCATTTCCGCCTCTTCCGCAAGCCTTATACCCGTGCCACACGGGCAGCTCGAATGCCATATTTACAAAGATGGCATTTGTGTGATCGGCGAATCAGCACGCAATCTGTCGCGCTTGAAATGCGCCACGCCCGGAGTGTCGCACGCTGATTGGCCGTCCGCTCAAATGTTATTCGTTGTAAACGTCATTCGAGTTGCCTGTGTTGCACGGGTATTACCCGAGCTAGAGTGTACTAGAAAGAACGAGTGGGACCACCGGAGTGCTATTTTGACACCTCCGCATGTATAACAATGGCTAATCCAAGCCACTTTTTATGAAAAACGCGTTTCGTTCCAACGCCAAGCTCGACCGGCACACTGGTGAAGGTCATAGGAACGATAAAACGCCGCACTATATCGGACTATATTTTTTATACAACCTAGACGTCAGGCGTCACGTACATAAAGTCACCGCGACGTCACAAAGCCATGCGACATCAGGACGACGCCTTGGCATCAACTTCGTCATCGACGTTGACAACGTGCGTTACACGACATCAGTACTGCGTTCTGACGTCATATTGCGTTGACAGCGACGACGACGTCGTCGTTGACGTTGATGACGACGACGACAACGTCACGGGACGTCCAGATGAAGGTATCCTTGTCAACGCAACGTCATAAGGACACTTGGTGTCAGTTCGTTGACGTCGTTGTCGACATAACGCAACTCGACGTCACGAAGACGTCCCGACAGCTTCACGACATCGACGTCATCGTCGACAACGTTACGCGACGTCAAGACTTCGTCGTGACTGCGCGTCGACGTTGATGCTGGTGAAGGCGACGACGTTACACGCCGTCAAGGCTTCGTCGTGACTTTGACGTTCACGATGACGTAAGGACGACGTTAACTTGACGTCATAGCAATGTTTGGCGTTGCGTGGGCCGTCGACGTCAACGTCGGCATCGACGGCCACGTCCACGTCGTCCTCGATGTAACGCACGACGTCATGGCCATGATAAAACGTCGACTTGATGTCGCGTAATGGCGTCGTCCTCAACGCGGCGCAATGTCGCGACCGCGTCACAACGGCGACCTGATGTCGCGTAACAGCGTCGTCCTCAACGCGACGTCACGACCGCCTTAAAATGGCGACTTGACGGCGTCGTCCTCGACGCGACGCGATGTCACGACGGCCCTACGACAGCATCTTGCCGTAGCGTGATGTCGTCGACGATGAAGTCGTGGTGTAGTCATGTCGTGGTGCTTTGACGTTACCTCTGACGTCAAAATCATAAAAAATACAATATAGCCCCCAGTGGGCTATATTGCCCATATGAACTTGACCTGAGTCGTTGCTTTATCGGAGCGAAGGTGGCGCTGCGATTGAAGTGGCTCGGTTCCACCTGAGCGTTTTCCACATTTTGAGGTGCAACTGAAAGTATGAGCGGAGCCTGTAGCTTGTCCCACTCGTACCTTCTAGTACACCTTACCCGAGCAGTCGAAAACGCTGCACTCGTTGCATCGCGAGCGGCACGTGCAAGACAGTTGACATCTCTTGGTATGACATCACACCCCACAGTTGGTTCTTTGATTTTACTCGCGTCTATGAATACGTACGGGTCAAATGATTGTGATGTTCAAATTCACGAGAAAGAACTATGCTAAAATTCGAACCTATAACTTGTTTTTTTTTAATTTTTTGTTAAAGAATTTTTTCAGCTTCCTTTTAGTTGCTGAGATGTCAGTCGTAGCGCATCACGTCTTTGCGCTAGTGCCATGTATTATTGCTTCTCTCAGGTTTAGTGAACGTATGGTGATTGCGTTGCGAGCCCACACAGGCAAAACCCTCTTTCGCATTTCCGAGACTAGGCCCGGGGGCAGCGACGCCGTACATGGAGCTCGACAATATATGTGTGATACATTGCACCTTCTCACGACGGCGCGCATTCCAGCTTCCAGCGCACACATGTTTTCCGATAAGCAGATACCCGGACACAACTGGCTCTCGTCGAGCATAGGTTAAAGAAGGCGCCAATGTCCCGGTGTGTCTAATAGTCCAGATATCGCTCCTCGGCCATCTATTGTGTTGGTAATGCTATAGTGCCTGTAAAGTGTCTTCGAATGGCGCGTCTTACGTTCTACACTCTTAATCAGGGGCCGCCTAGGGAGCCACCTATAGCCGTGACAAATGAGATCCAACTCGTCACGGCAAATTTTGGGGCCACCTAAAATTGCCAGCCCGTTTGCCGTCCCTTATTAGGTGGCCCCAAAATTTGCCGTGACAAGTTGGATCTTGCAGGCCCGTTTCTTAGCAGGCCCGTTTTCTAGCTGGCCCGTTTTCTGGCTGGCCCGTCTTCTAGCTGGCCCGTCTTCTAGGTAACCCGTCTTCTAGCTGGCCCGTCTTCTAGCTGGCTCGTCTTCTAGCTGGCCCGTTTTCTAGCTGGCCCGTTTTCTAGCTGGCCCGTTTTTTAGCTGGCCCGTTTTTTAGCTGGCCCGTTTTCTAGCTGGCCCGTCTTCTAGCTGGCCCGTCTTCTAGCTGGCCCGTCTTCTAGCTGGCCCGTCTTCTAGCTGGCCCGTCTTCTAGGTGGCCCGTCTTCTAGCTGGCCCGTCTTCTAGCTGGCCCGTCTTCTAGCTGGCCCGTCTTCTAGCTGGCCCGTCTTCTAGCTGGCCCGTCTTCTAGCTGGCCCGTCTTCTAGCTGGCCCGTCTTCCAGCTGGCCCGTCTTCTAGCTGGCCCGTCTTCTAGCTGGCCCGTCTTCTAGCTGGCCCGTCTTCTAGCTGGCCCGTCTTCTAGCTGGCCCGTCTTCTAGCTGGCCCGTCTTCTAGCTGGCCCGTCTTCTAGCTGGCCCGTCTTCTAGCTGGCCCGTCTTCTAGCTAGCCCGTCTTCTAGCTGGCCCGTCTTCCAGCTGGCCCGTCTTCTAGGTGGCCCGTCTTCTAGGTGGCCCGTCTTCTAGCTGGCCCGTCTTCTAGCTGGCCCGTCTTCTAGCTGGCCCATCTTCTAGGTGGCCCGTCTTCTAGCTGGCCCGTCTTCTAGCTGGCCCGTCTTCTAGGTGGCCCGTCTTCTAGCTGGCCCGTCTTCTAGCTGGCCCGTCTTCTAGGTGGCCCATCTTCTAGCTGGCCCGTCTTCTAGCTGGCCCGTCTTCTAGCTGGCCCGTCTTCCAGCTGGCCCGTCTTCTAGCTGGCCCGTCTTCTAGCTGGCCCGTCTTCCAGCTGGCCCGTCTTCTAGGTGGCCCGTCTTCTAGCTGGCCCGTCTTCTAGCTGGCCCGTCTTCTAGCTGGCCCGTCTTCTAGCTGGCCCGTCTTCTAGATGGCCCGTCTTCTAGGTGGCCCGTCTTCTAGCTGGCCCGTCTTCTAGCTGGCCCGTCTTCTAGCTGGCCCGTCTTCTAGCTGGCCCGTCTTCTAGCTGGCCCGTCTTCTAGGTGGCCCGTCTTCTAGCTGGCCCGTCTTCTAGCTGGCCCGTCTTCTAGCTGGCCCGTCTTCTAGCTGGCCCGTCTTCTAGCTGGCCCGTCTTCTAGCTGGCCCGTCTTCTAGCTGGCCCGTCTTCTAGCTGGCCCGTCTTCTAGGTGGCCCGTCTTCTAGCTGGCCCGTCTTCTAGCTGGCCCGTCTTCTAGATGGCCCGTCTTCTAGCTGGCCCGTCTTCTAGCTGGCCCGTCTTCCAGCTGGCCCGTCTTCTAGCTGGCCCGTCTTCTAGCTGGCCCGTCTTCTAGCTGGCCCGTCTTCTAGCTGGCCAGTCTTCTAGCTGGCCCGTCTTCTAGCTGGCCCGTCTTCTAGCTGGCCCGTCTTCTAGCTGGCCCGTCTTCTAGCTGGCCCGTCTTCCAGCTGGCCCGTCTTCTAGGTGGCCCGTCTTCTAGCTGGCCCGTCTTCTAGCTGGCCCGTCTTCTAGGTGGCCCGTCTTCTAGCTGGCCCGTCTTCCAGCTGGCCCGTCTTCTAGGTGGCCCGTCTTCTAGCTGGCCCGTCTTCTAGCTGGCCCGTCTTCTAGCTGGCCCGTCTTCTATCTGGCCCGTCTTCTAGGTGGCCCGTCTTCTAGCTGGCCCGTCTTCTGGCTGGCCCGTCTTCTAGGTGGCCCGTCTTCTAGCTGGCCCGTCTTCTAGCTGGCCCGTCTTCTAGGTGGCCCGTCTTCTAGCTGGCCCGTCTTCTAGCTGGCCCGTCTTCTAGCTGGCCCGTCTTCCAGCTGGCCCGTCTTCTAGCTGGCCCGTCTTCTAGCTGGCCCGTCTTCCAGCTGGCCCGTCTTCTAGGTGGCCCGTCTTCTAGCTGGCCCGTCTTCTAGCTGGCCCGTCTTCTAGCTGGCCCGTCTTCTAGCTGGCCCGTCTTCTAGGTGGCCCGTCTTGTAGCTGGCCCGTCTTCTAGCTGGCCCGTCTTCTAGCTGGCCCGTCTTCTAGCTGGCCCGTCTTCTAGCTGGCCCGTCTTCTAGGTGGCCCGTCTTCTAGGTGGCCCGTCTTCTAGCTGGCCCGTCTTCTAGCTGGCCCGTCTTCTAGCTGGCCCGTCTTCTAGCTGGCCCGTCTTCTAGCTGGCCCGAATTCTAGCTGGCCCGTCTTCTAGCTGGCCCGTCTTCCAGCTGGCCCGTCTTCTAGCTGGCCCGTCTTCTAGCTGGCCCGCCTTCTAGCTGGTCCGTCTTCTAGCTGGCCCGTCTTCTAGCTGGCCCGTCTTCTAGCTGGCCCGTCTTCTAGCTGGCCCGTCTTCCAGCTGGCCCGTCTTCTTGGTGGCCCGTCTTCTAGCTGGCCCGTCTTCTAGCTGGCCCGTCTTCTAGCTGGCCCGTCTTCTAGCTGGCCCGTTTTTTAGCTGGCCCGTCTTCTAGCTGGCCCGTCTTCTAGCTGGCCCGTCTTCTAGCTGGCCCGTCTTCTAGGTGGCCCGTCTTCTAGCTGGCCCGTCTTCTAGCTAACCCGTCTTCTAGCTGGCCCGTCTTCTAGCTGGCCCGTCTTCTAGCTGGCCCGTTTTCTAGCTGGCCCGTTTTCTAGCTGGCCCGTTTTTTAGCTGGCCCGTTTTTTAGCTGGCCCGTTTTTTAGCTGGCCCGTTTTCTAGCTGGCCCGTCCTCTAGCTGGCCCGTCTTCTAGTTGGCCCGTCTTCTAGCTGGGCCGTCTTCTAGCTGGCCCGTCTTCTAGCTGGCCCGTCTTCTAGCTGGCCCGTCTTCTAGCTGGCCCGTCTTTGTAGCTGGCCCGTCTTCCAGCTGGCCCCGTCTTCTAGCTGGCCCGTCTTCTAGCTGGCCCGTCTTCTAGCTGGCCCGTCTTCTAGCTGGCCCGTCTTCTAGCTGGCCCGTCTTCTAGCTGGCCCGTCTTCTAGCTGGCCTGTCTTCTAGCTGGCCCGTCTTCTAGCTGGCCCGTCTTCTAGCTGGCCCGTCTTCCAGCTGGCCCGTCTTCTAGGTGGCCCGTCTTCTAGCTGGCCCGTCTTCTAGCTGGCCCGTCTTCTAGGTGGCCCGTCTTCTAGCTGGCCCGTCTTCTAGCTGGCCCGTCTTCTAGGTGGCCCGTCTTCTAGCTGGCCCGTCTTCTAGCTGGCCCGTCTTCTAGGTGGCCCGTCTTCTAGCTGGCCCGTCTTCTAGCTGGCCCGTCTTCTAGGTGGCCCGTCTTCTAGCTGGCCCGTCTTCTAGCTGGCCCGTCTTCTAGCTGGCCCGTCTTCCAGCTGGCCCGTCTTCTAACCGGCCCGTCTTCTAGCTTTCCCGTCTTCCAGCTGGCCCGTCTTCTAGGTGGCCCGTCGTCTAGCTGGCCCGTCTTCTAGCTGGCCCGTCTTCTAGCTGGCCCGTCTTCTAGCTGGCCCGTCTTCTAGCTGGCCCGTCTTCTAGCTGGCCCGTCTTCTAGCTGGCCCGTCTTCTAGCTGGCACGTCTTCTAGCTGGCCCGTCTTTTAGCTGGCCCGTCTTCTAGCTGGCCCGTCTTCTAGCTGGCCCGTCTTCCAGCTGGCCCGTCTTCTAGCTGGCCCGTCTTCTAGCTGGCCCGTCTTCTAGCTGGCCCGTCTTCTAGCTGGCCCGTCTTCTAGCTGGCCCATCTTCTAGCTGGCCCGTCTTCCAGCTGGCCCGTCTTCTAGCTGGCCCGTCTTCTAGCTGGCCCGTCTTCCAGCTGGCCCGTCTTCTACGTGGCCCGTCTTCTAGCTGGCCCGTCTTCTAGCTGGCCCGTCTTCTAGGTGGCCCGTCTTCTAGCTGGCCCGTCTTCTAGCTGGCCCGTCTTCTAGGTGGCCCGTCTTCTAGCTGGCCCGTCTTCTAGCTGGCCCGTCTTCTAGGCGGCCCGTCTTCTAGCTGGCCCGTCTTCTAGCTGGCCCGTCTTCTAGGTGGCCCGTCTTCTAGCTGGCCCGTCTTCTAGCTGGCCCGTCTTCTAGCTGGCCCGTCTTCCAGCTGGCCCGTCTTCTAGCTGGCCCGTCTTCTAGCTGGCCCGTCTTCCAGCTGGCCCGTCTTCTAGGTGGCCCGTCTTCTAGCTGGCCCGTCTTCTAGCTGGCCCGTCTTCTAGCTGGCCCGTCTTCTAGCTGGCCCGTCTTCTAGCTGGCCCGTCTTCTAGGTGGCCCGTCTTCTAGCTGGCCCGTCTTCTAGCTGGCCCGTCTTCTAGCTGGCCCGTCTTCTAGCTGGCCCGTCTTCTAGCTGGCCCGTCTTCTAGGTGGCCCGTCTTCAAGGTGGCCAGTCTTCTAGCTGGCCCGTCTTCTAGCTGGCCCGTCTTCTAGCTGGCCCGTCTTCTAGCTGGCCCGTCTTCTAGCTGGCCCGTCTTCTAGCTGGCCCGTCTTCTAGCTGGCCCGTCTTCTAGCTGGCCCGTCTTCTAGCTGGCCCGTCTTCTAGCTGGCTCGTCCTCTAGCTGGCCCGTCTTCTAGCTGGCCCGTCTTCTAGCTGGCCCGTCTTCTAGCTGGCCCGTCTTCTAGTTGGCCCGTCTTCTAGCTGGCCCGTCTTCTAGCTGGCCCGTTTTTTAGCTGGCCCGTCTTCTAGCTGGCCCGTCTTCTAGCTGGCCCGTCTTCTAGCTGGCCCGTCTTCTAGGTGGCCCGTCTTCTAGGTGGCCCGTCTTCTAGCTAACCCGTCTTCTAGCTGGCCCGTCTTCTAGCTGGCCCGTCTTCTAGCTCGGCCGTTTTCTAGCTGGCCCGTTTTCTAGCTGGCCCGTCTTCTAGCTGGCCCGTCTTCTAGGTGGCCCGTCTTCTAGCTGGCCCGTCTTCTAGCTGGCCCGTCTTCTAGCTGGCCCGTCTTCTAGCTGGCCCGTCTTCTAGCTGGCCCGTCTTCTAGCTGGCCCGTCTTCTAGCTAGACCGTCTTCTAGCTGGCCCGTCTTCCAGCTGGCCCGTCTTCTAGGTGGCCCGTCTTCTAGCTGGCCCGTATTCTAGCTGGCCCGTCTTCTAGCTGGCCCGTCTTCTAGCTGGCCCGTCTTCTAGGTGGCCCGTCTTCTAGCTGGCCCGTCTTCTAGCTGGCCCGTCTTCTAGCTGGCCCGTCTTCTAGCTGGCCCGTCTTCTAGCTGGCCCGTCTTCTAGCTGGCCCGTCTTCTAGCTGGCCCGTCTTCTAGCTGGCCCGTCTTCTAGCTGGCCCGTCTTCTAGCTGGCCCGTCTTCTAGCTGGCCCGTCTTCTAGCTGGCCCGTCTTCTAGCTGGCCCGTCTTCTAGATGGCCCGTCTTCTAGCTGGCCCGTCTTCTAGCTGGCCCGTCTTCCAGCTGGCCCGTCTTCTAGCTGGCCCGTCTTCTAGCTGGCCCGTCTTCTAGCTGGCCAGTCTTCTAGCTGGCCCGTCTTCTAGCTGGCCCGTCTTCTAGCTGGCCCGTCTTCTAGCTGGCCCGTCTTCTAGCTGGCCCGTCTTCTAGCTGGCCCGTCTTCCAGCTGGCCCGTCTTCTAGGTGGCCCGTCTTCTAGCTGGCCCGTCTTCTAGCTGGCCCGTCTTCTAGGTGGCCCGTCTTCTAGCTGGCCCGTCTTCCAGCTGGCCCGTCTTCTAGGTGGCCCGTCTTCTAGCTGGCCCGTCTTCTAGCTGGCCCGTCTTCTAGCTGGCCCGTCTTCTATCTGGCCCGTCTTCTAGGTGGCCCGTCTTCTAGCTGGCCCGTCTTCTGGCTGGCCCGTCTTCTAGGTGGCCCGTCTTCTAGCTGGCCCGTCTTCTAGCTGGCCCGTCTTCTAGGTGGCCCGTCTTCTAGCTGGCCCGTCTTCTAGCTGGCCCGTCTTCTAGCTGGCCCGTCTTCCAACTGGCCCGTCTTCTAGCTGGCCCGTCTTCCAGCTGGCCCGTCTTCTAGGTGGCCCGTCTTCTAGCTGGCCCGTCTTCTAGCTGGCCCGTCTTCTAGCTGGCCCGTCTTCTAGCTGGCCCGTCTTCTAGCTGGCCCGTCTTCTAGGTGGCCCGTCTTGTAGCTGGCCCGTCTTCTAGCTGGCCCGTCTTCCAGCTGGCCCGTCTTCTAGGTGGCCCGTCTTCTAGCTGGCCCGTCTTCTAGCTGGCCCGTCTTCTAGGTGGCCCGTCTTCTAGCTGGCCCGTCTTCTAGCTGGCCCGTCTTCTAGGTGGCCCGTCTTCTAGCTGGCCCGTCTTCTAGCTGGCCCGTCTTCTAGCTGGCCCATCTTCCAGCTGGCCCGTCTTCTAGCCGGCCCTTCTTCTAGCTGGCCCGTCTTCCAGCTGGCCCGTCTTCTAGGTGGCCCGTCGTCTAGCTGGCCCGTCTTCTAGCTGGCCCGTCTTCTAGCTGGCCCGTCTTCTAGCTGGCCCGTCTTCTAGCTGGCCCGTCTTCTAGCTGGCCCGTCTTCTAGCTGGCACGTCTTCTAGCTGGCCCGTCTTCTAGCTGGCCCGTCTTCTAGCTGGCCCGTCTTCTAGCTGGCCCGTCTTCCAGCTGGCCCGTCTTCTAGCTTGCCCGTCTTCTAGCTGGCCCGTCTTCTAGCTGGCCCGTCTTCTAGCTGGCCCGTCTTCTAGCTGGCCCGTCTTCTAGCTGGCCCGTCTTCTAGCTGGCCCGTCTTCTAGCTGGCCCGTCTTCTAGCTGGCCCGCCTTCCAGCTGGCCCGTCTTCTAGGTGGCCCGTCTTCTAGCTGGCCCGTCTTCTAGCTGGCCCGTCTTCTAGGTGGCTCGTCCTCTAGCTGGCCCGTCTTCTAGCTGGCCCGTCTTCCAGCTGGCCCGTCTTCTAGGTGGCCCGTCTTCTAGCTGGCCCGTTTTCTAGCTGGCCCGTCTTCTAGCTGGCCCGTCTTCTAGGTGGCCCGTCTTCTAGCTGGCCCGTCTTCTAGCTGGCCCGTCTTCTAGGTGGCCCGTCTTCTAGCTGGCCCGTCTTCTAGCTGGCCCGTCTTCTAGCTCGCCCGTCTTCTAGCTGGCCCGTCTTCCAGCTGGCCCGTCTTCTAGCTGGCCCGTCTTCTAGCTGGCCCGCCTTCCAGCTGGCCCGTCTTCTAGGTGGCCCGTCTTCTAGCTGGCCCGTCTTCTAGCTGACCCGTCTTCTAGCTGGCCCGTCTTCTAGCTGGCCCGTCTTCTAGCTGGCCCGTCTTCTAGCTGGCCCGTCTTCTAGCTGGCCCGTCTTCTAGCTGGCCCGTTTTTTAGCTGGCCCGTCTTCTAGCTGGCCCGTCTTCTAGCTGGCCCGTCTTCTAGCTGGCCCGTCTTCTAGGTGGCCCGTCTTCTAGCTGGCCCGTCTTCTAGCTAACCCGTCTTCTAGCTGGCCCGTCTTCTAGCTGGCCCGTCTTCTAGCTGGCCCGTTTTCTAGCTGGCCCGTTTTCGAGCTGGCCCGTTTTTTAGCTGGCCCGTTTTTTAGCTGGCCCGTTTTCTAGCTGGCCCGTCTTCTAGCTGGCCCGTCTTCTAGCTGGCCCGTCTTCTAGGTGGCCCGCCTTCTAGGTGGCCCGTCTTCTAGCTGGCCCGTCTTCTAGCTGGCCCGTCTTCCAGCTGGACCGTCTTCTAGCTGGCCCGTCTTCTAGGTGGCCCGTCTTCCAGCTGGCCCGTCTTCTAGGTGGACCGTCTTCTAGCTGGCCCGTCTTCTAGCTGGCCCGTCTTCTAGCTGGCCCGTCTTCTAGCTGGCCCGTCTTCTAGCTGGCCCGTCTTCTAGCTGGCCCGTCTTCTAGCTGGCCCGTCTTCTAGCTGGCCCGTCTTCTAGCTGGCCCGTCTTCTAGCTGGCCCGTCTTCTAGCTGGCCCGTCTTCTAGCTGGCCCGTCTTCTAGGTGGCCCGTCTTCTAGCTGGCCCGTCTTCTAGCTAACCCGTCTTCTAGCTGGCCCGTCTTCTAGCTTGCCCGTTTTCTAGCTGGCCCGTTTTCTAGCTGGCCCGTTTTTTAGCTGGCCCGTTTTTTAGCTGGCCCGTTTTCTAGCTGGCCCGTCTTCTAGCGGGGCCGTCTTCTAGCTGGCCCGTCTTCTAGCTGGCCCGTCTTCTAGCTGGCCCGTCTTCTAGCTGGCCCGTCTTCTAGCTGGCCCGTCTTCTAGCTGGCCCGTCTTCTAGCTGGCCCGTCTTCCAGCTGGCCCGTCTTCTAGGTGGCCCGTCTTCTAGGTGGCCCGTCTTCTAGCTGGCCCGTCTTCTAGGTGGCCCGTCTTCTAGCTGGCCCGTCTTCTAGCTGGCCCGTCTTCTAGGTGGCCCGTCTTCTAGCTGGCCCGTCTTCTAGCTGGCCCGTCTTCTAGGTGGCCCGTCTTCTAGCTGGCCCGTCTTCTAGCTGGCCCATCTTCTAGGTGGCCCGTCTTCTGGCTGGCCCGTCTTCTAGCTGGCCCGTCTTCTAGCTGGCCCGTCTTCCAGCTGGCCCGTCTTCTAGCTGGCCCGTCTTCTGGCTGGCCCGTCTTCCAGCTGGCCCGTCTTCTAGGTGGCCCGTCTTCTAGCTGGCCCGTCTTCTAGCTGGCCCGTCTTCTAGCTGGCCCGTCTTCTAGCTGGCCCGTCTTCTAGGTGGCCCGTCTTCTAGCTGGCCCGTCTTCTAGCTGGCCCGTCTTCTAGCTGGCCCGTCTTCTAGCTGGCCCGTCTTCTAGCTGGCCCGTCTTCTAGGTGGTCCGTCTTCTAGCTGGCCCGTCTTCTAGCTGGCCCGTCTTCTAGCTGGCCCGTCTTCCAGCTGGCCCGTCTTCTAGCTGGCCCGTCTTCTAGCTGGCCCGTCTTCTAGCTGGCCCGTCTTCTAGGTGGCCCGTCTTCTAGGTGGCCCGTCTTCCAGCTGGCCCGTCTTTTAGGTGGCCCGTCTTCTAGCTGGCCCGTTTTCTAGCTGGCCCGTCTTCTAGCTGGCCCGTCTTCAATCTGGCCCGTCTTCTAGGTGGCCCGTCTTCTAGCTGGCCCTTCTTCTAGCTGGCCCGTCTTCTAGCTGGCCCGTCTTCTAGCTGGCCCGTCTTCTAGCTGGCCCGTCTTCTAGGTGGCCCGTCTTCTAGCTGGCCCGTCTTCTAGCTGGCCCGTCTTCTAGCTGGCCCGTCTCCCAGCTGGCCCGTCATCTAGCTGGCCCGTCTTCTAGCTGGCCCGTCTTCCAGCTGGCCCGTCTTCTAGGTGGCCCGTCTTCTAGCTGGCCCGTCTTCTAGCTAACCCGTCTTCTAGCTGGCCCGTCTTCTAGCTGGCCCGTCTTCTAGCTGGCCCGTCTTCTAGCTGGCCCGTCTTCTAGGTGGCCCGTCTTCTAGGTGGCCCGTCTTCTAGCTGGCCCGTCTTCTAGCTGGCCCGTCTTCCAGCTGGCCCGTCTTCTAGGTGGCCCGTCTTCTAGCTGGCCCGTCTTCTAGATGGCCCGTCTTCTAGCTGGCCCGTCTTCTAGCTGGCCCGTCTTCTAGCTGGCCCGTCTTCTAGCTGGCCCGTCTTCTAGCTGGCCCGTCTTCTAGCTGGCCCGTCTTCTAGCTGGCCCGTCTTCTATGTGGCCCGTCTTCTAGCTGGCCCGTCTTCTAGCTAACCCGTCTTCTAGCTGGCCCGTCTTTTAGATGGCCCGTTTTCTAGCTGGCCCGTTTTCTAGCTGGCCCGTTTTTTAGCTGGCCCGTTTTTTAGCTGGCCCGTTTTCTAGCTGGCCCGTCTTCTAGCTGGCCCGTCTTCTAGCTGGCCCGTCTTCTAGCTGGCCCGTCTTCTAGCTGGCCCGTCTTCTAGCTGGCCCGTCTTCTAGCTGGCCCGTCTTCTAGCTGGCCCGTCTTCTAGCTGGCCCGTCTTCTAGCTGGCCCGTCTTATAGCTGGCCCGTCTTCCAGCTGGCCCGTCTTCTAGGTGGCCCGTCTTCTAGCTGGCCCGTCTTCTAGCTGGCCCGTCTTCTAGGTGGCCCGTCTTCTAGCTGGCCCGTCTTCTAGCTGGCCCGTCTTCTAGGTGGCCCGTCTTCTAGCTGGCCCGTCTTCTAGCTGGCCCGTCTTCTAGCTGGCCCGTCTTCTAGCTGGCCCGTCTTCTAGGTGGCCCGTCTTCCAGCTGGCCCGTCTTCTAGCTGGCACGTCTTCTAGCTGGCCCGTCTTCTAGCTGCCCCGTCTTCTAGCTGGCCCGTCTTCTAGCTGGCCCGTCTTCTAGCTGGCCCGTCTTCTAGCTGGCCACTCTTCTAGCTGGCCCGTCTTCTAGCTGGCCCGTCTTCCAGCTGGCCCGTCTTCTAGGTGGCCCGTCTTCTAGCTGGCCCGTCTTCTAGCTGGCCCGTCTTCTAGCTGGCCCGTCTTCTAGCTGGCCCGTCTTCCAGCTGGCCCGTCTTCTAGCTGGCCCGTCTTCTAGCTGGCCCGTCTTCTAGCTGGCCCGTCTTCTAGCTGGCCCGTCTTCTAGCTGGCCCGTCTTCTAGCTGGCCCGTCTTCCAGCTGGCCCGTCTTCTAGGTGGCCCGTCTTCTAGCTGGCCCGTCTTCTAGCTGGCCCGTCTTCTAGCTGGCCCGTCTTCCAGCTGGCCCGTCTTCTAGGTGGCCCGTCTTCTAGCTGGCCCGTCTCCTAGCTGGCCCGTCTTCTAGCTGGCCCGTCTTCTAGCTGGCCCGTCTTCCAGCTGGCCCGTCTTCTAGGTGGCCCGTCTTCTAGCTGGCCCGTCTTCTAGCTGGCCCGTCTTCTAGCTGGCTCGTCTTCTAGCCGGCCAGCTAGAAGACGGGCCCGTCTTCTAGCTGGCCCGTCTTCTAGCTGGCCCGTCTTCCAGCTGGCCCGTCTTCTAGCTGGCCCGTCTTCCAGCTGGCCCGTCTTCTAGGTGGCCCGTCTTCTAGCTGGCCCGTCTTCTAGCTGGCCCGTCTTCTAGCTGGCCCGTCTTCTAGCTGGCCCGTCTTCTAGCTGGCCCGTCTTCCAGCTGGCCCGTCTTCTAGCTGGCCCGTCTTCTAGCTGGCCCGTCTTCTAGCTGGCCCGTCTTCTAGCTGGCCCGTCTTCTAGCTGGCCCGTCTTCTCGCTGGCCCGTCTTCTCGCTGGCCCGTCTTCTAGCTGGCCCGTCTTCTAGCTGGCCCGTCTTCCAGCTGGCCCGTCTTCTAGCTGGCCCGTCTTCTAGCTGGCCCGTCTTCTAGCTGGCCCGTCTTCTAGCTGGCCCGTCTTCTAGCTGGCCCGTCTTCTAGCTGGCCCGTTTTTTAGCTGGCCCGTTTTCTAGCTGGCCCGTCTTCTAGCTGGCCCGTCTTCTAGCTGGCCCGTCTTCTAGCTGGCCCGTCTTCTAGCTGGCCCGTCTTCTAGGTGGCCCGTCTTCTAGCTGGCCCGTCTGCTAGCTGGCCCGTCTTCTAGCTGGCCCGTCTTCTAGCTGGCCCGTCTTCTAGCTGGCCCGTCTTCTAGCTGGCCCGTCTTCTAGCTGGCCGTCTTCTAGCTGGCCCGTCTTCTAGCTGGCCCGTCTTCTAGCTGGCCCGTCTTCTAGCTGGCCCGTCTTCTAGCTGGCCCGTCTTCTAGCTGGCCCGTCTTCTAGCTGGCCCGTCTTCTAGCTGGCCCGTCTTCCAGCTGGCCCGTCTTCTAGGTGGCCCGTCTTCTAGCTGGCCCGTCTTCTAGCTGGCCCGTCTTCTAGGTGGCCCGTCTTCTAGCTGGCCCGTCTTCTAGCTGGCCCGTCTTCTAGGTGGCCCGTCTTCTAGCTGGCCCGTCTTCTAGCTGGCCCGTCTTCTAGGTGGCCCGTCTTCTAGCTGGCCCGTCTTCTAGCTGGCCCGTCTTCTAGGTGGCCCGTCTTCTAGCTGGCCCGTCTTCTAGCTGGCCCGTCTTCTAGCTGGCCCGTCTTCCAGCTGGCCCGTCTTCTAGCTGGCCCGTCTTCTAGCTGGCCCGTCTTCCAGCTGGCCCGTCTTCTAGGTGGCCCGTCTTCTAGCTGGCCCGTCTTCTAGCTGGCCCGTCTTCTAGGTGGCCCGTCTTCTAGCTGGCCCGTCTTCTAGCTGGCCCGTCTTCTAGCTGGCCCGTCTTCTAGCTGGCCCGTCTTCTAGCTGGCCCGTCTTCTAGGTGGCCCGTCTTCTAGGTGGCCCGTCTTCTAGCTGGCCCGTCTTCTAGCTGGCCCGTCTTCTAGCTGGCCCGTCTTCTAGCTGGCCCGTCTTCTAGCTGGCCCGTCTTCTAGCTGGCCCGTCTTCTAGCTAGCCCGTCTTCCAGCTGGCCCGTCTTCTAGCTGGCCCGTCTTCTAGCTGGCCCGTCTTCTAGCTGGCCCGTCTTCTAGCTGGCCCGTCTTCTAGCTGGCCCGTCTTCTAGCTGGCCCGTCTTCTAGCTGGCCCGTCTTCTAGCTGGCCCGTCTTCCGGCTGGCCCGTTTTCCAGCTGGCCCGTCTTCTAGGTGGCCCGTCTTCTAGGTGGCCCGTTTTCTGCTGACTATAAAAATGTCCCGTCGCCCACTTCCCCGCAGGGTTTCTCAGCGGGTCCAGGACTGTGATCGACGTAGAAAGCCAGGGGATTGAGAAGGATAGAAAATTTTCACCGTAAAAATAAAGCTGTGACGTGGCACTGAGCCTGACGTCTTCTTTAGAGACGTCATGCCCATAGTCGCGTCGCAACTTCATTTTTGAGTCGCAAAATATATTGAAAAAGCATTGCCAAGCTCAATTTGTATACCTTAGAGATTGACTTCCCGAGTGCTCTAGGGGAAAGTAAATATACAGAAATTATTTCAAGAGCAAGGCCGATGGTTTCTAAACATTTAAAAGAACAGTGGGTCCTCAGGTAAAGAATCCATTTATTTGTTTAAATTAGATGCACAGCTGAAGATACAGGTGGTGCTTTGTTGTAATAAATACCACATTCAAAAAATAAAATAGAAAAGTATATGAAAACTTGTGTCACTTGCTGAAACAATGGTGGTAGCATGGTCGTTGCTTTCACATGACACATTTGGCGAACTAGGACCCTCCGCACTTGAAGCTGCGCTATGCAAGCCAAGTGTGTTGCAGTTAGCCGGAGCTTTTTTTATTCGCGACGTATAGTTTTGATTTGAAAGGAACGTGCACCAAGTATTCATAACTGAATTATACTTCATAAATAGAGTTCTATGTTTTTGTTTGTACCGGTAAGCACCAAAAATGAGCCCCTGGAGCGCTTTTCTCTGAAGCGGTGAAGACCTGAAAATCCCGAATTTAAGCTGCTCTTAAAAAAGTAAAAAAAAAAAAAAAGAACAGGAGCGCCTGCTTTGCGAAAATAAATCTTATACACATTTATTTTTTCTCGTTGACTGGAACGCAGCCGCACCGAACTGGCCGTGGAATTGTTCCTTGTGTTGCGCAGCTAAAGCACAATTTCTTCCAGCAATTAAGATGTTCAGTCGCTTCACTGTTGCTGCTTGCTTTGCGATCAAAGTTATGTTCCCCATCTATTTTATTATTTCCAGGCAGCAGGTGTAAAACAGTTGCTAGAATACTCTAAGAAACATTTTATTTTATACCAGAAACCGAGTCAATTTAGATTGTTCTACTAAAGACGCATTTAGGAGATCTACTGTGGAACCAGCCAAAGATCTGTAAGTAAAAGAGCTTTTCATCAAACGATCGACGTGCGGAGAGCCATGTTGGAACGCAGGTCTAAACCGTAGCTCCTATCGTACAGTGGCCAATATGACTGTCGGTTGTTTCCTCCCCGAGAGCGATTGCGCTTTGGGAAAAGGACTGAACAGTGTGAAAATATGACGGAAAGTACGTATATTTACAGTTTGGAATTTTAGCATTAAGAAAAGATGGTCGGTAAAATCGAAAAAAAAAAAGCTATCCTTTATTTTGCTGTTTAACTGTACTACGGTTCCTGGAAAAACTGTCCTCCAAGTGGCGCGCTGGGATGAGCACTAGAAGTTTTCGAGCACGCCACGGCGTAGCTCCGTACACTTGACACCTGCCGCAAGTCGCGGCTTTGACTGCACTCAAGTTGATCGAAAGCGATTTCTCTGCCCGTGAAGCATCACTTCCAGCTGAGTGAATATCGACTCTAGAAAGATTAATTCAAGATGACAATTGCAGCCGCACACGAACAGCACAAATAGAAAAAACAAACACTACAATAGAAATACTGGCTACGACGTGCCGTGCAGGAAAAACAAACGCATGGCTTGGAACCGGATTGGAGCGGCGTGATTTAGTGGCTTTCAAGTAATTACGGTATGATTCAGCGTTTACTAAGAAATTCATCACCTGAGCCGTTCAAAATACACTCAGAGGTATGACATTGCTGGAAAAAAATCAACATGCTGGGAATATTTTTTATTGCTTAGGCGGTCCCCGAGAAATTCCGTACGTTCAAAACAACCAGTATAAAAAAACGAAGACGCAACTTGGAAGTAGTGATTAGGTTAGTATGCTGCTGTATTGATGTTTGTACGTGTCGTGTATGTGTTTGCGCTCAATGCATGTTCAGTTGATACTTGTAGTAGGCGTAATGTGTCTATGTGTCTGTATAATAAAAGTTCCCGAAGCGCAATGGTGGCGTGAGCAAATGACAATATTTTTGTAGAACATCAATTGAGCGGTACCTAGCGCCACCTAGCCTAGCTACTTGCAATTACTCTGCTTGACCCTGCCATCTGGTGTCAAGCGATTCAACATTCTTTCACTCTTCGCTATAATTTCTAGTTACCATGCAACCGCGGCTTAGAGTTTGTTCTTCTGAGAGCGGCTTTTGGTTTCGCGGATTGGTTTGCCATTCCTACGTGATGTGCGGTTGACAAAGGAGTTGTGACTCCTGGAATAGCAAAGAGGCAAAGGTATGAAGTGCGCGAAGTAATTGGGTATTGGTTGTCTTTGTTTAACAGCGCAGAGCTTACTACGAGCAGATTGGGCGACTGCTTTCGAAGCGCATGCTTCTTTACCTGCGGGAGAAGGTGGCTTCGGAAATAAATGCAGTTGGCGGAAAGCTGGAGTTACGCTTTTATTTGCTGCTCCTCTCGCCCCACACAAAAGACGTAGCGTCCTCGTTAAGATTTATTGACATTGATTCGCTCGATTCTCGGTCACCCTAATGAGATACAGACGACGGAATACCTTCGCTCCTTTGCTTTCAGGGACGAAGGTTTCTCCCTTCCTGAAGAAATATATGTGTGAAGAGCGATTCTATTTTCTAAGAGTGCAATATGAAAATGGGTACATTGTGCAATATTTACAACCTATGACGGGAAGGAATGCAAGCTGCCTCGCTTTTTAAATCAAGATATGCCTGATATCCGAAGTCCATAGAACTATAAATGCGTCCGTGCATGTGTCTAAACATACTCCTCGTATCGCAGGGCATGTCAAAATAGTCAGAGGGACTGCCATGGCAACGTAAGAAAAAAATGAAAGCCGCTTACAACTCCCTGTAACGCCGAATTAGAGCGCAGCTCTTGAGGAGGAGGAGGAGGGAAGGGCACTGGGGTGGGGGTTAAACTAACCAGGGAGTGGGTCATGGACCTTGGGGGTCACGTGACCCCCAATGCCGATGACGTCATCACTGACGTCACTGATGACGTCATCAGTGACGATGGCGATGCGGGTACCGATGACGTCATTAGTGACGTCACTGATGACTTCACCAGTGATGATGACGATGACGATGCGAATGTCGGTGACGTCATCAGTGACGTCGCTGATGACGTCATCAGTGATGATGACGATGACGATGCGGATGCCGGTCACGACATCAGTGACGTCACTGATGACGTCATCAGTGATGATGACGATGACGATGCGGATGTCGGTAACGTCATCAGTGATGATGACGATGACGATGCGGATGCCGGTGACGTCATCAGTGATGATGACGATGACGATGTGGATGCCGGTGACGTCATCAGTGATGATGACGATGACGATGTGGATGCCGGTGACGTCATCAGTGATGATGACGATGACGATATGGATGCCGGTGACGTCATCAGTGATGATGACGATGACGATGTGGATGCCGGTGACGTCATCAGTGATGATGACGATGACGATGCGGATGCCGGTGACGTCATCAGTGATGATGACGATGACGATGTGGATGCCGGTGACGTCATCAGTGATGATGACGATGACGATGTGGATGCCGGTGACGTCATCAGTGATGATGACGATGACGATGTGGATGCCGGTGACGTCATCAGTGATGATGACGATGACGATGTGGATGCCGGTGACGTCATCAGTGATGATGACGATGACGATGTGGATGCTGGTGACGTCATTAGTGACGATGACGATGACGATGCGGATGCCGGTGACGTCATCAGTGACGATGACGATGTCGATGCCGGTGACGTCATCAGTGATGATGACGATGACGATGTGGATGCCGGTGACGTCATCAGTGAAGATGACGTCATCGGGGGGGTCACGCGACATCGGCGGGGGTCACGTGACCTCGGGGGGTCACGTGACCTCGAGGAGGGGGTCACGTGACCTCGAGGAGGGGGTCACGTGACCTCAGGGGAGTCACGTGACTTCGGGGGGTCACGTGACCTCGGGGGGGGGGGGGGTCACGTGACCCCCCACAAGGTCACGTGACCCCGGTGGGGGACTCGCGCGGTGCATTATGGGACATTTCCCATGATGCACCGCGCGGTTACGCCGACGGCGACGCCGCTCAAGCCGGGAACGGGCCCCTAAGAGCTGCGCTCTAAAACAGAGTACAGAAACACTCATTCAGAATTAAACCGACATATACTCATAGCTCACTATAAATGGAACACATAACTTCTGAGTGCTGCAGCCCACTCCCTCTGATCCGGCAAGGGTGTGTGCCCTACTACAATTATCATACGCCGATACTCTCTGTAGTGCATAGGCGTCTGAAAGAAAGTGATGACAATTAATATTCAATCCGAAATTTTTTTAGCTCCAAAAACGACTTTTGAATGTCTTCAAACGTATACATGAACTTACGCATAAATTCAAACACGTACGCCTGAGTTTACGAAAACATAAACTAAGGAATACAGTCAAACCTCATTATATCGGATATATACGGAACACGGATATATAGAATTATTGCTTCTATCGAATCGCTGTCGAACTATCATAAGAATTACATGCATTTTATATTTTTTATAGCAAACTCGGTCCGTTAAAAAATGAATATATCGAACTCCGCAGCGCCTGAAAGCTGCGCTCCGGAGACAGGTGGCAGGCTTTCCCACAGCACATCGGAGGATACTGCGGGCTTTCCCGCAACACATCGTAGGATAGCGGTGGCGCAGCAGGCGTTTGCGACTTTCAGTCAAAGATGTAACTCGGCATATTCCCCTCACCTTCACCTTGTATTTGTGGCAATAAAAACGCCTTTTGAATTTGAATCTCAATCGTATCGCCAGCATCGCTCTTTTCTTGCCCTGTGCGTGGCACCCGCAGTTTCGTTCCTCCGGGTTCGTTCCTCCGGCGTGGCGTCAACCGCATTGGCGTACTGATGGCAACAAACGTAGAGAAACGTTCATCGCTGACGTTTGCGAGGAAGCTTGAGATTATCTGCCGCGTTGAAAAAGGAGAAACGAAGTCCAGCGTTTTCGAAGCGTACTACACAGCGCGAAGCACTTTGAGCACGCTGCTGAAGACGTAAGGCGACATCAAATCGAAGGCTGAACAAAGCAAACACTCCGGCGCACGCCGTGTTCGGACACCGGCCTTCGTAAAGGTGGAAAGATCACTTCACATGTGGTTTATGGACGCAAGGGCTCGGAACATTCCGGCGTCGGGGCCGATGCTTCAACAGAAAGCAAAGGACTTCGCGTATATCCATTACGCACAAAACGTCTCCGCAAGTAGTGGGCGGCTGCAACGCTTCAAAGCCTGTTACGACATTGTCGGGAAGACGGTCTCGCTTTTACGCTGCTACTGCAGTGCAAACGACGTTAGTGGTCTGGCGCTGGTGGACCGCTTGGAGACAGTGGAGCGGGCCGTAATAAGGCATGCGGTCAACTCCATGCAGCAATCTACGCTGCGGCAGTTTTTTTCGCCGTAATAAATAGTTCACCTTAACGCTTCACGTGAGTAGTTATTTTTTGCCGCTAGCCTTTTAGTGATTAAATCGCGCTGTACTTTGACTTTTTTTGTGTGTGATTTTTTATATCAAACTATTTCATGTTCGTCGCAGTGTTCGATATAACGAGGTTCGACTGTATATCCACATACGTGAATGCGCAGTACATTGCAATTTTTTCAAACGTCACAGGAGCGCGATTGCCGAGCCGGACAATGCCTTTTCGCGGAGCCCTACAGCGAGATCAGCTAGAGTAGGGAGTAAAGGAGTTTTGGAGATTTCTGTTGTGCTGTCCTTTTGATCCACACTCTCGAGGGTTAAAATATTGTCTGGAGTAAAGGCTCGTTTATAGGGGGCCTCCACTGAACGCCATATATGAGGGCGCTGTTTAGAGCGCATGCTCAAAATGAGCTCACACTAATAGAGTGCTAAGGCCGGCAATCTTGATGGTGAAAATGCACGTTTCAAAATAACTCTGGAAGCTTTACATCAGCACGCGCTCTGCAGTCGCGCACACAGCCATGGCCGACAGTGAATATTCCCTATTAGAGGCGAGATGTTTTGAAGGCGCCCTCCCGTGATTCCTTCTCGTGACGTCATTACCTTGCGAACAACAAGTTCGATGGTGTTTCTAATGAGAATGGTGGAAGCTTCAACTCATTGCGCTCTGAAACCAACACTACCAACACCGTCAAAATTGAAGTTCTTACGTTACTCTTATTTCTGTCGATGAGAAAACCAGGGTAGGGCGGCTGCTTGCGTTACCTAGCCAAAGCTATGACGAGCACGCCCGCACGCGGTGCATCTTGGTTAACGCTGCCGACGCGAATATAGAACATGTGATCTTCCGGCAGCTGGAGTGGTTGGAACGCGCTGGCGGCCAGGGTGGTAAAGGTGGGTGAGAAGGAGTGGCAAATTCTGTGTGCCGACATCTGGGGTCCCGAGTAAAGATCGCGAAAGAGCGCGACAGAACACGAAAGATCGAAACCAGTGTTGCCAACTGAAGGACGACAGTCGCAATGGTAATCGCGGAGAGTGAAAACTCAGCAAATAAACAGCGACAATTTAACGTTGTAAACAAACTTTCGAGATATTCTAACGCTTATAAAAAGCAACATGCTCATTACGCTTCATTATCCTCCCTTCTGCCGAAATCTCGGAAATCTTTTGGTTACGCGGTTTCGTACTCCCAGGGCGCACCTATTAAAACCACACCGCGAAGCTTCTTATCCGGTTTAGTTTTGCGTTGATTCGAAGCCGTACACTTCCTCGCTAAGCAAAAAGAAAGCCTCGAAAGAACCGCGAATACCTTTCCACCGGTAAGTACGTGAATTGTTGAAGTTCGTGAAACAGCTGCAATGATATTATATTCGTGAAATCGAAGGCAGTTGGTAACCATGTGTGGGACACCAAAGGTCTGTATCCATGTTCCGCCGCTTGCGGCAGTCAGAATGCATGGGAAAATGGCGGACCTTTTCCTCAAGAGTTAGTATATATGATCTATATGCTGGCGGCAGAGACTCACACAGGCCGCTCTGCTGCGTCGGACCATAAAGTGCCCCGCCTTCGCTGACGTAACGTCGCGATGCCACGCACGCTTGCGCGCCACAGAGCTACAGTCCTTCCCGCTGGCGGCGCCGCAGAGCTCCATGATCCGGCGTTGACCGTCCCACCGGTTGACACTCCAGTGATAGATATATTTAAAAAAAAATCCAAAAGTTCGATATATATACGTTCATGCACAAGAGCACGCACGCCTACACATAGCATCTGTCAAGAGCACGTAACACACCCACAGTCGACACAAATTAGGAAAAATACCCACACATGCCCTCGGGAGCTTAGAAAGACAATCGTGAAAATGCATGAAAACACATACACAGGCGCAAATCCACATCAGTTTTATAGAAAAGCCATTTGCGTCACTTTGACAAGCCTCCTCACAGCCCTTATCGATTAAATGAGGAGAAAACGTCTACACTTACCGTGCCTTCGAATCTCACCCACGCGTCCACCACGGGTTCCGACACGAAAGACGAGGTTGTTTAACGCTGCATTGCGCTAACGCAAACTCTGGCACGAAAGTCCGAAGGCACCCACGCAGAGCCGGAGGGGTGGGCAATGACCCTCTGGTCGAGCAATTCCTCGGAATCAAACGCGCCGCCAAATATTTTGATTTTTTTTCTCGTTCGCAATTGCTTCTTTTATTCAAGAAAGGGCAAGGCAGGAGGATGAACAGAAAATGTTGTCGACGGGGATCAATCTTCTACGGACGCCCACCTTGTTCACACAAACTGTTTAAACTCAGAAGAAAAAAAAACACACAACGCGACAACCCCCAAAAAATAATAAAAGCGAATAAAACGGTGATTAAATGTAAGGCGAAGAAAAGAAAACAAGGTTAGTGTCATTGCTCTCTCCTCGTCCCATACAAAGTAACGAATTTATCGAGTTTTATATAAATACGTATATATTGGTTTCATTTTTGGTTTGGTGTCCTCGCCAAGATACGCTCGGCCTATCTGGAATTTTGTGCAGATGGGCTCAACGGAGCCCCGGGCTATCCTTACCTGTGACTGAAAAAAGGACGATGGCTTCAATTATAAAAGATTGACAGCGTACAATAATATTGCGCAGTGTGACAGGTTAACTTGTAGGTGTTTGTTGCCCTTTTCGTCTTCAAAGGGACACCTTGTATTCACTGCTCAATACCTAACTTGTGCCAAGACTAAAAAATAACAATAACGCTGCTAAACGCTGTGCGTGCTTGGTCAACTGAGTATTATTCACAGTCCTATTGAGCAAGTAGAGATACGCTTTTGCAATATTTCAAACTAGATAACCTAGCTAACGTTTTAGATGTTAATTTGTACGAAACTATCCAATACTGAAGTTGCAGGCGGTGTTGAGAATCACTTCATCGTGTCTTATCTATAAAGGTAGCCTTTGTGTCTAACTTTTTTAGCTTTTCATAAAGCTTGAAAATCTCGCTTTAGATATAGAAGAATTCCAGGTGACTACCCGCTGACAAAATGCAATGCTACTGCGCTTGGCCATGTGTTGTTCTTGATGTTGTTGTTTTTGTTGTTCAAGCGCTTTCTTTAATGTTCGAAACAATTAGACACATGAAGACTACCTTGATGAAAATGACACGGTGGGGGGTTTCTCAACGCGATCCACAACGTTCATTTGAGAGTTCGCACACAGATTAATATTTCTAAAGTTAGCTAATTAGCTTGTACTAATAGCTGCTTGGATCATCGAAAAAAAGAATCTTGATTCCTATAATAGGGCTGTGAACAATACTGCGTTGGTTCGACACGAGTAGTATGCACCAGTTTCTGTTCAGTTTTGGCAGAAGTTAGCTGAAACATCCTGGACAGTGTCACTGCAAACGCACGTTTTCTTTCCTAGATTCATGCACAAATGCTCATGACCCGTACTTAAAAATAGTGCTCACTTGCTAATGTTCCACTTGGGAAAGAAGACACATGTATAAAACTGTTTTTAAGAAAGCAAAGCCACAGCTTCTGCAGTGCAAGTTTCCCTAATGTAAACATTCATCCGAATCAGTATTCACGACGTTTGCTGTGGCCTGCTGGCAAATGTAATAAAAGAAATGTACCGTTTAAAGTACGCAATAACTGAAGCTAATACATATATTAAACTTCATCAGTGTGTCCAACCGGCACAGCATCACCCATCTATACTTCCGAACAAACTTCAGTTAAAAGTTACTTGATCATTGTAATTTACCTCCTTTTACTTGCGTGTATTACTGCTATTTTGAATGAGGAACTGCGGTTGCATGATTACAAAAACAATTAGTTTTTGTAATCATTTTTTACAATTACAAATTTTACAATTACAAATTACAAATTACAAATTTGTAATTTCTAATAACAAAACAATTAGTTTTTGTATGGTGATGCTTTCAATTTACAATGCTTTGTATGATCACGGCTGTTTCTCCTTATATCAGCAACCTTGAATTATAAGCCGTTTTTACACGTATGCTTACCGGTTGATTCATAACTTTGAGTCTGAGATAAAACGGAATTGCTAAATTTAGCATCATTTACTCATTTAACCTAAAATAATTAGGCTAATTTTACCATTAATACAGGAATCTATAGGTCCATGGGACATATGCAGAAGTAATTACACAGCATGAATTCTTAAAATTTTACTTTTAAAATCGACAAAAAATCGCATTGAGAGTGCTATTGGCTTATTTAATGTCACTACAGTAGTTTCGAAATATTATCTCGCTAATATAGTTTTACCTGTACTTCTAAACTCTAATGAAGGTATAAAGAAAAAAATGCCCAATAATATCGAGCCGCTAAATATTATTGTTTCTTATTTTTAAATCACTGTAATCTCGTGTGTGTGTGTTTTTTTGTTTTTTTTTAGTTTAATTACGGTACAGTATTTTTTCTTGATTTTATGGCCGCTGGGGCCTGCACACCCATCCGTAGTGGCAGACTTTGGCGATGCACTGTTTTTTTTCACGAATCTGGAAACACAGAGCTAAAGCTATGTATACGGCTCAATAACAGTTTCTGTATTTTAAA
Source organism: Ixodes scapularis (assembly GCF_016920785.2). NCBI lineage: Eukaryota > Metazoa > Arthropoda > Arachnida > Ixodida > Ixodidae > Ixodes > Ixodes scapularis. The sequence continues at coordinate 87,915,412 of NW_024609868.1, read as the reverse complement.
ACGAACGCTTCAGTTCAGAACAAACAGAAAACTTTCGACTTTATCAAGCTTCTATGACCGTGAGACAAGCCTCTCCTGACATCTGCGTCTAAACATGGTTCGAGACGTCTCAGGTCGCAAAATTGAAAGCACGCGTAGTTCTCACGATGCCGTAAAGAAGCGCAACAACACCGACCTTGGCGTAAGCAGCGGGCGCAGCACGGTGAACCTAACGAGAGTGTCGTTTCGGTTCGTTTACGCCACTGCATGCCAGCGGGCGCATAAAATGCAATCGCGCACATAAAGAAAAAAATAAAACAGCGGACATTCGTAGGCGGGGGCGGGCGCCGAAATAAAGGCAACAAGATCGTAACGAACTCAGAACTCTGTGCACACACGACCGCGCCGTCTTCGGTGGCAATGAGATTCCCTTCTACTCTTCCTCCAGAAACTATTTTGTTTTTATTGTTTTTTTTTTCTTTTCTCTTAATCTTTGACTTGTTTTGTGGAATGCAAGAAACGAGTGGCCATCGTGTGACCGCCTCGTCTGGGCTTGCCTGACTGGCGCTCGCTCGCCAATCAAGAGGTTTCGTTGCGACAGGGGTGTGGGCGAGCAACTCCGCTTTAACTAATCACGAACCGCGCCAGTTGCTACCATGCCATTCCAACCAATCCGGCACTGCCAACGTACCACATGACCGCGCGTCCCGCGACTTTCCTGAGTCCCTCCCGAAGATCACGTGACGCTCACGCTGCATTAGACTGGCTTCGATGCCTCGTCGCGTCTTTTGCGGTTCGTCGGCTAGCGAATTGGAGTATAACCCTTGGCGACTGTGGCAGGCTCGGCCGGCGAAAGAGCCGGCAAAAGGATCTATGGCACGACGGGGGCTTCGTTCCCGGACCGGAGGCCTTTGTTAGCCTGTCGGCCGGCGAAGCCCTACAGAAGCCACCGAAGCGGTGATCGCTTCCATTCCAGCCAGGGGAGGGCGGGGAGGCGAGAGGACAGCTCGGGCTTTGGACGACTGGGGTCTGCAGTACCTGACCGCCTCTTGTCGAAGGGCTTCGCTCGGTCGTGACTCCTAACAATGAGTGTTTGGTCACAGAACGTGCTGGGCGTCTGTGGAGGACATCGGCTGCGCTGGCTGATTACTGTAGAGGTGGTCACTTGTGCCAGGACGGCAAGTAAGGCTAGGGTCAGCGGACGAGAACAGGTCTCTTTTTTTTTTTTTTTCAAATTTTCGAAGGTATATGAACGGATGCGTTTTTAAAAGCAAGTCCATTTTTGTTCTCTTTTTTCGCTCGTTTGTTTATATCTATAATACAAATGTAAGACAGAAGGCCGTTTATTTTATTTATTTTTTAATAAGGATTTGGCGTATTCTGAGCGAGGGACTTTTTTTTGTGCAAGAACTGATCCTTTAAAGAGCTTAAATGCTTTTTTTGTGTGTGTGTGTGTGTTTTTTTTTTTTTTTTTTTTGCCACTGATATATTTAATAACAAGTTACATCCAGTTTGTAATAAGACTATCTCGTTTTTGAGCGCTGATAACGATCAGCATCGCTGAAATAAATTGATGGATTGTTGATACGTTAGATATTTGATCGAGGGAATATCTTAATTTAGCTATCTTTGAGATGTGCTGGGTGTCTGTGCATTTCGCTGATGTCCGTTTGCTGCCACGTTTGCTTGTAGGAATCAAGAGTGGCGTTGGTAGAGTCGCAAACACACTCTTATTCCTATCGCTGCCCCTCTTTTCCTGTAGTAGAGGCTTGATTCATTGATTGATTATCTGGCCTGCATAATAACAACTCGGGGGCCTTTTTCGTAAATCACATAAATATATACGTAAATAAACAATCATATATTGTATACAGAGAGCATGACAAATAAACAAAGACTGAAGGTAAAAACGACATACACTAAAAGCGTGTATTGTTTTTACCCGCAGTTTCCTGGTTTATGTCGTGCTTAATATTTCACCAGCTCGTTTGCTCCCTTACATTCAGATCATATACGGACACAAGCGCATAATGGTCGTGTTTTTTTGTTTTTTTTTTAAGGGTGACAGCGAAAAATGGCAGTGTTAGAAAACTGCGTGTTAAAAATATCCCGAGGTTTTATATGGCAACATATTGCGATGCAAGGGCGGCTAAAATAACATATGTGCTAACCTGGAAGCAAATTCATACAACGGCAGAATGGGTAGGACTGTTTATTAAACCAAAAAATAATTTGAACATATATATGTCGTAATAAATAACCATTCGATTGCATAAAGCCTTCAAGGGCAGCTTGACAATATTTAAATTAAAGGTTCATAATATCAATTTCTGCGAAACATGTCCGTCGCAGCTGAGACGTAGAAATCAATGCTGTATATTGTCTGGGAGAGCTAATGTTCCCTGTTGAAGAACCCTTCCTCAACTCACGTGCCGGGAGACCTGGTGATGTGGTGTGGGCCCCCATCAGAATACATGGCAACTAAGTTTCCACTCAAGTATATCGTACCTTATCGTGTCACTAGATAATTGACACCCGTGACACCCGCCACTACCTGCTGGCCGCTCTCGACAAAATAATAGTCGAGGGAATCGACTAAAGAAATATGTTTCCGCACCATCAGTCCCATTCGGACAACGACCATCCAGCTGCTTCCTATCATGAATAATACTCAAAGACAACTTTATATGGCAATATGTATGTACCCTAAATGGCAATATGTATGTACCATCAATGGCAATATATATGTACTTTATATCTCAATATGTATGTGTCATCAAAAAGCAAGAGAAATCATAATGTGGTCCAAATAAGAGATTATCCTGGTTACTCATTTTACTCAAGTAAAATTGCCAACAAGTTTGCAGTGCATTTTAAATCCTGTTTTTTGTCTGCGGAAGTCACTGATGGGCAGCAGGACGTGCCAAGGCATATTAGATTCTTTTTCTTTTACCCCATTTCACAAAATTGAAATTAATGAAAGCATTTTTAAAATGAAACCTAAGCTGTCTTGTGGTACAGATGGCATTCTCAGTTTTATTGTGAAATGGTGTGCAGAGCTTTTCCATCCTGTCTTATTACACTTATTCAATTTATCCCTTCGTTCAGGAATATTTCCGTCTATCTTAAAAAAGCACCACAGTTGTTCCGATTCATAAATCAGGTGATCCTATTATTGTAAAGAACTACCGTCCTATTTCATTGTTGTACAGTTTTTCCAAGGTTTTTGAGGTGGTAATACACAAAAGTTTGTATTGTAGTACAGATTTTTGAAAGGCAAGTCAGTTCAATCAAATCTCTGCTCTTTTTTATATTCTACTGTTTTATTTTTTTTGTGACCATACACAAGTCGATGCAGTATATTTCGATATGACGAAGGCATTCAATAAGGTTGATCATCATACTCTTCTTACCAAACTACACAGTTATGGTTTGTGTCCGACGTACTGGCATTGGTTTAAACGTTATCTCTTACGTCGTGGAAATTATGTTCGTGGGTCAGGGCTCATGTCTGATAACATTTTGTCTCCTTCTGGTGTGCCCAAAGAAAGCAACTTCGGTCCACTTTTAGTCTTGATTTTTGTGAACGACATCTCCCATAGCGAGGAAAACTATGAAGTATTACTATTTGCCGACGACATCAAACTGTTTCACTTTGTTCGTTCATACTGGGAGTGCAAACGTCTTCAGGATAATGCGTTGGCAATTTCAAGGTGTTTTTCAATGAACCATCTTTTGCTTAATGAGCGAAACGACAAAAATAATGTCCCTGACTAGAAAGCGAGATTCGCTTGTTCCCTTACACAATAGACAGCAGTGTCATCTCCCGAGTGTCCGTCATTCGTGATCTTGGAATTTTTGTTGATTCATCTTCAGATTTTAGTAATCATGTTTCAGCTATATGTAATGCCTCTCTCAGGAGTCTTGGGGTGATACCTTGTTTTACGAGGCAATTTTCTTCGCCTGGTTGTCTAGTGCGTTTATTTCGCTGCATAGTGCGTACAAAGCTGCGGTTTGCTTCAATTGTTTGGAATTGTATCCACCACAGCGCGTCATGCTCTATTGAGCGTGTTCAAGTTTCAAAGACGCTTCATAGGCATAATCTATGACAGTCATTTCGGGAGCAAGTGTTACTACCACTATAATGTACTACTTCAAAAAACTAGGGTAGCGCACCTTAATTGATAGAAGGCGTTTACATGAGTTTATGTTTTTGCATAAGGTTGTAAAAAGAAGTATTGATTCATCACTTTTGCTAAGCGCTGTTGGGTTCCATGTTCCCCTCTACACTCTAAAAAATGTCCTTAAGTCTTCTTTCCCGCAAAACACTCGGAGAGCCAATCACCGCAACCTTCGAAGGCAGCTCAGCGAATGACGATGCCGAAACATATGTTTAGACCAAAATCGCAGACTGAGTTGTTACATTAAGCAATGCAAGCCTGACGTTTTGCATTGCTTAATGTCACAACTCAGACTGCGTTTTTCGGTCTAAATATATGTTTCGACATTGTCATTCGCTGAGCTGCCTCCGTTAGTTGCGGTGATTGGCTCTCCGAGTGTTGCGCGTGAAAGCAGACGCACAGACTTTTTTTTAGAGTAGTCGGTTTCAGAGCCCATCCTACCCCTGACTTTATATAATATGTCTCCCTTAACAAGAATGCAACTGGAGTTTAACAGGATTGACCAATCTGCTATAGACATTTTTAGTGACGTGACAACTTTTCGACGTAAAGTGGAGTCGATAATTTGTGCATAATTTTGGATCTATGTGGCTGTCTACATTTCATTTCCAATGACGTACTGTGTACCACTATTTAGGCTATGTACTGTTTGTGGACACAACAAAAATAAAGATTATTACTGTTATTATATTTTGAGGTAGGTAAGTGCTTGTTTAGGTGCCGATGAAAGATGGCACGCGCACGCCTCCTCTCTTTGTAAATGCCACAAAGCTAACAGCCATAAGGAACTTCGCTTTAATTGCGAAACTTTCTTTATGCAGTAGTCTCCACTAAATACCTACCTCCACCCGTCTCCCCCTCCCCTCTCCCCTCTCACCCCCAACACCATTTTGACTACACGTCATCATGGGCCTCCAGGGCGCCGGAATAAAGGTGAGGAGGGGGGGGGGGGCAGTGATGGAAATGTGTCTATACTTCGTTTCAGCTTCGGTCCGAGCGCTGCCGATGTTTTGAGCCGAAGGGTCAAGCAAACAACGCAAAAAACGCAGCGTCATGGCGTGCTTCCTTCGCTTGAGAGGACTAGCCGGCTGAGGAGCACGCACAGAGAGACGACGAATACCGGCTGGTCCTATCAACTGCAGAAAGCACGCCATGACGTTGTGCCTCTTTCTTTGTTTGATTGGTCCTCCGGCTCATAGCATCGGCCGCGCTCGGACCTAAGGTGAAACGAAGTATAGTGACTATTGTGCCTCTCGGAGACTACCATCATAAAAAGTCCGAGGACACATTAGCACTTATGGGTTGTGAACGCGAAAGCATGAATGTCGTTCCTTCGCTCCCTTAGTGCGTCCGCGGCGTCGTGCTGTGGACGGCCACGTTTCGCAACTGCCGAGGTAGCGGCTGACGGCCGAGAGCGCGCTCTCGTGAAGTGGCCGCGCCACGCTGAGCTCGGCCGTGCACCCACTTCGGGGTTTGCCCGAGCGGGCTGTGCGGCCAGGCCCGCACCGCCGCATCTCTTACCGGCGGCGGGGTCGCTGTGTGCACTGCGCTGCCACAGAAAAGGCTTCTCGGGTGTCGTTTTTTTTGTTTTTTTTAACGACGCCGCGCAAGAGGTAATGGTAGCCTCGTTTCTTAATGACGCGCGCAAGCCAATGAGAGCCTATCCCTCCGATTTTTGCTACAGACGACAGGCTTCGCTCCATTGGGACAGGGGAAAGTGACGTTCGGCGCGCCTTCAAAGCTGATGACGTCGGTTCGCTCCATGGAACCCCCCCCCCCCCCCAGTTAATGCTTTCGCATTAAAAACGAAGGCAGGAGTCCAAAGCTCCCATTAATTTTGTTCTTCTTATACTCAGCAGCTTAGATGTTCGAATTAGTTTATAATACGAGGCTCCTTTAAGTGTGTTTCATTCCCCGGGTGTTCGCAAAAACATGTTTTTTTCTGCAGGTGCATTGCGTGCAGAACATAAACAGACTGGGTATATTAAATCTAAAATCAAGTTTTATAAAGATGAGGTCATGCAAACTACAAACATTGAAAATTTAATTTACCTCTCATAACATATAAAAACGTGATTTTCCTTCAGCTTATGTCCCCTTAGATTTTCAACTCATTGCCCGCGAGATGTGCAAAAATAACTGCAGCTTAAACACTATTCGCAAAATCGTTAAGCCTTTATCAATCGAATAGACTCGCGAGACAGTAAAAGAATAAAAGCTTCGCACTTATTTCTCGTTATGTCACCTTCATCTGGCGTACGCGAGAGCTACTACCCATTAATCCAGCTTACTCCCGAATATTTTCTCGTATAAAAAGGTAACCGACTATATTCGAGCGCGTGACAGGTTTCCCGCATTATTTATAAAGATCGCTAAGCTAAGCTGAGAGTGCAGTGGGAGCTACGCGCTTTCGGACCAATCGAGCGCCTCCCTTTTATCACCCGACTCCGCTCGCAGCGCGAGAGAATGGGCGGAAGCGCGATCACGTGACGATAGATCGACGTATGACTGGTTTAAACAAGCACGCATCTTCCACCGCACTGTCAGCTCAGGGGGGTGGGGGGCGGAACATAGGGCGACGCGCTTTGCTTTTAACAAAGGGACTCCATGTTTGAGCCCGTGGTTCATTGACGCGCCGGTGCTAGCGCGTCTCATAGGATTTTTGTTTTGTTTTTTTGCATGAAGGATATTTAGAAGGCAACACCGGTCGACCCTTAAATTGAGTTCGCGTAGCTCCTTCCTTTATTCGAGACGAGGCGATGCAAGTGGGCGAGCTCAAGAGGGGCTTAACTTGGCCGGTGCCGCGTCGAGTAATATGGACTTTGACGGATATACTCGAACTGCGATTGCCCCAAATTAGATTGAGAAGGATGCGACCCGGGAAATAAGCCGACCGAACAGACGTGTCGGTGAAACATAAAATACGTTGTTGTTATTGATTGTTTTGGTTTAAGTTGATAACGTTTTACTTGAGGAAAAGAGACCAGCAAAAAGGAATTTTCTGTCGCTGATTTGTTTTTTTTTTTTGTCAAAAAGGGGCAGGGAAAAGCTCTGGGCCGAAATGAATTCTCTCTAGCAATGTCTTTAGCTGTCTATTTAGTTATTTCTTTTCTAGGGGGACGGCTATGCGCATGAGCGTGCTTCTTTCTAGTACCTGTCATTTGCAGAGGGCTCATTAAACTGAACATCCTTTGCATCGACGAAGATCGCACTCCTTCAGGTATTTTACAAAGACGTCAAAGCTTTTGCCTGAAGCACGCTGATTGCTTCTTCAAAAGGCGTTATTGTTTGGACCTTTCGCATTTCGTCGTAAAGTCGGACGAAAGATCAGCGAGTTTTGTGTGTGTGTGTGTTTACAGTTTTAGGTTGTGTTTTTGGCACGGTATGGCTTTAAGGAATATTGTGCGAGTAAATCTGGTACCTTATTCGAGAAAACTTTTAATTGCTGTTAACGTCCCGGGATAGTTCTGACGCTGAAGAAAGCTTGAAAAACTGTGGCTAAACGATGTTAATTAACTTAAAAGCGGTTGAAGAAATCGGCACCTACAGCAACCAAGCTGTGACGTGTTCCTTTTAAAGACAGTTTGGTTTTGGAAAATCTTAAAATGGAGGACTTGTAAAAAACAAAACAAAACTAACGTCGTCAAAATTTTTGTGGTGAACTGAACGAAAAACGAGGGCCGTGCGAATTTCCAGCAGCGACCCGAAACCATGCTTCAAGTGTCAACACAATTTATACCAGCTAAAATTAAACTGAACGAGATGGAGAGCTCTACGACGGAATATAAATTTAACTACTTAACGACTACATGGACAATGATGTTATTTCTTTTATTACTTTTCGGGTAGGTTGTTTGATATAAATACTTAACGATGTTCTAAGAGTCGGCTGAAGGCACACATTCACGGCTCTATTTTTTGTTCACCTAATTTTTTCGCATGGCGCGTCAGCTATAAATGCACTGCATACTTTCCGCTGTTTATTTATGTCCAAAATCGGCGGATGTATTTCAGCGTTTACTTTTTTCCAAATTGTTATTGCGTTTCGGTGAATCCTCTCGTGCTGTCGCTAAAAACGGCTTTTACCGACGGAACAAATCCCAGATACAAACGAACAATCAGGACGAGAAATGGTGCAACTTTTACTTACATCTGATAGACAATGTACTTCAGACTTTATTATTGTAATATATGCATGCAGGCACTCCAATGCTCGGCCTCATGGCGTTCGTCATGCTTCTGTACGTCTTATATTGTCACTGAACCGATCAAAAAAAGAAAAGGCCCAGTGCCTTGAGCTTCTGACGCTGCTTGATTGGTACAAATTTCGTCGTAGCGTCGGCTGCGTCCAGACGTAAGCTGAAACAAACAAAAATAATCGAACACCAATATCAGCCCTCACGCCCAGGAAACGCGTTGACCCTAACAATGTGGAGCGCAAGTTCGTCTGCTTTGTTTTGCTGGGGTTGTGGTAACGTCAGAAAGGCGCCGAGCTCTGATTGGCTCTGATTGGAGGATAGTGGGTAGACCTCAAAGCAAGCTGCCTTGGGGTGTACCCACTATCCTTCAATCGGAGCCAATCAGAGCTGGGTGTCCTGGCGTCACCACAACCCCTGCGAAAGAAGCTGACGAACTTGAGCTCCGTTTATGAAAGACACTTAAAACTAGTGACGGTGCAAAACTTTTCTTGAAACAAGTTTCGAACCCAAAATAGTGGTTTCGGAAAATTTCTGAAAAAAGGCCGAACATCGGCGTTTTTCGAGTAGGTTCGGATAGTTTCGGAACTGTCAAACCTTTGAAACAACCGCAATTTCGTCCAAAAAGTTTCGGAATCTTTCTAAACAGTCCGAAACCGAACCTCTGGTGTTTCGTCCCATCACTGCTTCAAACCATCCAACTTGGGTTCATATAGAAAAAGGGCAACCTTCAGCGGGGCCACCTACGTAAGGGCATAATGAAGCCAAACTTTCGGGGCCACAAACTAATGGGAAGTAGATAGCACTAATAAAAAAAAAACAAAAAAAAAAACATCTCGGTTACTAATAAGAGACCTTGGGAGACCTATGCAGACGGTCTGCTCGAAACGACGGCAGTAAATAAAAAATAAGAAAGAAAGAACGGGGTTGACGAACGTTTACATGTAACTTTTCCTGTGAAAAGGAACGAAAAGCTGCCAATTGTAACAAAACATTTAATACCCGTTTTTTTTGTGTTTTTTTCTTAAAGGGGGAGGGGGTAGATTTTGTATTTTCGACACCGGCAAATGTCTCGTTGTGTTTTTCAGTTAAAACCGGGAAGTATACGACTTAGTTATATGTCAGTGAAACCATCTTCGATTTTGTTATCCAGAGGTAAAGTCAACCCTTTTGTACATTTGTATAACTAATTCACTAAGCGATGCACGTTTTCACTTTAAGTTAAGGGGTCTCCAAACAGGATACTACGAAACGCACGACTCCGACAAATCGTGCGGCGCTCTGCTTCCGGCCGCCGGGGGGAAATTTCCCCCTGTCAAATCTGCCGGGGGGGAAACTTCCTCCCGTCCAATCTCCCCCTCGCTTCCTCCACGGCTGCCTTGCTCTGCTCATCACGTGGGTCCGGAGAGCCACTCACACGCTCTGTTGGCTGCCGGTCAATCGCTCAAAGCATCCGCCGCTTTGCAAGTCCCGAAAACGGGAAATGGATGACTTGAGTGTGAGGGGGCAAGCCAGGCGAGCGCGCGTCGTGTCCAAGGTCGTGTCATCTTCCAGCAGTTCTGTGGATTGAATCGGATTCCCGCGGCTCTTGTTCCCAGCGTACCTCATATAGACAAACAAACCTGGTTGGTTTGGAGTTTAATGAAGTAAATGATATATTTTCTTAAGTTCTCAGTGTTCCTACATACAACTAAAAGTCTCACTGTTGAGCACTGCATTTTTTTTTTCTTTTTTCAGCTATGAACGTGGATTTTGTCACAGAAAGCTGAGCCGGGGTGGCCGAAACGCGCGCTTCGACGCAGAAATCTCCCAAATCCATCCGAAGCCGGACCTCTTTCGCCTTCCTGCCGAGGTGACGGCGGTAGCAAGGTCGGCGACTTCGTGAGCCGCGGGAGACAGACATGCGTCAGGCACACCATTGGCAGGTGGCGTGCGACGTCAAGTCTGACGAGCACCGACGTCAAGGAAAAGTGGAGGAGGCGAGGAGGAAAGTTGTGAATGTGGCTTTGCCGGTGTGCAAACAGACATTTGACCGGCGACTACCGGACGCTTCAATTTTGATGGTTTTTGCAGGAGTCGTGTGGCCTGACGATTTTTGTAGTAGCCTGTTTGGACAGGCCTTTACAGGGCGGAAAGCAGCAAAATTAAAAGGGAACAAGGCTGACCAGGACAGCGAAAGGATCAACTGCCAAAGAGAAAGTGGCTTTTAGTCTTGTGCAAATAGTGGATTTTGAGTTCGAAGGGAATTCAAAGCAAATAGTTGTTTTTTGGCTGAATATTTTCCATTTGAACAATGAATAGTTTTAAACGCCTTTCACTACCATTACATAATGCTTAGACGAAAACCCAGCTGACCTTTTGAATGTTGTTCCACTTGTTCATTTATCAGCTAAGTTTAATCTGTCTATATTTATGAACTGTGCCCTCAGGCCTGCTGTCTTGGGATGGCAAGTAAACAATGGATTTGACATAAAATGAATCCTCTAGACCGTTGAAAGTTGGGCGACTTCGTTATGAATAGAGATAGGGATGGCGCACTACACCCAATTGAGTGAATTTACAAATCTTGCTATATAAAATATTATTTCTATAATTCCGAGTTAAAAAAGAATGAATCGCGCATGATGAACGCAGGTTGTAAGGCCTTCTCTGCCTAACATTGTTTACTCGTGCATAACAGTCAGTTTAGTTTTGAAACTTCTACTACAATGTAGATAAACACATTCACAAAGTTTCCATTTATTTTCAAATACAGCCGTCACACGTGCACCATCCTGCTTTGAATGTATGCTTTTCTGCGAAGCACGCACTTGCGATATTCATACGTTTCCAAGTGTTAATCGTGGCAGGGTACCCCGTTGAGTGCGCTGCTTACCGAGCCGCGATGTACTGCAGAGAAGCAACGCTCGCGGAGCTCGCTTCCGCGGGTAGTGCTTCTCCGTAGTGCGCCATTGCTCGGTAAGAAGCGCACTCCACGGGGCTAACTCGCCGCAATCAGTCCTTCGAAAAAAGCGGACCGTGCAGTTCTTCTCGAAGCGCCTATCGAACTGCGTATTATCAAAAGCCACTATTCGAAATTTCGAATATTCGCACAATTGTATTCTTTTTAGGTATTTCTTTTCCCTTTAACTTTTTTTTTTTATGTTTTATGTGATGTTCTTGCTTCGTACATCAACAAAACTGCCTTTTGAAAAGAACTAGGTCTAGGCGGTTTGTGAAGAACACAATCTAAAATGTCAAGTGGTTGAATCATAATTTAATATTGTTTTTTGACAGTTGCAGATTTACCCAAGTACCTAATCTTTGGTTGACGAAGTGATGGGTATTACGAATTATTTTTAGAATAAAAGAGGTGACTGGACATTGTAGTTTTTTCTACGAAATCGCATACTTGAAACTCGCAGAAATGTTTGCTTCGAATTCGGCTCACTGTAGAAGACAAAGCGTTAAGAAGTGCGAAAAAAAGTGTTCGTGAGCAACTATAAATATAATATTTGTTTTAGTATATGGTTATTACGATGGTTGTGCTCATAAAGAAATATATATATATATAACATGCCCGAATTTCCCGAAAACCGTTTGCATTAAGGTCACGAAAATGAAACCGGGACATAGAAGACAACAGACGATACGAATTGTCATGTCGTCTGTAGTATCTTGTATGTCCCTCTTTCGTTTTTGTAATTTCTAGACCAACGTGATCAACTATCCATACAAAGCCAATTTTCTTTTTTTTTTGTTGAAACAGCTGTTTTCTTTTATACAAAAATATCAGTAATAATCGGTGCTATCTAAGAATTTTTTTTATTATTTCCCGTTGCGATTTAGTGGTTATAAATAGCGTCTAATTGTTACTAAGAAATTAAATCGAAGTTTTCTCCCCATTCAATACCTAAAAGTATAAAGGGGTTTCTTCTAAAATCAATTAACTGTAATTTGTAAAGGCGCATTCATTCATTTCGGGAAGAGGGGTATCACTTATAATTTTATCAAGATAATCTAAAAGGTTGACCGACTTGTTTAATCTAAATGAACTAAAACCACCCAAAAAAAAATGTTGATGACCCACTAAATAAAGTGTATAACGCATACCTAATCTAATAAGAGCACCCCCCTGGTCGTGTCACACAAAACTTATTTTTAGATGGTATCACTTTTTGATAGCGTGGCCGTGAGTGCATAACTTAATAACTCTCAAAAGTGGCAAAAAAAAAAAACTCGCTAGAGGTTTGTCAGAAAATAAACCAACCAGACAAGTGGAGACGTTCCTAAGACCAATATGTGTGCCTGTGGGGTAATAAGCATAGTAGTTAAAAATAAAACTTCACCGGGATCCAGGCAATATTGTCCCGGACATTATGATCCCGCACAGTATGGTCCCGGACAATATGGTCCGGGACAATATGGTCCGGGACAATATGGTCCCGGACAATATGGTCCCGGACAATATGGTCCCGGACAAAATGGTCCCGGACATTATGGTTCCGGACAAAATGGTTCCAAGTGATACGCCGGACAAAACAGTCCTAAATCATTTTCAGGCATTTTCTTTTTTTTTTTTTTTGCTTTTCACGGGTTTGTAAATTGCGTGTATTTATTTTTTGCTAAACCTTTATGACATGAGCCTATGGTCATTTTGAAGTTATTTTTTTTATTGCTTGGTCTTCGCAGGTTTCTGTTATTAAATGTAATTCGCAAAATACTTATGTTGCGAGCCGTTCGTCGATCTAGAGTTTATATTTTTAGCATAATTTTCACCATTCGTTCTTCTTTCCGTACCCTCAACCTGAGATTGAACCAGTCTACCGAGAAATGCAACAGCGACTTCAAACAACCTGCACACAGTACTACCTACAAGGGAGCCGTACCGTGAATGACCCTCTGAAAGGCGTGGGCCATATTAACACGTTCCCACACCAACTGCCGCTTCAAGATCGTAGATCTCCTGCTGGAGCATAATAAAATGTGTCATGTGTTTAAAAGCATGTTCATTTCCATTCTTATTTCCTAACGTTGCATCAAAACATGCGGTACCTGCACGACAAATTGCCTTCATCCCCCTATGACGAATCGGCATGTGACGAATGTACTGTATTCTATTTCTGTTACTGACCTTAAAGGGGCCCTGCAAGGACTTTTTTACTGGTTTTTCATTTCCACCGTACCTGAGCGCACTGAACGTAGTAACTTAATGAAACCTCTCTTTTCTCGAATTTTGCTGTATTTTAAAAGTTATAGGCAAATAAAAATTACAAAAACAGGCATAAAATAACCCCCTTCATGAAGTCCTTGGTTGCTTGAGTGGCCGTGAACCAGAGGAGCGGTAGTGAGCTCAGCGAGCGCTCACGGCTGCCGCACTCCGTGTCAACGGCTCGAGAGGGCGCCACTAAAGCACGTTCTGACTAGGCTGTATGAAGCGGGCAGCCAGGGCGGCTCGCATTGCATTTGCTGGGCGATTAAACACTAATTCGGCATGACACTTCATTGGCCACAAACGACAGCAAACACGGGGATCAGTTCAGAACGGGAGCCACTTCACGCTGCCATACCGTTAAAAACACCAAACCGCAAGCCAAAGCTGCAAGCCGAAGGCCTTGGGGACGCTCGGAACCGGTCGGATCCTCCAGTCCGTACGACCGCTGCGCCGCCGCGTACATCCGGGACCTTTCTACATTCGCCGCTCGTTGGCGCCTGATCCCACTACAGCTTTTTAGTATGCGCCGCCTTTTCCACCGCTTGGTGGCGGGTATGTCGACGGGTAATTTCTTCTTTCCGTACTTTATAAACTGTATTTGTTTCTTTTCTGATCTAAAAAGTGAACAAAAACTACTTTTATAAATAATTGAGACGGTTCGCGCCACTTATATGTTGTATTCCGACAAAAGAGAATTTTTTAGCGGCTCTAACCAGTAGTAAGCCCAGGACCTAAGACGTCACATATCGCGCGCTTTTGGCACCGCAGGTCCCCTCCGTAGGAGGAAGAGCTTTCCGCTTCGTCCGGTAAAAATATGACGCACTGATATTTAGTTACTCTATCCGTGCGCGCTGGCTTGCCCGAACGCCGAGGGACGTGGAAACCGCGAAAAGGGTAGACGCTTAAATATGATTGCAGGGCCCCTTTCAAGCACACGTGCAAAAGCAAAAAAAAAAAAAAAAACATATATTTCCAGCATTCCGCTTGGGAAAAGGAAGTCATAAATGAATTTACAACGAAAAATAAAATTTTTCAGAGCTATATTCACGGCGCGATACGAATTTGTAGTTGGCTCCCGTGGGTGCCGCGGAAAAGTGGGCTCTATTCGTCTCATGACTGGTCCTTATTTGTCACATGGTGCTTGCGCTCTTTCGGAAGCTTCCTATGGCCTCTAAAAGTAACTTATTCATCTTTGAAGTATAACAAGAAACTAAAATTAATAAGTAACTTTTAGAGCCCAAAAGAAACTCCTGAAAAAGCGCAAGCAGACGTGATAGACCTGTGCGCCGGTCAGATGACAGCGGCGGCGCCCCGAAGCAGACGAACTTGTGCTGCGGCGGCGACGGCGGCGTGGAGAAATGCGTTGAAGCGGCGTCGCGCAACGCTCAGCGTACGGCGGCGGCGTGACTTCGCGGCGGCGGCGACGCAGCGCGGCAGCGCACAGGCCTACCTACGTGACCAGCGGCGGCTCCGGCGGGCGCCAACTACAAATTCGTTTTGCCCCGTAAATATAGCTTTAATTTTTTTTCTTCGTTGTAAATTTGTTTTGTAATATTCCTTTTTCACCTAGCCTTTAAAAGAAAAACGTTTCTTTTCCTTTGCATGTGTTTTCTAAAAGTAACCGCTGCAGATATTAGCGACATTTTAGAGAGTCAAAAGTGCCAGAAAAATTACTTGGGACCCTTTTATCCAGGTTTGCATTCGGGACCAAATTGTCCGGGACCATATTGTCGGGAACCATGATGTCCGGGACCATTTTGTCCAGGACCATATTGCCCGAAACCATATTGCCCTTCTCCCATCCACCAGCAAACCCGTTGAACCTACTCATTTTAATAACTTTTTATTTAATAACAATAAAAATTTGACTTTTAATACCTTTGATACGGTTATTCATGGCGTATACTACAACGAAAGTACGTAAGCGCAAGATGTGTATTGGGCTATATTTTTAGCCTTTAACCCCAGTCCTACGACTGGGGTTTATTTTACTTTAAATTAAAAGCCCTATGTGTTGTCATTGTGCAAAAAATCAATTTAATTGTAATATTGATTCTAGAGCACGTCAATATGACCAAAGCCTTAAAAGCTATACACATCAGCGTCTTTCGTATATACTTTTAGTTCCGTGTAACAGCTTGATTTCTCCATCCTAAGTCATCTGTATCTACTAAAAACGATAAAAAGAGCAGGGTTACATTCTAGACGACGCTCAAATATGTCATATTTTGTTGTCATGCTTCATACACACACAAATAAGACCATCTTATTATGCTCTCAAGTTTAAAATCAATGTGTTTGTGCATAATTTCAATCACTAACGTGACCTGTATTTGTATTTTTTGTGGAAATAATGCCTAAGTCAGTAGAAATAACTAAAGCGCTGGATATTCTGACTGATCCAAGTACCTCTATCGTTTGATCGTGCCGGCGACGCATCGCCATTTTTGGCTCGGGGCGCAATCCACACGTAGACACACACGCTCCTATTGGTCTGCTGTGGCTGCGGCTAACGCGCCGCCGTTTGCGAGCACACTCCTATTGGTCTCCTGTAGATGCCGGCGCCGCGCCGCCGCGCCAAACTAGACTGGCGGTGGCGCTCCGCTACTTATGGCTCAAGTGCGTCCCAGCACGAACCAGCTTGGCGCTACGCGTTGGACAAATTCAAAATCTATCCAGCGCTTTAGATATAACCTCAAAGACAATTTCAACATGCATAGTATAAAACAGGGGCGGATCCAGAATTCCGTTTTTTTTTTGTGTGTGTTTTTTTTTGGGGAGGCGAAAATTTTTAAGGATACTATTCTCCCATTCTTTTTTTTTTTGTGCAGGAGGGTCCACCCATGTTAAATTGCCCTCCGACAAGGGGGAGGGAGGGGGGTCGACTTTGTTTGGGGCGGGGGGGGGGGGGGGGCCGCCGCCCCCGTTTTCCCTCACCCCCTTGGATCCGCCACTGATATAAAATAATCACAAAATAGCATTAATGGTTATCATAACATATTATTCACCTTTTAGCTGTTCATTTCCATATAAATAATCAGGAATTATTTGTATGACATAATACGATTTACCGTTTCTAATGGTTTTAAGTAGCACCTTTTTTTGATGCTGTATATATAGCGTTCCTCAAGGTTCCATCATTGGACCTCTGTTTTTTTTTTAATATAAATTATATTATTAATACAATGCAAACTCCGTATATTATTGCATTTTCTGATTACCCTAATGTTTTAATTTCCGGAAAAGCCTTCAAGAAGTTGAAGAAACGGCGAACGTATGGTTTAAAGCGCTACTTATATGGTTAGAAAGTAATCAGCTAGAATTCAACGCGAAGAAAACAAAATACATTATATTCAGATCAAAGACCAAGTCAATGCAGAGTAAACTATGTGTCTTGGAGTTTGGTTCGAAGAAGTTTTAAGTTGGACTAATCACATCAATCACCTTAGTACACAAACTTAGCGCAAAGGACGAACACAGGAAGAAGGAGAAGACAGGACAAAGTGCTACTTACAACTGAAATTTTATGAGAGGATCGGGGGTCGACAGAGATAAAACTGAGACTGAAATCATGCAAAGAGGAGAACAAAAAATATGCTAAAGAAGAAAAGGAAGAATACGACATTAGAAAAAAAAATTAAGAAAGGGGATAAGGATAAAGAAAAGGAAGCATCTTGAAAATACTGTAAGAAAAGGCAAAACAGAAGAACAGTACTAGAAAACAAAAACAAAATAACAATACTGAAAAAAAGACAAGACGGTGCTTCAACATTACGCTAAAAGAACATTCTCTCTCTCTCTCTCTTAAATCTGCACCTTCGGGACATCTAGCTCTACACGTGAGGGACTCTGGGTTCCACCCGTTGTTTGCTCATACTATGATCCTGCGACGAAGTGTGGACAAAAGAACATGGGAAATAAGTGAAGCCCAAGCCATAGCAACCAGAGGGGATGCGTGTGTCTATGCTCCGTCGGTAAACTTGTTAACGAAAGAACTTCAACACATGCACTATGTTGCATAAGTTTTTTTTTTTTTTTATTATTATTACTGTTTTTTTTTCTTCTTCTTTTCTTTGTGTATTCCTTCGATGTGTCTCCTTTCCTTCATCCTTATCCTCTTTCTTGAATTTCTCTGAATTTAGCGGAATTTAGCGTAAAAATTTAACCGCTAGATTTGGCAGGAAAATCAAAACTCAAATCAAAATCAAATTGGACGTTTAGTGTTTATACAGTGTAAGGTTGGTCTGCCAGGATGAGGCGACACTGGTTTACACTGTAGATGAGCAATTTTGCCAGTGCAGTACGACTGCTAACCTGGGGTCTTTAACGTGCTCACGCAGTAGTGATACACGACCGCACGCCGGTACGATGCTCATCCAGACCGAAACGGGCAGGGGTGGGGCTCGAACCCAGGATCCCTGGGTTCCGCAGCGCGAGCTTTCGCTCCACGCGCGTCGAGCTGGTTGTGCGCTTCAGCCCACTCGGCCACCGATCCCCCCTGGCAGGAAAATGGTACCGCTAAATGTATAGGGAAATTTTCACCGCTATATTTAGTGACGAAATATTCCCACTAAACTTAGAGGGGAACTTTTTCCGCTAAACTAAGCTGGGAATTTAGCGAAAATTCACAGCTAAATGGAAGTTCAACAGGCGAGGAAGAGGGGAGGGTATAGAGGGGAAGGAGGAGCATACCCTCCCGTCCGTACCTTCCCTCCTTCCCCTCCCAACCTCCTCCTCAAGACCTGCGCTGCGATTCGGCATCACAGAAAATTGTAAACGTTTTTATTTTATTTTTTTTACTTAGTGAAAAAGCTTTATTTTATTTATTTTTTTTAAATCAGATTTACTTGCAATAGTAGATTACTTTTTTGTTTTCGTTTCTTTCATGTTCCGATTTGCTTAAATTAGGGCATTACGTAACTGACAAACAAAGTCGAGGGCACAAAAAGGTTCTGAACGCTCAAACGTTCAGAACGTTTCAACGTTCTGAACGTTCTGAACTGCTCAAAAGAGAATTTTTTTTTTTTTTTTTTTCAATTTTAAAAGTCTTTTTTGTCCGAGTATGAATTAATGTAAATACAAAACCAGTGCA
Source organism: Ixodes scapularis (assembly GCF_016920785.2). NCBI lineage: Eukaryota > Metazoa > Arthropoda > Arachnida > Ixodida > Ixodidae > Ixodes > Ixodes scapularis. Next base: position 87,896,770 of record NW_024609868.1, on the reverse strand, counting down.
TTATAAAGCATCAAACGATAAACAAACGGTAAATAAGAAGACTTTTGGAGATTATTTTCTCAAGAAAGATTCGATTTCTATCATCAGAGTAAAGCCGGTCCAATTTAAATAACGATATAAATTATCTTGATTTTTTTTTTCTTTCTCTCACTTGCGTGATATACAAACTAGAATGGTTGGCCATCATCGTGAGATATGGCCAAAGTTTAGGGAAAGCACATGCAAGACTTTAAGTAATTGGTTAGGTACTTTTAGGGACAAGTAATCTAGTGACCCAGCCGGGTACGTACTCGACTATTTTTTTTCTTTTAGTTCATGCGTACCCAACAGATCGCGCCCTTCAAAACAATGAATTTCCGCAAATCCATCCCATCTATTGTAAAGCATGCTCCATGGTTAGCTTCTGAGCGCGCGGAGAAAGCAACCCTATGCAACGAAAACTGAATTTTCTTTACCTTTACTTTTGAATTTTTCTTGTAGGTAAAGAATGAGAAAAATCAAAGCGGAAAAGAAAGGAACAAAAATGATAGAAGGTAACAATAATGATAAAAGACGCTGCCTCCTGTCATCCTGTTCCTTTCTCTACAACTTTGGAATTTCTCATTCTCCAGCCAGTCTTGAGTGGTTTATGAAAAGGGTAAATCTACACCAGCTTGCCTGGCCCGTTTCTGTTTCATCGATAATTTTATTTCTTCGCCGGGTCTCGTATAATGAGACAGCCATATAAAGAACATGAAAAAAATTGTAGTACCGCCTGTATGTAAAAAAAAGAAAGGTTCACTTTTTCATTTCCACGTTCAAATATTTTATCGCCGCTAGCCTCAAATATTATGCACCGAGAACAAAGAGAACCTTCGAAAGAAATTGAAAATGGCATGTAATACCTGTTCGGTCCTAATGACTTCTGACAGCCTCATTGTACATCCCATTACAATTTATGCACTCGGACAAAGCGCTTCCAATGAAGCGCCCTATCGTATTCCGCGAGGGAAGAAATTCGCATACGATAAAGCTTGTCTTTCATTCACCCGGTCGCGTTAGGCCGGCTCCGCCTCGCAGATTCTTACATTGAATTAAACAAATTTTCTGCATTTTCTATCGTCTCCTTTCTGCTCATTTTTTATTTTTGTCTCGCGTCGACGAAAATAATTATCTCCAGCAGCTTTCTTCGGCCACCTTCAAGCTCTTTTAACATTTAATGAAGTATCTCCCTTCCCTTCGCGACCCTCGCCGAACGACTTCCCTGTCAACAGTTTGAAGCAACAAGTATCTCCTTTCTTCGGCACCGGGGCTCCAATGATTCTCAGTGTCCTTCGTGAAGGGAAGTTTCGGGAGAGAAAACGAGGTCTCAGCTCAATGATCTTAATAAGCGAAACTTCATCCTCTTCTCAATACTGACCATATTATTAACACGCGAGTTCGCTCGCAAAGCAGATAGACGTGCCGCTCATGACTAGGCTCAGGAAAGCTAGAAATAGAAGTAGTTGCGTATGGAGGCAAGTGCGGCTAGCACACGCCTTCGCTTCGCTGTGCGTTTTTCTAAACAATCTCTCGTGTATGGATATTATGGGCGTTCTCACTTCAACGAAGAAAAAAGTGTGCAATCACAAACCCGCACTTGTGCGAGACGGTTAGTGTGTACAAAACATCGGCGCGCTTTTCGCATTTTTAGAGTATCTTTTCGAGCATCATATTTCATTGCATAGGTCAATGCATTAAATGAAATCTTTCCACCATACTAGTAATCTTGATGACAACCTGCAAATAAAAAAAAAGCGGTGACCAGCACTGATTCGCGCTAACAGTGCCGCGCGGCTTACACACGCTTTTTACACATTTACACACAAATTTGCAAGCATACTGCTTCATAAACTTGTATGCACAGACACACACCACACACACGTTTATCCAAGTCTGAACTCACACACACGTACACAGTGGAAGATGAGAACCGACAGGCACAAGCGGAACAACAAGGGGTGTAACAATAATAATAATAGTCAATGTATCAATCAATCAAGAATAATTTTTATTAGGTTTCCAGGAACGGCCATGCGGTCTTGGTACTGGCACACCGAAACTTACACACAACAAAAAAGTAGAAAAAAAATAATAAAATAAGAAACATAAAAATCTCAAAACATTGAGTAAAAGATATGATACATATAACGAATGCTGACACAAAGATACGATATACACAACAAGGAAAGAACGGAACACAGGGTCCGAACGCAGAGTAGGAGACTACCACAAATATTATATAATCACATCACAACCACCACAGGTTCAGCGAGACCCATACAAGACTATGAGAGATCTGACATATTCAGTCACACACAAGATATCAAGATCACTTGAAATGCCATCATATGCCCGACACATGCGAAACACAGGGTCCAGGATATTTAACGTCGGAGGAGAGTAAAAAGGCGTTGTCAAACGGGTCACTGTCTGATTTATTCGTAAAGATATTTGTGAGAGCAGTTCTGAACAGTCGGCCATGCCATGAAGGACTTTGAAAAGGAAAACCAGATCTACCTTTTCTCGACAGTGATATAAGCTGGTCATTTCTAGGACGTCCAATACATCGTTACTATTTGATAGAGATGTTTCATCGCGCAGATATCGATATCGATAAATAGATAAAAATTTGTTTTGCACTCGCTCCAGCCTTAGGAGGGTAGTTTTACAACTACCCTTCCATACAGGAGATGCGTGTTTGAGTTGAGACCTTGTCAAAAAATAGTGCAGGGTCACAAACGTTGTGGAGTTTTTAAATACTCTAGTCGTTCGACAAACAACACCGAGCGCGCGCAAGGCGCAAGTACTTATACGAGCCACGTGGCTATCAAATCTCGAGGAGTACTCAAAAAGCACTCCCCGAGCGAACACTCTAAGAGAACCACGTTGTTTGCGTTTCGCGACTATAGGACATCACCTTGGTTTTTGAGCTGTTTAGTAGGAGACCGTTCGGTGAACACCATTTGCTAAATGAGTTTATGTCCTCTTGTAGAAACTTGCAATCTGAGATAGTTTTAATCTCCTTAAATATCTTAATATCATCAGCATATTGCAAAAAAAAAAAAAAAGACGAGTTCACAATCTGCTTACACCCATCGTTCACAAAAATAGAAAAAAGAAGTGGGCCCAGGACTGATCCCTGAGATACCCCAGCGGTGGCCGTGTACGTAAAAGAATACGCGGAGTTCGCACGAGCAAAACATGTTCTATTAGACAAATAATTCTGAAACCCGTAGTGTAGCTCTCCGCAGACACCATTACCACAAATTGTTGATAAAAGAATGCCATGGTCAATCACATCAAAGGCCTTAGTCAGATCAAAGTAGATCCCGTCAAGCTGGCCTCTGTGGCACACAGCTTTGGATGCAATAGACATAAAGGAAATCAAATTTGTTGTTGTAAAGCGTCCTGATACAAATTCGTGTTGGTTGGAACTTAACACATTTTTTAAACGAAAGGACAATGTTTTGTGGACTACTATTTTGAAAAGATTCGAAAATGTACAGCGCAGAGACACTGGCCTGTAGTTTGACGCAGTGGTACGACTTCCAGACTTGTAGACTGGGACTACGACTGACTTCCTCTACATGTCAGGAAACACGCCTGCTCTTAAGGAGTTGTTGAAAATGTCATGGAGGATGGGTGTGAAAATTTCGTGAAATGCTTTTACAAGTGTTGCTGGAATACCGTCGTGACCTGAGGACATGGTAGGCCTCAGTTTTTTTATGCATTCCTGAACCATTCCCCTCATCCACAGGCAAGGGGGAAATGGATCCGTTCACACCGGGGGATGGCGGCTGTTGGTACCCACTCCTATTGTGTTTATATACAGAACTGAAATGACGCGCGAATATATCGCATACACTGGACGTGGTCACATTCTCCTCATTAAGTATAATATCAGGAAGTATCAATTTTCCACCTCGAGAACGAACATGTCGGTAGAGTTTTCTTGGATTTCTCCTCGATTCGCGCTCCACTCCATTCTACATATGGCTTATGATCAATCCTCTGATGTTGCTTACAGAGGCGTCTATAATGAATGAACTCAGACTTCCACCTGAAACTACCAATCTTTTTAAATTTGCGATGAGAGAAGCTTTTTTTCTTCAGCAACTTTTTTAAATACGAAAATAATAATAATAATAATAATAATAGTAATAATAATAATAATAATAACATATTTCAGACATACTTCTGTTTCGGAGGATGCGGTAAAAGAAGACACAAAGCCTTTTGACGTGCCATCAGCAGTCGGCAGGCGAGGAATGTAAAATATAAATATCAAATCTAAGGGAAATATAAAAGTAAAAACATCAACACTGCCGGCAGCATCCTGTACCTATACAAAAAGTATTCTCACTTGATTAGCGGTTCTCCTACAGCATTTTACACGAACACAACATAAAGCATCAGCATCCGAAAAAAAAGCGCAAACAATTAGCAACATTATTATTAGCAAATTAGAACACCAAGAAGTTTTGACATATGCGCAAACAAACTTCCGCTTACAAACTCATGCCGGAACGCGCGCACCCACTTTTATGTACTGACATTTTGCAGATATCTGCACTTATGCTGAGATTATTAACTGTAAGAAGAAAAAGAAGCCGGAGAATAGCGAAATTCCTTGCAGACTCAATCCAATCGCCCTCCCCATTGCCTCTCCACTTGCAGCCGCTTCGGAGGGATGGCGCTAGCGTGGCGGCGGGCGGCGGCCGATGAACGCGACTAGAGCTTCGACTGCGGCCTGCACCGGAACTCTCAGGGCAAGGGGAGAGAGAAGGAGCATGGGGAGGAAAGGTTACGGTCCGGAGCTCAAACCGCGTGCACGGCGGGAGTTTAGTAGCGGTCGCCGACCACCACACACCGGAGCCACGGGCGTCGCTGTGTAGCGCGCTTCACCCGTGGTCGTAACCGCGCGACGCTCAAGCAACCAAGACGTTGTGGCGAGACGCTGGTGCGCTTGGATCGTTGTGATTATCGTGAGACGTTCAAGAGTAACGCGTTGGTACCTCTCAAAAAGTGGCAGTTCCTGCAAAGCACAACGACAACGAGTACGAGCGCCTGATTGGGCGGGATATTTGAACGCTTCACTCGCCCTGGTTACCGTGCGACTTTGAAGAGTTTGGTGTTGAGACGCCCCACAAAACGTGAATCTGTGCGACACACAACATCACATCCGAGCAGGGGATTGTGCGAGACACAGACGCTTCCCTCACTTGGTGGTTACAGTGCGAAAATCAAGAGTCAGGTGTTGATACCTCTAAAATTTGTTAACTGTGCAGCGCTCACCAAGAACGACCCCAAGAAGCTGACCCTGCAACACGCTGACGCTTCTGTCACGCCGCGGAACCGTGCGAGGACCAAGAGTCTTGTATTGAGACACCCCCAACAACGTCAGACTGCGCAACACGCAAAAATAGCGAGTCCGAGAGGGTGGTCGTGATAGACGCTGACACTCCTCGCTCAACGTGCCACCCTGCGACTTTCAACAATCTGGTGTTTAAACCTCCAAATAAGCGTCGATTTTGCGGCACGAAACAACGGATCAAAGCTAGTCTTCAAGAAAGGTCGTCATAAACCGTACGACCCTAAACAGCTCATAATCATCCGCGTCTCGCCGCGGATATTTTGAGGACCCAGCAGATCCTAACACAGCCTCTAGACGTCGTCGGAGGACCCTAGTCGGTCGGCTTCCTTCGGGAGTTCGTCATGGTGTTGCAAGCCGGTCAGGGCTTGGACCGCGTGGAGGAACGGCGGTGACGGGCCCGTTACCATCACGGTGGTCACCATGGGTGCCGCCCAGAGTGCGGTGGGCCACGCGGCGGCCGGAGGTGGCCTCGCGATGTCTCCATCACCCGCCAGCGCAGCTTCCTCCTGTCCAAGTACCGGATGCCAGCAAAGGCTGAGCAGCAGCGTGGGCCGCCGGAGCTCGTCCATCGCTCCTGGTGCCGTGTTGGCCATGGAGATGGAGATCTCCAAGCTGAAGGCGTCGCTGGAACGCCGAGACAGGGAGATTGTACGGCTCAACAGGGAGGTACACAAGCTGCAGGTGAGTCCCATCTCCATCTGCGTTGACGTAGTACCTACAGTGCGCGGCACCGTACGCGCAAACGAAACGTAATCGCATGTCCGCTTTTTTTTTCTCTCTCTTTCTTTTGTTCAGCAAGGATGCCGGCAAGCACTAACACTTACCTCTGAGATTCGCGCCCTGAGTGGCCTTTTTACTTTACCCCGTTGGCATTGACTGAATGAGAAAAGCCAGGGCACTTCCTTTGGATGACCGGCCTCGAACACGAGCTCCTTGCGTTTCGTCGTGCTGTGCGGGCACGCTCGAAGCCCACGAGACGCCCAAGTGTTATCGAGGATAGCTCACTGGAGTGACTGTGACAGCTTTGTACTTTTCGTTTTGTCCCTCAATACTTCGTTCACTCTTAAGCTGAGACTGCAGCAAAAGCTAGCCAGCGCTCCTGGCTTTGAGACGTGTATTTGTATCGCGAGCGCTCGTTGTGCGGAAGAACGCTTCAAAGCAGCGACCTCCTGCCCTCGTGCTCGTGCCATTTACTACAGACTCAGCAGGGTGAACCGAGTGCCCTGACTACCTCGCTGGAGGTAGTCACTGGAGGGACAAACAAAAACAACCGAGACCGACAAGCCTCAAACACGCGCAACATGCACACGATCATACTTTTGACAGGCTTGCAGTCTCTCGGCGCTCGTGAAGCGAGCACCAGTGACTGCAGGCTTTTCAAAAATGTCTTCGCGTGCATCCTGCATGTGCACGAGGCTTGTCGATGTCAATTGTCTCGATTTGTGGCTCTATATAAAAAAAATTAGGGGTGTGCGAATGTTAATATTTTCGAATACGAATCGAATACAAATAGTTATAGCTTCGAATATCGAATCGAATAGCGAATAGTCGAAGGCAGATGCATTTCTTCACAGTATTTTCATATTCACATGTCGAAACTGCATTTAATTTTTTTTTAATTTTTTCTTTTTTTTTGTACTCCAGAAACGGCAGTTGATTTGTTCCGTTCTGCATGACAACTTGTGATTTTTCCTACAACTAAAATTTTTGTTTTTGTGTTTTTATTCTCGTTAACACAAGTGAGGCAATGTTGTTAACGAGAATACCAACACAAAAACGAAAATCCCAGTTGTAGGGAAGTTCACAAGTTGTCATGTAGAAAAATCAACTGCTGTACATGGTTAGGCAGGAGGTACTCCCTTCGAGCGGAAACTACACCTCTAGTAACCGAAAAAGCTCTCTCACTCGTCACTGGAGTAGCAGGTATTGCCACGTATTTGATGCAAAGCTTCACCAGACTCGGACGTCTTAAGCACCTGACAGTTAGCGACCAGTCACACGGATTGCTCTCTTAGCAGTGCCTCCTCCGTATACGCTACAACTTCCCATTCTAAAGCAAACCACTTTGCTTCCCATAGCACTTTTGGCTAAGTGGTCAAATGCTTGCCAAACATTGCTGACGGCGTTGAGCCTTGCTCTTTTGACTGTGTTGCAGCTTCCGGCTGTATTTCTTCAGTATAGCATCATATGAGGCTAACTCTTGTAGCACAATAGCTTTTAGCCATAATTTCTTTTTTTTTATTTTCAGCTTTAAAAATAGCGGACTTGAAGCGTGGGTCCACACAACATGGCAAAACATGCTTCCTCGTCCTTCTTATAGAGAGCGAACCTTGCCTCGGTGGATCATATCAGTTCTGCAGGAAATTCTGATGCCCCAGAACAGTTACCTAAACAGTAGAGCATACCAAAAATCACAGGAACTTGGGAGGACAACGATGGATACTTCTCAGCAGGGGCAATAACAGTGGTATCAAACAGTGGCTTCAATGCTTGTACATATTCAGAAGCATTTTTCCACTCTGATGAACCAAATCCATCGATGTCAAAGTCAGAGGTAGCAAGCTCCACAGTGACTGCTTACTTGAGTTCCAGAATGCGAGGCAACATTAGATACTGGCTATCCCATCTCGTCTCCACGTTTTGCACCAGACGTAGTGTGTCATTTCTCATCTTTTTTGGCACTCCTCAGGCCTTTTTTGAGCTGATGAACTGTGCTTGTAATGTCCGACAACATGCCTCACTTTCTTGTACAGGCGATCAATGGCTGGCGAATAGGATCTCGCGTCATTAATCGCCAGAAGTGTATGCGCGGAGCACGCTCTTTCAGTCTACGGAAGTCTCCTTACCGCAGCACTGACGTTGCGCCCGTTATCCGTTACGAAGAACTTTGCAGATTCATTGGGTATCTCCCAGTCACGGCACAATTCGTCCAACATAGTTGCAATCTTCATAGCACTGTGACTGGCAGCCATGTGTCGATTGTTCAGTATGAACCGCTTCATCATGAATTTTGGAGTGAGAAGATGGCAGGTGAAGCTCACGTAACTTTCGTTAGCGCGCGATGTCCATATGTCGCTTGTGAAGGCAACAGCGGTGGTGCCGCCTTCAAAGGCACCGTGGAGCTCTGCTTAAACATTCTTTCGTGTGTCGTCATGCATGCGCGGCACAAGCACGCGCGAGAGTGTATAGAGCGGGATGGTAGACGGGAGTTGGAAAGGGCTTCTGTCAGAAGTTCTTTGAAGCCGCAGTCTTCCACAATGCTGTAAGGCTCTAGATCAAGCGCCACCATGGCGGCCACCTTGTTATTTAGCGCTCGCACCCTCCTTTCTGGCAGGGACTCTGTGCGGCGCACTAAGTCCGTCAGCGTCGGTTGATCTTTTCCTGGCGTACCAGCGGTAATTGCATAATACTCTTTCAAAAACGCAGGATGTACTTTGAGGTTTACATTATATATTTCCAAAAACACTCTCTCTCTTCATTTTGGCGCTGTTTCTGTTTCGTTTCTCCGCTTCGCACATGGTTCTTCGCAAACATCTTCATCCGCCAGAACACGAGTGGGCGAACGCAAAAGTGAGCAGTTTAAAACATTAGGAGTCACAAGGGAACAAAAACTCGCAGATTATCCCTACCGTCACCGACGCCACCAGCTTAAGTTAAAGCCTGCATGCAGCTATGTCGCTGTCGCTGGGCCGTACTTACCGAAACCGAAGCCGAAAGCAAAACTTAAGCTTGCGAAGACGTTCTCGGATATTCCATTAATTTCGAATATTCGTATTACGACGAATAATCGAAAAATACCAAAGAATTAGTTTACGAATCGAGTACGAATATTCAATGTCTAATATTCGATACTTATTCGAAATTTCGAATATTCGCCCACCCCTAAAAAAATGCTTACGCATGAAAAAAAAAGATAGACGCTCTACACACGCGCCAGATAACGGCCGGCATTGCCGGCCTTTTTTCGTCTTACCTAGATACCGAGCCCCTTAAACGGGCGTCAACGGGCCTCCACTAAGGCCAATGCTGAGGAAGAGGACACAGTAAAATCCAAAATGGCAAGGACCTGACCTGCAATGGTAATGTTAAAGTGAAGTAAACAGAATAAAAGAGAACAAAAATGAAGGTCGACTATGGCGGCGCCCATGCACAGCTACTGCAAAGCATCTATACTTCGTTTCACCTTAGCATGAACTATTATTAGCTGCGCTTGCTAAAAATGCGAGCTAATTGCTTTCGATGAAGACTCGACAGCTCCACGAGCGCTCGTGCAGCGAGTGTTTCAGGCAAAGCAGCCAAGGCTAGTCGCTTGCGCTTCCACGGCCTTCGCAGTTAGTCCATGCTCGGGGACAAAGTATAGTCGGACTCGTGCATAAGAAAAAAACCCGGATGCCCGAACGTGACATCGGAGCTTGTTCATATTCTACGTCGAAAGAATACTTGCTGGCATCAAATTTGATCACTTTAGTGCCTCAATTGGGCAACCGTTCTGCAAAATCAGAAGAACTAACGACAACATTCTGATTGTAAACAAAAAGAGAAAAATCAGTCGATTGCTTGTTCGCGTTAAAGAGTGTCATGCGATGTAGCTGCCATGGAGCGCTCCGGGAAAAAAATGAGAGGGGGCTTAGAGTTACGTCATGCACTAGCTCAAGTACAAAGCATTGAAAAACTTGTTTTAGAACACATCCTTCCAAATATTTAAATGTTTGCTTGGGCATTTCTTGCGGGATCGCCTGACCCAGTGCACCATAAAACGTGGTGTTTCCAGTGCACTGAACATAACTTTAAATTAGTAACTAGCATTACCAATACAATAACAAAGAGCAGAGGGCGCTTCTTTGCTTGTCGCACTAAGATATATTGAAGTAAATCATTTTTTTATAAAATTTTTACGATATTGCATCTCAAAACGTCAGTTTTTTTTCTTTTCTTTCTTTTTTTTTTTGCTTAAAATAAACATTCTAATCAACCTTCCTTCGTCAAAATGTATGGTCTAGTTATAATATTGTACAAAATTGTTATCTCGGTTAAAATGCTTTGATGGACTCTAAGCTAGCAGATAAACGAGCGCTGGGGGTACTGAAGGTGCGTATATTTTGTAGTGGTATATTTTAAGAAAAGAATAAACGTAATCTTGTGAAATTGTCTGATTTAAGAATGACTCATATTGTTGTTTATTTACTTCCGCAAATTTAGGTACACTTGTTTCCACCTTCATTCAAAGAATTATTGTAACATGCAAATAATGACCTAATTTTATTTAGGGGAATCTTTAAGATAAACAACGCGTTATACCGTGCTAGAAAAGGGTCAAAATAATTATCTTTAAACTCTAATTGAAGCCATCAATCTCGTTTCATGAGCACTAAAATTCAAAACTAAATTTCAAACTTCTGTGTTAAACGAATACGACGATAGAGGACAGTTTAAACCCAAGCTCTAGCTTTAGGAGTTCAGTTAACTCTTATTCTGCTTACACAAAATGATGAGAAAATATTGTTCTATTTAGACATATCTATACATCTCCGTTATGGATAATGTAGTGAGAAACCCTCGGCATTTGTTTGTTGCCACAGCAATATTGAGATTAAAATTTTAATAGCTGTAAGTTTTAATGCTGCCTCGTTTCGTGGCACCCATTTTCACATTTAATATTATTATGAGGTTTTGAGTTTAACATTTACTACTAAAACATAACAGAAAACATTGTTGTTGTTGCTTTTTCACCAAACAAGAAACGTGTCACAATTTCAATAATTGCGCGTTTCACATAAAGGACGAATGAAAACAAATACAATATATGTGCACTAAACTGAAGATGGTAGGACCTAATTGTTGAGCAACCTAGACCTCTTTCTCCAAAAAATGAATGCATTACCTTGCACCTGGGAGAACTTCTCAACTACGCATGTCTTATCTACGAGTTATTGATTTGTTTTGATGCACATATATATTATAAAAATCTTTGCAAAAACTTAACAAACATATTCCGTCATTGCTCGTTAAAATAAGCAGGAGACAAGCACCGTACCGGACAGAGTGCAAAGTTGTTTTCCTTCTCCAATTTCTCAATATCATTGTGGGCAAGTACAGGCATAAAGACCACACAAAAGACCGCAGGACCGTTTTTTCTGCCCATTAGCAAGAGGTCATATTCTATCGGTTTCTTTCACGTTGTCTTACTTATTGAGGGCTTTCATTTAAGGACAAAATATTGAATGGAATAAACTAACTTATGGCTACCTTGAATCGATTAAACTTATGAACGGTCGCCTCTCGATTTTGTTAAGTATTATGTACATTTATGTGTGCTGTAGAAGGGTAATTGACCGTTTCTAATGACGATCATTTCTGATCATTTCTGTTTTTATTTTTAATATGCGTCTATCACTAATCTGGGATTTACGGTGATGCTAAAACACGAGATACTGCCTAAACAAAGCACTAACTGTTGCGCAAAACATTAATAATTTTCCTGTGTGGAAAGGCTAATTTTGTAACACATCATTAAAAAAAAATTAAAAACCAGACCAAGGATAAGTATGAGCAGGGTCGAGGGTAATCGAGAGAAAAAATCCAATTAACTCCGTTCTAAAGCACCAAACAAACGCAGGTGATTGAGTTTTTTTTTTTCCTTTATTCGTGCGAGACAAGCTTAATCAGACAAGATAATGATTTGCAATCACGCATCTTGCGTACGTTTCAAATAACTCTGTACAGATTTATTTTTTTTGTAGTTTGCATTTTACAATAATGACCTTCCGCGCAAATTAAGTTTCGTTCATTGTAAGTCGCGTGCTCGGTGTTCAATGTCACGGTAACGCGTTAGACAAAAAGAAATGCAAGTACTCCAGATCTTTGAGGCTGGAATGCTTCTTCTGCAAAGCTACCGATGAATCGCGTTTGACACCAACATGTCGTTTTGAATCGGGTTTGACACCAACAGTTTCAGTTGCTGCTTTCCACAACTCTGAGTTAGCTATAGATCGACACGCGGAGCGGCTCTGTTTACCAACACGGCCGGAAGGCCGCGCATGCGCGGTAGCTATGTGGGCAAAACCGGCCCGGCTTTCCGTGTTTTCGCCATTGCGTTGGGTGGCGTGCGCTGGTTGTTGACGCTTTAGGGGCGGCTTGCAGCTTTATTTGGGCGTCGTATTTTCTGACAACGCATGTCGTAGGCTATGCCCGACTATTTGAGCTCGCTACCCGAGCCTGAACGGCAGCGGTATCGAAACAAACTGTGCGTGGACGGCGTTGCCTACGAGGATCCGTACTCCGTAAACAAGGCTTGCTAGACTACCGACGTGAAATTGCTGCCACCGAAGTCGACGGCTCACGTCGTCGTTTATTTAGTTTTTTCGCCAAGCCAGTTCACGGCCGACACGGTGCAGGCGTACAAGTCTCTCAGCGAGGCCTACATTGCTTCGAGTCGGTTTCCGCACTGCCGGCGGGATCAGCAGACTGTAAGTCTGCGGAAGTGTATTTATTAATTCAATAAATACACACAGCGTCTTGAAGTCAAGGTATGATATCTTTCCTACCCTCATGACCACAAGGCATGACAAGCAGTAACGCTTTGTCCGCTCTGGAGTCTTGGCGGTAACACGTTTCAAGTAACGGCGTTGCCGGTAACGCGTTACTTTTTTCAGTAACGGGTAACGTACTTACGTTACTATTTCTAGTAACGTAGTTACGTTACTTGTTACTACTTCCCAAGTCTTAAAGAAATTACACTTAAATTTTTTTCCGTGTATAGGCGTCAAGCCATGTTTTCCTTTGCGTTTTTTCTCGTGAGTATTTAGATGAAACCGTAAAAAGAGATAAAGTAATTATGTTCAGTTTCTGCATGAACAGAATGTTTCTTGATATATGAGGCTTATGCATACCTGTATCGTCAAAACCGTAAAATGTGTTAAATCATAATTTAAAAAGTAACGCAGAAGTAACGTGCGTTACTTTTTATCGGTAGCGGTAACGCGTTCCTTTTATTTGTAGGGTAACGCAGCTCAGTAACGCGTACCTTTTATTCGCAAGTAACGAGCAACGTATTTCGTTACTTTTTTTTGGTAACGCCTACAACACTGCCGTTCTGTCGCCGATCCCCTTCTCCTGAGTAGCACGGGCGTAGCGAGCCTCCGACGAGCGCTTGGCCGATGCTTTGTGTGCGAACACCATGGGAACAAAATCCGGGTGGTCTGGACCAGACAACGGTTTCCCTGCACATAAGCAAGCCTCGGGACTGAAATTGAAATGAAAGCCGCCCTTGCCTTTAAGAAAGTGCTCGCCGCACAAACGGTCGTTCGCGCGAGGCGACCATTCTTTTCGATCCACGGATATTATCCACCTTCTATGCGTTTCAGAGTCTCCCGAGAACTTGTGGAAACTCACTCCGCTGCTTTTCTTGTACATTTTGGTGCAATTAACGGCAAGACAGCTTCGCGTCATGCTGAAATGCTATGACGCCCATGCGAAACGTGCGCGTTTTTGCCCACACCACCCGGCTCCGGCGCGATCGCAGCGCCGCCGCAGCTCCGTGACGTCAAGCCCGCGTGTCGGTCTATATCAACAAAATGTATGCCGCCGGCTCAGTTCCGTCACGCGAACTTACGACGGCAGTCGTGCGACCTCTAAACGATGACCTGCCTGGCTTTCACCACACGCAGTGATGTCTGGTTGATATGAGCACTTCCGTTCCCCCAAGAAAACGTTCATAATGTGATTTGTTCATAATGACGTAACAAAAAATTCATGTATTTACCAAATTAATCGCTGAAAATTATGTCTTCTGTTTATAGTGAGGTGTCCATAATAACGGGGTCGGGGTCCGTATAGACAGACTTGACCGTATATACGTAGACTGGGAGATGTGTCCTATGTTAATAATCATTCTCTGTTCATACCAGCCTTGATCATACTGTTATTAAGGAACTCTACCATTGGCGCCTTCGCGCGTTACATTTACGTCACATATACAAACACGTCCACACACTTGCGCACACTCACTCTCACGCGTGGATTTATAGTGTAAATATGCTCAGTGACGTTATCTGTGTTACTTATCTATCGTGTAACAGTGCTTTCAATTGTGTATAAAAAAAAACTGTTACATCAACTTGATAATGAACTTAAAATATAACTTCTATATTATTATTATCTCTAACACGATTCACAAATTTAAAGGGCCCATGAAACGAATTACGTGCTGGGATAAATCAATTTAGATTAGGATTTTACTAATAACACATCGTTCAGCGGGCCAAAAGAAAAAAAGGTAGAAAGTCAAAAGCCTGACTTTCGGTACGAAAATTTGAAAACACAGCGGACTACTTCGTACCTCCTTCCCTTCGTAAGCTCTCTTTCACTGTAATACATCCGCGATCCTCAAAGCGCGTCACCAGATCCAAACGCACGTCACACGACACCGGACCTTACCTATTTCCTTCACCCCTAGGCTGACATTGCGGTGGAAGCTACGCGTATGCCGGACCAATCAGCCGCCTCCCTCTCATCACCTGACCTCATTCTCTGCGCATGAGTATGCGTGAGAGAGCGTGATCATGTGGCGAAAATGTGGCTGGCCCAACGAGCACGTAGCTTCGACAGTCCTGTCAGCTTCGGGGTGAACGGGAAAGGGGGGGGGGGGGGGGGGGGGAGAGAAGTAACTTTTGTCTGAATTTTTAGCGGCAGGCTAATCTTCTAGGGGGAGAATTGCTGTGTCCGGGTACACAAACGAGAGTCCGAGCAAGAGGGGACTCTCCCCTTTCCGTCTTCTTGCACTGTTCGGTGCAATGCGCGATTTATGAGTTGTGGAGGAAAGCTAAGAAGAAACAAGTTAAAAAATTGTTTTATTACTCCTTTAAAGCCGTCTCAGAACATTTTATTCTAGCTTTAACGTAAACTCTTGTACTTAATGAACAAAAATTTAGGGCGCGAACGAGCTGGTGATGGTTGAACACAACAGACTAAATACCCGATACTATGGAGAACAAGGGACTAGGGTGCATTCATGTGCGCTTCGCATAGAGTGATGCCAACTGCCTGTTTCCCTTTCCCACACCCTCTTCCACCGCCATTAGTTCCTCTCATTGTTTCCCTGTGCGCCGGAAAGTGGCCCTCGTGTCCATCGGTCCTCCCATCCGAGGGGTAAAATGCTAATCCTCCCTCCGTGGGCTCCACAACGCTGCTCCGAACTTGTGAGATAAGGTGCTTGTTTCCGGGAGGGTTATAAGCCCCACGGATTTTCGCCGAGAACCAAAATGGCTGCTGGTTTGTCGGGGAGTCGTATTACAAAGGGTGGCATTACCCTTGCAAAGCGCACATGAAGGCTTTCTACGAGGGACGACATGATACCGAAATCTCAATGAAGATTGAATTCTTCAGGAACACAACCCACAACGACTTGGCGCGTGCCAGCCCTTAGTAACAAAAACAACACTGAAGTGCGCTGCCATATATGTAGCCCACGCTTGCACAAAGCCACAATCTGTCTTGTCGTGTCGTCTGTGTTGTGTCGTCTTTCGGTTTTCCCACGTATCTGGGGAAAGGTTGAGCAGAAATACTCTAAAAAATATTTGGAAATACAAATACTGGTGTACATGGCAAAGACACCTTTAGTGCTGATATTGAAATACATTTATGAAACGGTGCCGCGATACGTATGAAAAATACATTTGCGGTATATAAAAGAGGATTTGAAATTCAAATAAAGTAAAAAATATTCCAAAAATACAAATGACGAAAAACATTTTGTCAAAAATCTATTTGAGATCTCCTCGTACTGGTTGGATGCATTAGGTAGTGTATACAAGAAAAAAAAAGGAAAATCAACATTGATCGTGCTATATTAATGAACCACAAAGCCCGTACACACTGTAGGATTTGAACGTCGACGTTTTTGCCACCGAAGTAAATAAACGACTCGCTCAAAATGGCAACAAGATACATTCGCCCGATAGCATCGCGATACCGAGAATACAACCGAAAATACTTCGATAAAGTACTACCAAATAGAATTGAAATATTGCATCGCGATACAGGAATAAAAAATACGAAGTGCATTTCTAAAAACTATCGCAATACGTCTGTATCGGGATACTGCCAAACCCTGTTCGGGTGTTTGGTCTATTACATTTAGGGCTCCGTGCATTCGGAGTTTGTTGTTTTTTTTCATGTTTTTTTCTTCTTTTTTTCTCAAAAATCCCTTGTTATTCCTTATCGCTGTTTGGTGTCCGAGCATATGTCGCAAAATATTGAGACGCAGACATGGAATTCCCCAACATAGAATAAGAACATATGCGTGTCGCGAATATTTGGGAAATGTCAGAGTATAATACCAACAGCAAAAGAAACGAAATACGATATATGATTCCTCATCAAGACGGAGCCTTCTTGTCGATTCACTTGTAGCTGTATTCCGGGTTGACACGAAATAAAACTGTAGACAATTATTAATGCGAAAGCATTAACTGTCCCATGGAGTGGAGCCGGCATCGTCTGTCCGCCGAAAACGACACTTAAATTCCCATTGGCTGCGACCGTCATGTGGCTCCATAGCAACGGCGTCATTGTTGCTAAAAAGTCAGCCGAACTGATGGCGGCGCAGCAGGAGGGTGGGACGCGGGTATGCGCTGGCCTGACGTTAGCACGCGCCGCTCAATCGTACGCTCAAGAACGACGCCGGTCTTGGCGTCGTCCTTGAGGTCATCTTAGAGGTCGTCCTAGACGTCGTCCTTAAGGTCGTCCTATAAGTCATCCTAGGACGTCGTTACTATCCTCTTGACGTCGACCTTTTGACGTCATCCTCGACGTCGTCCTAGACTCCGTTCTTGCCGTCGTCCTCGACGCTGTCCTTGAGGTCCTCCAAAAAGTCGTCCTAGGCTTCGTCTTAGACGCCGTCTTTGATGCCCTCCTCGACGTCGTCCTAGGGGTTGTCTTCGACGTCGTCCTATACAACATCCTAAAGGTCGTCCTAGAGGTCGTCCTGGATGTCGTTCTCGACGTCGTCCTCGACGTCGTCCTATACAACGTCCTAAAGGTCGTCGTAGAGGTCGTTCTGGATGTCGTTTTTGACGTCGTCCTCGACGTTCCCCAAGACACCGTCCTCGACGTTGTCCTCGATATGTGCACGGCAACGCAGATACCTCGTCACGGAAGCCGTGAACACTTCAATACGTGTAGAGACATTACTCAAAAATATTTCATCCGCGGCACTATAATGCATGCTTTCGGGTTCCTACTCGTAAGCACTCTTAAGTCTCTTCCAGTAATTTTTTTCTTCCCGTGAAGCTGGCGTTTTTCTTACACAAGGACGGCTCCGATTCAGAGTTTTTTCGGTTTTCCCCGATTTTAGAAAAAAGGGTTTGGACATTAATTTTCGGGGTTTATCCGTGTTTACCGAAATCCCGGCAGTCCTAAATATATTGTACTTACTATGGAATGTTACAACTTTTTTTCTATAATGTTTTTTTTTATTAATTACTGTATGTGTGTTTCTAAGCAGTGACATTCAGACTTTAGTTGTATGTAGTCTGCTGAGAAACTCTACCTGGGGATCAAGCCACCCTAGTCGCCTTTCATTCCATCCTCCTCGACGTTCTTCTGAATAAAACATTCTGTCATATCATTTCCAGGCTTCATATATGCTTGTTCTATATGATACTGCAACTTCTTTTAATCAAAATATACAGGAATTTTTTTTTTTTTTTTAAGAGTGCAGACTGCTAGCTGATTGGCCGTCGTCGCTAGGTATTTCTCTAGTTCGGCGGACATTAGTTGAGTGAATAATTGTCTTGGTAAGTTGTCTATTTAGCTAAATATCGTTTGACTCGTTGGATTTGAGCGTCATTGTTGGCAGGGCTTGCGGCACTCTTTTTGCGCGCAGTTTCTAAATCGGTCTGAAAACGTGAAATTTCATTATTAATATACCGAAAACTAATACAACTTTCTAAATTATCTTAATTGGTGCGGCCTCTAATCGCAATTTCCGTCAATTCTGCAATTTCAACATGACCTGCAAAGCCAATACTTAAAATGTTAACAGATTTCAGGCAATTAGCCAACTTACCAGGACGATTATTCTCCCAGGTAATGTCCGCCGAATTCGAGAAGCACCTAGAAACGACGGTATTCCGCTAAACCTTCAGCAGTTTGCACTTTTTTTTTCATTCTGTTTCCATTAAAATATATCATCCAGTATTTCCTCCAAGTCACAAGCGCAAATACGTTTCTGTTTTTTGTGTATTACAGTCGAGCGGATCTGTGTCGCACTAACACCCTGACAAAAGTAAAAGCGTCGAGAAACAAGATCGTGGTCATATACTTACAATAATAATGATAAAATCAATATAAGTAGCAATAGTATTTTTTATTTCATTTTCTTTTGAGGGATTGCACGAAAGCAAAAAAGATTGGGTTATGTATTCAATGTGCCAGGAAAACAAGCGCTAAATTTTTCAACTATGAAAAAAGTTGAGATTGATTTTATAAACCACTCTTCTTACTATTTAACTCACGAAAACCTCTAACAGCCATAACGAAAAGAACATTACGTAATTAAGCAAAACGTGAATACTTTTTGTTCGCCACAACTTGGGCACGCTTCGTATGTGTTTCAGTAAATCGACGAAAAAGAGATTAGGTCGATTTCGTAAACCTGGTTTATTTTTTTTCTCCTTCTTTTTTTTAAACCTTGTGTATTACATCGGCTTCCGTTTTAAGCGAAGTTATGAAAGCCCGACCATCCGTTCGGTCATGAGAGGTTACCTTTCTGTTTATCGTGTCCGCCCGCGGAATCTCCGATAAACAGCGCGTCGTTCTTTTGAAGTGCGCGCAGCAAACTAAATAAGATTTTCGTCGAAATAAAATGGTGAATTACGGCGATAGTAAATTGATCTCCGCACTTCGACCTACCTCCCCTACGTAAGAGTGTTTCGTTAAGTATATATAAATTGAAGGGAAGAAAAACTCTCGAAGGCTTCCTCTTCACTATAGCAATATCTCAAATTCAAATATTTCTTGACAAACATTACTGCATGTGATACATATTTTGTATAGGGTTCGTACTTTTGTTTCATATTGTATTTTTAAAATAATGAAGAAAAATCTTGCTTCTTAATAAACTTACGTTGAACAAGTTTTCGTTTTCAAATATAAGATATATAGAAAGCATTGCCCCTTCACCCTATCCTTATTTTTATAAAACGTTGCTTAACACTGAGCACTAACACATATAAAACAGCGATGCGTTTGTTATTTTTAAGTATATTTTATTTACATAATTGTTTTATAACCACCGGACTTTGTTCCTTCGAGATTGGAATGTTTTGGCAGAATATCTTTTCGTAAGTCCTATATTTATCCGTGCTATTAGATATCTGAACGCATTTTCTACATAAAGAGGTTAACCCCTGTGACATCGCTGTCTCAAGTAGATCAGGGCATGTCCAAACCTGTAATGGTTCGTCTTTGTGCCCTTTGCGTGCTCTGCGACGAAAACAAAGCTCAAAGTTTTGTCCCCGGTCGTTAGCATCGGATGATTATTTCATTGGCTGTCCGGTGATGCTGAGATGATGGGGTGCTTACCACGCCGTGTATTTCGTGAACTGTAAGGAACGAGAGGGGCACTTAGGTTCACACCAACTGCTAATGAATAAGCTGGTAAGTTTTTAGTAACCTACAATACAGATATTTCTGGGACGTCTATCATAAGGTTCGCTGAGGCTATTTGCGACCTATGATGTCGGTGCCCATGAGGTTTCAATTTGTATTGTCCATGAGATATCTCGATTAATTATAGTCTTCTTACTTATATTCTAGAGTATTCTCATACTTTGCTGGTGGTATCATCGATATTTTATATGGCGCGATTCCTCTTGTAAGCATCAAGCATAAATAGCATTGTTTTGGCTCTCTTATTCCCGAAAATCGACTTCGGGATCACTGAGTTTTTGAGTGCTTTGGAAGATCTCCTTGAAATGTGTGAATTAACAGCGCCAGCCTTCTACGGAGACGAGCTGTATAAAAAGGTACGACTTTTTTTTAAACCTGATTTAGCATCGAATGGGATTTTGCCGCGTGCATGACCAAGATGGAAGGCTTCTCTGTACATCTAAAACATTCGTGTTTATGCTCACCCCAAGTGTAAAAGAACAGGAGGCCAGAATGACCTTGTCTAGTCATTCTTTCCTAGCTCACTCCCTAATTCTTTAAAAACAAATACCTCCGACTTGCATAACAATACCAACAATTTATCAGACGTTTCGTCTCTAGCTATGCGGGAGACATCATCAGTGCGGCCTGGGAACACCCGACTAGCTACCAGCAATCTAACGCTTCTTCTTCCTTCTGGTAGCTAGTCGGGTGTTCCCAGGCCGCACAGATGATGTCTCCCGCATAGGAGACGAAACGTCTGATAAATAGTTGGTATTGTTATGCAAGTCAGAGGTATTTATTTTTAATCATGAATCCCGGCTTTTGGACATTTTTGCTCTCCCTAACTCCCTAGATGGAATGTTCGAGAGACCGAGTGTAATAGATATGGATCCGAGTGCGGTCGTGCAGACTCATTCACTCTCGCGCAAGCCAGCTGTCACGCCGACACAGCGTCGCTCGCTGTTTGTCGACGCTAGCTGCTGCTTTCTTGGTGTTTGTGCTTTGTTTTGTCTCTGGCACAAGTTCGCCGACTAATTTTCAGTTTACGCTCGTCGAGTCTTCTTCCTCCACGTCAATATCTTACTTAGTTACACCTTACAAGTGTGCGTTAAAGGGGCCCGGCAACGACCTTTTCCTGACTTTTAATTTGCACCGAATCTGAGCGCACTGAACGTAGTAACTTTGTTAACTTTTTTCTTTTCTCGAAATTCGCTTTATATCAAAAGTTATAACCATATAAAAATTACGAAAACAAGCAAAAAATAGCCTTCATAACGTCCTTAGTGCCCTGTCCCCCTTTTCCCGCGCTGGAGGATTCCCCTTACCGCAGTGACTGAGTAATATGGGGAGGGAGGGGAAGACGGGCAAAGGAAGTGACGCCGAGAGAGAAGCTGCCCGGGAACGGGCAGCTCTCTCTCTTCGGCTCAAGTGAGGACCAAAAATGTCACGATTTCGTCACATGCCGCCCGCGTTCGACACCACGGGGCGCCTCCGTAGGAGGAAGAGGTTTCCGCTTCGTCCGGTGAAAATATGACGCACTGATATTTAGTTACTATCTCCGTGCCCGCTGGATTTCCCGAACCACAAGAGACGATATTATTTCATCACTATGAGCCCATGAATCTTTTATGCTCATGCAAGAGTACCGCACATTTTTAGTATATACTAAATAACTTAGTGTTAAAAAATACTCTCGACATAATATTAAATAAAACAGATATTAGTACAAAACACTGCTCACGGAAAGCTTCAGTCAAAATATCGGGCCCTGTGACTGTGGCAACAGTTAAAAGTTACCTTGCAGTTGTTTACTAAACGAACAAAGAAGCCACTTGCAACCTTAAGACAGTGAGAAAAATTCGTACGAACGACACAACGTACACTCTGTGCTAAATTATTTTTGTCCCCGTCCCGGGGAGTAACTCGACACGCTTATTTACATCGTTTTATTATATAAAATTGATATTTTCACAAGGCGCCCCGGTGAGCCAGTGAATTTTTCGGTAACTCTAGACGGCTATTTTTACCGACCGTTGCAAAAGATGTCTTGAACAAGAAAAAAATACAAGATAAGCAATGTTTCCTCACTCTTCTTGTTTTCTTTTGAACACACAAAAGGCTATCGCTACAACAGCAACAAAAAAAAGTGGTTATGGGACACTCTTCAGAAGCATAAAAATAACTGTAGTTAGGTTTTTTTTCGTCTTTTTTTAATTTGTCTATGTTGGAGAGTTAATAAAAAAATAAGGTCAAAGCACGAGTTCAACAGAGAGATACAGGATTAAGATAATTAATTGGAACCAATCTCTTCATTTTACCTACACACAAAGCAGTATTTGTAAAGATAATTAAAACCTACAGAGCACAAAGACAAGAGAGGAATAAGGGGACGCACAGTCGCTGTAATTACCAAAACACGCAACCTCCATTTTGAACTGTATTTGTAAATAGTTTTTTTTTTTTTCTAAACTTGTCGGGCTGTAAAATTTATACACGAGCTTTCCGATTAATCGGAAAGTTTTTGAACAATATTATGATTATTCGAATACATTTAATAGGAATTAATCACCAGGGGAATCCGATTACTTTTGGAAGTTCCGAAATTACTTGTATCCGTTCCTCTTGTTTCTCCCCTTTCTAATGACGCATTTTGTTTGTACAAGGTATACCTACCAAAGAATCCAGGAACAAAGTCTCTAACTATAGCAAGGTTTTTCAAAATTGGTGGATTAAGAATATGCCTTGTTCATAATTAGGAGATTCGAATCCAGTGATTAGTATATATATACCTATAGGAATGTGTAGCTCTCAAGTTTTTTCAACAGCATTCACGACGAACAGTACATAATGGAGAGCTTTAGTGGTGCGTATGCACCAAAAAGCGGCGATGACGTCACTCTGCTGCGGTGGCGCTGCTATCGGTAGGGCGCATGTGGAGACGCTCCACTTGGCGCGGTTTCTGCGCAAGCGCTCTGCCCACACCTCGTGCGAAAACTGCGTCTTTGCCCACAACTCGTGAGGGCTTGTTTGGAAACAGCGCGCTTGGCCTTAGCGGCGCGTTTGACGTTAGCGTATAGCGTGCTCCACGCTGAGCACGCGTGTCGTCGGCATGGGGCCAATCTAAGCAGTTTGTACTCCGTGCAAGCGCGGTGTGTAACAGACAACGCTAACGCACACTCCTTGCGTTCACTCGCATGTGCAATACTCACCAATATTTTCGGTGGCGTTTTGGTTGCGCGTCATTACGATCCCCTTCGTTGTTCACGGACTTTATAAGAAAAAAAAATGTGAACAGAACAGTTGAAAGGAACTGACTTTTAGCTTTCAGGTAGAACGCTGAGGTCGCGAATTGCATATTTATGTTTGTTGAGTCTTTTTCAGACGCTTAAGTAGCGCGCAAAGGCAGACGTTCTCATTCAAACGTGAATTTTGCATTGACGGTTGATACAGCGCTGCCTTTAGGTTGCCGCCCTTCAGACGCTAAAGCACCGTGCCCTACAGCCAGAATTATGTGGTCGCGTCTTGAGGACGCCCGCACGCCTCCTGGCCGAGGCAAACAGGCGTATACACCAAAACTGGTCCTTAGACAACTGAAACATGCGTCCCTTGCAGTGTATTCACGTTCTTCTTAAAGACCGACGACCAGTTCGCGCTTTCCACTTTTTCCCCGCTTCCTCCTCTCCCCCGTCTACCCTTTCCAACATTGCCTGTTTCTTCCTCCCCCAGGGTGAGGAGGATCTTCTGCCTTGCAGAATCTCTTGTCTGGTCGTCGACCTTTAAGGTTTGTTCGAGGATTTGCCTTTGAGTGTAATCGAGTGCATTTCGCATAACCGTTTAAGGCGAGAAAACACGAGATAGCTTGTATTAAAGAGAGTTTCGAACT
The DNA here is from genome assembly GCF_016920785.2 of Ixodes scapularis. NCBI lineage: Eukaryota > Metazoa > Arthropoda > Arachnida > Ixodida > Ixodidae > Ixodes > Ixodes scapularis. The sequence continues at coordinate 87,872,840 of NW_024609868.1, read as the reverse complement.
ACTCAATGGGGGTCACGTGGTTTATAAGCAGCGTTTGCAATACCAGCTCCGAGAAGGTTTTGAAAGCATGCATCGTTGGCAAACGCCTCCGCCTTTCCGCCTGCTTTCTTCCTCGCTACGCGAACTTAAGACCAATCTCCGCAGCCATTCAATTGAGAACGTTCCCTATACTGGGTGATACAAGCACCGGCCAGGCTCTTTAAATCGACCACAAAATTCGGTTTCTTAACCTATCGCGTTCCGATTTTGTACAGCGTTGGCCACAGGTGGTGCATTTTTTCTATAAAATTTACAAAGAGCGAGCTTACCTGAGGAAAAAGTAAAAAAAAAAAAGGTTTAACTCCTATGGAAACGCGGTGAAGCCACCGGTCTTCAGTACATAGGGCGCTCTATGGTTTGAAGAGAGAGAGCGCACGAAAACAAGACAGGTCTCCGTGAAGCGATACGAGAACACATATGTTCGATCTCGCTTATCGAAACAGCGAAGGTCGGTCAGCAAACAGCGTAAGTGGAGTGGACTGGCCACAGGCAGGGGTGAATTAATCAGCGATGGAGTGCTGGTAAAAAGTCGGAGGGGTCACAAGCTGCGAGATCAGACTGTGGATGGGACAGCGTTGCTCGGAACAATCCGCGAAGGGTACAAAACGCTTGTATGTGTTCTCGAGTATGGCGTCAGGAAGGGCGATGTAGGAATCAATACGGATGAAGCACGAGAACTCGGGTATATCTGCAGGGGTGGTTTTTGTCTTTAATTACTCGTAGCTATAAGGCTCCGTGTTTTTGGTCTGTTCCAATAAACTCCGAACCACCGAACCAATTTTATTAAAATTTGGGAAAACCGAAAACCTACGAATTCAGGTTGGCTTTCAATAAAATAAACCCAAGCTTCAGGTGGAAAATCTTTAGCTACAACATTTTTGTTTTCTTTGACTTGAAGCGCAGCTTGTGCTAAAACCCTCATGGAGACTTTTTGTTCGTTTGTTTTATTTTTTTTTGTTGTTTATTTGTTGTTGTTGTTGTTGTTGTTGTTGTTTTTTTGTGTTTTTTTTTTTTTTTTGGGGGGGGGGGTGGAATTACACCTCGTATTTTGCCCTCTTTTCTAATCAGGTCGTTTTTCTAGCATCCGGATCAGCCTTCATGTTCTTTAGAGGTTAGGGAACCAAGCACCCGTGTTCTGTTGTTTTCTTTTAGCGTATACCATCGATTAACGACCATTTGTTTTCAGGCACCGACAAGCACCGAATTTGTGGCAAACAATCAACCCCGAAAAGACGGAAACCTACTGCCAGTCCTATCCAATTTGTCCGTCCTTACGTAATAAGAGAAAACAAATTGAAGAAAAAAAATGCTCGAGCCATTGCAGTACAGAATATACTATTTTGTATCACTAGTACGTTAGTCCAGCAGATGGTGTGTTTGAAGGCTCTTTCTTTACGCTAAAAGTATTAAATTACGTTTATGGCCCAGACATCTGATCTAAGTAGTCGGTGCTTAATTCGCGTTGTTTAGAGGAGTGTCAAACGGTAACCTTAACTTTTTTTTTGTATATTGCTTTGGATTGAGCATATTGCAACTAGGGTATGTTCTTCATTGCTGCTCATGGGAGAGCATCACTTTTATCGACAAGACAACTATAATCTCGCCCCTTGCTAACTCTTGGTGTTAGTCAACAGGGGGGTTATGTTTGACAAATGTTTTGTTTCTCCTAAAAATAAACAAGTGATGATATCGCGCCTGACTGGTTAGAGGCTCAAATGACGAAAGTTCCCTCTTTCTTCATTTAAGCCTCTAAAAAAACAGACGCGCTATCGTCACTTCCATCATTTCCGTTGCTTTTTAGGAGAAACTAAACACTTTTTGAACATAGCCCTCCCCCCCTGGTTGAAAGCAAGAACGGTTTTCATGCAGCGCTAATATAATAAACGTTTGCCTATTATTATAAAACAACGATATTAGTTATCGTAATTCAAAATAGGCTCATTTTATATTACAGAACATTAAGGAAAGAAATTCATAGACACACAAACATTCCCACTAGATCACGTTTTGAAAAAAATAAAACACACGAGATGATTAACCTTTAATAGAATCACATCAGTTATGGTTCTATCAATTCAAAAATTTACTTCACTAATTTGCACATCAACACATTAGAAAGTGAGACATAGAGAGATAAGGAATGCATAAGCTGCATGTATTCAATATGCAAATTTCATTTTTTTTTTTTACATTCATCCTTCTGCTTGACTGTTACGCTCCAAAGAATGAACCTAGCGAATAGAAACGGCCTAAAAGGCACGTGGTCGGGCTACGTGCGTTTCGTTCTTGATTGTGGAAATATGAAATATCGTCCTCAGTGCCGCAATGCGCGTAGCCCTTTGCGTGAAAACGCGTTATCTCAGCTGTCATTAATAACTTCATTTGTATCAACCCTCATTGTTTGTATCCACTCCCAGCGGAGCAATGAGCGCACCACATTTATATACTGTGCCCAACAGTTTTTTGGAAACGAAAGAGAGTTTCGGGCGAACGGGTAAGACGTGATTCACAGCTGAAAATATGAGGTGACGTTGCCCCATGTTTTCATGCACTAGCCATCCATGCATGGAACCTTTCAGGCGCTTGTAAACATTTTGAACTGCTTAGAGCCTAGGTGTTTATACTGCCCTTATTTGCCTCTGAAAATATTTTTCCTGGGTCGAAGAATTCTCGGCGTCTGTAATACCGAGCTATACACTTCCACCGTCAAGTTCCAAGCTGCCCTACACACATCTTCCATTCACCTTCTTTCTAAACGGTTGGGTGAGCTCTATAATAAGGGCCCGAGAAGAGACGTAAACACCGGGAGTTTGAAGACTCCTTTGGAAAAAGTGAGTCGTAAAAGTGTTGCGCGGGGTCTGTCTAACTTCGAGCGCCCGAGTGTTGGCGTTTTATTATGACAGCCGCCTGGCCGTGTGCCCGCCACAGTCACCTAGCAATTCAACTTCTTTAACTTCTTCGGTTTTCGTTTACTTTTCGGTTTATGCATTGGAAAAAAACAACTAAAGTGTCAATTACTGTATGTAAAACATTGTATTGAGGCGTTTTTTTTTTCTTCTTCTACGATGTTACGTGCGGCCGATTCGTACAACGCGCTTGCCTATAAAAAAAGAAAGTTGATCAATCCAAAACTAAGAATTCACGTTTGATGAGACGAGCTTAATTACGTCTGCAACTACAACAGAACAAAAAACAGTAACGGCCGCGCCCCCTGCGACAACGACGACGGGTCGACTGACCCGAAAATGTGCACCACCACTTCTTCTACATATACACGCGCTGTGTTTAGGAACATTCTAAACCAGAACACACGATAACAGACGAGAAAGAACGTGAGCTTTTCATATTACACCAGGACTCTCCAACAGATTCTAGAAGAGAAAGAGCTTGACCGGAGGGGTTTGAGCTTTGTATCTTCGCTTGGCTGCTGCATGTGAAGCCAAGTCCGCTGCGCGTACGCGGTAATACTGCCGAGAGAAAACAAAAACCGGTGGACCGCACTTGAAAAACCAAATAAAAAAGCTTTTGTCCCAACTTGAAGTAGTTTCATAAACGGGAGATTATCGCGTCAAGCCGCCATTCTTGGGGATTTAGCGAAACGCAGCGGTGCCCGAAACTCGGCACAACGTTACCGACGCGATATTCTTACCGCAGCTTTCTCGCAAACTCAAATACACCAGAAAATCTTTGAGGTTGTATCGCCAAAGGTGGAGACCTTTGAAAGGTTTATAACGGCGGAGAGGTATAATTCCCCGTGCGCTCTCGTTTCCTCCTTTCCCTTGGCTTCTACGCGTATAGCATCGGACAGTGAGGTTCACCTGAGAGTTCCCATTCTGCAAATCTGGGGAAGATAATCGCACGAAACAAAACGCGACGTTGAGATGGGAAGCCCCACAAAGGCATCGACCTCGAGCAATCGGCGTTCTCCGCGTGAAAACCTTATCCTTTAATACAATAATGAACATATTACCATTACCTTTGCGTGCTCAAAACATTATCTTACCGACTTCTGACAACTCCGAGCGTCCCCCGGCGTAAAAGTTTACAAAAACAAAAACTGAAACGATTTCTCATTTCATGTAAAACTTTCCAGCGAGAGGCGAGTTCATTGAACCCATCGAACGCATGCATGTGTTCGTATATCATGTGGTTATTATTTTGTTTATTTATTCCTTTTTTCTGATATCTGCACGATAACTGCTATCCCTGTCGTGTTTATTCTCGAAACATCGATTTCACCGATTGGTACATCGATTAAAATATATTTTTTTTTCTAATTACTTTTTAAGAGTATTTAAGTAATTTTATTAACTTATACAACATCAAGAATATATAACTAAAATTTACGACCTGTTCAATAACTAAAAAGAATTTAATTAGCCGCAAAACTGTTCTAGTGATGGCCTGTATGTTGGTGAGTATCTGTTTCCATGGTACGGATCTTACTAAAAAAAAATGTAGCATCGTTTTGTCGTCTCATCGCTAACAGGTATTTAACATCGGTCCATTACTCAACAAAGAAAATATTCAAACCACTTAGCAAAGGCTGTACTCAAATATTTTACAAGAAGGCTGGTTTGTTGTTAGCTGTAGATAACTTATGATAAAAACGATAGCCTCGAATTATATTTTTAAAAAAAACGCTTTATATGAGTGAACATTCGAGGATATCGTCGTCCGTTTTCCCGCAAATCACCTTTCGGCAAAACATAAAAACAATGTGTTCAAAGCAAGTCGAGTATAGTTACCATTTGGACCAGCAAAAAAACAAAAACTCCAGATAAAAGCAGAAATTTTGAACCTCCAAACTTGGTTAAGAACAGGCTACAATATTAGCGAAAAGCCCAGGAACGTTTTGTCAAAATACTCGTTCGAACTTAGGAGGTCTATACTATGTAATAACAACATCAAGCACGTACTTATGTTTTAATACTGGTAAAAATGTGGCGAGTAATATTTGGGTTGCCATATAATTCCAATGAAAGTGATTTTCTCAATGTGTTTAGACGTATTTTACTTGTTTACATGTTTTCCTTTTGTGAGTTTCGTCCCTGTTACGTACTTTTTGAGTGTCACCTATCGATGTGTTTACAAAACGTATCCCTCTCATAGACAGTACGTTTATATGTGGAGAGCAAGTCGTCTGCTTCTTGCACAAGGGTTGCGGTGACGTCAGGACGACACCGAGTTCTGATTGTATTTGATTGGAAGGATAGTGGATAGACCTCAATGCTAGACGCCTTGACGTCTACCCACTATTCCTTTTTCGATCAGCCAATAAGATCTCAGCGTTCTGACGTCATCGCAACCCCTGTGCAAGAAGCAGACGAACTTGCGCTCCGCATGGGCCCCGTTTTCTCGGCCGTATAATCCTTTCCCGTTAATAGTTACCTCTCTATGCAGTGACGTCTGCGTTTGGTTTGGTTACTTTTTAGAGCGCAGCTTTTAGGCGCCCGTTTCCGGCCTGAGCGGCGTCGCCGCTGACGTCGGCGTTGCCCTCGGCATAACTGCGCGCGTTGCATTTGGGGGATAACGCAAGCGAGTGTAACCGCGATTTGCATTATGGGATAATTTCCCTGCTAAACTTAGCAGAATAATTTCCCCGCTACATTTAGCGGGAAAATTCCCTGCTAAATTTAGCGGAAAAATTTCCACGCTAAATTTAGCGGAATGATTTCCCCGCTAAGTTCAGCAGAAACATTTCCCCGCTGAACCTAGCGGAAGACGTTTACCGCTAAATTTAGCGAAAAACTTTCTCCGCTAAATTTAGTGGAAAACGTTCCCCGTTAAATATAGCCGAAAAATGTCCCCGCTAAATTTAGTGGAATAACTTCCGCGCTAAGTCTAGCAGTAAAATTTCCCCGCTAAACTTGGCGGAAATTGTTTACCGCGAAATTTAGCGGAAAATTTCCCCGCTAAATCGGCCCTTTCCGAAATTCAGTGCCATCTGGTGGCTGAAATGGCGGTTTAGCTTTTGCCGTATTAACGGCGGCAATGAACATGTAGCCTGCAGTATTACATCGGGCACCGTCACTTTCGCAAGTCAACGGCAGACGAGAATGTGCTCTTCACTGTACAGTTCTTTTTCAAGCATCTCTTCCAGTGTCAATGGCCACAGAGATGCAACCAGTCAGAACGAAGTGCCAACTCAGATAGGCGCCTTGATAAAGTTTTATACATCAAGGGGCTTTTGAAGTCGATTCTCTTCTACTAACAGATTGACTGCATGGGCCCGAGCTATAGAAATGAACGCTTACGCAGCTCTTGCATTCAATTCCTGCTTAACATCGTGCTAACGTATCGAATGTGTAGGCCTCGAATCCACAGCTTAGAAGTATCTTCAACCTGTTCCTTCATCAGTAAACAGAAGGCCGCCATTAGTACGGCACATAAGCCATTTTTCAGATGAGGATGATAGTGATCAAAGTGGCCAGACTGAATTTCGGAAAGGGTCTTTTGAGCGCGAAATTTAGCGAAAGTTTCCCGCAAAATAGAAGGGGAGCAGGGGAGGGTACGGAGGGGGAGGAGGGGCATACCCTCACCTCCGTACCCTCCCTTCCTCCTTCTCAAGAGCTGCGCTCCAATTCGGCGTTACAGAAAATTGTAATTACCATTGAAAATTAGCGCGTTGGTAAATAGATACAAAACTTAAAGGTATAAAAGTGAAAGATGTCCGGTTCCCGTCCTCGTCCTTGCTGTTTTATACTTTCAAGTTTTGTAGAGAATCGTAAACGTCTTTCATTTCTTATCATCACATCGGCAGACCCCAAACTTAAAATTAAAACAAAAAATATCTTTTAATACGCGGCGAATGTTTTGTTCATGTAGTTTCCCACCCGTTCTTTCTCAGTGGAAAGTTTGAAAGCAAGACGATTATCGCTTTCGAGAGTAAATGGTACGAGAAAAATGAAGGGCTATACAATCTTTGTTGAAAACGTTTCTATCTTGTTGATTTGCATGTCTCTACTTAACGTCAAAATTAAAGAAATGTCCAGGATTAACTGCCTTCAGCTTATCTTTATGAGTTTAAAATTAACTAAATATTGAGAGATCAAATCACGTTCTCAGTGACTTGCAAACCTTCTAAGGAAACTTTAATACAAAAACTAAAGTTTTTTTTTTCTTTTTAGAAACAATAGTTTACATTTTTGTTTACTGAAGTAAAAATCAGTGGGCACTGTTAACTACACTATTATGCAAAACCCTACTCTACCTCAGAGCAGCGCGCTGGAGATATTCACAATGAAAGTGTTGTGAAATGGAGCTTACGGGCGCGTGAATGGACCGACTTTTAATCCCCTAAGAATAGCATCGATCTACTGGCAACAGTATTGAGCAGCTTTATCTAGCCCACAAATATACACAACTGGGACCATCCTATTTTAGACCCTCACCTTTAATAGCTAGCTACAAAAAAAATAGAACTATTGCTATCGAGTGTCCGGAATCCGTTCCTCACAACATTCGACTTTAACTTTCATAAAACCAATAACATGTCTGACTTCAATAGCAGATGCTTACTATCTCAGATTTTAGCCCGGTTGCTTGGTTACTGACGTCAAAGGCAATATATATTGAAGGTCATAGCAACATGTCACAGAAATGTCAGTTTCTTATATATATTTCATTATCGAATATAGCAACTTTGATTTGAAACGTTACCCTCAATTACCTCCCTTTCCTTGAAAAGACGCCCTTTTAAATGTTTATTTGTTCCCTTAACTTGTAAGGCGCTTCAAACTCATTGTGACATGGTTGTTCGTAATAAGACGGCTGATGCTTAGTTAAAAACACCTCGAAGCTTCGAAACAGTGACATTGCGTTGAGAACAAGCTACAAACATTACGGAAAAACAAACACAGAACGGCGTGAAGTAAACAAATTCTACAATGCATCACGTCGATACAACAACTCTTTCCGCACACAACTGCAGAATCAATCTTGCGTTACTTTCAAATTGCGACGAAACAGCCATACAAAAAGCCCGAAAGGAAAACAATAAATGAATGCGGAGCTTTTACTGTGGCACTTAGGTTGGGAAATTGGAAGGCCCGCGTCTCGCGTGTTTCTGTCTGTCGAGCCGAGAAATGCGAGGCGGCGGATTAAGGGGGATTATCCCAGAGTTTGAGCGGCACTTTGGCGCTCTCGTTTAAGGCTTCGCGCTTTTTCTCTAGAGCTCCACGGGCAATAGCGTCTTTGGTTGTGTTGTATAAACTTGTCAGGGGGCTGGGAAAAAGCTCGAGTGCCAGACGGTGAACTTTAAGAAGTTCGTCGTCAGCGCGAAGGTCAGCGAATCCTTCAAAAGTACCCTTCTTTCCACCTCGTCTCTTGTCTAGGGAGTTAACGGAAACCACGCGCATTTTGTTTATCGATTTCCGTGTGTTTGAGACGGGGATCATTTTGGGCGCAAAAGGCTGGTTAATTATTCATTGCTAGCGATATATACAAAAACATAAGCGAAGCGATAAATAAACTGAAAATCCGTACTGCAGAAACGAGAGACCGCCGTTTTGTTGAAGTGTTCTTCGCAACCAAGCCAGCGTTTCCTCAAACTTGAGACATTTTGCCAAACAGCAAGTTAATGGTATACACAGAATGGATTTGTGCGCGCTTCGTGCACTCCAGCTCACTCTCATTTTACAAAGAGAAGCAGGGAGAAACGAGCGACCATACGACAGTGGCGCATTCTCAGCAACTTCAGGAGGTTCTCAAGTTTCGCCTCATAATGCCGCACCACGTTTTCCCTTTTTGACGGTTTTATAACCTCGTTCTTTCTACAAGGCGAATTGAAAACTAATATTGATCAACGTTGTAAAATATCAGCCTTGAAAATGTCTTCAATGCTACACTTTTGTCGCCAACATGCTTGTTTAGTAGAAGAACAATGATTTTTGACAGGTTAAGAGTAAAGTGAAAGCTCCTCTCACCTATTTTGACTTTAGCAGAGCGAACGCTGGAGAGGAGGTTGCGTTCTCTCCATCATTCGCCCTGCTAAAGTGGAAAGATGTAGGAAGAGCTTCCAATTTACATTTAACCTGGCAAAAGATTTCTTGTAAAGCGAGTAAAGCACATTTGTTGGCATTTTTGTTGGTTCGCCTAGGGGGACAAGATTTTGAGATTTACACTATGCGCTCACGAATCGCAACAAGATTTGGTTTTAGAAAGCAGCTCTTAGAGGCCCATTTCTGGCTTGAGCGGCGTCGGCGTAACTGGGAGGTCACGTGACCCCCCCCCCCCCTGAGGTCACGTGACCCCCTGAGGACACGTGACTCCCCGGAGGTCACGTGACTCCCTAAGGCCACGTGACTCCCTGAGTTCACGTGACCTCCCTAAGTCACGTGACCCCCTGAGGTCACATGACCGCTTCAGATCACGTGACCCCCTGATGTCACTTGAGCCCTCTCCCCCGAGGGCACATGACCCCCCGGACGTCACACGACCCCCCCCCCCCCTGAGGTCACGCGACCTCAAGGAGTCACCTATCCCTCAGTACGCTTCCATCCACCTCCTCAAGAGCTGCGCTCTAACCGGCGTTACAGGGAATTGTAAACGGCTTTCATTTTTTTTAATTCGGCTATCGCGATATAAATCAGCTAAGTTTCTATGCCCGCTTCTTACCCGTTGTATGTTTTCTCGTAAGATTTGCCCTTTCTGATTGGGAGAACTATGTCACCACCTGCTTTGTGTACTATTGAATTAGCACAAACGTTGGGTCTCAGCAGTGGTCCTGGGGTTTTTCTTACTATAACTTTTAAAATCACTTCTTTAATTCGTGTTTTCCTGCGTGTACAGGTTCTATCAGTTTAACGAGCCTTCAGAGACCTTGATAAATGGCTGGTGCTTGCGCTCCGCATAATCATCTACCCTTCCGAGATTAACTTTAAATAATATGAGTGCTTAAAATAAATCACATTATGCTCTGGCTAATAAAGGCTTCCTTCACCTGAACAAATATTTCCAACTGATGCTGTTAGGTTGACATCCTACGAAAAATTAGTAGATGCTAATAATGAAATAAATACGACCTTAATTGCCGATAAACTGTCCAAAAATCTGCAATGACGGACACTTGAGCATCGGCAGCGCTGTATATGCGCACGCAAAACATATACGTACGTGCGGATGGATTGAAAGTTGTTGAATCAAATTGTTCCAAATTTGAAATATCGCGTATTTCTTACAAGCCTCTTTCACAAACGTGAACTCCGCCCATTATTCCTTTGAGACACGAGTGTAACCCGTTGACGTGTAAAGCGCAAACCGCATGGCGCGTTTTTGCTCGCGATTCAGGCGCGTCGGCGTCAAACTGACGTCATTTCCTGCGCGCGGGCGCGCGTTTTCGCGGGAGCGTTCCTTTCTAGCCGACCCAGAACAAGACGCGCGCGCCGAGGCGTCGAAGCGGCTCTCGCCCAATGAGGGTCGGTCGAACTATCACGTGATCCCGCACGGTACGCTGTTTCGTATTCAGCACATTCGAAAGTATTCAAAAGCATTTTTATTTTCCAAATAAAAATTTAAAATGTGTTTCTTTTGACACAGAAACCCGTTTTATTTACTTCTTTGTTCATTTAATTCACATTTTGTAGTATTTGCGTCAACATTTACATCGCGTGTTGAGAATTCTGTTATCTGGCAACGCTGATAACGCGCCGCCAGCGGTGCTTGGCCTTGTCTGCATGCGGGTGCCCCCGCGTCAGCTTCCGCGCGAGCGTTCATAGCGCGTCGCGTTTTCGCGTGCAGAAAAACGCGCCATGCGGTCTGCGCTTAATTGAGATAGATGCGCGACAAAACGCCACACGGGGCTCAGAGAAACAAACATATTGGCCCAGGTATATGATCGAGTTGCACAATGAGAATTGAACGTTTCAAACGCCTCTCGATGCGGATTAAAAGTTCTCACAAACGCACTCCTTTTCGATTTCGATGTTCACTTAGTTTGTAGCAGATGGCAATGTCTGACATTAATATTTGTTATTTCCACAACTGTGGGCGTCGATTAAAAATTTAAACCCGATAAACCGTTATCCTGTAATCTTATAAACAATTAAATAATCGCCTTCATTGACTTTCAGGTGCCACATTCTAAGAAATGCGTCAAAATACGCGCTTTGTTGAAGTTTTACAAGTAGACAGACGAACTGGCTAAGGATAGACATGGCAACCCTGAAGCGTGGGGACAGAAAAGGGACGGACGGTCACGAAACTGCAAACTCAACTAAATATATATATATATATATATATATATATATATATATATATATATATATATATATATATATATATATATATATATATATATATATATTGTTAGGAAAGACGACGACGTGGCGCGAGTGGCGCGCTCAAGTGTCGGCCGCAGAGTGCCCGCGCGATTCGATTCAGACTGACTTCGCCTGGCTGCGCTGCGGCACTGACCGTCATCTACAATCCTCCGATCATCTCATTAAACCTGCACATCGTTGCCTCACAGGTTGGTGGAGGTGCTATCGTTCTTCCGCCTCTCATCTAACCGTTAATTATCAATTCTGGAGCTACGCAGCAGACGACCTGCGCAAGTCAATATGCCAGAAGAAGCGGGCAACGCTAACCGTCCCACGAACACTACAGCGCCCGTGGTCAAACATCGACAGCGCGACCCCCAGATCTTCGACGGATCTCCGGACGCCGACGTCGACGATTGGTTAAAGAACTATGAACGGGTCAGCCAGTACAACCACTGGGATGACAGCTTTAAGCTCGCGAATGTTGTTTTTTTTCTAAAAGACACAGCACTTCGCTGGTTCGACAATCACGAAGAAACCATCAATTCCTGGGAAGGCTTCAAAACAGCATTCGCCGATGTGTTTGGCAAACCCCAGCACCGGAAGCAGCAAGCGCGCGACCAACTATTGCGCCGCTATCAAAGACCCACAGAAACATCAACAGCGTACATTGAGGACGTCCTCCGTTTGTGCCGCCGAGTTGATGCTGAAATGGCCGAAGACGAGAAAATTCGCCACCTCTTCAAGGGCATCTCGCAAGAGCTCTTCTCCGTCGTGGCTCCGAAAGTACCTGCTACAACAGAGTGCTTGATAGCGGAATGCCGACAGTACGAAGAGCTTGATAGCGCACGGATCTCCAAAAAACCATTCGAGCGACTCCCTGAAGTGTCCCAGGTAACAACTCCCGACACAAACCTTGCTTCGCTCATCCGCACCATAATACGCGAGGAGCTTCGTACCTTCGTCGCACAGCTACAACCGTCTAGTGACGAACACCAAACAAATACTGACGTACATGGCATAAAGGACGCAATTCAAAGCGAACTGCGCGCTGCTCTGGGGCACGTCACGCCAGCAGCCTCTCCTTACGCACCAGCAGCACCCGTCCCAACTTCGATCTGCGCTTATCAGTCCATCCCTGCCACGTATGCCGCACCAACCCCTCCATGGACACAACCACAACCAAGGACAAACATCTGGCGAACGCCAGATCAGCGACCTGTGTGTTATTATTGTCACACACCAGGACACATCCTCCGATATTGTCGCCGTCGACTTAACAACACGGCTCGCACCTCGCCGACCAGCCGTGTATACTCCACAGACTATACTGACTACCATGCTACTCATCGTACTCCGCCCATCGACGAATTTTCTTCACGTTCCCACACGTCCACTCCCCCCGGTCACGAACAATTTCCAGACAGTCGCCGTCCCTCTCACAGCCCCGAACGTTCCCCACCGCCACGACGTGGCCGCCCATCATCGCCGTACCCGCCGCGACGCCGTTCTGTATCACCCTTCACCACCCGCGCTCCCGGACCTTCCCAACAGTCAAACTAGATAAAGCGGTCTGCAGCTACGTTGGAGGTCAGGCTGCACACTCATCACTATCCGCAAATCCTCCTCATTTAGGATCAACATCAATTGTACTCCAAATTAGAAATCACAACTTCACCGCCTTAGTCGATACAGGAGCCTCGAAGTCTTGCATTCCTGAACACATCCGCCGTCGCCTGCACGCAGTACTTACTCCGCCGTTACAAGGACACTTGATGCGCATGGGCAATGGCGATTTGGTTCCCCCCCCTCGGATACTGCACCCTTACAATCCGGATTGGTAACAACCGTTACGTTGTTATGTTCATAGTGCTTCCTACCTGTATCACCGACATCATCCTGGGATGGGACTTTCTGTCTTCAACAGAAGCACTCATTGACTGTGCCAGCCGTGAATTGCATCTCAACTCTTCTGATACTGCCGAGGTTGCTGCTGATGGTTCGCTCGTCACCCTGGTAGCCGACACTGACATACTGCTGCCTCCGTACGCTGCCACTGTCGCCACACTCGTACCGACCCTACCCACCGCAGCAACTTCTGGTCTCATTGAACCCATCTCTACGCAGCTCGTGACCAAGGGCATAATCATTCCCTATTCGCTTGCTACACTCACGAGTGGAAAACTTCAGTTATGGGTAACCAACTGTTCTTCCGAAGCCCAAATCGTTCCTTCCGGAAGTCGTGTCGCTACAATGCACTCAACAGTGCATCACCAATTTGCCAGTCTCCCCCCCACCACTTCAGACGCGCTCCCTACACCACCTGATTTCAGCAAGCACGTGGAAAAAATGATCGACCCCCGCCTACCACTGAACCAACGACATATATTAGCCCGTCTTCTTGCAGACTACGAAACCCTTTTTGACATTAACCCCGGAAAGTTGCCGCAAACTTTGCTTATAGAGCACCGAATTGATACTGGCGATTCATCACCCGTTCGAAGCCGACCGTACAGAGTTTCCCCAGCCGAACGCCGAGTAATTCAGACACACATAGATGATATGCTCCAAAAGAAAGTAATCGAACCATCTTCTAGTCCATGGTCTTCACCCGTTGTTCTTGTTAAGAAGAAAGACGGCTCTTGGCGTTTCTGCATTGATTACCGCAAACTAAACAAAGTCACAAAAAAGGATGTTTATCCACTGCCCAGAATTGACGACACTCTTGATACGCTCCAAGGGTCTTCATATTTCTCTTCCATGGACCTCCGAAGTGGTTACTGGCAGATTCCTGTCGCCAGTCACGACAAGCCCAAAACCGCATTCACTACTTCAACTGGCGTGTATCACTTTAATGTGATGCGATTTGGACTTTGCAACGCTCCAGCCACCTTTGAGCGTATGATGGACTCTCTACTACGCGGCCTTACGTGGAACATCTGTCTGTGCTACCTCGACGACGTCGTCGTGTTCGCCCCGACTTTCGACGAGCACCTACACCGGCTGCGTATGGTCCTGCAGTGTTTCCGAGCCGCCGGTCTACAACTTAATTCCAAGAAATGTACGTTTGCCGCTCCACAAATCAAAGTACTGGGTCATCTCGTCAGTGCTTCCGGCATCAGCCCAGACCCCGACAAACTCCGAGCTGTGGCTGAATTTCCTGTACCACTGAAAGTGAAAGATGTCCGGGTCTTCCTAGGATTATGCACTTATTTTCGAAAATTTATTTGTGGTTTCTCTGACATCGCGGAGCCTCTGAATAATTTACTAAGGAAAGGTGTACGCTTTCAGTGGACCAAGGAGCAGCAGGACTCGTTCGAGTCCTTAAAAATAGCGTTGACCTCTGGCCCCATCCTTGGACATTTCGTCGAAGGCGCAGATACAGAAATAAGAACAGACGCCAGCGGTCACGGTGTGGGAGCGGTTTTGGCCCAGACCATTCGAAATGAGCAGCGAGTAATAACATATGCCAGTAGAACTTTGACTACCTCTGAAAGAAATTTCTCAACGACCGAAAAAGAATGTTTAGCGGCTATATGGGCAATTACAAAGTTCCGCCCCTACCTATATGGTTCACCATTCCGCATTGTGACTGACCACCATGCCCTCTGCTGGCTAGCAAGCCTCAAAGATCCAATGGGCCGTCTTGGACGGTGGTCATTAAAGCTTCAGCACTACACTTTCACGGTTGTCTACAAATCAGGTAAACGCCATCTCGACGCTGACGGTTTGTCCCGATGTCCACTTCCCACCGATCCTATACTCCCATCACGCATCGGCACAGCAGACCCAGCAGCAGTCCTCGACAATGTCGACATACGATCGGCACAGCTGTCCGATGCGTTGTTGAAACCTATTATTGACACCCTCCACGGCACTCTGCGATTCCCAACCCGTCGTACAGAGCGCCGCGCCCGCCTATTCACTCTTCGTGAAGGTGTTCTTTACAGACGCAACTATGATCCCCAAGGACGACCGTGGCTGCTCGTCGTGCCACGTCATCTTCAGAAAGAACTCATTCGAATCCACCACGACGACCCTACAGCCGGACACCTCGGGTTCTCCAAAACATATTTCAAAATTCGGGGAAAATACTTCTGGAACGGAATGCAACGCACCATCACGCGATATGTTCGCGCGTGTCACCTATGCCAGACCAAGAAAAAGCCTACAACAAAACCGGCAGGATCACTACGGCCCATCCCTCCGCCTAACCGCCCGTTCGAACGCATTGGTATTGACTTTCTTGGCCCATTTCCACTCTCGACCTCAAATAACCGTTGGGTAATCGTCGTCGTCGACTACTTCACACGCTATGCCGAAACAAAAGCCGTGCAAGCCGCCACAGCCTGCGAAGTAGCTACCTTCTTCCTGCACTCCATCGTGCTCCGTCACGGTGCCCCTCAGTACATAGTCACAGACCGCGGTACTCCATTCTTAGCTCACTTGCTTCAAGAACTCCTCCATCTCACTAAGTCCGTGCACAACATCACGAGTGCGTATCATCCACAAACAAATGGCCTCACCGAACGTTTCAATCAGACTCTAGCTCATATGATCTCCATGTACGTCGCAGACGATCACAAAAATTGGGACGTCATTCTTCCATACGTCACGTACGCCTATAACACCAGCCGCCAAGCCACCACAGAATACTCCCCTTTCTACCTCTTATACGCAAGAGAGCCACTCTCAACCTTGGATACCGTTTTACCCTATGTTGATGACACTGCACATGACGACCACACCGACGAAGTTCTTTACCGCGCAGAGGAAGCAAGACAACTGTCCAGGATTCATACACTACAGACGCAGCAACATCAAACCCTTCGTCATGCCGAAACCCACACTGATGTCGCGTACCAAGTAGGCGACGAAGTTCTTCTCTGGACGCCGCTGCGATCTCCTGGGAAGAGCGAGAAACTTCAAAAACGCTTCACTGGCCCCTTCAAGATCTTACGACGCCTCTCGTCCACCAACTACGAAGTTGCTCCAGTTTCGGCCCCTCGTGATCAGCGTTCAAGATCAACCGACATAGTGCACGTCGCACGCATCAAGCCCTACTACCGCCAAGTACCATAAACACACGTGCCGGCGGTCCGGCACTTTCCTCACCGGGAGGGTAACTGTTAGGAAAGACGACGACGTGGCGCGAGTGGCGCGCTCAAGTGTCGGCCGCAGAGTGCCCGCGCGATTCGATTCAGACTGACTTCGCCTGGCTGCGCTGCGGCACTGACCGTCATCTACAATCCTCCGATCATCTCATTAAACCTGCACATCGTTGCCTCACAATATATATATATATATATATATATATATATATATATATATATATATATATATATATATATTTTTTTTTTTAACACATCTTTATGTAGTCCTGCAACCACGAGGAGACAACGCTGCCTGAAGGCGACGCCACCTTTTGCTGAGTTCGGAACTTCGTGTCTAACTTTCCGTCCCTTTTTTTTTCTTTCGCTCCAAGATCTCCATGTTCATTTTGTTTGGGATATTTCTTTTTTTTTTCTTTTTTTTACGGTCGTCGTTGTGGATTTGTCGTCACCATAGGTGTCCCAAGGTTTCTTAGTAATCGAAATGTGTGTTTTCCTGTCAGTGCTGGTTACTTTGACCTTCAGTTTCAGCTTAAGTCCATACGTAGCCAGTTCACGGATGACTCGTTCTAGTTTTGCGTGCATATAGCTGATCCTTTCGTGAAGACAGACCTGCCAGACGGATTTGTTCAACGAGAACGCATCTTCAGGTTTGTCGTGCACGATGAATGTAAGCTCAGCGATCTGGAAGTCGAGTTCCTCCATTACCGCCTGTACGCCTTCAGTACCGCGGTTGACCCTGTGCTGTTTTGGAAGAAGCATTCACCAGACTTTCCAGTGCTCTCCCAAGCCTCTTTGGAGATTTTGGTATTTCCCGTGTCTAGCGCTAATGTACAGCGCGCGGTTTTGAAATTCCGCGTCTTTAACAGGAAGGAGCGGACGGCGATGTCCGATGCGAGCCTTGGAATGTATGCATCCATATATTACAATAATGAAGTGAGCAGAGCGTTGTGTGCCAGATGTAAATAAAAGTTTAACCGTTTCTCGCCTCGATTGTTCGTTTATATTCGCGATTTTTCGGTCGATAAAAGCCGTTATAAGCGTCTGCACGAGACAATTAACCGAAATGTACAAGTATTTTGGAATTAAATAAACACGGGAAAACATCCACAAATTTTTAACATAAATAAACACCGGAAAGTATATGACCTTGAATGAAGAAGTGACACTTTAACCGGTGACCTGAAGAAATAGTAGGAGCAGGTGTCACCGCCTTACGCAAGTTTAACTAAATTTGTTTTATTTGTTTGATTTTAACGCGAAGCATAAGTCGCCTAGCTTCGTAATCTGTCTCCAGATAACTGTATAGATTTTATTGGCAGAAAAGAGCAACACATTGAAGAACAATATCTTCGCTGTTCGTTTGCACATTAGCTGAATAAAAAGGTGTAGATTTTTCATGTTTATAGACTCGAATTATTTGTATGAGCGAGTTTTGTTCATTGATGCGTTAATTGATTGTTTTATTGATACCTGGAAACGTATTGTTGATTACTGTATATGCAAAAACTAGGACTGTTTTAGGTCTCGTAAGCTTCGCAGCCGCTACTTCGATGGAAATATTAGAAGCTGCATTTCGTTCTATCGATCAAGCCGACATACACAGAATGGCAATGTATCAGAAGCAGTGAGTTGGCATAACGATTTCCTTTGTACGTTCTAATTATTCGCTCGACGCCATGTGTTACATAACGTCACGTGACCTCACGTCACGCCACGTGGTCAAGTGATGTCATGGTGGTAATTCAAATCGTAAGTGAAGTCCCATCACGTAGCAGTGCCCCGTGACACAGAGACGTAACGCGACATGGTCACGTGACGTCACAACGTCGAGTCCTGTTATCAGGTGACGTCATGCCACGTGGCCCAGTGTAGCGCAACACCATGACGTCATGTGACCCACCGTCAGGCCATAGAGTAATATAGTAAACGTAAGGAGAGGACACAGAAGCCGATTCGCGGCCCAGATAGTGCGTTTCATACCCTCCACTACGTAACGCTTTTCTGTAATTTGTTTAAAATTAGTTAGAACTCTTTGTGTGAGAAACATTTATTTTGTAAATTGTTATGCTTTAGAATTATATAAAGTACTTAAAACGACTAAATAGTTTTAATCTAATATGTCACAAAAACCACGTGATGAATGGCGCCTGCCATAGCCTGCCGTGGGCCTGCCCGCCTGCTTGCCTGCACGCCGTTGCCTCAGCGTCATTCTGCATGGCCTCTGCTCGTCCGTGCGTCGTTCGTCCGTGCCGTGCGTGGCCATCCGTCTGTGTTTTCTGCTGCAGCGTGTTCGGTTGGCTTTGCATCAAACAAGGTGACGCATGACTGCCCGCGGGCTCGCATGCTCGGTGTGAGTTTGTGGAGCCGAGCGGCTTGAGCTTCTCGCTCTGTTGTTTCCGTCGGGCTGTCGGGCTGCAATCGTGTCTGCACCTCGATTATCGATGAGATTGTTTTGTAAAAGAACTAGACTTATGATTCTGCGCACGATATTGTCTATGGATTTACAGATGATGGTGCTGAACGGTGTTGCAGATAGAGCCTTGGTTGTTGTGCTCTCTGGAATTTCCAGGAGGTCGGTTCAGCCCCTTGCACACACTGTTGTGCACACTTCAACGTCGTCTTCTTTTATCCCCAGTCTCCTCATTCCCCTCATTGCGGAAGCTTAAGACTGTTGGCTCCACAGTAAAGGCTGTGGTATGTGATCAGGGGGCTACAAACGTAAGCTTGGCCAAGCAACTTCGTGTGTATGTTGATAAGCCATTTTTTAAGTTGACAACGAACATGTTTACTTTAGCTTTGAGGTTCCGCACCTCATGAAAACAGCCAGAAACAATCTCCAAGCACACACATTTTGCATTGATAATGAGGTCATTGAGTAGCCCCAGATTGTTGAACTTTATCGTTATACCCATGAGATGAGGTTGCGATTGGCTGTGAAACTTACTGAGAGACTCATTTTTCAAAACCCTTTGAGCAAAGCAAAGCAATGAAAGTAAAGCGTGCCGCACAGGTACTGAGTGCCTCAGTCTGTCTCGCAGTCCTATCTCTTGTTTATGCCAAAGAGCTTCCTGAGGCAGCCATTGCTACAGTTTATTTCTGCGATAGGATGGACAGACTTTTTTGTTGTCTAAATATTTCACAACTCAAGAAGACAGGGCAGAAGTTGCGTCGTGCCATTCTGAAAGGAGAATCTGAGGTGCTCGGTTTCCTTCACCAGCAACTCGGATGGATTTCAACATGAAAGTTCCAAAGTAGGAGGTAGCAACAAAACATCATAGGGTGGTAGGTTGCTATAAAGAGTGTTTTCATGCTCTGGGAGGAGATTTTAAACAACCATGACTTTAAGTTCTTACTTACACGACGCCTGCAGCAAGACCCACTTGAGGACATATTTGGAGCTATATGACAAATCCTGGCCTGAAATAGAAACCTAAATGTGTATCAGTCCGCCCCAGGACTAAAACACATACAGATGAAGAAACTGTTCAAACTGTCGAACAATGGAAACGTAGAGGATGACAATGCTGACCTCCTCAAGGAGTCAATATTTTTTCACCATGAAAGTTCAATTGCAGACAATGTGGAATGTCTTCCATTTCATAACTTCCGTCCACCAGAGGCTATTTCTGAGCTGACATCAGACATCAGGTCTAACATAATTGATGACTCGTCCACTTATTACGTTGGAGCTATTTGATTAAGCATTTCCTAGAACAGACAACCCACATTTGTGGCTGTTCTCAGCTGCTGAGGGATGAGTCTGACAACCTGACCAGGCCTCACCAGTACTTTTTTGTGCTGAAAGCATACCATGTGCCTGGAAAGCTCTTCGGGAACTTAGTAGTAGTATCAGAGATTGCATTTAATTTCATTAGGCAAATAGGAAATCACTTTCTTGCCGTAATAGAGAGTGTGGCGCATGTTTGAGGAGTGTGTGCTGCCTTGTATCACACACATTCTGGACTGGGTAGTTTAACTTTGCTCAGAGTGCCACAAATGTTTCTTTTTTTTATGTTTTGCAGAATACGCATCTGTTGGCATGTTCAATTTTTTAACCGGAACTTTGACAGAGTCTGGTTGCACTCTCCAGTTGCTGGTAAGCAACTAGACAAGTTTAAGTGTTAATAGTGTATTAACGGAGGCGGTTTCCAAATCAAAAACAGAAAGTGCTTACTAATTCAGCGTGCACCTTGCACTCCAAACATTTATTTCAGTTATTTTCAACAAATATGTATCATGGCCCCCTTGCAAAAAGTATTTATCCTTTTTCTAAACATGTTTATAAAAAAATAATGTATAGAAGCTATATATTCGAAAGAAAATGCATCCACTTTTGTATCCATTGTTTATGGTTTTTTAGCCGCTATTTTTTACGCCATACTTCGTTTCTGATCAATTATATTTCGGGGAATGGGTAGAGACATTGAATCTTGTCATATTCTGAACAGAGTTAACATTGTTTGGTAATGGCGCTCCAACAGTGTGTTTCAGGCTATGTCAATTCGTGTGTTTTACATTTGCCGGGAATCGGGAATTTGTACTCTCCGCTGTATGCTTTGCTCTCTTATTATACTCTTATAACTGGTAATGCTAACATTGTCTTATTTATTTCTGCACTTACTTCACGCGTCAGAGTCGGCGTGAAATCGAATGGGTCATTCAGCATTTCAGTTCTTTTCATTTATTATGTCCCTCAGAGCCCGAAGGCATTCCCTGTTGAAATTTTTGTTAACTTGATTCCACTAAAAATCTAATACGAAGCGTGCGATATGCCGAACTCCTTCATAATCATTAATTTTCGTGAGTATCTTTTCATATAAAACATACAGAGCGCCTGAGGTAAATCATGTATATACAAATGTGGTCCAATAAAATGTTTTCGATTCACTTTCTGTTGTTGACCACAAAATGCTCCACCAGTAAAGAGTCAATGTGGAGATTGAGTAACTTCAAAGTTTAAAAGTAGAAAATGCAAACAAACAAGATATACACCTCTGTTTTGTGAAGCAAAAATTTTGTTGGACACATTTGCACAGATTTTATCATAAAAATTAAAATAAAACTGCGTCAACATAAAAACAAAGAAAAAAGAAGCCGCTCCGGGAGTCTAGTAGCTCCCGCGAGCCTAGCGAGGAGAGAGGTGAGGAGGAATGAGAGGGAAAAAAAGAGAAGGAGAAGAGTACCATAGAACCGGAGCAGAAATTTCCAAACCGAAACCGAAACTAACTTTACCGGAACCGGAACCATACTCTGTGCCATGCCGCCTGCTAAGAGCGCTAGCTGTCACTGGTCTTTCTGGGCCACTGGGGCCTATGGCAGTGTCCGCTCTTTACGTTGTGTATATTACTCTATGGTCACGCGACGTGATCGCACCACGTGAGCCCACGTTGCTAGATCCTAGAGCATTCTTGACACCACGAGGTCAGATGGTACCACGACTTCGTACCGTGAGAAACCCACGTCGCGCGACCTGAGCTAGTGCGATGTGAGATCATAGCCACGCACGCCAAGGATGAGCACGAAGACTGAGTTAGCTTCCGTAAGGCCCTGTCACACTGAGGCAACACGACGGCAACAGCAACACAACACCTTGTCCAACAGTCGGGCAACTTGTTGCTCGCTCCCCATGTTGTCCGACAAACCTGTCACATCGCTGCAACAGCACGACAACATGGACGACAACTAAAATGTTGCCTCGGTATGACAGTTTTCGGCAACAAAAACAATAGCAACTTGTGTTGGACAACGTGTGTTGCCCTGATCGCTGGCTGAGCGAATTTCGGGCCGGCAACACGACAACATAGATAGCTTCGATGGTAGAGCTAGTTCCCTATCAATACCGACTTACCCAAATAAAGGCTTGGAAAACGTTATTTAACAATAATTTGGGCTGGCGTGCAGCTAAATTATTTTCGATTAATGTTTTTGCTGTGTAGTTATACCGAAAGCGATTTTCAAAATGGTTACAGCTACGGTCGTGAACGTTCAGACTGGTTTTGAAATTAGAACTGCCGAGAGACCGAATCACATTACTGATAGTAAAATAAAATAGCATGCCTACTCACCCGTTGATGAAGTGTAATAAAAATAATCCAGAAAACCAAAGATTAAAAATCGAAGCCTTAAAACGAGCATTCTGATCATGGTTGTTGATGCTTGCAACTTGGAAACAGCCACTACCAGACACCTGATTTGTTTTCAGAATACCCAGGACGTTTTGGGAGAATGAAACGATCATATGCCAGGCGGTAGGCAAGTAGACAGCGTTGAAAACTATTTATTCCACCAATTGTTATGACGGCCGATCGTGTCGGTGTCGCAGTTTTGAAGCACTGTCAGTTCTGCTCAACACCGCGCTACGAAAGACGCTTTGGGGCCTGTACTAACTCAATTTTTACCGTAGACATAGGAATTGCATGAAAGAACCGGACAGAAACACTTCATACGGTGGCGTAAATCGCCAAAAATATATCAGCGATGTCACTTTCCTCGGTTAGGGCTATCTGCTTTGTCAGCGAATGAAGAACATTTCGATAAAATAAAGAGCGGAAAATACTCTCCGTGTCAAGTTTTTTACTCACAGTCACTGGTTGATGTACCGTGGTAATTACTAACCCTTCGAACGCACTAGCACTTTGTAGAGTCACATTTCCCGCGATTCCGCGCCGCGCTCGAACGAAGGTAAACAATCAAAATAGCGGTGTGTTCCCCGTGTTGTCCTCCCCGTCAGCGCGGTGTGACAGGGTTGTCGGACAACAAATTGTTCAACACGGTTGCCGGGCGGCAGCGACATGTCGCCCGACTGTTGTCGTGGCCGCGATGTGACAGGGTTGCCAGCAACAGAACTTTCTCGTGTTGCCGGATAGAGTTGTCCAACTGTTGCCTCAGTGTGACAGGGCCTTTAGAACGCAGTTCTGTGTCACAAGACTTGCAGCCACTTGAATTAATTTCATATCTTAAATATTTTTCTGAGCTTTTAGTTCCTCGGCTTTTAAGTAATCGAGAGATGTGTAAATGTATCATTTTCTTGTTAGTCGAAATGTGCGAGCTAAACTTCCCGCGCCCTCGGTCACGTGTTCCCCTTGGTGGGGACGCAGTTAACGTGTGGTAGACGTCACTGCGGGTGCCTTGCCAACTGGCGCTAGAACAGACCCGTCGCCTTGCGGTCGCCGGGACTACGAAGCGATAAAACTTTGTTTCCGAGACGCTTGACTATTGCACCTAGTGTGGCATCCGCACTCGATAACTTACGCGAAACACAAAAAAATATACATAAACAATACTTCAACTATGTTGTCTCGCTAGGTCCTACCACTTTCGTTCGTGTTCCTCGTTAGTATGGTAATCAGTACCCCGCCTGTCACGCGGGAGACCGCGGTTCGATTCCCTGACGGGGAGGTTTTTTCATACTAGTTTTTTAAAGTTGTTTTTATTTATTTTTTTGCTTTAGCCAACCAATTTTGAAAAACATGCAACAAATTTCTCTCTCAGCTAATCATCGGATTTAAACTTCTGTAAAAATCTACCTACCACCTTCGCATAAAAAAAAAAAAAAAAATTACGCTTGCGCTTGTGCGTTTTCCGTTTACTTTTTTATCACTTTCAAATAAGCTTTCAATTTATTTGAAAGTGATAAAATACGTAATATGGCAGCCGTTGCCGTCTGCCTTATTTCGTATGAAATCAGGCATTCAACAATATTATCTTGTTCACGTCTTCAAAGTATTACCGTCTTTCTCATTAGTGCAGTGGTCGCAACTACGGCCGTGGATTGTGGATAGGGTATGAAGTGCCTCCGTGGATGCGGTGATCAATAAATGTTGAATACTTTTAAAACAGATGTTTCAATTTGAAACAAGTGTACGCTGTTTTTTTGTTTGTTTTTTATAAACTTCTTCTATCTTGTGGACGACTAACCACTCCTTGTCAGAGCCACCTTCATCACTCTGTCTCCAATGATTGGGGCTGTGACCATTTTATACTTTCATATTCGTTCCTTTCATTGTACATACCTTATTACGACACATTAAACCTCAAAGAAATTACAAAACCTCAGCAGCTGAGGTCGCTCCGTGAGCTGTGGATATTAACATGTACAACGACAGAACACAATAAAAACGGGACGCATATAAGTAATTAAAAATGTGACGGTAACGGCGAAAGTTAAGCCGGAAATAATGTTGCGGTGGAGCCTAATTTTATATAAGTAATAATTTGATCTTTCTTCTCAAACTTGTAGAGGACTACATTGACCTGCCACTGGTATCGCGTCGCACCATTCAGAGTACGTATTCCCTCGATATGGCACCATTACGGCTAGTTTAAACTGACCGCGGGGAGGGGGGGGTGACGTGACCTCGGGGGGGGGGGGGGGGTGACGTGACCTCACGGTTACGCCGACGCCGCTCAGAGCTGCGCTCTAAAATGCCGAGGACAGCGATTCACTTATGACTATGAGTTGTGAATGCGAAAGTATCCCTGGAATGTTAGTCCGTTGCCAACAGATCACGCGTTCCGTATGTTTTCTCTGTAAATCTAAGTTTAACAAAAACGGAAAATACCATTACTACACATCATTGTATGAGGTGGATGACCTCATTTTTTATCAGCGCTTCTTAAACTTTGGGGGAAAATTGCATCTCTTTATATGAATACTATCTCGGCCCTTGCAGATAAACATTTTGGAAGGTAGGGTAAATAATGTTTCAATCAAAAAGTAACTCACGCAAGCGCCGATGCTGCAAATATGCCCCCCCCCCCCCCCACACACACACACACATAAATACATAAGCCTGTAACAATCGCTTCCCAAAGCGGGCAAGTCGTCCCGCCAAATGACGTTTTTCCGCATCTCGAAATGTCGCGAAGCGGCGGGACGGAGGACTAGCCTGTAATCAAGTTATTTTGCTCTCATCATCACCGACGTATTTTTTCTACTTTAATATTGCCCCTAATGCATGGTGATTGAAGAACTATTCGCAAAAACGAAACGCTAAATCGACCTACTAAGAGCACACCTGCTAAATATTCCCGCCTCGGGCCATAAATATCAACCTAACAGGATTTCCAAGCATCAGACTCTCGTTATATCACCTGAGCCGTGCCTGCGTATGATGGGCTAGCCTTTTTTTTTTATTATTATTATCATTGCGCTTTTTTGCAAATCGTTTCCAAGCAGTACTTTTTTGTTTTGCTCTTTCTTTAGGAAGAGTGTAGATCCGCAAGACGATCGATCATCATTTACCTCTGTGACCCTGGCACAAATGGCTGCCTGCGCTAATGTACACAGTTCATGCCGGTGGTCATGAGGCTTGCTGGCACTAACGGCAAAATGGCAAAAATAAAATACTTAAGCTCCGTTGGATTCAATCTATCCCCGCCCTGTTTCCTCATTAGCGCAGAAACTTACTGAAGGAAGGAGAAGAGAGTGGACGTCAGAGCGCCGAGCTCTGGTTGGTTCGATTAGGGGGTAGATCCAAAGTTGGCTGCCTTTCACTGCACTACCCTCGTCGTCTAGTGACGGACTCTCACAAAACTAAAGGAGGTAGCCGGGGATGGTAGAAATACCTGAGATATAAAACCTCCGGCTTACAGAAGGATATTTTTTTTTCTCTCAAGCAGTGGGTAAGGTAACGGCGTTATCTGCTTGCAACATACTGCAGTGGCAGAAAATTGACGACTCCGGTTACTTTTCGGGAGCGGCCCCAGAAAGAACATGGATGTACCGAAGACCTCCTCAGAATATTGTACTACGATATCGGGACACACCTGGGATATCAGCAGTTGGAGATATTTTTCTCTAGGATGTTCCCAGAATATTTTTTTGGACCACTTTGGTATATTTATTTATTGACTTATTTATTTATTCATTTATTTAAGTACCCTCAAGGCCCTGGGGCATTACAGAGGGGAGTGGTACAAGACAAATTTGGAGCATAAAAAATACAAACACTAAAAGCCAAGCACTAAAAATAAAAAAAATGTGTAAACAAATTAAGATATGTATAGAACAAGGCAAACAAACAAAGAAAAATATTAACATAGGTAAGTAGTCAACGCACTTTTAAACAAGTCAAAGGGCGATATGTTTACTAAATGCGCGGGAAGGCGATTCCACTCTGAAGATGTCCTTGGAATAAAAGAGTTATAATAGGCTGAGGTAATGCAATGAGGAATTCCGACTTTCAATTGATGATCCACGCGCGGCGAAATGAAAACAGGATTTAACATTAGTTTGTTTTTTAGCGAAGTATTGGAATGATAAATTTTATAAAAAAGACACAAACGCGATATTTTTCGGCGTAATTAAAGAGCAGGAAGTGATAAATTAGTTTTTATAGCTGAGATGCTAGATGTGCGATGATAGTAAATATAAAGCGGGCACCGCGATTCTGTAGGGCTTCAAGATCAGTCACGAGAGTTGAGAGTCCAGGATCCCAGATTGCTGAAGCATAGTCTAGTTTGGAACGGACAAGGGTTTTATACATTAGTAGTTTTAGGGACACTGGGGCTAACCTAAAGTTTCTCTTTATGTAACCAAGCATGAAGTTAGCGTTGGCGATAATGTGATCAGTGTGAGTTTTCCATGACATGTTAGAAGTGATGTGCACCCCAAGGTACTTGTACCATGGAACCGTTTCAAGAGGAAATTCAAAGATTGAGTAAGTAGAAGATATAGTAATTCGACGGGAGATATTCATCGCTTTACATTTGTTAGTATTAAGAGACATTTGCCACAAATCACAGCAATCAGCCACAGCTTGTAAGTCATTTTGAAGAAGTTCGATGTCATTAGTATTAGTGACTTCTCGATAAATTACACAATCATCAGCAAAGAGGCTAATAGATGATGTTACACACAGTGATAAGTCATTTACGTAAATTAAAAACAACAGGGGCCCAAAAACAGACCCTTCCGGTACACCAGAAGTAACAGGTTTGATAGAAGAATTTACATTGTTAGCATGAACGAACTGAGAGCGATTAGTTAAAAAACATGTAATTCAAGACAGCACGTTAGGATCGAGATTGAGTTGACTGAGTTTAAAGAGTGAACGTTTATGAGGAACTTTATCGAAAGCTTTACAGAAATCTAAAAAAACACAGTCAATCTGGGATCCACGGTCAACTATGGAAAGTACATCATTAGTGACAGTCAGTAGTTGAGTCTCACATGAAAGGGATTTACGAAAGTCATGTTGGGATGGAGAAAAGAAGGAATTAGAGTCCAGGTAGTTAACCAAATGAGTGAATATTAATTGCTCTAAAATTTACAAGGTGTGCTGATTAAGTAAATGGGGCGATAGTTAAGAGGGCTCTGTTTGTCGCCCTGTTTATGGAGTGAAATCACCTTCACCATTTTCCACTCCTCAGGCAATACACCAGATGCAAGAGATTGCTCAAAAATCTTGAAAAGGTAAATTGCGATATAATTTTTAGTATCCTTAAGGAATGTGGAGGTGACATTGTCTACTCCAAAAGACGACAATGTTTTTAAGTTATCAATCAAATTTAAAATTCCGTCATAGTCAATCACAAGAGGATCCATGGGCAAAAAGTTATAATTAGGGTACACAGGGTGGGAGCAATCATCATCTACACAAAACGCTTTAACAAAAATGTCATTTAAGATGGAGGCACACTGGTCATTTGGAATAACAACACCATTATTAATGAGCGAAATATCGTTCGTTTTGTTTCTATTCATAATACGCCAAAACTGTTTAGGGCTGGTCAGTAACAGGGAGGGTAAGCCCAAAATACCCACCAGAAACCGACGGGTCGTCGCTGGTATCTCCTACGTTCATTTCCGGGATATGCCCACCAGATACCATGGTTTGTTGTCAGTATCTCATATGTTTATTTCTCGGTTATACTACCAGATCGCAATACCGACTTCCAGGGAGAAATCAAAAAACATTTTTTTTTCTCACAATGCATCGCAGTGTGCTTAAACTCGGCAATAGTGCGACGCCAGCGTTAGTGAGCGAATGCGTAAGTTTGAGAGCATAACGATTCATGGATCAAAAGTCAAGAGAAACGAAAAACACAATGGTAATATACAGACTCACTTCAGCTTAATATTCGAAAAACAAAAGGCTTGCGAGAAATAAAAGGCAATAGTTTTACTTTTTTTCTCGGAAGGCTTTACCACTGAAATGAGTGCCACAGGAACCCACGATGTCCTTCCTTTGTTTTCCCAATATCAGGCTCAAATGAAGTATGTGTCATAGACAAATTTGTTTTTTCTTTTAATTTTTGATTCTGGAAACGTCACATTTTCAACTTCCACATTTGGTCACCACCACTGGTGTCACAATCCTGCCAAGTAAAACACCCTGCGACGCATAGTTTCTTTTTGTGAGCTGAAAAATCTGGTTTCATTTCTTGCACATCAAGAGAGCAGAATGACACCCATAATGCATAACGAGCCTATGCCTTGAGCCGGAAAACAAATAGAGAAGCTCCTTGCACCAAGCCTACCTTTCTAGTCGTATAGTATGAACTACAATGCCAATAAAAGCAACTCCAGATGTCTCAAAAAACGCTTTTGTCACTCACTGTGAATCAGCTACGGCGTTCAAGTTCGTGCAAAGAAGCCTTCTTGCCCATCTGCTGGGCCGACAGAGGTAGTGGTGCAAGTGCGATGGCTTTGTGGAAGGGGCCCCTGCATTTCTTAGCCTGCAACAGGCTATTTGAAGCAAAACGAGTTATACGCGAACAGTCCTGCGAAGCGAATGGGATATGAAATGTAGGTTCAGGTATTGTCTTTAGGAGCTGGTGAGAGTAGGCAGTTCAAACAGTGTGCTCAAACTCCTCTTGTAGTAAAGACGTGGCCAACATGGAAGCACAAACGTGAGTAACAAACACTTTATTGTCTAAACACCAAAATTATTTCCATAATAACTTTAAATAAAATAGACTGAAGGAGTATACATTAGGCAATTATAATATCTGACTAGGACCTTGCAGCCATTCCTAAAAAGACTAATAAGAACAGTTTAAAATACTGAGTGAACCTAAAATCGGACGATTGGTAAAAAGACCCTAGCAAAATATACACCAGAAAGTATTAAGTGACTACCATCTTGTAGCCATGGTAAAAAGAGAGTCATAAAAATGCTCTACCAAACATATCGAAAATTGGGTAGCTCCAGTAACGACACCTTATAATCCGCCGGCGCCTTAACGGGGCAAGAAAACAGAAAACTGAAACTACCTATCATTAGGTCTTACTAGTGTCTTGCAGCGATTGTTAAAAAACTCATCAAAATATATATGTAAACTTAAAATCTGTCTTGGTTCTTGTCCTCAATAATAAGAGATGCCATCATAAAATACTAATAAACATTCGGCACGCCCTTTTTCTGAGAATTGTCTCAGCAAAGGGGAGTGCCGGTAGGTTTGATGCGTTTTTAATACGAAAAAAGGTCACACAAGATTGTACTTTTTTAAAGTGCTTAGGTAACATCGATTAAGGTCAGATCGTAAGTAAGACGATATAAAAATCCACTTTAGTGCCCCTTTAACGTCTAGGTAGTGTTGGCAAAAGGGAAGACAGTGGACTTTCTCCAGGAAGAGTTCTGCGCATGCCTGCGCTCTCCGAAAACAGCGGCGAAAGATCAAATTCTGCATAGTCGACGGAAGTGAATCATTCTCCACGCCTCATCTGCTTTTTTTCAATTTTCTTCGATTAAGTGCTACTCACTTACACCCAACACAATCACGTCGGAAAGGAACACAGGTCGCGCTTGATATTAGGCAAGTTTAAGGGCGTCCCTGCACCAATCGGGCCAATATTCTGTATTATTGCCAAACAACATGAGGACAGTTTATTGTCGCTTCCGTTGCTTAGATCATAAAATGACCGCATCTCTACTTGGTGAATGATGTTGATTGGGGTGAAGCTCTGGTGGTGCTGATGATAGTGATTTTATTGTTCATAGGTAGTGCTGATGGTGCTGATTTCTTTTTTATTACTCACAGGTAGTGCTGAGTTCCGGGATGCGTTTCGACTTCATTATTACTGATTTATGGTCGGTGAAATACAGAGCCAGTGGTTCTTCTGGCGGATCAGCTTGGATCCGCCAGAAGCCGTGGGAACGCATCTCCACCGCTTAAGTTAACGGTCCATGCCAGAAAGAGAACGTGTGGTATGGAACGCGGTTATATGCGCATTTGAGCATTTGACCGCAGCGCCCTCTCGTCTATAAACGTTGAGCCAATGAATGCAAAGTTTAGCGCGTTTATATACGCATTTGACCGCAGCGCCCTGTCCTGTATAGACGTTGACCGACTACATGCAACGTTTCATCCATGACAGAAACCCCAGCTCTTGAGTTAGTACCACATCTCAGAGCCCCCTACTCGTCCCGCAGTCGTGGCCGAGTGGTTAAGGCGATGGACAAGAAATTCATTGGGGTCTCCCCACGAAGGTTCGAATCCTGTAGACTGCGCAAATATTTTTTTTCTTTTTTATGTGAGCACGGACGCAGGCCGGACGGACGGACGGACGGACAGACGGACAAGGCTAGACGCAAAGGGGCTTCGCCCCTAAAATGGACTTCCCCTACTGACTGTCGAAGGTGCAATTCTCAAAGTCTCAGGCATCCTGCAGGTCAAGCATCATTCTTGAAAACTTTAGGCCACATGTTTTTTTTTTTTTTTTTTTGAGTCTCTGTTTGGCACCAACAAGCCACGACTTCGTGGCTTTTTCCATAGCAACGTCAGTTGCACCAATGACCTTGCTCTCACGCTGCCAATCTAGAAGAGAAAATTTAATTTTCTTAGTGTGATTAAAAAGCTGTGCATTGAGCTCAGCTTGAAATTAGCCTCTGTAGAAAAAAAAACACATTAAATAAAAAATTAAAAACCTAGGAGCCTTTAAAAAGTAACTGCACTTAAAGGGGCACTGACACATCAAAATCATATTTTTTTTTATTATCCGAAACGATTGAAAACGATGCCGGGACATTACCCTCAAAATTTGAAATTTGGGAATTCAGTATTTGTGAAGTAAAAAAACAATTTCCAAATGCCGAATTCGAAGTTCCCGCGCGATCGGCGCCGGTGCCTTGACGTCAAAAATCGCGGAGACCTGAGAGTCGACTTTCTTTCACCACTCCCTGCTGTTGCCATGGCGACCCAAAGCGAGGAGGAAAGGAGTGAGCGGCGGCGTTACGGCGGACCGGTTTTGAGCGGTGTCGCCTGTTTTCCGTTGGAGGATACAAATCCAGGAGACGGCACCACAACGAACTCCCGATTTTTGGTATTTCAAAAAGAAGGGCCGTAGTGCGTTCGCAATTGCGTTAAAAAACATGTTTTACGATTGCCGTTATTAAATGTTATAGAGATGTCGCCTAGAAAGCTTCTAAATTTCCTGATTTTTGACGTCACCGATCAAAAGAAGCGAGGAGGCGAGAGGCGGGAAAATCAAACGCCAAAAATAAAAAGGCGCGCGCGCGCGCGGAAAAATTTTTTTTCGCGATGCGGTTTTTTTTGCGTGTCTATGACTGCAACTTGCATCGTTTTAGACAATACAAATAAATACGACCTTTGGGGTGTCAGTGGCCCTTTAAAATCTTGACGTATCAACATCCGTCAATGCTGCGACATACTGAAATAGTACAGTTATAAAGGATTCAGGCCGTCATGAGTTTTCCTTGGCAGCAAATGTGACGAATGTGTAGCTGCACGGTCACAAAATTATGAAAGTAGGGGAACGGGAGGTTTTTGACGGAATCCTGGAGAGACAGACGATGGCTCCCGATTGCTTTTGACAAGTGACTCACTCGGATTGCGCGCTCAGATGGAAATTCCGGTAATCACTAGTCGCCAGCTGGTCGTGCTACTGCTGAGAGTTGAAAGTGTGAATGTGCCTTAAAAGCAAAAGTGAAAATTTGCTAGCCGGTTGACATTTGCTGGTAGTGCCACCTTACAAACTGCAATTACATCCGGCTCCCAAAAGAGCTAGCCCAAAAGAGCTCCCAAAAGAGCTATTAGTCGATCAGTTATAAGTCGACAAGATACACATAGAGCAGAACCGTCCAACAGCGAAGGGGGCTAAACTTCAGCTTCCCTTTGCCTCCTTGAAGGCTGAACTGTGTAGACACTTTATCTGATATCACCTTCTCAAGGACCCTGCGGGCTGCGTCATAGATGCTCCCGCCGTCAATTGTCTCCCATCGTCTCTTCTGCAATAGAGGAAAACATTGGTGAGATCATATTGTCATGTTTGTTAAGTGGCTGCTGGTTGCCGACCCTCTCAATGAAAAAATATGCAACAGTAAACAATGTACGGTATCCCTGATCAACCATTGATGCCCGGGTAACACAAAAAAGCAGTGCCCACATAAGGGCAGACTACTCTCGCTGTATAAACAACTCCAACACAGTTCGACTTTTATTTCTAAGTTAAGATCTACCGCAGCAAAAGCTAGAAGAACAAGTCCCTTGCTCAAGGACACACCTCAATTTTTCTAGCCTTCACTGTCATAAAACAAAGCATAAAAACAGCTGGAAAATAGATCAGTGCTTTTTAGCAGAGCTGGCATTTATCACATTCTTTATGGCAATTACAACAAAGAACTTAATATACAACCCAAGTTTGTGCACACTATTAACTTACCAGCTTTCTTCTAATTTCGTTTTATTCTGACGAAGCATCAAACTTCAAAAAGTCCTCAGGTCTGTCGAACTGTCCCATGGACACAGTGTTCTCCACACCGTCTTCAGAATGTTGAGTGTTTAGTGTTAGCATTGCCATAATCAGGTCCAGCTGCCTTGAATGCTCCTCTTGTTTCATTCTGACTGTGTGCAACACACAAAGAAGTTCCCTTTGCAATCCTTCAAAAGACAAAAAAGTTCAAATCATGTTAGTCAAATTAAAATATCATAAAAATGTGATAGCCGTGTAATCAGCTTCGCTAGATGGATGCCGCCAAATGCGGCGCTGCTTTACTGCTTTTTAGCAAAGCTGGCCACTAATCTGTGGGGCTAGTGGTATTGAGAAATTGTTTAAGACATTTTTTACGTCGATCGCCACAAAAAATTTAACTCATTTTTGCGTAAACATCTCGAGATTTGATGCGGTCACATGACGAGTAGTCAACTTTGCACAAGCCCCTTTACATTCTTGGTATAAATTAAGTTTGGGTGAGCTATATTCAAATATAATCAAAAATGCCTAGACAATAAAGACAATATCTGTTACTGCAAATATTGAATGAGAAACATATATGATAAACTGTTAGAGACCATGAATAACACTGAAATTTTTATTAGCTCGGTATTTGATTTATCTCTTTTTTTACAAAATATTTATTCTATTATCAGGCATCGAATACCCATAAACCTGGAAATAAAGTTTCATTTCTAACAATCATGCACACATGGCAAATATTATATTCAGCTGGACTCAGCCTACCTTTGTCCACCGCATGGCGACCCTGGTGGTCCTCCAGTGCAGTCTTTTTTTTTTTTGTATAAGGGTGTCCTTTTGGCATTGTGACCTGAGCAAGGTATTCAAAAATTAAATGTGCATGGAGGCATATCGCGTGACAATTACAAGGTTATTGACATATCCACATACTATACTTATGAAATCTGTCAGTGGAATTCGGCGTATAACAATGTTTATTGAAATAACTTAAGCAAATTTAATGGCCCCTCCAGATGCGCAGTGTAAGACTGGCATGGCGAGAAATAAAGTGCGAGCCGATATGTTATACATAATATACAAATATGAGCCAATTATATTTTCCAACCTGCCATTTACCAAAATCTGTCAGAAATGCCGGCACAAAATAAAGAAAGACAACACAAGGCATCAGCTTTGCGGAGGCGCAAAAAAAGTGGATGCATGTAGCATGGGCTCGCCGACAATGCGGAGCCGGATGCCACGTGTATAGAGAATATTCACAAAGTGCAAATGGGCCAAAATTAAGCTCTGCAAAAAAGCATATTTTACATTGGATGCAAACCATACTCCGCAAATACAGAGTATAAAATCTTGAATTAAATGTAGCGAACTTACTTTGCACTCGTTCTGGGTTATCTCGATTGTGTAAGTCTTTTTTTTTTTTTTTTTGCATGAAGTGAACTTTTTTTGACACCTTAAAAATACAAAAATGCCATAGTGTACAGACTAATCTGCATGTCTATATATTAAGCACCCAATGCATTCATGCCCCTGCCGTAGTTAGGAGTGAAATTGCAAAACTTCCTTCCAAACTCTTCAGGTTCCTCATCTCATATTTTGGAAAAGACATTCAGTCTGCTGGTTGCAAATATATTTATAAATACATCATGCATGGCCAAGCACAGGAGCCATACTAGTTGATAATTATTATCTGTAATATTAGGCAGAACTGCATACTTATATCCTTCAGAGGAAAGCAGTTTAATCCCATACCGACATGATCTTACACTTCTAAGGTTCGACTTTGAGCTCATTTTTGCAATTTTACTTTTTTTTCCTTGTTCCCGGGGCCCATTTGACACTGTGGGGGGAGTCGGTGGTGCCTCGAGAAGTGTCAGTGTAGCGTTGTCGTCTTCGCTGGTGAATGACTGTGCTTGAACTCAAATCCTCTTCCGTGACGGCTGATGACCTCCATTTAACCTACCATGAAGTGTTGAACAAACAATAAGCCAAACACTGCTTGATGAAGTTACTATAGAGTTAAATAATGAATGCCTCGACTGCGTAGCTTGTCTTCATTATGAGCTGGACATGAGGTAGAACCTTAGAATAACTCTCTCATAAGTGAATGTGTACCTTCGCGGTGCCGCTTTGACGTGTTCGGTAGTTTCTGAAGCCGAGGTGCAGAGTACTGAGTTGCCTCACTCGACTCATCAGATTCCCACCAGATGGGCATCCGTTTACGCCGTTCCTGGTCGCTTTGTAAGTCAGAGGTCTCCTCGGCCCGTAGGAGCCTCTCGCGTGTTTTTTTGGTATGAATCTTAAAAGCAAAAATATCAGACTGTCTCCATTAGTACAACCACTGGGGTAGTATCCCTCTAACACTCCACAACTAAAAACAGCGGATTGTCAGAACCTGCCCAAAAATGATGACAAATTATGCTTACCGAACCAAGCCAGCGGTGTGCACTTAACTCTTTTCTATTTTTCAGTTGGCATCTCTTTTTTTTCCACCAGAAGCTTCAGGTTTCCCCTTGGTGGCCACGCACAGTAGCCATCCTGCTACCATGCACCAGGTATTACTGCGACCTGGTCATCTTAGCCTTCAAATTTGACGATCGCAAACATTCCTACAAAATAAAATAAATTTGTATATTAGTTCAGTTCAGATTATTAACCCTCAAAGGCATTTTTGTGAAGTCCATCACATGAAAGAGGACGAACAAACGAAATAAATATAAGTAATTCCCAATAACAGTATGATGTTCATCAACATGATGCATATTACGAAGCATATTATACAGGTAATATGAAACACAAGCAAGCAGTAAAAAACAGGAATTGTAAATCAGGCATGTCTAATAATGATAAACACTTCTGGGTGTACATTGAAACAATATCTGAATTTAGCTCTGTCAGTTTCAATTGTGACTATTTTAGGAAGATATTTTCTGTAATTATTATTGCTGGAGGATGAAATTGTTCGTCCTTGCAAATAGCGGTTCTGTGTAAAGGTTAAAAAAGTTAGGCAAAGGATTAGTATAGTTGAAAAATAACAAAACTGGCAAGCTCAGTTCGTTCAGGTGGAGAAAATATTGAGTAGATTTTAACGCAGTTTCACTAGACATCTGCGAGTAGTAACGCAATATTAAACAAGATTCTTTATTTCATACAGATTTTGATTTGCTCATGAAATATGCTTCATGAGGTCACCAAATTAGTTTGGCAACAACATTAATATGAACATACAGTCATACAAGACTTGTATTTAAATGAAATATACACAAAATGCAACAGTGTTAGGGCGAACAAGCAACCGGCATTCTTTTTGTTTTTTCCTTACAGCCGAAAAGCTGCTATAAAAAGTAATATTGTTATGGAAAGTGCCCATACGGGGATCTTTAGAAATTTAACGGTAACATGTGCCAATGTTGCATTCGCACTAACAGTGTCGCAAGGTGAAGTTCTTAGGGTTCAGAATTAATGTCAGTGAGTGCATGTACTATTGTGTGTGATACAAGTTCTTACCCAACTACAGTAGTAAATATCATTGAGGGATGAACACTGATGCACAGACAAGACTTTGCCCTTCGTCAACTACCCCTCACTGTTCTTTGTAGGGCAAAACAGGGGAAGTAATTCTATTTCATCCGCTGTGAAGCAGTGGAAAAACTGCCTACCTATTATTGAACTTTATCTTTAAATACTTGTGTGCAACATCGTCTAGAGGCCAGATGCACATGTCAGACACGTTGGAAACATCAAATATTCCAAGAATTGATGACTTGCAGGGGTATGTGTAAAAGTCCCTCCTGGTTAAGAATCTCCTGCCAATAATGCAAGGCTGGCCACAGTTCATGGAGGCAATGTTTTTTACTTCAACAATACCGCCGTCGTTGAGAAGAAAGCAACTGTCCCTAGCATCACTGCGAATAACAAATTTGTCGGGAACTACAAGCTTTCTGTATTGAGGCCCCTTAGAACCAGGGAGTAGTGGGCTACATTCATGCTGCCGAGAGAATCTCAGCTCTTTAGACGGTGGTTCTGGGATTGTATGTGCGCTTTTCTCTTCACATATTAAAAGTAAAATCTTCTATTTTTATCAATTACGTAGTAATATGTATTTTTTCATACTTCTCTATTGTCGTGTGTCGTTATCTACCTTGTTATAGTTTCGTATTCCAATGGTTGAATCCGGGGAGGAAAATATCCCGTAGGCTTTGCACCAGGGATGTACGCAGAACTCTAATCGAAACAGGGATCTCCCAGAGGCTTTCGTTGCGGATGTTCTGGGGATCACAGTCCCAGGTATGTCCTCAGAACTTTAATCTCCAAGACGGGAGATTGGGATGTTCTGGGGATTTGTTAAGGACTTTGTGTTCTGTCTGGGGCAGAACCGCTTCTGTAACTTTTCTGAGTAGGTAACGAGTAACTCTGTTCTTCTCTGTTCCACTCGAGTTGTTGCGGGAACCGAAAACGAACCTGAACGAACGCAAACGTATACAAGCTTTGATGACTATTTTTTTTTTCTATCTGTTTAGCGGCGACATGATTATACTTGTCTTGATGCGTGTTTTATTTGAAATGTTCTTTATTCGCGCGAGGAAAAATAAGGCACGTGTACGAATACGAAAGAGTAAAATGTTAGGTTTATGTGATCACACCACATTTGTTCGCCGATCTGGCCGAAATGCGGTGGCGAAATTCACTCCAAGAAGCTAAAGATTGTCAGTATTCATTCATTCATTCATTCATTCATTCATTCATTTATTCATTCATTTTTTTTTCATTTATTTAAATGTACTGTTAATCGTTTTTTGTTTTTTTTTTAATACAAATTTTCAGAAATGCGCGGCCAACCAGTCAAAGATTTAAATAGAGTCGATAATGACACCGAAGACTTTTATCGTGAAAACATTTAAGATTACAGTGTATACGTGATCATGCGAAGCGTAAAACTCAGTGTCGTACCACAATATCCCTTTTCTCGTTATCACGTGCTTTCACATCCTTTCACGGCCGTTCGTAGTTTGTATGCGAACTTGTCATGAGCCGAGTTCTCTTCGTAGATAACCGCAACTAAAACTTTTTTGCTTTTCCCTTCGCCTTGTCCATACTCTCCCCATATGAAAGTAGCCAGAAGAAGCTGGTTACTTCATGTAAGATCTCTGTTCCCTTTTCCTACAGACCAAACGAATCTGATCGTGCAAGAACTAGTAGAGGTGCTTTGGCTTGTCTATATTTTGCATGTTAAAAAGTTATTTTTAAAGCACCTCCTAAAAAGGCTTTTCATCACCCAGTTACCTTTCTACTGCGCCACGAGGTGATAGTTCTGGAGTCGAAAACGTTTATCACGAGCTGAAAGATTTCTTGGGGAGTCGAGAACCTTTCAACAACAAATTTTGTTTAAAGTGTAGTATTCTATTAAAAGTAAGTGTGACGTGTGTACGTTTAAACAGTGGGAAGATGGTCAGTGCCAATGGACGTCTGTGCGAGTGCAGTGCCACCACTCACTGACAGCATAGAAAACGCAGAATTGGCTTCTTATATTCGCGACTCCTGGGGTCTTTAACCTGCATCACGCGGAAGCCATTACACCAAAAATAAATATTGCATATAGCCCCTTATGTAGTCACAAAACAAAGCCTTTACTATTCTTTACATCAGGATCAACCTCTCCCTTCCTACACACACCTTTTTGTTTCATCTGCGTTATTCAAATGACATTCACTACCGCATCATGACGGGGTGCCTAGTTTCTAGCAGTGTTCACCTCCCTGTATGCCACGGTGCTATACCTCTATGACTGGCACATCGGTTTATGCTCGGGCGCAGGTCATATGTTTAAACTGTCCGCGGCAGCTCAACTTTTAGAGCATGAAGTTTCACAATTTTCTTTTTTTTTGTAGTTTTGAGTTTGGTTCTTATAGCTATCGAGATTTTATTCTGCCGGTGCAGTTTTATAAACATTATTTGCTCCGTACTCCAGAGAACGAACTCTTCAGAGTAAGAGATGGGGTTTCGAAGAAGCGAGTCGTGTTTCACTATCTCCGCTTTGGGTACTCCCATTCATCTGGCCCAACCTTCTGTGCACGCAAAAAAACAAAGCGAATTTACTTTGAAGATGTGCTTTGTTCAAAGTACTCACATTGGGAGGAAAAATGACGCGCTTGGTGCTTTCAGCTTCTAGCCCCTGTATTTGTGGTTCCATTTTACCCACTCTCTTTTCTTGGGGGGGAGGGGGGTGAAGGAAAACATTTGGCTGTTCCGTCACATGGCCTTATATTGATATCAAAATTCAGGCAGAGAGCGGGGACAGGAAGCTTACTGAATTGAGTATGGTGTTTGAATTCGAAATTCGACGCGAACCAACAAAATCATAAGGGTGCACTAAAAATGCCCACATAGTAAATTTTAGCTTTTATAAACTTTAGATTCTGATACGCAACCTTGCTGTGTGTGGAAAGTTGTTTGTATAAAGCAATTCATTGCACCTGTTGTCCCCAACTGAAACAATTGGTGCGATTTGCTGACAATATGTAGACCTGCGCCTGTTTGCCTGAATTCTAACCGTTTTTTTAACCTTCATCATATTTACACATACATATTTACATTAATGAAATGATTTTCGGGAGATGATTACAAAAACTATCAACTGCGAAAACGGCTTTAATTCAAAATCATTTTTTGCGCAGACATAGCTTTACTAAATTATATAGGCACCAAGAATGAGGACTTCGTGATAATGAATGCTGCCATAGTAGAAACTTGAGTTGCCTCAACTAGAGTGCCACTCGTTAAAGACCGATCGCAGTCACCCAATGAGTTCCCCTACGTGCGAGGCACACGCACTTCAATATTTATTCCATATTCACGAGAGCAGCAACGATGTATTCCCTAGCGCGCCTGTGGATGGCAGCCGCTTTTGTCGACGAACAAGCATATTTCTGCATCTTTTGACTCGTTCTCGGTATCACACTTTAGATTTTTGTGTGCCTTTGCAAACCGAGCTTTTCGCTGTCTTGAATAGTCACAAACAAAGTCTCTTCACATACTCTACCTCTTTCTTTCTCTTTCATTATTTCCAAGCGGGTTCCGCAGGATACAAACTTAAAAATAAGTAAAATCACTTTTATTTTTTTTATTTTTTTACTTCTTTAGGGGGAAAGGTGGGGAGGGTGCAAGTACCAAAGAGGTTTGGAGAATGCATGGAGATTGACGCTCGCTTTTTAACGCACATTACAAATCTCAGAGGGTTAGAAGGCGCATTCACCTCTCAGGGACCTTAACCGGAATTCGAAGCAACCGTCTGAGGATCCGCAGCTTGCACTTTGCCTGGTCACACATAAATTTCAAAAAAAAGAAAATACATTATTATGTGCTCGAGGACTTGGAAAGCAAGTTAACTTAATGCCGTCGAAGGAAATAACTCTTTTAAAGTGAGATAGATAAAAGGATAAGATACGCCAATTATTAAAAGTCGCAAAAGCAACATATATCTGTCCCTAAGATATTGCTGCAAGTTGCAACCTTACAACTTTCAAATCTAGTAAAACATGTGAATGGTACGTCGTGCGATCAATTAAGCCGCATCAAGTGAATCGATCGGCGAGAAATTTCATTACGAGAAGAACGCCCGGCAGCCGAATCGGCGTCAATAAAAGAGGGTCCATGCGCCGGACACGCGGAGCACACAACAGCCCGGGCAGCAACGCTTCAACGACAGTCCAGAAAGCAAAAGTGAACAAACGTACCAATAAAACAAAAGGAGCAGTAATCGCATCAAATCTAATCCTCTGCCAAGCGGAACAAAGCGGAAAGGTCAAGCGAGACCCGTTCGGAGGTCGCGATAAAAAGCGAAGCGCAAACCTCTCCGACGCAGAAGGGACGACGACGAGTGCAGGGTAAGAGGGGGAGGGGACAGACATGGGCACGCACCTCATTTATCGCACGACACGAAACAGAATGAGTACGTCCCTCTCGCCCCTTTGCAGGTCGCTAAGTGGACTCGGTGAAAACGAACGCAGAGCGGTTCGTGACCGAGTACGCGTAAAATGAGCGCCAGTTTTTCGTGTCCGTTCGGGGAGAGCCACCATGGCAGGAATGCACTTTCGGGCTGAAGTGACCGGATGAGTTCCTGTTTATAACGGAACTTTCGTGCCAGTCCTGTGGGCAAAAGCTGTAACGGTATAGGGTAGAGGAGGGCCAATACGACGTTGATGGAGCGGCTCCCCAACTGCATTTTAAGCCATTTCATTTCAGAGAATCCATCAATTCCCAAGGACGGCGGGGCAAACTTTGAGCTAATAGAGTCAAACGATTTACCAAGATAAACAGAAGCACCGGACACCGTTCTAATAACTCCCTTCTATGCGCTTCTGTGCACTGGGCTGTGGGTAGCGTTCGTAGAGTGAGCAGTAGTATAGCCCTCGTCTGAAAGATATTAGGCATCGCGCACGCGTCCACATCACAGTGAGTCAACATTTCTCGCCAAACGTTCAGTGCTGAAGAGCCACATAATCACCGAGAGTCTAACAGACGCAGGGTGTGGCCAGTCTGGTGCAGCTTATTGTTGTTTCGTGACCAACGAGCTTTTAAGGACTTAAGCCTAATTCAGATGATGCAATTTGGCTTGCGATTTCGCAGCTGCGGCGTTGAACACAGGAGCTTTTTTCACGCTTTTTTTTTCTTTCGCGCGAGCCACCTCGCAGTTGTAAAATCTAAAATGAAATTACTATAGAGATCAAGCCTTAAGCCTGATTCAGACGGTGAAATGTTTTTCGCAGGTGCGGCGTTAAGCACCGCAGCTTCCATCATGCTTTTTTGTCTCACACAAGCCACGTCGCAACTTCAAAATTTCAAGTGAAATCGCGCCATAGCAGACAAGTCTGAAGCTTGATTCAGATGGTGAAATTTCGCTCGCGATTTCGGAGATGCGGCGTTAAGCACCGCAGCTTCCATTACGCTTTTCTTTTCCCCCACGAGCCACGTCGCAACTGCGAAATCTCAAGTGAAATCGCGCCATAGCAGACAAGTCTTACGCTTGATTCAGGAGGTGAAATTTCGCCCGCGATTTCGCAGATGCCGTGTTAAGCACCGCAGCTTCCATTACGCTTTTCTTTTCTCAGACGAGCCACATCGCAACTGCGAAATCTCAAGTGAAATCGCGCCATAGCAGACAAGTCTTACGCTTGATTCAGGAGGTGAAATTTCGCTCGCGATTTCGCAGATGCGGTGTTAAGCACCGCAGCTTCCATTACGCTTTTCTTTTCTCAGACGAGCCACGTCGCAACTGCGAAATCTCAACTGAAATCGCGCCATAGCAGACAAGTCTTACGCTTGATTCAGGAGGTGAAATTTCGCTCGCGATTTCGCAGATGGGGTGTTAAGCACCGCAGCTTCCATCACGCTTTTCTTTTCTCAGACGAGCCACGTCGCAACTGTGAAATCTCAAGTGAAATCGCGCCATAGCAGACAAGTCTTACGCTTGATTCAGGAGGTGAAATTTCGCTCGCGATTTCGCAGATGCGGTGTTAAGCACCGCAGCTTCTATTACGCTTTTCTTTTCTCAGACGAGCCACGTCGCAACTGCGAAATCTCAAGTGAAATCGCGCCATAGCAGACAAGTTACGCTTGATTCAGGAGGTGAAATTTCGCTCGCGATTTCGCAGATGCGGTGTTAAGCACCGCAGCTTCCATTGCGCTTTTCTTTTCTCAGACGAGCCACGTCGCAACTGCGAAATCTCAACTGAAATCGCGCCATAGCAGACAAGTCTTACGCTTGATTCAGGAGGTGAAATTTCGCTCGCGATTTCACAGATGCGGTGTTAAGCACCGCAGCTTCCATTACGCTTTTCTTTTCTCAGACGAGCCACGTCGCAACTGCGAAATCTCAAGTGAAATCGCGCCATAGCAGACAAGTCTTACGCTTGATTCAGGAGGTGAAATTTCGCTCGCGATTTCGCAGATGCGGTGTTAAGCACCGCAGCTTCCATTACGCTTTTCTTTTCTCAGACGAGCCACGTCGCAACTGCGAAATCTCAAGTGAAATCGCGCCATAGCAGACAAGTCTTACGCTTGATTCAGGAGGTGAAATTTCGCTCGCGATTTCGCAGATGCGGTGTTAGGCACCGCAGCTTCCATTACGCTTTTCTTTTCTCAGACGAGCCACGTCGCAACTGCGAAATCTCAACTGAAATCGCGCCATAGCAGACAAGTCTTACGCTTGATTCAGGAGGTGAAATTTCGCTCGCGATTTCGCAGATGCGGTGTTAAGCACCGCAGCTTCCATTACGCTTTTCTTTTCTCAGACGAGCCACGTCGCAACTGCGAAATCTCAGGTGAAATCGCACAAGAGGAGTCAAACCTTAAGCCTGATTTAGATTACGCAATTTTCGCTCGTGATTTTGCAGCTGCGGTGTAAAAGCTTCCACCAAGCTTCATTTTTTACCGCACGAGTGACGTCAAAACAACGAAATTGCAACTAAAATTGCAATATGGGAATCAAGCCTAAAGCCTAATTCGCATTGTGTGATTTCGTTTGTGATCTCGGAATTGCGATGTCGCTTTTGCGGCTAACAAAATGCGCGGTAAAGGCTGCGGGTGCTCAAAAACGCAACTTTGAAATCGCATTAAAAAAAATGCGATTTGGGTTTTTTCCGGTACGGACGTCAAAGAACGAATGACGAAGAACGAAGTGTGAAGCTGTTGAGACGCACCCATGTGTATCTTAAGTTGTCAAGGACCATCACGGCTAAAGAATTGCAAAAGCTTTTTTTTTCTTTTTTTTTGTGTGTGTGTGATCGTCAATGATTCTGGGATGAGTGTTTCAGTTACAGAAGGTCAATAATGTAAAACATTTGAAAGGATCGTTGTTTTATCAATACACCCACAGATATCAGACACTAACGGCTAAAGGGCTGCAATGTCATTCTTCTGGGACTCTAGAAGATTAGTGTATATAGTATTCCTAATAGTCTGGGAAGCACAAATTGGAACTATACCAGTTTGGGGACAGAGTAGACGAGAAAGAAACCAGGGTACAAGAGGAAGACGAAGCAGACGAAAACCAAGAAGGTGATGAGAATAGTGTGCTCCATGTATGTTTGCAAGTTAAAACAGTTTTTTTTTTTTCAAGTTTACTTTAGACGAAAGCCTGAAGCCCAATGCGATAGATCCGTCAGTATATACCGGTTGGAGAGAGTAAGTGACAACCAAGATATTTTGAATTGATCTCTCCTACGAATATCGTAGCTCGCTTATGCGAGGCGAGACCGGAGAAACAAAGTGTGTCCTGCTGGGACGCCAGATGAAAAAAGCGCTGAAACAAAATAGTTCATAGTACCTAAAACGAGTAGCTGCGATGCTAGTGTTAAAATGCACGAAATCATGTGTAGAAGAAACTGATTTAACAATAAAAACACTGAATACAGTGGCTTGCGTGGCTATGTGGTGAAAAGCTAAAAGAAAACCAAAAGTAAAAATAAATGATGAGAAAAGGCTTCCAAACCTTGCCTATTTTTTCTTCCTTTTGTATCTTGTGGTTTAATTGCAGATTTGTTTTAATGGCCGGCATTTAAAAAC
The DNA here is from genome assembly GCF_016920785.2 of Ixodes scapularis. Classification (NCBI taxonomy): domain Eukaryota; kingdom Metazoa; phylum Arthropoda; class Arachnida; order Ixodida; family Ixodidae; genus Ixodes; species Ixodes scapularis. Next base: position 87,828,204 of record NW_024609868.1, on the reverse strand, counting down.
AAAAAGAAATGTTAAGCAAATTTTTATACAAAGTGACGGCACTTTTCTGGGAAAACAAAACATCACTTTAAATTAATTTATGTAAATTTTTTAATTGAATTTAACTGTGGGTGTAAAGCACTCCAGATAAAGTAGTGAATTGCGGCAATTGCTTATAAGATAGCGGAAAATGCAGTAACAGATATTTATCAAGGGCATCTACGAACGGCATACCCCTGTACAAATGCAATAATACAATCTTGGTAATTTCGGCTTTGGGGAGAAGGATGTGAACACGGGGAACATGATCCGGACAGCTAATAACTAACGGGACCGAGAGCACAGTTTCCTCTCCGTCGCCCGTTAAAGGACACCACTCAATGTCGCCCAGAACCTCAATTAACTCCACGAGAAATGTCTCGGTCTTCGACGCGCCTCTTCTCGACTTAATGAGAAATAAAGCCTTACCGGTGACATGTGGGAACAGCATTCGTCGGGCCATTAGTTCGTCGAAAGAGGTCAGCTGTCACCGAACAGAGACCGTGCGGAGATTCCTCTTTTCAAGAAGGGTATTCATATTGTTTCAGCTTAATTGCTTTGTTTATTTTGTACGCGAAGCTCGAAGAAGACTCTGCCTGTGGAATTTTAACCACTTCCATGCAATATGTTTTCTTGTGGTTACTTTTACTTATGCAAAGTGCCCTGTTTGAGCAAAAGGTGAAATAATCTCCGACATTTCTTTCATCAGACATGATTAAAATAGCGGGAACTTGACAAGGACAGGACTGGCGCTGACTTCCAACTAAGTTTATGTCATAATCGAACCAAGCAATATATACCATCGCCTGCGAACATAAAAATACAAAAATAGGTATGCATTAAAATACGTGTCTACCACGCGCCTGTCTTCAAAGGAAGCCATCGAGAAAGGAGAATCCGTTGTCGATGAGACACACCGACGGCATGCTGACGCACTTGTATTCCGCTTTTTTTATATAAAAGACGCCTCTATAATTTCCCTCTGTTTTGTCCTTTGCTCTCTACCGGAACTTTATCAAATTCAAGAGCAGTTTACACCCTCATTGTTTAACGTGTTCAGCAAGATGACTACGCAAATATCTTCGTACTGACACATTATGTTCGTGATCTCTCTCATTGAAACACTGACCCGTTTTTTCCAATGTACTTCCGGTCAGAGCTGAAAGGAATTTTGTAAAGGAATTATCCACTTGCGCAGATGATTTACATCACGGCATGCATTTTTTTTTGTGCATTGATTGTTTTTATATTTAGTAAGCATAGGACATATCATGCCAAGCTTGCACGGAGCCGAAAAAAGGACTTTAATACCATATCTACCAGCTATCTTTTTTTTAATTATGCGATACCTTGTGCATATAAGGCACAACTTGCACTCTTTTTGTTGATCTGTTCTAGATACGTTTTTTAATCCGTGATTCTTCAAGTTTCTGTAATAGGCTCTCGCAAGCGCATGTTATTGTATCCCGCAGACTTTAACTCACTAGACTGTTGATCAACGGCGGTTGATATTTTGTGCTAGTAACTTTTTGTGTGGGCCTCCAGTAAGCAATTTGTAGCTATTCCTTTTTTTATAAGCTTGGAGTGGGCACTTTCAAATTACAAAAGACTTTTTCTTTTTTTTTTTTTTTGATTGCGGGTTGTACATTTAGCACAAGCTTTGCCTAAAGAACTCAGGCTGCAAATCTAAAACCTGAATGCAATTCTGCCTTGCCATTTCGCAAGAGAACTTTTAACCTCCCGAGTGAACATAGAAAATGTCGATAATTTTTGAAGCAAAATTAACTTCATTTGTCCCGGTCAAATCTCTTAAAACAGCTAAAAAATCGTAAACGTATCGGTAAACCTTAAGCACATGTACATCTTCGAGATACCGAGATATGTGTTTGTTCATTTCTCCAAGATAAATATCTCCCAACACTGGGGAGAAAGAAGGCCCAATACATATTCCTTTTTTTTTTGTATGAAAAATTGGTTATTATGGCTGACAGCTGTTTACTTAACATATAATTCCAGGATTGTTAGAAAGTTCTCACGGTTGATGCCAGCCGAATTTCGGGGCTTTGGCCATCCGGATTCCTTGATCTTGTCCTTTACAGCATTCAAGAGTCCATCATGTGGCACAGAATAATACGAATCTTCTACATCCACTGAGAAGGCTAATCTGGCAGTTATAAGTCCGTCCTTGATGTCCTATACAATTCCATTAACTTGTTTTTTATTACGAAAAAAAGATCATCACATGCCAACGTGTTCAGTTGACGCTGTAAATACCGACTCACTTGGACTTGCCACGAATACTTCTCTAATAATATTACCCGTAAAGAATACTCCGGTTTGTGAGTCTTTCTGGAAAAGAACACTTCCAAAACACCACTTTCCGCTTTCATAATAGCCTTTCGTAGGCTATTCAGGTTCAGGTCCGTTACCGTCTTGAGTTTTGCTGTCTCTTGTTGCTTAGGTCGAAAGGTACTTGTCTTGAAATTCTTCTCTATTGCCTATTTGGACTTGTCTTGAAATTGCCTTCAGGAATTACAACGAATCCACCTCCCTTGTCCGCTTGTACAATAGTAGCACCACTATGCTTCAAACAATGGACTACTTTCTGGAAGGGAGGCTTTTCTTTGAGTTCTCGACCAACTGTACAAGTGGACTAGGAAGGTGGATTTGTGCTAATGCCCGAAGGCATCTTCCAAGACAAGGACAAATCGGCAATAGAGAAGAACTTCAAGACAAGTAACTTTCGACCTGAGCAACAGAACACAGAAGCACTCAAGATGGTAACGGGCCTGAACCTGAATAGCCTACTAAAGGCTATTATCAAAGCGGAAAGCGGTGCATTGGAAGTGCTCTTTTCCGGAAAGACTCAAAAACCCGAGTGCCCTCTATGGGTAATAGTATCAGAGATGTATTCGTGGCAAGTTCAAGTAAGTCGTTATTTACAGCGCAGAGTAAACACGCTGGCATGTGATGATCCTTTTTTGTAAAAAAACAAACAAAAAAACTCAATGGAGATAGTACAGGACGTCAAGGACGAACTTATAACTGCCAGATCAGACTCCTCATTGGATAGAGAAGATTTGTGTTATTCAGTGCAACATGATGGACTCTTCAATGCTGAAACGGACAATATCGAGGAATCCGGACGGACCAAGTTCCAAAATTTGGCTGGCTTTAACAGTGAGAACTTTCTAACCCTCCCGGAATTTTATGTAAAGTCGACGGCTGTCAACCTTAACGACCAGTTCTTTATACAAGAAAAGTAAAGGTAAATGTACCGGGTCTTCTGTCACCCCAGTGTTGGGAGATATTCATCTGGGCGAAATGAATAAACGTATATCTGGGTATCTTGAAGATTTACATGTGCTTAAGGTTTGCCGATACGTTTACGATTTTTTGTTGTTTCAGGAGATTTTACTGGGACAAATGAAGTCGATGTTGCTTAAAAAATTATAGACATTTTTAATGTTCACTCGGAATGTTTGAAGTTCACTTGCGAAATGGCAAACCAGAATTGCATTCAGATTTTAGATTTGCAGCTTGATTTCTTTAGATAACGCTTGTGCTGGATGTACAACCCGCGATCCGAAAAACGTCCTCTGTCATTTGAAAGTGCCCACTCCAAGCTTATAAAGAGAGGCATAGCTACAAATTGTGTACTGGCCGGCCTCACAAAATGTTGTGAGCACAAAATGTCAACCGCTTTCGATCAGCAGTTTAGGAAGTTAAAATCTCCGGGGTAACCTAACGGGGTAACCTATCAAGCGTTTGCGAGAGCCTATTACAGAAACTTAAAGGATCAAAGAATAAAAAACGCTCTAGAACAAGTCAACAAAAAAAGAGTGCAAGCTGTGCCATATCTGCACAAGGTATCGCATAATTTAAAAAAAAAGATAGCTTGTAGATATGGAATTAAATTATTAATCTCCTTTTTTCGGCTCCCTGCAAGCAAGATTGGGTAGATAGTTCATATGCTTACTGGGCGTAAAAGTGATCAATGCGCAAAAAACAAAACATGCCCCGTCATGTACACTAACTGCAAAAGTGGGGCTGTTTACGAAATTTCTTTTAGCTGTGGCCGCATTTACATTGGACAAACGAGTCGGTGTTTAAATGAGAAAGCGCGCGAACATAATCTGTTGGTACGAAGCAATATGGGTGGTCATCTTGCTAAGCAAGTTAAGCGATGTGGGTCTAAACCGCTTTTGAATTTGACCAGTTCCTGAAGAGACCAAAGGACAATACAAAATGAAACTTATAGAGGCGTTTTTTTTTTTCAAAAGAGCGGGAGAGAAGTGCATCAGCATGCCGTCGGTGTGTCTTATTGACAAAGAATTATCCTTTCTTGATAGCTTTTCTGAAGATAGACGCACGCTATACACGTAATCTTAATGTATGTTTTTTTATGTTCGCAGGCGACGGTAAATATTGCTTGGTTGGATGATGCAATAAACTTAGTTGGAAGTCAGCGCCAGTCTCGTCGTACTTGTGCCTTTTTTGTCGTTGTTAAGTTCGCGCTGTTTTAGCAGTCTCTAATACGAACCAAATAGCCCTACCAAAAGTCGAGCGACAAAATATTTATTTCATCCTTCAATTTTTTTGTATCACTATATCGTAATACGGAACACGAAGTTTCAAATCTGAATAATATCAATTCTTAATTTCGAAAGATGTTAACACGGCAACGTTGGCGAGACCACATCATTGGCAAGAAAACCTTTATACGTTCATGGCTCCTTTAATAGTACCCTCTCCCCCGCCATATGATTATCAAGATAATCACGAAAGAACTACCTGCACGAAGAAAATGAATAGTAGTTACTCTGACCTTATTAAACAAATAAATCCTTTCTTTCATCTACCGGGGACGTGTCCATCTACGAGGAACTTGAACTACGAGGACCTTCAAGTCCATCTACGAGGAACTTGAACTTTTAATCGACTTTTGAGATGCATGTGGATGCAGCTAGAACGTGAATAAATTATGTTTTTCCTATAACCCGTGAATTTTCATGATTAAGTTATCACCTTACGAGATTACGTCGAAGCCTTTATTGCACCCTTAAGCACAGTGATAATTCATATATTTTGGGTGATTTGTCCAATAACAATGTTGGTACGACTGACCCAAATATAATGTTTTCTTTTACGTGTACACTACTCGTATTAACACGAAGGAAACCTCAATATTATATTAAGTGGACGCTCCAAAAAACGACCGTAGCTGTTATAATATTGCGACTTATTGTATATCTGAATTTCAGACGTGGCATGATGGCAATGCGAATTTTTCAAGAACGAAATCGTAGTTAAAAAGACTCATCTTTACCAAACATTTCTTTTTGCTTCGGCCGAACAATTAAAATAGTAGTTAAATCAAAGGAGGATGGTGATTCATAATATTTGGCTCAAATAACATATTTTGTTCAGTCGCCGTCCTATGGGTAATCATTAAAAAAAATCATTTACTGGCCAACGCAAAACATTACGCTAAAACGTAACATCTTAAACGAGTATATAAGCTTCAAATTAATGACAGATTAAAACTGTGGCAGTTTAGGAGTGACAACGGTTCACCTCTAAAGTAGATTTACCATACGAACCATAATTTGTACGGATTTATCTGGGCTGGGATTTTAAAACCGTTGAAAGCAGTACTTATTTCCGTTTCCGAAGCTTGGGTTACAGCCCAACGCGCATAACCCGCAACCCCAGTCCCGCCCATTCCCCTTAAATGAAGAAGGGATAACTCCCATGGGAAAAGAGGCACTATACGCTTTGTTTCGCCATAGTGTGAGCCACAGAAGACATCACATGACTTCCGAGTCAATCAAACATCGAAAACGTACCACGTGGGTTTTCCACCCATCTATTACTGCGCTCGGATCTAAAGAATCACATGACACGGTCCCGGCGCTCGACTGGCTAGGAAAACTCGGACACACCTCCCTGCGGTTCAGTCTAGGTCATAAAACGAAGCATAGAGTGCTGCCCGGGAGTTCCGCAAGTACTTTATGCCCTACTTCCGTGGATCGTTAAATAAACGGAGTGCGCCGGAAATATGCGTTTGAGGTATTAAAAAAAAACTATATTCAATCAATGAAACAAAGACAGCGAAAATGGAAGAACCGCATCAATTTTGGAGTGAGCCGAGGCAAGACGATTTAAACACATTTCCGAGTCTCGTATTTCCGGCTGACGTGAGCGGATGTTTGCGCCAGAGGGGAGGAGCTGAGCGCTTCGAAGCTGCGCTCAGCAAAGTCGCTCCAAATTATTTGAAAATATCGCGGTGGCGTGCAAGAAAGTAATTGCGAAAATAAAGCGGAGCACAGACTGCTTGAAACGGGAATCCGAAATGCTGTCGGATTGAAAAATAAAACGTCCGGGGCCGTTTGGCTCGAAGCCAGGAAACGTAAACCACGGCAATATTTAACCGCCCTTCCCGTCTAGGTACGTGCAAGAACCTATGCCCCGAGAAACTGAGGGAGAGGAGTGGAAGAGAGGGGACTTCAGAATGCCGAACTCTCATTGGAATGAAATGAATAGGGGGTAGTCCTGAAGCTAGCTGACTTTCTCTACACTGCAGTCGTCGAACGCGTTCCAACGCAAAAAGCCAAACGCCGAACGCGTGAATTTCGCGTTCTAACGCGTTCAACAAGTGCCGTGGAGACAGAGACAGCTAGCTTTAGGTCTACCCCCTATTCAATCCAATCAGAGCACGGCGTTCTGACGTCCCCACGCCCTCGTCTCCTTTTCTCCTTTGGTCTTTCGGCGCGTAGTCGATGACAGGTCAAAAGTAGAGTGGAAGCTCCTCGCCCCTCTTTCCACTTCCGCGCAGCGAACACTGGAGAGGACCTGACCTCCTCTTCAGAGTTCGCTCTGCTAAAGAAGAAAGAAGTGGGAGGAGCTTATACTCTACTCTTTTATTTATTTATTTATTTGCATACTCTAAAGGCCCGGAGGCATTACAGAGAGGAGTGGTACTATACAGTATAAAATCGTTGGCTACTTTCTTGAAGTCTGTGGCTTCAGTTATGGCAGCAATGGAGGCTGGGAGGTGGTTCCAATCGTTAGAAGTTCTTGGAATGAAGGAGTCAAAATATATAATTGTTCGACACGATGGAGTCCCCACCTTAAACTGATGGTCACTGCGAGACGATATGTAGAATGCACGAAGGTATAACTGGTCTCGAAGAAGCGGGTTATGATGATAAATTTTGTGGAATAGGCACAGGCGAAGATACTTGCGACGAAGGGCAAGGACAGGTAGATCCAGGGTTAATTTCATTGCGGAAACACTTGCATTGCGAGAATAATTAGAAAGAATAAAACGAGCAGCACGGTTTTGGATGGACTCGAGAATGTTTCATAATGAAGCCTGCTCAGGATCCCAAATTGTACAAGCATACTCAAGTTTAGGCCTAACTAGGGATTTATATAATTTTAGTTTCACGGGAACAGCAGCAGAAACAAAGTGTCGGCGTAAAAACCCTAGCATGCGGTTAGCATTATTACATACGTAGTTCACATGCATGTTCCAGGAAAGATTATGGGTTATGTGTATGCCTAGGTACTTGTACGAATCGACACATGATAGCGGAGTATTGTTAAGGACGTACACGGTAGGGTCGGCGATCCTCGAAAGACGGGAAACACGCATGCTTCGGCATTTGTTAACGTTAAGCTTCATTACCCAGCTGGAGCACCAAGAATAAATGATATCGAGATCAGACTGGAGCGTTGTAGTATCACATGGGTTAGTAATCAAGCGGTATAACACACAGTCATCGGCAAACAGTTTGATAGAGGATGCAATCTGGGCAGGAAGATCATTGATGTAAATTAGGAACAATAGAGGACCGAGGACAGATCCCTGAGGCACCCCGGAAGATACAGAAATAGTAGAGGAATTATGTTCGTTAGCAGTGACATATTGTGATCGGTCAGATAAAAAGCATCTAATCCAGCCCAAAACGTTAGGGTCAATATTTAACTTACTAAGCTTAAAAAGAAGTAAATCGTGTGAGACAGTGTCGAAAGCCCTAGAGAAATCTAAAAATATACAGTCAACAATATCGCCAGAATCAATAGAACGAAACAGGTCATTAGTAAATGATAATAGCTGCGTTTCACAGGAAAATGATTTGCGGAACCCATGCTGACAGTCAGCGAAAAACGAGTTCGATTCAAGAAATGCGATAAGGTGAGAGTAAATTATATGTTCAAGGAGCTTACAGGGCACGCTAGTTAATGAAATGGGTCTGTAGTTCAAGGGAGAGCTTGTATTACCTGATTTATGCAAAGGAACCACCTTCCCTACCTTCCAATCACCTGGTAAGGTGCAGGAATGTAAGGACTGGGAAAAATTTTCGCAAAGAATTAAAGATGAGTAGGTCGCTGTACTTTCAAAAACTTCGAGTTGATACAATCAATTCCTGCAGAAGAGGAAACCCTTAAGTTCCGAATTAAGCACTCAACACCAAACGAGTCAATAGAGATAGGAAACAACGGCAAAAATAGAGCGTTAGAAAAAGTAGGGTAACTAGTTTGCGTAACGCGAAAAAAAACGAGGCAAACACGTCATTCAAAACAGTGCAACAATCATTTTGAGCGATGGGATCATTACTTTCGTCACAAAGTTCAATCTTATCGGACCTATTGCCGCTGACTACATTCCAGAATTTCCGAGGATTTTCTCTGAGAAAGGAAAACAGTGTAATCTGATAAAATTGTTCCTTAGCCTGTGCGACAGCTTGTTTGTACTCGGTATCAGCAGTGTCATAGGCGCACCAACGCTCAGGAGTGTTCGCTATCTTTGCGTGCCGAAATACCCGTTTCTTTTTGTTTAGCAAACGCCTAAGGCGCGGATTAAACCAAGGGGCCCGCGAGTTCAAGCTGATACGTCTTTGTGGAATATACCGGTTAACTAAAGAAGTTACTTTCTGCTTGAACAGAGACCAGTTTTCCTCAACTGTTCTTGCATGGACCTGATACCGACGATAGCCAAGTTTTACGACGGCTGGATACGCGAAAGCACCGTGTTTTATTATGGGTAGGTAACACGTGTCACCTCTCATATAGGAGTGGCCTTCAGGGAAAACTTTTTTGACGTGGCAACCCCTTACACGAAGGGGTGCATGTACGGAAACTTACAGAACGGAAGTAGTCCTTACAATAGGGCGGTTCGACGTGACGCACTTCCTGCTCGAAATTTCGAACCCCCTCTGAATGAGCCAGCTTAAATCGCAGTGATGTGCCTTCGTGCTGAAAGCATCTCTGGTTAGTGTAAGCACCATTCAAAGTCTTTATCTGCAACTATCTTAAAGATATGATAATTTTCCTTCCTCGTTTTGTTTTGTTTTTCTTTTTGTCGGGAAAGGTCTTCCGTCGCAGTTGTGAACTGTACAGCTGATCTCGGATGCACTTTAATAGCCGTCGGTCGGCGCCAAGAGGGTGAAGACGGAAACTGAACTCGCCAAATCCTAAGCGCTGACATTGATGTTAAGAAAGAAAGAGCGAAAAAGAGAGCGACAGAACAGCCGAAAAAGAAAAAAGACGGAAGGCTAGGCGTGTTCGCCTTGCCGCGTGGGGTTGAAGTTGCCCGAGCGCTTGTCAACTTCATTAATTTTTATAGAATGCGCGATACCGGTGTCTTCCTGCAAACTAAACTGAAAAATACAAACGTTACAAACGAGGTTTTGCTGCTTCTTTCTGCAGATCAAAGGAACACTGACAGTGTACTTATTCTAGCCGAGGTTTTCATTTTATCCGAAATTCGTTATCTTTTCGCCCGGAAACGGCCAGTCGAGAATTGGCCGGCTTCAACAGCACTCACTCTTTTTTCCATTGTCACGTGGCGTTCAAATTATGAGCACCAAATATATTCAAAGTCGTAGGTCATCTTAGGCCCTCATCGAGTATTAACAATAGAGAAGAACATGAACCTTATTTTTGTGGCCTCCGAAAAAACTGCAACTACGTTGGTCGAAACAAAAATGTTGCACAAATCACAGAAGGAACACGTACACACCATTCTCAGTATGGCGACGTGCCGCTGGCTGAACGACACGATGGCGGCGCACGACGGACCAAAGTTGCGAAGGACGTGGGGCCGCTACTCCGGAACTGTCGTTCGCAATGCCGGCCAATCAATCTTCAAACTCAGAACATCGAGCAGAAGGAATATAAGCGAGAAAAACAATCACACAACAAACGGTGCACGTCAGCTTTTCGTCGTCGTCATCTGCTTCACACGCCAAAGAAGCAGAGAAGAAAAAAACGCGGTCGGGTCTAGCCACGTGACTTCCGGCATCTCTCTCCTCTACATTTCTTCCTCCTCCTCGGTAAACAACGTCCAGGGAAATACATTTCTTTCTAATTATTATTGAAGATAATTGGGTGGAATTTTCGAAGTGTATAGTGTATGATCACCCCTTCATAAATGTAATGCAGAAGGCTACGCTCGTTTCTTACTAATCGATCACAGTTTGTAACTGTCAATGATGTGGATTCCCAGCCTTCACCTGCACTTCAGGTGTTCCCCGGGGCTCTGTTCTGAGGCCCCTCTTATTTCTTATCTATATTAACGACCTACCTAACAATGTATGTTCCTCTGCCAGTCTGTTTGCAGATGATTGCGTTATTTATCGTGAAATTACTAATGACTCTGACATATCTCTCCTTCAGTCTGATGCTAAATCTATCTCTGAATGGTGTAGCTTGTGGGGCATGAAATTAAATACTGCTAAATGTAAACACATGCGTGTGTCTCGTCTTAACTCAACACGTCCTGTTTACTCCATTGATAACGTTCCTCTTGAGTATCTGCCATCTTACAAGTATCTGAGAGTGCACATAACTTCTGATTTATCCTGGAAAACTCATATTGAACATATCGCTAACAATGCTAATCGCATGCTTGGATACCTTAAAATAAACTTTTTTCTCGCGCCTATGTCATTGAAACTCATTCTTTACAAAACCCTTGTTCGGATTTAGCTGGAATATGCTGCGTCTACCTGGGACCCCGGTCTTGAATCGCTCATTTCTTAATTAGAATCCGTCCACAATCGTGCGTCCCGCTTTATTCTTTCTAATTACCATCGTACCGCTAGCGTAACCGTAATGAAAACCAGCTTATCCTTGCCTAATCTTTCTATCCGCAGAAAAGTGTCTCGCTTGTGTTTGTTCCACAAAATATATCATCATAATTCATCTCTCAAGCAAAGACTTCTAACATGATCTTTCAGCGCGGAACGATCATAGATTCAAGGTTGGCATTCCATCCTGCAGGAGTAACGCCTCTCATCATTCCTTTATTCCCAGCACCTCTTTGTATTGGAATCACCTTCCCATGGATGTTGCCGAAATCCTGGACATTAGGAGTTTTAGAAATGTCTTAACTAACATGTATTGCTTCACAGAACTATAGTCCTTCTGCCGTTTTGCTGTTGTGTATTGTTCCTATGTGTGTGTGCTTCTTTTTTTTTTTAACCCACTCCCCTCTGTAACGCCTTTGGCCCTGAGGGTAGAACAAATAAATAAGTAAATAAGTAAATAAATAAATGCAAGATTTTATATTGCTTGTTGTTTTTTTTTTGTTTTTTCTGTGTGCAATGCACTTGCAGAGACAACATGTTCTTGCGCACACGTGGGATAAACTAATTATTTCCTTTTAAACCATTGAGTCCAATTAACAACAAAAGAAAAAATTGAAGGGCGCTGAAGCTTCGCCTTTCGGAGTGGAACACGATAGCGTTATCAGGACCCGTTCGCATTACCTTTTCACTCGCCGTGCAAGCGTGCCTTGCGTAGCCGAGTCAGTAGAGTGTTTGACTCACAACCGGAGGTTCGTGTGTTTAAATCCCAAATTAAATTCTTCAAATTTTTATTTAAGGGAAATACATTATTTTCTAAAGTGAAATCATTTAAGACATGCGGCGACCTTTAATTCGCATTGCATGTCATCTTTTTAATCACCTTCATTCCAGGCGTGACATCACGCTTCACGTGAGCGTTGTGGTTCGTTTGGAATTCCCGCGCCGGGTCATGTGGCTGTGACGTCATGACCCTATCGACTAATCATGATTCGCGTTAGGCTGCTGAGGCCGACTTTTCTGCCACCCCAGCTCCTTAACGCTATCGCGTTAATAATGGGAGCGCTATTTACTTTACTATAATATAATAAAAATCACAAACACATTTTTTTAGGAATAACGAACGTGTCTTAATATTTCATAATTATAAAAAATTATTCATTCTAACCAAACCTAGAAAGTTCCATTGAACATATTCTAAGGTATATGCAAACCGAATTCGGTTGTGGTAGGATAATTTTAAAAGCAAAAATTATTTTGCGCAAGCTGTAAAGATGCCGCAAAATTACATTAAAAAAATACCGCCTTCGAATTTTTTTTTATTATTCATTTACTTTATCCTTAACGCACGGCTGCATTACAAAGAGTAGTGGGAAATTAAAAAAAAAAAAGAGAATTATATAGTATAGGAAATACTAATACTCAAGCAGTAGGGAACTTCTAGTTAGCTCTACTTTTATAAAAACGAGTGAAGTTAACAATCGATGTTAGTGACGCAGAGAAATAACTGCAATCATCGGTAGTCTTAGGAATGAAGAAGGCAGAAAATGAATTAGAGTGGTAAAACCGGACATCGAATTTGTGACGAGGATCACTGCGTGCGAAAAGAAACGATGCTGGGATTATTAGCTGTGCAGTGAGTGGAAGAATATGTTGGTACATATTATGAAAAAGACAAATGCGAGAGATTCTGCGACGATGTGCGAGACTTGCAAGTAGTAAGCTATTTATTTATTAAAGAGGCACTTTCAGTGCGGTTATAATTGGCAAGTATATAACGTGAGGACCTGTTCTGAACTTCCTCAAGTGAGTCAGATAATAAGTATAGGAATCCCAGATGGCGGCTGCACACATTTTACCTTACCATAGATGTGTATCGATACTCTTTTGGGGCGGGAAAAATATGTTATTAATACTTTTCTGCGAAGAATTGAAGCTACCGCAAACTGCAATGAAGAGGAGACGTCTAGGCCTACTTTTTAAACACAAATGTGATGGCAGGTGACGTCACAATTTCAAGAACCACGCGGTGAAAGATGTCGCAGAATGATTCTAGTCCGGGTTTCACGGAGGTCTTCATATGCGTATTTGACTAATTTCACGACCATAACCGGCACTTATAAATCTAATATCGAAAGTATATATATTAAGATTATCATTAATATTAAAATATATTTTAAATTAATGTAAAATTATTTATATGAATAAAACACCATCAAATACAACATCATATGTTTTGCGAAATATAGCCGTTTTTAGACCTGCATCTCCATTTGAAGGGGATGCATAAGTGGAGTCTGAGATCATCTATTTATAATGATAACTCAATCTACAGGCTCTAGGCATCTTGAAAAAAAAAAAAAACATTATACTCATGGGCGGCCTATTTTCCTATTAATAATCTCATCAAAAATGGAGACATGCCCCTTTTTCTGCGTTTGGAGACGACACCTGAAAGCACTGCCACACCGCGTTTTCAACAATAATTGCTGTATCACGTCTCCTGTGCCCGTAGATTTGCCATTTCGTCAATATATAATGCACAACCCACTTGAAAATAGCGATAACAGGAACGTTTGGAATCTCAACGCAATTAACTATTTTTATTTGTCAGATTTTATGGAGATAATAGGGACCAAAGGGTCCCCCCCCCCCCCCCCCCCCCCCCCCCACCCTCCCACCCCCCTCCTTCCTTCCACTTCGAGCACCGCCCCGGCCATCCTTGACCTCTTCCGGTTGTTATTGCTGCTGATATGCAATGTTATATTATGATATACTGGCGGAACTTCGAGCTAGAGGATTTTGACTGTTCACGAAGAATCCCCCCTGGCTGGAAACCCCAACTTCCCACAAAACGCGATGTGTCGTTCTACCTCACTGTCCCTAAAACCAAAACAAACGTTCAAGAAAAGGTTTTAGGCGGCGAAGGTGTCATGCAAGCGATTTTCTTTACAAAGTGCAAGAATTTCTTAAGTTATTTTTTTTTTAGAAAAATAGCTGGACAGTTAAAAGGAAAAAAAACACATGGCCCATGAATCCCAAATGCAAACTTTACTTAAAAAGAGAAATGTTTCTAATATGATTTATCAAATTAGCAAGCAAAAACTTGCATAAATTATAAAAGGTCTTTATAGGCCTGTATATAAGATCTATGTAGGCCTATATTATATAGGGAGATGTTAGTCTGTAAAGTACTTACTATTTGGCTTCTTTTATTTTAGCTTATTTGTATGGATTGTTATTACTCATTTCTTATTTGATATGCGGCGTGTTTCAGTGATTGTAAGACGCTGCCAGACAAAAACAATATGACCTCGGCATGTCTAACTTCACGTTCGTTTAATTTGTTTGTAATACAATTTTTATTAGTATTGGTGTTACAGGTTTATTGGAAGCATCGATATAATCTTCTGTGAACGAAATTGCGAATCGGGGGGGGGGGGGGGGGGGGTGATAGATAATTCGTGACGATCAAAAGGGTTCGCTTTTCGATAACATTTTGGTCAACCAGAGATGAAACACATACAAAGCTGGCTAACAATACAACCAAAAGGACACAGCCAATTTACTCCTTTGGGTCAGAGTGGAGGCTTATACTTGCCTAGAGAAGGCGACAATTTCTGTTTCGCAAGCTATGACACAAAAGTTATATTATCTGAGTTTTCAGAAACACGTGGTCGTTTTCTAATCAATAAGTGTGTAAATGGGTTACCAAATAAAAATCCATTTTATTCAGACAAGCAACATATAGTACAGTTACCTAGGATGCCTTCTAAAAAGTTATAGGCATGCCTGACGAGGCGACAACCCCTCCGCTTCCCTCCTCGGTAATGTCAGTCAGCAAGCCCAGAAAAAGAAGGTTCAACGAAGAAAAGAAAAACAGATGACCGGGACCAACCAAGCATCAAGAGAGCCCATCAACAGTTGAAAAAAAAAACGCCCCATAGAATGGATGAAACCAAGGAAATTCAAAGCAGACAGTTTCTTTTGAAGCGTCAAAACAACGCATATCTAACCTTTTAAAACTGCATAAACATGGCACAGAAAGTCGACACCAAGCAATAAATTCACGCAAAAAAAACGATGAGAGCAGCGCATTGCAAGTCAACCATTCATCCAACAGCAAGGGATTAAACATTTTTTTCTCCTAGTCTGAAAAACAAAAGCGCTGCACAAAGGAAGACGGCACCATCGCGCACACATCATTCAAACAAAGGAATAAAACTATCCTCTCATTCCTCAAATGACAATACGTAACCCTCTATGTAAAGCATTACTAAAATAATGTTGTCTTTTTCTTGATTTTTGTCAAACGCTGAGAATGTGTTGTTACTTGCTTTTCCTGCTCCACCACTGCCGTGTCCCACGTCCAAACCACCCTGACTTATTTAAAAGTTCGGCTATTTGAAAATATAATGTATGTATGCCATAGTGGTAGTTATGTGCCTTTGTGTATTTAGTGCGTTTGTGTATCTAGCATGTTTGTGTGGCTTGTGTGAGGAGAATTGTATGCGTGAGCCTTCCAAAGGTATCTTTTTTTTTTTCTTTTTCTTTAATAGCAGCTTTATTCCAATTTCATTTGGCCATGAATGATTAAATCTCTTGGCTTGGTAACAGATGATTTTCCGATGAAGCCACTATCTCCATTGAGTTGGGGAAGTGTTAATGTAGCCAAGCATCGACAGATTGTCACGTTCCGCATGAATGGCTCAACAGTGAGACTAGTTGTGTCCCTGTGGTATGGCGGAAGGAATTATCGAGGGCGGTGAGGTCCCTAAAGTACCTTTTGTTGGGAGTCTCTCCAATGCCACCAAGGACCGTTGTAGTTTTCCGTAGTTAATAACAATACACAGGAGTGAAAACATTAAAACCTTATCTTCTAGAATTTGAAAGTTAACAGCACGCAGAGCAACATATTGTTTTTTGGTGCGGTTGCGGTTTCGTTTTTAGAGCCAAACATGATTAGTACTAAACAATAGCTTAATTTCGTACACGACACGGTCAAAGAGTAATACAAAAATTTTACTGCTGATGAATGTATTCATGCAACGAGTACGGTCATATGTTATTTAAAAACATACAAGTCACAGGTAATGTCGTTACTTGTAACGCTTTACTTTCAACACTTCGAAAGCTGGTCAGAAGGCGGAAACACAAGCAGATAAGGGATGGGGCGTAGCGACGACAGTGCAGCTTTGTTCGCTCGTCTTCTTCGCCGGAGCTTTCAGGACAACCAGTTGTTTCCGCTAGGGGCTCCAATTGTACCTTCAGTTGCCATTTCGGGCCCGCTCCCATACCTTCCATTGTTCCCATGTACTACCAGCAGAGCCGTTTATTGGGAGTGTTTGGCCATTCATTGGTTTGAATAGGCGAGCATCGCGTGGCCAACCACAGGCCGCAAAACAGCCCTTAGCGGTCGTCATGGGCTCCAAAAAGGCGACTTCACTAATCTAAGCCGTTTTAGCGTCCCTACAGTAAAAGGGTTTAACTCTTAGTGACTGAAAACTTGGCACATGCGAGGTTTTCGTCACGTCCATATTCCACGGCTGAGTAAACGGACGTGCGCTCCAAACCAGAGCAAAATGCGTATTTGCGATCATTGCTGATATGAGATCGAACGCTTCTATTTCACGCTTTAAATGTCGTTCAAAATATTGTGACATCAAGGTCTGCTGATTGGTCGACGCTGCGACGCACTTTTAGTTTACGCTCTAATCGCGGGGGGAAATATTCAACGCTGGCGGCGGCATTTGTTCCGCCCAGTGGCGAAACTCTTCCAATATACGGCTCAGCTACCTAGAGGGAGATGACACCACCTAATGGTATAGACGCTTTACACACGCGCAAAATTACAACCGCCATTGCTGACCTTCTCTTGTCTTACCGAAATGCCGAGCAACTGAAACGGTCGTTGACGATCCTCTACAAAGGCCGATGCTTTAGAAAAGGACACAGTTGAATCTAATATGGCAATAACCTGGCCTGCAATGGTATGAATCTAATATGGCAATAACCTGGCCTGCAATGGTAATGATGAAGTGAAATAAACGAAATAAGAGGAAGCAAAAACTGAAGGTAAGTTATGGCGGCGTCCATGCACAGCTGCTGCAAAGCGTCTATAGACCTCAAGGTAGAGAAGCGGAGAACCAGCACCTATTCAAGTGTGTAGTGAAACCTTACGAGGCCCTGGTGGCCGAATTGGGAAACAGGTGTGGAAAGGAGATGAAAGGCAAGGATGTCAATGCAGGGGCTGCAAGAGAATAAAAGCCTTAAACCCGCGTGAGAACATATCGCGTCACATGCACAACCCAGCGCGGAGTGACCATAGCAACCGCCGCTGACACGATAACGTGGCACGGTGCCGCGCGCCAAGCCACAACGCCAGAGACGGTTGCTATGGTTACACCACTCAGCGGCACAACGCCATTCGATTTTTGTTTCCATGTTGCCCATGCTGCACTAAGAGAATTTAGAGCTGCGAATAAGGCACTAGCCACAGCACTCGGAGGCGCGTTTCTGGCACGATACTTTAAGACGTCGACTACTCTTCCAAATTGGTATTTTTTGGCATATCCGGAAGCGAAGTTTAAAACAAATGAGTCTTCTTGAGAAGAATAAGCGTCGCTTCAATGCCCACAAGCGATGAAAACTATGGTCAGAGCGAAAGCGAAACCGAGGGCGTGAAATATACGAGTACTGTTTTCTCAGAGTCGATACGCCTTTATGGCTCCCGTGAGTTATTTCTCCCCGTCAAGAAAAAGTCAAAACGTATATTTTTCTGCTTTTCCCCTCCATTTACAGTAACAAACGGACAAAAACATATAGAAGCAGGCTCCTGGAGGGAAAGCTATTTCCAGCTTTAAAAAGCAATGCGCCTAGACTCTTTCCGACCCTTTCCTATTTCTTCGAGGGGACAACTGTGGAGATATAAGATGCTTATTATAGAGCAAATACAAAATAAGCGACTAAGATTTCTTCACGCAAGTTGTGCCATCCGGCATCAAACAATAGAAACGGTTCTTCCCGGCACCCCGCCGGAGGCAGAAATATGGCAGTTTGTTCCCTTTCTTTTCTCTCTCGTTTTCTCATTCTCTCTCTCTCTCTCTCTCTCTCGCTCTGTTTCTATATTTATTTTTTAAATACCTTTGTTGTTTAAGAATATCACCAGGGGTTATAGTTGTCCAAACCAGCTCCTCTCAAAAAGTCAAGCGTTTCGTGTAAACGTCAAGACACGTAGAGGGTTTAGCGTGTTGGTTATTAATTTACGATAAGGAAAGAGGAACAATTAAGACAAACAGACAAGACAGGCTGTCCTGTCTGTTTGTCTTAAATGTTTCCCGTTCCTTATCGTAAAAGTCAAGACACCATTGGAGAATTTTAGACTACGTGGGCCCGAACGCTTGCGTTACTCGGGGCACCCAAACGTTGAGGACCACGAGCAGCTTGGGGCATCGCCCCGTCTTTACCAGTTTTGGCTTGGAATGCGAGCCAAGACTTCTTGAAATGGCTGATCATAATTCAGCTGCGAAGGAGAAATAAGCGTACTTATCGAACTTGGGGGGGGGAAGGAAGGCTATGCAAGACGGCGAGACGACGGGACCGGGTCATCGCCGCCTGCTGCAATTGGTCAGCGCCACGCCCTTGACCAATCGCAACAGGCGGCGATGACCCGGTCCCTCCACCCCGCCTTGTCATGCCGTCTTGCATGGCCCCGCAGGACGACAGTTCCGTCGTATTCGCTCATCGTCCCGTTCGTCCTTCTTTCATCCTGTAGGATAGGGCTAACCTTCCATAGTAAATGCACGCCACCAGCACGCCCCATTGTTCATTTAACGTTTCGAAAGACTGCAACATTTGCGCATAGCAAGATCTGAGTTCAATGAATAAGTATAAAAGATGGAAATATATATTTAAAAAAAAAGGCACTCAGTTTTCTAAAACGATAAACGTCGAATTTAGGGGAGTCAAAACCGTTGAGGCACGCAGGTACGACGAATGAGCGTCTCGTTAATTTACGTAATCACTACTGCCGGGTGTATGTTAGATACTCTTCCCTGACTGTGGTACGTACTCACGTACCATAGTTCCCGGTGTATAAGTCGCGTTATTTTCTTTTTAAATTTCTGTCTCTACGTTTTATATCACGGTGCAATGATTTTTTTTTCATAGGTACGATTTTTAACTGGGGAAATTTTCCACGGGGGCCATATTTTTCTTTTTATTCGTTGACGAGGATATTAAAAGCACCCACTTGCGCAGATACTGCAATCATGATTCACATATGTAAGCTTTCCAATGCAGTGTTGTCGCGCTGACCGTACAATTATATAGATGCGACTTTAAAAAAAAAAAAAGGTACAACTTATAGGCCGGTAAAAAAAAACCTGAATTCCCCATCTAAAACAAAAAACACGAGACGCCATTTCAAGACCGACTAAATAGTTGTTGTGTCAAAGTCTATAATACAAATTTGATTTCTAGGTTTAGGGACTGTTGCTTTTTTTTTTTTTTTTTTTCGTGTAGTTTGGGTGAATTTCGACGGGTTGAGAGATGAATAGGGCCACTCCTGCAGATTTACGTGTCGGTGAGCTGCCATACGGGCAAGCTTTTGCAGATATATAGCAACTGCAGCGCAAAGCCAGTTAAGTAGAGTTTAGTTCCGTTTTATTTCCTCGAAGGTACTTGTGAAAGAGCACCTTATATGAGGGGGAAATTAACTGCAACATAAAGCGCACAACGTTGAGGAAGAAAACAAAAACCGAAAACGTTAAAAAAAAATAATACCACTGTACACAATTCACAAAAAGAATTTACGCATGTCGCTGAATGTTTCTTCTTTTTTTTCCCCCATGGGCAATGTTCGTGGGCAACAAATGTCAGTCGGCAATGGCAAGAGAAAGCGGGCAGTTTTGAAATGCGTTGTTTTGGGAGAAGGGATTCTGAAATTTAACAAGTCGTTCGGAGATGCAAGGTGGGTCTTGAAGATGTCAAAACAGCGTGTTATCGAGCGTGCTGCGCAAGTTTCCTCCGATTAAAATCAACAACAACAAAAATAAAGCGCCGTACCTTACGCACGAAGCGCCGTACCTTATGCAGGAAGCTCCGTAAACATTTGCTTAACATATCAGTTCACGAAGTCTCCCTGCTCTCTTTCCTTTTTCTACTTTTAATTGTTTACTCTTCACCATTTTTTCACTCGTTTTATTTATGTCTTATTACGCGGCTATGTTCCGTTTTTTTTTTTTTATTTCTTCAGTAAAACGTAAGCCTCCTTAAGCAAATAAGTCCGACTTTGCACTTTTCGCATCGACGGTGCTGTAGAGTCGAGACGAGAGCGCAGCAGACGGGAAGAAGAAAGCGAGAGTGGTTGTTTAAAGGACGTCGAGTACACCTTAAAGCGTGCGCGCGGCTTTTTCTGGCAGCATGAAGTCCGCTCAGCATACCACCGCCTGAAAGAGAAAAAGAAAGTGACGAAATACAGATTGTAAACGCGTTGCTCATGCAGCTTCCGAATCTCTCGAAAGCGGGCCAGGCACACGGCAGAGGAGGTTTATTTTATATGCAGGGCGCTGATGCGAATAGAGTGCAGGGGCTCTCATCTGTAGACGCGGCGAAGAAGCCGGCAAACAATTCGGCGGCTGTGATTGACCGCCGCCGCGCTTGATCTTGCCGCCGACCAATCACGGCGGTAAAATTCCTCGGCGACGTTTTAACCAAGCGTCCGGATTATAGACCAGGTGAAACGGTAGACTTTACAAAACGAGGTGAATCACTTGAATCAAAATTATGCCCATTGGAACGCAGATATGAGTTCGCAGCCCCAAGTATTTTGTCAGTTCCGACCCGAGCAGCATTTTACACCCTTAAAAAAACACTAATACAAAAGCGAAAAAAATTAAACAGTCTTGTTGGGATACTCGCGAGAAATAAATTTTACGCGAAAAATATATTTTAGAGTAATATTGGCGGTACGAGATTTATTTCAAATTCTGCGCGCAATGTCCATGACGTCAAGGAGTGGTCATACCCTGTTTCCACCTCAGCGAGATAGTCATACACTCTCTCCACCTCAACGTGATGGCCAAGCCGATCCACCTCTCCTTTATTAAAGGCCGACGACCAGTTCGCGCTTTCCACTTTTTTTCTGGCTTCCTTCTCTCCCCCCTTCTACCCTGTGCACCGTTGTCTGTTTCCTCTTCCCCCCATGGTGAGGAGAATATTCTGCCTTGCAGAATCTCGAGTCTGGTCGTCGGCCTTTAACGCGCCCGAAACGCCGAGAGAGAAAACAAGTGGAAACGGGGCGACTACCCGCTAAATCGTGTCTCGCACTGTCAATATTGCAAAAAAAAAATATTTCATTTCAGCGTAAAGTTTACTTTTTGATACGCGTGTCTAAACCAAATTGTTAAAAAAAAAATTTTTTTTTTCTTTTTCAGTGCTTCTTTAAGGGCGTAGAAAGATGTTCCAAAAACTTACACCCATGGTAACACCCTTTCAGCGCCCTCGTTTTGAGTGATACATACACTTTAATCGTAAAGAAAAATTAGTGGTGCATAGAACCCCTAACCCGGCCAGATGGGCAGGTTAAGGGTCGTCCCAACGAAATTCTTGAATAGGGTTCGCGAACCAGCGCTCGCCGATAAGCGCGAGATTATGAGCTGATTCGCCGATTCTTTGCAGAAGTTCGTTCAGAAGGCCCTTTACGTGCCCGTCGGATCGGGGTAATAGAAGAGGCGAACACCGTTTTCGAAAGGCGTTCGCACTTCAAAAACAGCTTTAACGGAAGTTGTTTAAGCAACTTTGTTGAGTAACGTTTGCTTGTTTGTACCAATTCCTTTGACTTGTATACCCGAAGAGGAAAAGACCTTAACCTTCGTAATTGCTGGGCCAGTCCTCTGTGAATGAGTGTCTTTGAATTGTCAGAAATATAAGGTGGTGAGCAGTCACTGGAGGAGTGATTCCTCTCGTGCTTAGAAAACTCTATATTGGTCGTTTCTTTTCATATGAAATTTGCGTATGGGTCACGTTGTGGGGAGAACTTCGTGTGGGGCACGGGTGGGGCTCGTAAAAGAATGTCCGTAGAAAACTGCTACCACCACCAGCGTTCTATTTTTTTAGCGTTCACCAGCAGTCTAAGGGTGTTCGTTTAACGCCCTGGGACAAGCTCATTTAGGTCCTTGAGGATTAAAAGCTTTTTAGTGGGCAAGGTAAATTTTCTAGGGGATGTATAACTTTTTTTCTAATTTTCTAAAGTGCGGATTACTACATGAGCAGCAGTTCACACTGACAGGTGAGGTATGAGTCATGATTCATTCGTCGGGTGTGGGCATATTTTACGGTGCGCTCGTGCTTCTCCCTTCCTCCACGACAGTTGGGAAGCCAATCATAGACCGGGTGTTTCAGCTAATATTTTCAGAAAGGACTAAAATTAGGGTAGCTGAGAAGGAAAAAAACTCATTCCAACCACAAGTTGCTACTCATTGCCGACGTCAAGGATTGCACAAAAATATATACTTATTAGATAAATAATTAACTCAAATTCACTAATTCCCTTTTTAATTAGTAAAACTGAAGATAATGTTTCAATTAGAAACTTCTTGAGCGTCATCGTAAGCCACTAAATTAACTGATTTTCGAATGGTGTAAGGCTCGTACAAACATCTTAAGGCGTCCTAAGAAACGATCAATTTGGGCTCGTTTCGAGGGTTCGGCTTCCTGACGGAGTGTACCTTTACACCAGCGGTCCTGCCCCCGCGAGATCGAGGCGCTGTCTTCCATCCCGCGTAGGATGGATGGAAATATGGCGCACGTGCTCTCCACGCCTTGGCCAATGGAGGCAGGACAACTAGCGCGAAGATACGCTCCGCCTGTAAAACCGAAACCTAAAAATGCGCCTAAATTGAAAGTTTTCTTCTTTTTTTTTTTTTTTTTGTTTTTTGGTACGCAGTAAGATTTTACATTTTTTTAAATATGTCTCCAAAATTAGATGATTTAGTGAATTTTCAATTATTCTTAGCAAGTTTCTAATTGTAATGATATGTTTATCTTCCAGAGTTAAGAAAGTTTACCAGTAAAGTTTACTTATTATATAACTATTAGTATGTCTTTTTTTTTTCCGATCCCTGACGATCGCCGTAAGTGGCAGTTTGTCCCCGGAAAAGTTTTTTTTTTTTTTCACTCAATCACTTTGTTTTTGAGAACTTTTTTAGTCAGTTGTTACACCCGTGATATAGAGAGTGGCGGACGAAAGACGAGGCTGGGACCATGAAATGATTTTTGAACTTCTTCCTCCTTAGAATTATTTGGCCCATTTTAGCCTTAAATGCTGTTGCGCCCCAAAAATTCAATAAATCCTTAACTTCGATCCCCACCTCTAAAGAGAAATCAGAAATCAAGTGGTCGTGACGTGCTTGGGTACCAAAGGCTTTCCATGTGTTTCCGTTTTTGTCTTGCAAGTAGCGTCAAATGCGCCAGTGCTCGAGGCCCGTGTCTTGAGCGACCCTAAGAAGCAAATGGAGGCGCAGCACTGAAATGTGCGGCCCTTTAAAGCGAATGACGGCGGAGCACCCGCTTGGGACACGTGCCTTGCGCGTTTTCTCAACAATGGTCGGCGGTACTTGGTCGAAACGCGTGGCTTTAGATGCGATGACTCCAAGCTCCCACCGTGCTTCTTAAGCATACAATGGAACTCGTACTTGCAAGTGATGATAAGAGCCTTCACGGCACTCATTGCACACGAACACGAATTCAAATATTTCGTCGACGAATTGATTATTGACGAGCGCATACGTCTGAGTGACGTTGTGCTCGTGTCAAATGCGTGAGCAGGGGTCGGCTGACGTACTTTGGGAACCGCGGATGCATCCCAGTGAAAAGGCGGAGAGATTTTGAAAGAAAGAAGGTGAGAAATAAACTGCTATATTTTCAAATATTCGTACCAAAAAACTGACTTTTGACTTTCTACTTTCTTTCTTATGGCCTACTAAAGGGTATGTGATTAGTAAAATCCCAGCGCAAAATTTGTTTCATGGACCCTTTAATGTTTCGATCTGACACTGAACGTGACTTTCAGAGTCCAGAGAAGGAGAGAGAGAGAAGACTTTTATTTAAAATGGCACTTGGCCCGCGTCGTCGTTATATGTTGCCGGGATAAGGAAAAGGCCGGTAATGATGTCGGCAGCTTCTTCCCTTGAATGTAAAGAACGTTGCACCCTAGATGGAGCCAGAATGTAGGTCGTGTGTCCACCCACGCACACCTGACACGAATGGAAGCCGAGACGTTGTTCAACACGGTGTTGGATGACGTCGTTGGGAAAAGTGAGTGTTTTCGCCTGTCTGATGAGGGAAGCGCCATGACAAGAGAAGGAAAGGGGCAAGGCAGCGAGGGTGCGAGAATCTTGCCGCAAGTCCCTCATGCGCGCGCAGCGCTGTTTCACTAAGACTGACTTCGGGGGATCGGGTGCCGAGTGGGCTAGCGCACACCAGCTCGGAGCACGTGGAGCGAAAGCCCGCGCTGCAGAAGCCAGGGATCTTGGGTTCAATCTCCGCCCCTGCCCGTTTCGATCCGGATTAGCATCGTACCGGCGTGCGGTCGTGTATCACTACGGCATGGTGTACGCTAAAGACCCCAGGCTAGCGGTTGAACTGCACCGGCTAAATTGGTCATCTACAACTGAGGGACAAGTCGCCCTTCGAGGCAGACGAACTTCAGACTGTATAAACATACACATGACACAATTACAACCGAATTCGACACGACAGGTTTTTAAGCCTCTTGTGACGGCTTCCACCCGGCTACGCCGCTGCAGAGCCGGTCGTAAGCTGTCACAAAAGGCTTAAAAGCCAGTTTTAGCCTCTCCGGTCTTAAGAAGTCGGTAGAAATCCCTGGCAACTCGAAGACACACGAAGCCGCGCGGTAGGAGGTGAGAATAATCACATCAAAGCCCCCGCTGAGCAGGCCGTCGAGGACCGACGAGGAACTACAAAAAACAGACAACTCCTACGACCCCGTGGAAGAAATCCGCGGAGCCGCCAAATAACGTAGGAACGCATTGCTGAGAGCCGCAAAGGAAGCCACCGGTGACGAGGACCCAATCCCCCAGAAGATATTCAACACGGGGCAAACAGTGCAACTCCGCAGTATATGCCCCGGTGGAGTGATGACTCCAAAATTCAAGTACTAGAACAGCTCAAGAAAGCCAACCCACACGCCGGCACGTGCCACCAGGCCTATCTTGCCAGCGGTGTAAGAACAAAGTGTCGATTCCCAGACTACAACATCTCTTCGGGTATAGTGCCACGCTCTATACAAGCAGATAGTAAAGAGGCCTAGGCAGCGCTTCAGGTCTCCGAAAAACCATTGAGCCTCAAAGAATGGATGCACCCAAAGGGCAACACTCAAGGAAGGACCAGCATCTTCAAATCACTTTTGACCTTCTTGGCTAAAGGGTGCCTGGAAGGATCCATATGTAGACACATCCAACTTCATCGCCCTAGGGCCTTTACATCACCCTATCATATCGTAATGCAAGAATGAAGGTGCTAAGCCAGGGGACTGCCGCATTGCAAGGAGACGGACTTTCAATGTTTGAATCTTCGTCAATCTTGTATAATAAAAGTTCCTTCAACCTCAACCTTTCGGGGGAAGTTGTGTGGTGGTCGGCTATTGCATACATGCGTTTTGGGAGGAATTTCGGATTCATAATTCTGGGCATGGGCAAGATCGTGAGCCCGGGAATGACGTACCATAGTGGAGTGGTGGGAGAGAAAGCAGGCTGATTTTGGACGTCGTGGGTGGGTGCGTGGAGGATGTGGCAGCCAGCGTGTTGTGCAGGGCAGTCGCTTGGACATGGATGCTCCGGGCCTACCGAGGTGCTTCCATCTTAATTAGGTGGCATTTGCGAATCGTGGCCTCAAGACGGAGCCTTGGGCTGTTGGTGAGGGTGAGGTAGGGGAGGCTATACATAATGCGCAAGTGGGTGGTAGCCTCCGCGATTTCGACCAGTTCATGTTAGGGGTGACCCGAACGTCTTTTTGTGACCCGGGTCACCCTGTGAATGATGCCAGGGTTAAGGTACGTAACACCTCATCGATGCACCCCCGGCCCGTCTGGTTGTTATTTAAACCCGAGGATGCGTGTGACTTTGCTGCGGGGAATGGGCTTGTCAGCCGTATTCAACTTAATGCGAGCATGGTGGGCTTCAGCTTTGTTGGTGTGCTAGTTGAGGATAGTGATTTACTGCTACTTTTCAGGAGACCAAATGAGACCTTGGGTGTGAGTGCAGGAATTGATAACGTTTAGGCCAGCCTGAAAGGTGGATTGTTGTTCACCTGGGCTTCCTGTGACGCACCATTGCGTGACGTCATCGGTATATATGGCATGTTGTAGGTTGATATTTTCGTCAAGAAAAAAGGGTAGGTCCTTCACAGTCAAATTTAGGAGGGTTAAAGACAAAATGGAGCCTTGAGAAGTGCCTCCGCAGACCGGGTAGGCTTCGGATGACTGACCGTCCGGTCCGATGTTAAGGACAGTAGGTCGGTAAGAAAGTCGCTAACATACCGTACCATACGGACGCCAGGCTGGGTATGGATGAGCTTGTCGCGGAAGGGCTCATAGAGGACATTGTCAAAGGCCTTCACATCAACCCCCACAATGGTGCTGAGTTGAACAGTACTAAACCGAGCAAAAGTCTCTCGGTGAATTCAAAGCTCAGTGTCCTGAGGGCTAACGTGCGTGCGGAAGCGGATGAAAGTGTCCGAATATGGTTATGGGTACTAAGATGCCATTCGTAGTTCTCCAATGCCATCTTCTCCATTACCTTTCCCACACACGATGTAAGAGATATTGGTCTGAGGTTGGAAGGGGGCGTGGGTGAGCGGCCTGGTTTCGGCGAAGGGACGACGAGGGCTTTTTTCCAAGACGAAGAAAGGCTGCCCTTTTCCCAGGCCTGGCTGGTGATTCGGACAAGGTGGTTGTCGGGTTGTTGTCGGGGAGGTTTCCAATATTCGTGTATAAGTCACGCAGTCGGGGCCGGCAGAGGAGTTTTGAAGAAGCTGGAAAAGAGCAAGTCGGAGTTCGGCCAGGTGAAAGCGGAGTTGATGAAGTTGGCGTCATCTGTTTAGACAGGTCGTGGAGGGAGAGTGAAAGGATTGAAATCCGAATAGAAGGTGCCTCTTACTCTATGAAAAAGCTCGTCAGTTGTGCTGCCGCGGTTAATTTGGTTAATCGAGTATATTTGTAGAGCGTGACGGTACTTGTATTAACCCTTGACCGATCAAAATATTTGCCAGACTTCTGCCGTGTCAAATAGGCTATTTATATACTTGCAAAACTGACTACGCCTGGTCCCGGAATCGATCCCATGACCTTCCCAAGACTGACGAAGCGCTCTACCAACTGAGCTAACCATGAGGTGGCGGTCAATAGAGCAAACGAATGTTGACAGTTTTAGCAAAATATCTGTTTATGAGCTTCATTTTATGCCAAAAGTGTATCGCTTAAGTGTGACAAAAATCCAATGTGGTGCACACACGCCAAGGCAACATAAAGCGTGCATAGCTCACAGTAGGGACACGTAAGCAAAGTCTACCGTGGCTTACGAGATGTCCTGAAGGGGTTGTGCTTGTAGCCGCGACATGTTCACGCGACCGATCGTAAAAATATCTACTTTCTTGGCCGATGTATGATTATTCGCTCAACATGAGTATTCTATAGACAACTTCCGTAGCACACTCTGTGAACGTGTTGCCGTGCTATGTTTCGCAACGCTATCCATCAATCAGTCGTCCATGTGCCCCTTTATTTAGTGACACCGCATTGTACCGGCGTGCAACCGTGTATCACTACTGCGTGGTGCACTTTAAAGACCCCAGACTAATGGTTGCACTCCACTGGCTAAATTCCTCATCTACAGACTCGTCGCTCGTTGAGGCAGACCAAGTTCTAGGCTGTATGAACATACACACAACCCAATTTTTAGTGACACCGAAATTTCGGCAAGGCACCCATATATGTAGAGTTCCGTGTTTTCGGAGTTTATTTTCTTTATTTTGTTTAAATACTGAATTATTTTAGGAGGAAATTTAGCGGAAATCGCCCGGTAGATTGGAGGTGAGGAGTAGAGGAGGAGGAAAGGATACGGAGGGAAAGGGGGGCATCCCCTCCCCTCCGTACCCTCCCCTCCTTCTCCTCAAGATCTGGGCCCTAATTTCGCATTACAGAAAATTGTGAACGCCTTTCATTTTCTTGGCGCTTTTTTAAGTGATCATGAACCAACTGGCCTAAATTGACGTTCTGAAGGGACTAAATAAGATATACGAGGCCACGCAAGACCTCCCGGGTAACAAGGTTGTATTAATAAATGGATGGATACGGCCTAACCTTTTTAATCGGGCGGCGGCTCGCGCCACCTACCCAAAGATTCGCAGTGCTGCAATACTATTTAAGCGTCTACCTTTTTTCCCGTTTCCACATCTCTTGAGGTTCAGGCATCCCAGCGGGCATGGAGATAGTAACTAAATATCAGTGCGTCATATTTTAACCGCACGACGCAGAAACCTCCTCCTACTACAAGGGCACCCCGTGGTGCCGAACGCGAGTGGCATGTGACGACCTAGTGACGTTGTCTGTCCTGGTCAGCTTCTGCCTTACGACTGGTCAGAGCCGCTAAAAGAATTGTTTTCGTCGGAATGCAAAATATAAGTGGCGGGAACCGTTTCAATTAGTTGTGAAAGTAGATTTTGTTTAGTATTTTAGATGAGAGAACAAACAAATGCTGTTTAGAAAGTACGGAAACAAGAAATGACCCGTCGACATTCCCGCCACCAAGCGGTGGGAAAGGCGCTGCATACTAGAAAGGGGTAATGGGATCAGGCACTGACGCGCGCAACGCTAGGGATGTCGCGAACTTTTGTCGAACCGGATCTTTTGGGTCGAACTTTCGGGGTTCGAGTGGTTCGACGAACCTTCGAAATTAAAACCAGATTCGACTCGTTCGACTTTGTGGACAATGTGGCCAGACCTTGATACAAGCATGTCTAGGTTTGGAGAAGTTTTTTTTTTTATTCAAAGGGTTATTTTAATTTCATGAACACATGAACACCTGCAATTAACAGAACCTAATTCTAATCACTGAAGAAGTAAATAACTTAATTTGTTTGGAGTGTATTATCTGAAATAACATATCACTGCTGCCCTTAATTCATCCCTTAGCCATCACCATCCAATCCGAAGCCAACTGGTCAGCCTGTCGCGCATGCGCATAGCAGTCAAACCTGAGTTGAACCTCTGTCGATCTTTTCACAAGGAGCTCGAAAAAGTCGAACCCGGTCGAACTCGAACCTCGACCGGTTTTCGACATCCCTACGCCACGCATTACTGTGAAGCGGCGAGCGTAGAAAAGTCCAGGATATACGCGGTGGCGCTGCAGTCGTATGGGCCAATGAGGATCCGACCGGTTCCGAGCATTCCGAAGGCCTTCGGCGAGCAGGTTTTGCTTGCGATTTGGCGGTTTGGCAGCGCGAAGTGGCTCCCGTTCTGAACTGATCCTTACCCCGCGTTTGCTGTCGTTTATGGCGAATGAAGTATCACGCCTAAAACGGCAAATATTTTGAGCCAAAATGCTTCAAGAACGAGTGTTTAGTCGCTCAGCAAATGCAATGCGAGCCGTCCTGGCCGCCCGATTCATCCAGCGTATCCACCCCATGCTTAGCCGCGCCCTCTCGAGCTGTCGACTTAGAATGCGGCAGCCGTAAGCGCTCGCTGAGCTCACCACCCCTCCTCTAGCTCAAGGCCACCCAAGCCAGGACCTACTACGTCATGGAGGAGGTTATTTTTTCCTTGCTTTGTAATTTAAACTTGCCTATCACTTTTGAAATAAAGCGAAAGTCGAGAACAGAAAAGTTTCACTAAGTTACTACGTTCAGTGCGCTCTGGTTCGGTGCAAATTAAAACCAGACAAAAAGTCGTTCCAGGGCCTCTTTAGTGCTGCGTAGGTCTGGGTGTTCCACGCCGTTTACCAAAGGACAGCTCAGAGCACAGATTGGGCACGAGTGCTGCGTCAGTGTTCGCTTGCAAGTCGTGTTCAATCAGTGAGGACCGGTCTTCCGGCCTAACGCTTCATGCTTCGGGCCCAAACAAACAAATTCTCTACAGATACGACCTTCTATTCCGATTCCTCGGTACAGCTCTTGTACGTGACGACCCAGGGGTTTTCTTCTCCAGGCCACTCTTCACCGCTAGTCAGCCCACCGGGAGCCACGAGCACGACATCCCGGCGCTTAAGTGGGGAGGGCTCCTGGAGCCGAGAGTAGCAAACTTGAGCGGGGACAATTTCCCGCGTCGTACGAACCTCTTATCCCGACCCGAACAGCGGCGAGCTGCACCGCAGTCCAGAGGGGCGGTTCTTTCGCTCACCGAGCCCTTACTTTTCTGTCACGGGCAAATGCTGTCGGGGCAGGCACTCTCTCGAGCCACTCCAACGGACAGCACTCACCGGTGAAAGGGGCCGCTCGACGGGACAAAGGTTGACACGTCGGGGACAATCGCTTATGCACACGCGTGACGCACCAAGCACGCACCACGTTGCTTGCTTAGGAAAACACGGTAATCACCACTAGGGTTCTTTTCTTTTTCAACGACATGTTTGTTTATTTTAGGCTTGCAGCAAGCTCCTTGGGTGAATATGTTTGGGTACATGCTTTTCTGTTCTTTTCCTTTCAATAAAAAAAGAACATTTCAGAAACTGCCTGCATATACCACCTTCGACCCCACCTTACCAGGGAACGTCGCGTTGTCCTTGGATGGTCGTGGCAGCCATGAAGAAATATATGATTATCATCTCTTTTCGACCGCCGCTTGTGTGGTTTGTCGCATAAATGAACACAAGAATGATTGACAAGTGAAGCGACCTGATTAAGGTCAAGAAGAAGACGAAGAAGACGGAGAGGAAATAGACAAAGAAGTTAACCTGGGGTACTTGAAAACATACTAAAACAATCTCTTGCTTTCTTATGTGCAGTTTGGTTCCACCATAAAATAAAATTAGCAAAAAAAAAGTTCCGAGTTCTAGCTATCCTTGCCAGACATCTAATGCTTGACCCTTTGCAACCAAGGAAATGGACATTTCATATAAAATGCTCACCATCTGACGAACCGAAAGTCGCAGCTAATTCTACGCTGAAACAACTAGCAATCCGCTTCTTTAAGTCGCAATTGTTTTTATATGAAGCCAGAGTGATGTAGCTTGTACCGTCCAATACAGTGAAGCATCACGTGGGCAGCGGTCGCACAGCAGCGTAATTGATGCCGTGGTACGACTGATGGCAGGTCGTAGTTTTATCAGAAATCCTATGTGCACTCTACCAAAGCAGATCTAAAAATTCATATTTTCGCGCCTGCAGCCGCGCATGCGCACACCTTGTAAGTAACGCGCCGGTGTCGACACCCGTCGCGATCAATACCACGCGCCTCAGGCGAGCCGCTCCGGTCCCAACACTACCCAAGTATACAAGTACACTGTAATCCTACTCCGTGGCGAAGATGCCAAAACGGTGAGATTACGCTGCATCCTTAGTACTATAGTTAAGGCGCTGCAAGGAGGGTGAGGTAGCAGCATTGCCATCGAGCTGCAGTACAAAGCAGAAATCCCAACTCTTTTGCGGCCCTTAAGAAAGTGGGTCTTTTAATTCTAGTCCGGCCGCGTTCTCGTACCAGTAAAAGAAGCCTAGTTTCATCGAACCCTGCATCAGAGTACCGAATTCTAATTTCAGCGCTGCTAAAAGCCTAATTCGTTCTATTGTTTTTGAGAAATAGATAAATGAACGAGACGAATGAATGATAAAAATAATATATGGAAACTTCGAAACTAGGGGAATAGGCAAGTTATATACCCTCTTGAAAGTTATGTCTAGCGATGCGAATGCCACAAGCGTGAGCCCGTCCTCATTGCTTTCTTTGCGCGAGCGCACGTCCACGCAAATCATATTTTAACGTGAGACGTTCTTTGGTCAGTTGCCCGGATTTCGTGAAACAGATTTCGTAAAGCAAATGTCCTGAAGCCGATTTCGTGAAGTCGTCGCCTGCGACGTCACATGACTTCAGTTTCCTCCCTAGATTTAACTCAACACCAATTCAGTTTACCCGCTAAATTTAGCGATAAAAAACGACATCACATGACTCCGTGTTACGTGACCTAAACACAGATTCAGTTTCCGCACTAGATTTAGCTGTAATATTGACGTCATGAGAGCTCAACGCCAATTCAGTTTTCCCGCTTAATTTAGAGGGGAAAATAATGTCACATGACTTCATGTGACGTGACCTACACATATTCGAATTCCCCGCTAAATTTAACGGGGAAAATGACGTCACGTGATTTTCTGTCACGTGACCTATAAACAAATTCAGCTTTCCGCTAGATTTTGCTGGAAAATTGACGTCACGTGACCTCCACGCCGATTCGATTTTCCCGCTAACTTTAGCGAGAAAAGGATTTCACGTGACCTATGCACAAATTCAGTTTCCTCGCTAAATTTAGCGGAAAAACTTCCGTCATATATTATTATATCCCGTAACCTATACTAAAATTTAGTTTCCCCGCTAGATTTAGCGAGAAGTAGACGTCACGTGACCTATTCACCAACTCAATTCTCGGATAGAACACAAATGCCTAGCAATTTCCCATAAATTATTATAGCTAATAAGTGTTAGCAGCGGTAACCACCAATAGATCGGTCCGGTAGACGTTTTTTTATGCGATCGAGAACGACGATAAATAAACGTCGTGTGGGGAGATGGGCCAATGTCACCTCCTTAGTATAGCGTCTTTCCTTGGATCTGTGGTGCCATATGTGGGCACAGCGGCAAGCCATGCTCGCACACAAGGCCACGCGAGGGCAGGAGCGACGAATGCGGGGCTGTACATGCGATTAACGATCAGAACCGTTTTTGTAAGCCTTAAAGGTAGTCATTTCAGCCCCAACAGTCGGACGGATGCGTAGTCCGTGCGCACCGGACAGCCATCGCCTCTTACATTGAGCCGCGCGGCGCGCGTGGCACGCGTGGGCACGGGTGGTGCACGGCGGCGCACCGGAAAAACAAATCGACAGGTTTTACTTTTAGTTCAATATGACAGCGCCCGATCGGATAAAGTGTTACGGCTCTGATATCGCTGCCAGGCCGTCCTCACGATAAAAAAAAAACCTTGCCCTGTGGGTTGTTCGTCCATCTCTGCGACATGAGTGTCACGAGTTTGGGGGGTCTGTTCTCTGACGGGATTCGGCTCAACCTCCTGCTTGATGCAATCCGATTAAGCGAGAAATCTTTGAGCGGGGAGTGTTTTCCCGTCTAAAAATGCGACGAACGGCAGTGATTTGGCTTGTCGTCATCGAAAGAATATGCTTTTCTCGTTGTCCGAAGTTATTTCGATTGAATGAAAGTTACAATGATTGCGAGGGAGCGAAAGGACTGGCTATCGTTCGGCATCTAGAACTCGCGTCACAGCAATCCCAGTGCAACGTTCAATTAGCTTCCGAAAAATAAAAATTGCATTAGTGTGTACATCGTTAGAATATATCGTGACAGATCCATGCCAATTGAGCGTAGGCCGAAATGTCTATACGACATGGAGAAGGGTGTCACGTTTGTCAAAAGAACATTACCGTCGCTCCATTTCCTTGCAATCATCGCCGGTTGTGACTTAAGCCCTCCCAAGAAAATCGCAGACTATTCCCGAAGAAGGCTGGAAATACAATTGTGTTTAACTGGCCGGAACAATATAGATAGGGTGAGAACTCAGAACTCCTGCACCTTGTACTTCTACCGATAAACATCCAACTATGCTCTACTGGTGCACGGTTCCCTGCAGTACCCGCTCTCGTTCAGTTCGAACGCCATTACACAGGTGGCGAGATAGAAGAAGCGGACATGTGGAGGGTTTTCATTCTCCATTGAAAACTGAACTCGCGCCGTCCGCAATCGAACCGTGACGCATTTCGGCTGCACTGCGGGATTCCTGACTCCGTCCGTAACCGTGGCGCCCAATGGAATTCGCTCTACGACAGACACATACGCATCAAGTTACCCTGTATGGAAACTTGAGCACCAGATCCTCCAGGGAGACACTCGTGGCAGGTGGAAGTCGTGCAGGCTCTCAGATGTGTGCTTCTAACGTCCCAGTAGTCCGATTTCGGTCACAGCGAGAGCGAAAGCGAGATCGAGTTTGCCTCTCGCGGCGCTAGCACATATAGCATTCCTAGACGGTTCTTCTGCTAACTCGAGAGAAGAACGCAGTTCGTCTGATACGTAGCGTCAATTGCACTCGAAATAAAGCAAGAATACCCACCCTATTCCGCCTACCCATAAACCGGGAAAAAAAAGTTTGTAGTCTGCTGGGAACCGAGAGTCGTAACGAAGGGAGATTGGGCGCAGGCTGAAGTCATGATGGTCTGTTATTTCACGTTGGAAGCCATTGCCAACGTCGTTCCCATTGCAATCATTGAGCTGTTCTGCTGCCGCGCACGAGCTAACATTGGCCGGCTTATAAAGGAGAACTAAGAACAAGCACATCGAAGACCGCGGTACCGTTCTCGCTGTTCGTTGAGACGTTCTCACCAAAATGCTACCCGATCGTGAAGTTCCGAGTGGGCAAAAAAATTTATTTGTTTAGCATGCGGACCCCGAAGAAAGCCGTGACGCCACGTTCAATCAGCAGCCGAAAACACTCGCTGTAACCTTAATCAAAATCGGGCCCCAAGAAAGAAAAATTATATTATAGTTAGTATCCTAGATTTTGTTGAGAGGCAATGACGTATCTGGCATAGGATGTCTTGAAAAGGACACTTTAGGGGCTTTACATTTGTGACACACAAAGTTGATGGCGGAAGTTGGCGGAGGGCGCCGAATGAGTTTCGGCGTTAAAAGCGCGGCGTTATCGACGCAAGAGTCCAATCACCGGGTTTTGTAACCTCGGCTTCAACAATGCGTTTTACGAGTCTAGAGCCCCTGTTTTCCGTAAGCCTTGGACTTTCAGCCCACATTATGCTATACTTTGTTTCATCGTAAGCCCGAGCAAAGTCGAAGGCTAGAACGCATAAATACCAACAAACATATTAAAGACGCAAGTCACCCGGCATTCACTGTTCCGGGACACCCGGCGTTCACTGCCCTTTTGACGCCGTTTCACTCATTCAATCGGCTCGTAGTGCCCGGTCAACTAGAGCGTATTGCGAAACGAAGTGTGAGAGACGGCGAGTTTCAAGAAGCGAAAGTGTGCAGGCGAGCTTAATCATAATCGAAACCCAGAGAGAGGAAGAAATAAAATACCGTAGAACACGCCACCAAATTTCATACGCAGCTTGGTTTACCCGCGAGAGAACAACAATATATAGCCGTCCACACGAACAGAAAGCGGGTAAAAGAAACGAAATGCCGCCACAAAGTTTTGACAGAAATCAGCCAGACAGACCGACCACTAACTTAGACCCCGCACCGAAAGCAGTTACCCCCCCCCCCCCCCCCCCCCCGTTTCCACTAAATCAGCCGACATGATAATGGAATATTATTTGTGAACTTACACGAAGGAGACAACCGGAATCTTAATTCAGGTCAAAACATTCACGCTGTGTCCGAAATCGTCGACATGAATGGAGAGAGGTTAATTTTTCTTCTCTTGTTCTTAACATCACCACTTCTCGAAAGTTTGCAAACATTACATTCCCACATTCGTGTTTTTGTACACTCTTTATAACATATGGATGCGCTCAACAACGTATCGGTAGGTCAGGTGTGGACCCAGATCGCCATGCCGAACCGCGCCGTCTTGCATTTCGAGATGGTTTGAAAGCCAAGAGCATTTCCAGGTCATACGGAAAGAATTCGTCCTCAACTGATATAAACCTATTTTTTGGACACTAATTAAAAAAAATTTCATTTCGTAATTTTAATTCTATACCGGAACAGTATGACATTCAAACTGTCAGTAAGCATCTGCTCCTTCCTTTTCAATTTTCTGCACGAAGTTGCACTGCAAAGTACCGGTATGCAGCGATATAAAAAAGTTTTGGTGGTCCCATGAGTTAGCATATTTGAAGTGCCAAACTGCGTCTGTTTTCGTACTTTCAATATATCTACAAAGAGCGATATACTGAGATAAAAAAAAAGTTTGCGACAATATATTGTGACTGAAAGATAGAGAAAACAAGCATTCGTTTTAGAAAAAAAAAAACGTCAACCAGCGCTTTGTGTTGACACGCTACGTTGCGAAAGAAAAAGTGGGGAAACAATAAAATAGGATAGGATGAAATCGACAGAATGGCTCAAACACTCAATCTGAAATACCACATACTAAACAAGTTACCGACCCTCGCTTCGCCAACCTTAAAGGGGTATTCACACAGGGAATGGATTTAGGAGAGGGATACTTGTGCCGTCAGTAAGGGGGTATACACACGAAGGAGAGCTCCGCGGACGGATGTCGTGACGTCAACAATCTGGAAAACTCCGTCCTCGGCTCCGCCGCCCACCTGAGGAGCTTTGGTGCTAAGCGTACGAAGCTACCGCGCCTCCGTCACGGAGGAGAATGGCGTTTCGAGGCGTCAAAAAACGATGACGTAGGTTTCACGTGATGCGCGCTTCGCCGAGGAAAGGGCCGGATTTCTCCTTCGTGTGGATACCCCATAATCGGCGGAACCAACTGGATTTCCTCCCCGACTCTAGCGTTCACACGAACGGCGTGTAGCCGAGAGGAACGTATTAGACGCACTTAGTGGTGGCAATCTCGACAACAGGGCTTGGTGCGCGCTGACGAGAGAAGAAATATTGAAGGGTACACGACATGGCGATACGCAAGTATGGCAGGAGCGCTGTTAGATGCAGTAGACGACGAACTGCTTCCTGCTAAAAGAAAGATTAATCTTGAATGGATAGATTCAACACACACGACGTGGAATCAAAAATCAGGTGTATGAGGAACGACTTGAGGACGGCATTGATGAATATCAAAGACTCCTTCGGGTGCCTCGGACGACATGCGAAGCAGCAGCCCATGCCACAACTTAGGCGATTCCTATGCCACCACCGGTATTTCGCTGAGCAAAATCTGCAAAGTTGCCAGACACGCGCCAAGGCAGGGACGGTTTGTGTAGCCCGCGCGAAATGCTCCCCCGTCCCCCTGGGATGTCTACGTCAGCGTGGTTCAGCGGTGCTACACCTGCGTTAGTTTTTTATACATAAAAGAAGAAGACGCAAAAAGAAATCTCTACCAGCGCCAGATTGTACTCAGGCACTCCTATGTTCTCAAAGTTCATAGACGCCTTAACAAAAGCAGTAAGGCGAGCAGAAAACAAAAACTGTAACATAGGGTTAACATTATGACGCTACATGAGACCAGTGTATGCAAATTTATAATATTGATTTGCGATACAAACATGCCAAAACGAATGCTCACCTGTAATTCAGTGAACTTTCTTTTTTCGTAACATATTTAAGTTAAAACAGAATTCATTAATCCTCATCGCGACTGGCGTTTCAAACAGGGCAAATAAAAGTAAAGAAGTAAAAGCTGCTTAACTTTTCGTGGCAAAGGCGCATCCGAATAAATTGTTGTTCTCCGATTAATTCACTAGTCGGTACTGTACAATTAGAGCTGATTTATTGATGCTAGGGCGGCCAGTAACTTATTGAGAGTGCAATCAAGGCCGAGGAGCAACGAAATATACTCCCGAGGACAGTACGTCAGTAGATTCAGCCAGGAGGGATTTCGTTCCTAAATTGCCGAGACAAGTGAAGTGCTGACATATAAACTGCAGTGCACCTTTTGCACTGATAATAAGGCGAGCCATCCTACTCTGCTTTCCTGCTTGCCAACACCCTCGCAATCAAATAATAGATCGATTTTACTAGTTTGTATGACTACATTACTGCTGCCGCAATGCATCGAGGGAACTTTCGTCTTTTTTAAGGTGCCCCAGCCTCGCTGGAGCTCTGCGCTGTTAAACGTCAGAATTCGGCTGATACGCGTCTCCTCTCACTGATCGAACACTGGGCTCAGCCAAACGCCGATGCGGCACTCGCGTCACCTTCGTACCCCGCGCTTGCTCTTTGAGCCTCTTGGAAGATTCGACCACCCACCTGGTTGTTTAGAATGAGCTACATTACCACACTCAAAAAACGGCGTCCATCTGCCGGAAAGGTAAAGAAGGACAGCACGGACTCTCGCCTCAGTGTAAAAAGGAAGATCGCGTCTTTTTTTTTTCCCCGCAAACAACATTTTTTGCAGAACAGCAGAAACGCTTCCCGAGTATTGGGGGCCGCGTCCATGGTGACCGAAAACTTAAGAAATGGGGGACGTGGCTTAGTATGTTTTTAGAGCGCAGCTCTTAGGGGCCCATTTCCGGCTTGAGCGGCGTCGGCGTCGCCGTCGGCGTCGGCGTCGGCGTCGGCGTAACCGCGCGGTGCATCATGGGAAATGTCCCATAATGCACCGCGCGAGCCCCCCAGCGGGGTCACGTGACCTCGTGGGGGGCACGTGACCCCCCGAGGTCACGTGACCCCGAAGTCACGTGACTCCCCTGAGGTCACGTGACCCCCGCCGATGTCGCGTGACCCCCATTGACGTCATCGTCACTGATGACGTCACCGGCATCCACATCGTCATCGTCATCATCACTGATGACGTCACCGGCATCCACATCGTCATCGTCATCATCACTGATGACGTCACCGGCATCCACATCGTCATCGTGATCATCACTGATGACGTCACCGGCATCCGCATCGTCATCGTCATCATCACTGATGACGTTACCGACATCCGCATCGTCATCGTCATCATCACTGATGACGTCATCAGTGACGTCACTGATGTCGTCACCGGCCTCCACATCGTCATCGTCACTGATGACGTCACCGGCATCCGCATCGTCATCGTCATCATCACTGATGACGTCACCGGCATCCGCATCGTCATCGTCATCATCACTGATGACGTTACCGACATCCGCATCGTCATCGTCATCATCACTGATGACGTCATCAGCGACGTCACTGATGACGTCACCGACATTCGCATCGTCATCGTCATCATCACTGGTGAAGTCATCAGTGACGTCACTAATGACGTCATCGGTACCCGCATCGTCATCGTCACTGATGACGTCATCAGTGACGTCGGTGATGACATCATCGGCATTGGGGGTGACGTGACCCCCAAGGTCACGTGACCCCCCCCCCCTGGTTAGTTTAACCCCCCCCCAGTGCCCTTCCCTCCTCCTCCTCAAGAGCTGCGCTCTAATTCGGCGTTACAGGGAGTTGTAAGCAGCTTTCACTTTTTTGCTTCGGGATTCGTCCTTCGGGGTTCTTATCGGCTAATGACGCAACCTCATTGGCTGCCGAGTGGCGATGAAATGCTCGGAATTCGCCACCCCTGCGGTTTTGAAGCTAGCGGGTGTTCGGCGCCGCGTGGGGCAGTATCGAGCGCTATATAGGCGACGGCACCAATGACTCTCTCGGAACCAATTAAAATTTATTTTCGAACCTTCCCTTTTATACATAAGCGATGCACAGCTAGCCCCACCTCGGGAATCGGAAGCTAAACCCGGTAACACCTGGTTGGCGACCACTACATCTCCACTCCTAGAGAGTTACTAGACCAAAAACAAAAAATTCACAAATTGAGCCGTCGTGGCAGCCTGGCCACGCGGCCACAACGAGTCTTTGTGACTCCTCCTTACGATGAGCGCCCCGCAGTTGACGACTCCGGTGTTAAGGCTGCTTCAGGTAGGGATCGAGGAGACTGCCCCGCTGGTCGAGGTTTTGTCGGCTCTCCTTGCGGTCGAAGGCCTGGCGACTGTTCCGAAGCAGGTCGGGAGTCTGGCTCTCTTGAGGTCGCAGTCGAAGAGAACGGCAACAAGTTTCTCCGGTTCCGCTGGCGTACCCCATGGAATCTCGACGATGTACGAACGTGGCCGCTGGGCCAGGCTAGAAACTTGTGGCTCGGCAGTTGGCATCGGTCACCATGTCTGTATCACCTAGCGTCAGAAGGCTCAAATAATGGGCGTTGTGCCGGCGACGGAAATCACGTGTCTCGCGTGCTTTGTCCCTCATCATTCCGTG
The DNA here is from genome assembly GCF_016920785.2 of Ixodes scapularis. Lineage (NCBI taxonomy): Eukaryota > Metazoa > Arthropoda > Arachnida > Ixodida > Ixodidae > Ixodes > Ixodes scapularis. The sequence continues at coordinate 87,787,980 of NW_024609868.1, read as the reverse complement.
CTCTGAAGGCCTTGTGGATAAACTAAGTTGGTGCAAGTTGTCCAGGTAGCGCAGGAAGCCGCGTGTTGAGCCGTCGACCATCAACAGCTGGGCAGGTGACACGCCGGTGACCCCAGGAGTGTCCCGGCAGGTGAAAAGCGCCCGGTAGAGATCGCCGGTCTTCTGGAGAAGGTCCTTCACCGTGCGGACCATATGCTCTACCTCCCCGTTGCTTTTAGGATATCGAGGGCCTCAGGTCTCGTGCCTGAAGCCAAAAACCCGCGCAAAATTCTTGAATTCCTGGCAAGAAAACTGGGCACCGTTGTCGGTCCGGACCACATCGGGGATGCCGTGCCGTGCGAAACAGATCTTGATCGCTGCGATGACTACAGAGGCAGACGTGGGGCCCAGGGAGACCAGCTCCGGTAACATGAAAAGAAGTCCACGACTTGAACATAGTCCCGTTCCTTCAGCTGGAAGAGGTCTATGCCCAGACGTTGCCATGGTTGGTCGGGCGTTGTCGTCGAGATTAGCGGCTCCGGCCGAGCGATTCTCGCCTCTGCGCACTTCTAGCAGTCGGCGACCATATCCACGATGTGGAGGGCGCAATTGGGCCACCAGGTGCTCTCTCTCGTGCGCTCCTTGCAGCGCCTGAGTGCTTGATGGCCGTCGTGCAGAAGGGCCAGGATGCTGGGGCGCAGGGCAGCAGGAATCACAACGGGCAGTCTAGCAGGAGTAGTCCCTCAGAAACTGTCAGACTTCCCATCTCCTTCCCGAAGGGACCAACTTCGGGGGTAGCTTCCTCCTGTCCGGCCATCCCTTGTTGTAGAAGCGGACGACTGAGGAGCACTCTCCATCCTCCGTCTGGCGCTGTCGAACTTCCTCCAGCCGGGTAGCGAAGGGAGGAGGAATGCCCCTGACGAACTTCGTCAACAAAGTGCTCCATAGACCGGAGCGTAGGGGAGGAGCTTCCGCTGCAAGGTGCTCGGGAAAGGGTGTCTGCCGTGGCGATGAGTTTGCCCGGCACATGCTGGAGACCAAACTGGTATCGCATTAGCTTGATGCGCATCCGTTGAATCATAGGCGGCAGCAGCTCCAGATACTTTCCCCGAGCAAGTCGACAAGACGCAGGTGGTCGGTCTCGACGGTGAAATTGAGCCCACGCAAGCACTGATCGCATCTGAGCACAGCCCAGGTCATAGCAAAGGACCCTTTCTCCGTTTGGCTGTAGCGCTGTTATGTAGGCGTAAGCGCACGGAAAGCAAAATCGACAGCGAAACGCCCACCCGAAGGTTGCTCTTGCAGGAGCGCGGCCCCAAGTACGAAGGAGCTGGCAGCGGCTGAGACGACAGTCTTGTAGGCGACGTTATACCGCGCGACGGAGAGGTCCGAGCAAAGCAGCTGCTTTAACCTGGAGAAGGCAGACTGTTGAGCGTTGCCCCAGATCCACAAAGAGTTCTTAATCAGCAATGCGCGGAGCGGCGCCGTCACCTCCGATACGTGAAGTAGGAAGCGGCCAATATGATTGACCAGGCCCAAAAGACGACGAACGCCGGCGGTATCTTCAGGCGCAGGCATAGCTTGGATAGCCTCCACCTTGTCAGGATCGGGGAAGGTGCCTTGGGCGGTGACGATGACTCCAAGAAGCTTCACGCTGCTCGAAGCGAAGGTACATTTTTCTCGGTTGAGCGTGACTCCCGCTTTCGCCAGTCGGTCGAGGACATCCCGAGACGACGGAAGTCTTTTTCCGCATCAAAAAGAAAGATCGCTGCGTGACCGGGTATGTTAGCGCAATGGAGCTCGGAGCAGAAGCACGCGCTACACAACCCAGGCATCATTCTGGGCTCGATCCCCACCCCTGGCCGTTTCGATCTGTTTGATCATCGCGTCGACGTGCGGTTGTGAATCACTTCTCAGTTAAAGACCCCAGGCAAATCGGTCGTACTGCCTGGCTACATGTTTCATCTACAACATGAACCAAACACGGGAAGAAGTATCTCACGCTGTCTAGACACCCACATCTACATATATCAGACTTGCTTGCAATATATACTAGGTTTATGTAATGCATACTTATGCAAAGCACTGTAGGGCGTCTCGACATTCGAATAAAAAAAGAAATACTACCAAACTTTATTAATTGTGTCATTTCATCAGACGGGTGCTTGTCTCCTCGAACTACATGCAATATACGCTTTGTGTTTCCCTCGCCCATATTGTAAAAATGCTCAATGCCTGTTTATAACTAAAAAGTCCAATTTTTATATCTGATTTCTGAACTATCAATCATTTTGCACGAGTGTGCAGCCAAAGTAGAAGCAATTTACGTTGCTCCGCCGTCCGTCAGGCGATTCGCTACATCCGTTCAAAAGTAAGCCCGAACATTGTTCCCGAATCCCCCGAGTCTTTTTATGTTCAGAAATCCAAGCAAGCACAGTATTTACCTGAGAAGACTTTATGTCTCCTTTTCCCCCACAGTGATTGAATTAAACCTCAAAAATATTCCTACTATACGAGTTTTACCGTTTACGCAAACCGGCTGTGACAGAAAAGAAACAATACAATAACAAAAACCAACGACAACGAACACATTTATTTTCATTCGGTCAGAACCCGTCTGACGCTCGATAAGATTGGAATCCAAACCGCCCCCCCCCCCCCCCCCCCTCCGAACCCACGTGCCTCCCCACACTCCAAAAAGGAAGGGAGGCTTCAGTAGCGTGTTCCCTGTCATAGAAAATTCTGCAATTTCATCTTCGTTTATTTCTTTTTTTCCCGCACAACGAAGCACGACTCGTACCTTCTTCCTTTCACCAAAACGCGTTAAAACTAAAATAAAATATTGCTACAACACATAGTGTCAGTGAATATTATGCGAAAAGTTCTTCGTATACCAAATGAAAAAAAAAAAGCGAGGGCCCCTATTGACAGAGGCGGTGCGTGCAAAAGACGATCACGAAATGGGATCGAGTGGAAGAAGTGGGGTGATCCCGTCACTCCGTTTTATCGGATTTTCGTCCCGTTCTCCGGCGTTCCGCTGGAGGAACGCAGAGATTCTTCCCGCGCCGTTCCCCAGGGGTCAACTGTCGCCTGCAACTCGACAGGCGGCAGAGAACGGCCGACGACTTTAAATTTAAATGTATCTTCTATCCGAGCTGCTTCCTTTTTTGCTTTCTTATTGCGCTGCTTCTCGCTCGATTTTGTACTCTACAAGCAGCGTTTTTACCTCTTTTCTTTTTTTTGGCCATTGCTAAAGCGTTTTTTACATCATTGCTTCAGGTGATCGCTGGATGGCTCCCTACTTTGACTACCGCGCACTGCACGATTTACGCTTCCTTTCAGCGTAACCTCGAGCGCAGTCAACGCTGTAAGCTAATTGAAGAAATAAAGCAGCGACAATTGTGCAGTGTCACTACTTTCGTAGCCATTCTGTATGTGTGCTGCCATTGGCTGAGCAAATCAACCTCAGAAAAGTCACCTTGGCATTGCGTTTTTAACATGTGTGTGCGGACTTGTATTTGGTCGGTTTCGCTACACTCTAAAAGAAAGTTTGTGCGTCTATTTCGCCGCACAACACTCGGAGAACCAATCAACGCAACTTATGGAGGTAGCTGAGTGAATGACGATGCCGAAACATCTGTTTAGATAAAAAAAACGCAGACTGATTTGGGACATTCAGCAATGCAAGCGTGACATTTTGCATTGCTTAATGTCACAACTCAGACTGCGTTTCTTGGTCTAAACAGATGTCTCGGCATCGTCATTCGCTGAGCTGCCTCCGTAAGTTGCGCTGATTGGTTTTTCGAGTGTTGTGCGTGAAAGTAGACGCGCAGATTTTTTTTTTTAGAGTGTATAAGGCCCAAAAGGGCTTTTAGACCTCGCGCCTTGATAACATCTTTCAAAGAATTACAGCGATGAGTAGGATCTCTGCATGGTCTGGACGGAAACTTTGACGCTCGAAAATTACCCACAACTTGAACTCGAGAGCCGAAAAAAAAAACACAAAAAAAAACAATCAGTTAGCCCAAAAAGAAAGAAAAAAATCGCGCGAATTTGATGTGATCTGTTGAGATCGGTCATACATATAAGACGTACTTGAAGAGCATGATGTAACTCAGAAACAAGACGAAATATGTTCGCGTTTATTCTATACATTAATCTAGCAATCAACACTGCCCCAACCCCCGGGAAAGTTCGCGCGTTCCCAGAGGATCTAATTTCCATCTCGAGTCTTAGGGCCGCAGTTTGGTTCATCGCAAAAGTGCTCAGCGAATGCGCCCGATGGAGGATGTTGACGCTCGGCACAGCGCGGCATCATTATCGACTGCGGTCGCGCTTTAGAAACCTTTTCTTTGCGGCGAACTTAATTAACGCCGAATCCCGATCGTTTCACGGAGGTTCGTCATTCTCGTCGTCGGTGGGACAACCTCGATTTCGTATGCAACTTGACCACTATCTGTCGGAGCAGAGACCGGTGCCTACCGGAGCCGATGCAACGATCCTAGAAAATTGATCGGGCAACTCCGAAAGTGCATTCGGTAGGGTAACAGGTCTGAACACTCTTCTGGGGTTTGCGCCCCTGAAAACAGGAAATGGCTCAAGGGAGGTAAATATAGAACACTTTACATATATATGTAATGTTTGATTTGCTCAGGAGAGCTGCGGCACCGCAGAAAAGCAAGAGCCCGTACCAAGGAGGCCCGCGGTGCCGTGTCTAGTGATGGTGATTTTGTGATGGTGTAATGTACAGATGAAAGTTATGGTGTGTTAGGCCTAGCAGCAATCTTCGCGGTGATGGTCTTCGCGGTGCTGCCATGGGCTGCTTACTTCTGGCAGGCCGGTCTCAAGCGCCTGGAGAGGGCTCTTCGCGTGCCATACTTGCGAGCCGGTCGAATTACCGGCGGTGCAGGGAGTTCAGCACCCCCGCAGGGGTTGGCGCCGGTATTGGCCAGGCGGCGGTCTTTACGAAAGCGGGCCTTCGAGCGTCCCAGCTTGCGGTCCAGCTTGTAACTGGGCAGCGTGAGAACCCCCTGTCGATAGAAGACATGGTCTGTGGCACTGGTTTGGCTGGCTCTCTGACGATCGAAAAGACACGTCTTAAGCTCAGGTGGCTTCTTCTTCTTCGAGGTACATCAGAGAAATGGACCTTAATCAGGAAATAATTATCATAGGAGACATGCATATCCAATTAGAAGAGTTTGACAGGTTCACAGATACAATCGGAACATTGCTAGATGATTTCTGTGATGCCCTGGACCTAGAGTTAGTTAATATACAAGTAAAATGCGACGGGAAAATAACGTGGATCCGAAACAACTCACACTCAACGATAGACTACTGCCTCAGTCCCACAAACTGTTTGACAGGAGGAAGTATGGAAATAGTTGAGGAAGGTACAAAAAGCTCAGTGAGTGGCCACAAAACAATTAAGATTAAATTTGGCGCATCCGAATGAGAACAACAAGCTCGGGAACAAACGGGTAAGCCGAAACCAAGAGAAGGTCAAACACAAAAAGTATCTAAATATATTGAGAATATTGTATCGAAACAACCAGAAAGAGAATGGACGTATAATTCAATAGGAATATTTAAAAAAAGAATTAAAGAAGCATCGAATTAAACAAAAAGGAAAGCAAAAACGAAGAAACAAATCATAAATCTGGTGGGATAAGGAGGTCAGAGCAGCTATATTGCGGCGCCAAGAGGCATTTAGGGAGCACAGGTGGGCAAAGAAAAAGGGAGCCTTGCCAGCTGAAGCAGAACCAAAATGGAACAGCTTCCAAGAGTGGAGTGCAGGAGTGCAGGAATGCTGTGGATGATGAAAATAAATGAACAAGATAGGAATGCGTCAAAAACGTTTTGGGAGCATAGGGGAGCGCAGGGGAGAAAGACAGAGGGTTTCCAACACATGCTGACCACACAGGAGGAAAAAAGAGTAGAGGGGGAATAGGCATAGTAATATGTGAGGAGGACAATCGAAGAGTCTTTCTCCCAGCTTGAGCAAAGGGGGACAGTGGATAGCACTGACAGCAGCGGTGAAGAGGAGGAGCAAAATTCTGGAACAATGGAGACGACCACAAGAGAATGGGATAAGGGAGAAAGTAAGGTTACAGCAGGTAGAGCGACAGGCCCCAGATGACATACTCATGGAACTGATTAAGACGCTAGAAAAAACAAGAAAATTTAAGTTACGTCATGCGATCAATCAAATAATTATGGGTGGAAAGGTACCCAATGATTAGAATCTAAGTAAAATTAGACTAATATATAAAGGCAAAAGAAACAAAGTCAACATTAAGACATAACGCCGTATAACGGTAACTTTAGTTATATGCACATTAGCGATGCAGATAATAAAGCGTGGAATGGAGGAATTGGTAGAAGAAATGAAAATAACTGAGTGAGCTCCAAAACAGATTCCGAAGAGATTGAAGGCTGGAAGATAACTTATTCGTCGCCACACAATGTATAGAAATAGCAATGAAGAACCAAACTTCTTTATGTTAGCTTTTTTGGACATGAAGGGAGCGTACGATAATGTGATCCAGGAAAAACAATGAAGTCAACTGAACAAGTATAACTTCGATGCAAATTTGGTTAGGTTACTTCAGCAGCTGTACACAAATTATAAGGTAGTTATAATATGAGAAGCATAAGCTACACAACCCTCAGCAATAAAAAGAGGGCTCAGGCAACGCTGTGCACTGTCACCTCTGCTCTTCATGATATATCTCAGTGAAATGGAAAAAAAATTAGAGCAGATCAACTTAGGTATTGATGTGAGTTATACGAAAAGGGAGATAAATGGGGGGGGGGGGGGGGGGGGGCTGTACAGGTAATGCCAGAACTGATGTACGCGGACGACATAGTACTTATGGCAGATGACAAGGATACGTTCCAGGAACTAGCTGGAATATGTGAAGAGCGAGGGGACACCCTGGGCATGAGTTTTATGTGGGACAAGTCTGGAGTAATTGTGTTTAACGACAGAAAGAGGAAACCCCTGAGGTTACAAGTTATTGTAATAGACCATGTAGGAAAATACAAATATCTGGGAGTCTGGCTAAATGAAGGAAGGAAATATCTAGAGCAGTAATTCTCAACCATCGATGTTTCGCGGACCCCTTTTGAATCGGCGAAGATGATGGAGAACCCCATTTGTGGTTAGAAGAGAGGAAAGGTATAGGGTAAATATAGTAATGCTTTAAAAAATGGATATAAATAAGTGCTAGTGCGAAGTAGACCTCTCTTTTTGACACGCACTCGAGGAAACTCGCTCGAAAACCTAAACATTTCTTCTCGACCTGAAGAACGACAACTTTTATTGCCGTGCTTGACTGATGAGGCAGGGCTTTGCGGACCCATAGAATGCCTTCGCGGACTCCAAAAGGTCCGCGGATACCCATATGAGAACCACTGATCTAGAGGAACCCGAGGAGAATATACTTAGAAAGGGGAAAATAAATTGATTCATTTTGAAGCTCAAGGCACTATGGAACTATGATAGATATGAAGTAGTCAGAGGTATATGGAAAGGAGGGATGGTACCAGGACTGTCTGTAGGCAATGAGGTGCTGTACATTAAATCAGAGGTTCAATAATGATTAGAAATTCAACAAAGAAGCTTAGGCAGTTTGGCATTGGGAGCCTATGGAAAGGCACCAAATGAGGGAGTACAGGGGGACATGGACTGGTCGTCTTCTGTGAGCAAAGAGGCAATTAGTACGGTGAAATATGAACAAAGGTTGACCGAAATGAATGATACATGGTGGGCACGGAAGGTATTCAAGTCTTTATTCATGAAAAGTTTAAACACAAAATAGACAATCCGAACCCGAAAGCTTACATTTAAAACCTACACATTAGTGATGGCACTGAGCAGACTACTTCAGTGGAGAGAAAGTGAAAGAGGCAGAAATAAAAATATGGGAGGTAAGAATGCAGAAAGAAATCAGCTCTAACAATGTGCAGGGCACAAAAATAGGACATAAGAAAGAAAATGTGTTTGACAATTTACTGGGAAGTTCTTTATTGTTTGAGGCAAGAACGGTTTTAAAACGAGGACGTATAGTGATAAATTTTAGGAGACAGGCACATTATGTTCTGCCAGCCACAATGAGAGCGAGAGACTATAGCACTTGGTTTTGAAGTGCACAATGCTTTGCCCTTGCCTTCCTGAAGGGGTAACAGATTTGGCCGGGGCCCTGGGTTTCGCTGGTGACATAAGAGAAAAAGATTACAGGCGCACAAAGGCGATCAGAAGTTTCGTAGAAATTATCCAGGAAAAATTGAATGATGCGCAAATAACTAGCACAACTGGAGAAAAGCAGGACAGAGGAAAACTGGGACTCCCTCCCGCGTGACTTCGGCCCGAAGTCTCAATCCTGTCCCCCAGAGGTTCCGGTGATAGAGTAACACCGATAAGTTTTGACCAGAGAAAAATTGGCGGGTCGCTCGCCGTAAAAAAAATGCGGAGGGTGATTTTTTTTTTTTTTTTTGCCCGATCTTTGTAAGGTTATCCTGGTGATATCCCACACGGTCTGGTGATAGGGAGAGAAAATTGGTCTTAGAAGGATGGGAGGAATCATATGTTTGCCTTTTTAGACTTAGGCTAGGTGGTGCAATATACCGCGCGTTACGAAGTTTATAGCCATTAACATCCATCCATACATACATCCGTCACGGGCGCTTATGATCTTCGTGCGTTTATAGTCACCGACTGAACCAATCATGGCACGGTAAATGCGCCGGCATCCGGCACTTTTTTTGTGTGTCTGATCCGTTTAGCCAGTGATAGCCAAGCTTCGAAGACAACTAGCGTCGTGGCGATGCGCTTTTAGGGCTGATTGATCGGATTCATCAAATTGTGTCGTTGGTTACTGCCCGACTTGGCTGAGCTGGTCAACTCACTGCAGGTACTCGAGCAGTCATCCTGATGGAAAGAGGCAAGAAGGTAAAATGATAGAACGAACTCTAGCTCGTGAGTGTGATATTGGGTCAGGTACCATGAATTCAGTGTTAAAGGAGTGATAGTTTCAGCGTATTTAGAAGACATTATACGGTCGTTTCGAGTTTCAGGAACTGAAGGACATGCTGTTTACAAATGACTAGGTGAAGGACATGCTGTACATCCCCTCCTTAAAAAAGAAGGTGATGTACAGCCGTTTGTATAACTATTTTAAAAGAAAGATTGTTCCTGTTCAGCATGTTTTTTTTAGCAGGAAGATCCGTGGAAACAAACTTATGCACATTTCTTAATTATTCTATGCCAATTGTCCAGAGTCGGGGACAGGTAGATGCAGTATATCTGGATATGTCGAAAGCCTTTGACAGGGTTAATCATGAATTGTTATTGCTGAAACTCAAGAACTACGGGCTTGGCCCTGAGTACATTGCCTGGTTCAGGAGTTATTTACATCAAAGACAAAACTGTGTTAGAGTTTCTGGATACCTGTCGCGTCCTTTCATTTCTATTTCGGGTGTGCCTTAGGGCTCTAATCTTGGTCCTTTGTTGTTTAACAGTTTTGTAAATGATCTCATATCCTCCGTAAAGCAACCGCAGGTGCTCAATTTTGCAGACGATGTTAAACTGTTTCGGCAGGTGGACTGTATCGCCGACTGTACTTTGTTGCAAGAGGATGTCTCGTCAGTACAGAAATGGTGCATTTCAAACACTTTACTTTTGAACCCCCGTAAAACCCAAGTGATGTCTTTGTCGAGAAGGCGTAACACGTTATCATATCACTATACTATGGAAATTGAGCCTATAAGTAGGACCAAACTATTAAGAGATCTAGGGGTTTTTGTGGATGACCACCTTTCTTTTAATTCACAAATTAATTCCATCGTCAGTCAGTCCATGCGGGCGTTGGGAATAATGGCTCGTTTAACTAAACCATTCAGCAGTCATCACTGTCTGTTGCGACTCTACAGCACCCATGTACGCTCTAAACTTGAATTTGCATCTGTCGTTTGGAATAATATATCTAGCTCAGCAAGCAAAAGTATTGAACATGTACAAAGGCGGTTCGTACGTATAATCTACGATAGATATTTTGGTCGCAAATTTTATTTTGAATACAATCTGACTTTAACTAGACTAGGATTGTGCACTTTATGTAACAGAAGGTCTATCCGGTATGTTAAGTTTTTGCATACGTTGGTTCACGGATCAATAGACAGTTCTACTTTGCTTGCTTCTTTACACTTTCGCATTCCTGTTAACACAAGTTCTAGAAATCGTAGAGTGTTTTATCCAGATCACCTTAACTTTTCACCTGTATCACGAATTCAACATGTCCTTAACACGAAGTATTGCGGCATTGATATTTTTTGTACAACTTTGCCCCATATGTTTTACATATGTGCATGATTTTAAAATCGGTTTGATTATGAATGTATTTTTGTAACGGAAATGTAAGTCTTACATTGTGCTTTACCGCAAAGGCCAGCCGGCTGTTGGTAAGCACGCAAAATAAATATGGTATTGTATTGTATTGTAAAGTTAGTGGGAAAATTGTAAACAGCATGTCACGATACTATCTCTAGTGATAACATGGTGTCGCGCTACACCAGGACTTTACACCGTGACGTTTCACAGTGGCGCATAATCTGACGTCACATAACAAGATCGAGGGACGTGACCTTATGGTATTGGGGCCTTGGTGACACAAAACTTCAATTTTCCCACTCAATTTAGCGGAGGAATGCCCGTACGGACAGACAAATATCTGGGATTAGGGGATTCAGCTAAAAAGCAGAGCATGATTTGAAAAAATTTGGCAGTCTTTTTAAATGCAGTAGCAAATGCTTTTCGCAGCCCCCCCCCCCCCCCCCCCCCCCCGGCCCGCCTTTAAATTCTCAATCGTAAAATGATAGAATTGTTCCTTCCCCGTGAACTGTGTACCACGTGTATCACGTGTGCTCCGTGTACCACGTGTACTCGTCCCCTCCATCACGCCTCCTACCGACGCCACGTAATTTAATCGAAGCTCGCGCACTAGGCTTTTCCCGTCATCACAGCGAGTTCGAGCGCTGACTCAGACTGGACGCGAGCGCTGTGTCAGCGTTAGGCTGGGCCTCGTGTTCAATCAATGCGTCGACTAACGCTGGTCGTCGGACAAGAGCCTAATTGCTGAGATGGCATAATCCTACTCTGATGACGTTCCATGGAGGTGGAGAAGACTCGAGCGCATGAGAGGCTCGTGAATCGTTCAGCGTGTGCGTCATTGCACTTCTGGTTGCGTGGTACGCTATTTCCTTGGTGGATACGCGCCTATCATAGTTGACTGCGCCCCACGATAGACATCAGGCGCCCGCTAGAAGTGCTCACGTCGTCTTCGCAATGCCTCGCAAGAGAAACAGAGAAAGCAGCGAGCTAAAGATTGCATCACTGAACAGAAGCGGTGGTAAACAGAGGAGCAGGGTATTCGCCGTGCCAATGAGACGTCGGAAAATATGGAACAGAGTTGGGGAAATAAATAGAGAAGCAAGGCGGCTTATTTTGCTGCGACAGAAGGCGGAATGAGGCAATTGTATGTTTTGAGACCGGACCGTAACTAGGAGCAGGCATTGATTTCCAGGGGCTTGGTCAACAAGTACTTCCGAGGGCACATCTTCGAGAATTCGTTCGGTATCGTCTGCGTAGTGCGTAATAACCTCTGGTTCAAGAGCGACGTGCTTATTTATTGAAAATGTGTGTCCATCTCATCCTTAGTTGTCCAGTACAGGCTTTGTCTCAATTGATACAGCAGAATAACAGACTTCGTAGAAGAAACGTCGAAGTATCGACGTAACTTGCAGCGAAGCACTGCAGGAAACCAACCCGTTATATTTGTCTGTTTCGCTCACCACGCATCTTTCAATTCAGCCTTTGCGCACGGCCGTTTATTTAAAACCAAATATTAGTGTTCCTGTATTACAACCAGAACATGCCGAGGCATGCGAAACATAGGTCCATATACCTACCCCCTTTGCCATCCCGGCTTTCTTTATTCGAAACTTTCATCGATGGTGGCACCGCGGTGTGAGAATTGCGTTCCCTAGCTCTTGGATGATCAACTTCAAAATGAGCTTGCTTGCTTACTTCTTCCTGGTGTGAAGGCATAAGGTACCTTTCTTATATCCCTCTCGTATTTCTCAAAATTAGAGTACTTACGCGTCACAGGCCCAAACGCGTACTGCTGTTCTACGACGATCATCCAGTTGACCGCCATTTTGATAGGAACTAGCGCGATTCCTATAGGCCGTGTGAAAGTACGTCAGGCAGTGCCCTTTAAAAGGTTCCTCCAGTGCTTAATAGTATAGTGCCTATTATGCTATACTAATCATTTTCATATTACTAAGAGTAATATAAAAACGCTTGAACATGGTAATTCTCGAATTTACCTTTATTGAGGGCCGGCCCGGGGGGAGGTGGTGTCAATCGGATGCCGTGTGTATTTTAACGCACCTCAACTCTGAGCGCGTGAAGCAACAGCTCAATCGGCCCCTTTGCCCGTTTTGATCTAAATAAAAGCCGCACTGTAACGTAACTTTTCTTTTTTGGTTTACAAGATGACGTTTATAACAAAATTAGACAAGATTAGAAGTGTGTCACGTGAAGTCTGCAACTCTTTGTCTTCTTCCCTGGTTACCGGGACACGCCTCAGCAAGCCGCTACACTATCCCCTCTCAAGATTTCTTTTACTGGATGGATGTGTCTTTTCACAAGCACATTTTTCTGATACAGAACCTCGCCCCATTGCTGTGGAAGAAGACTGACTGCCGGCGCTCCTTTTAATAAAAGTTTATCCTGATAAGTTCTTCCATCTTCCACATCCTTGACGTGAATGGTCATCCTCACTTACGCATGGCCAGAAAGGTCAGGCCACATCATAATCTGCCTGTAGCACCAAAGTCAAGCCTTTCGCGCTTTTCGAAGATTGATGTGCAGAGTCCTGATACCAGGGTGTCAGTCGGTTATTTTAGTGTCACGCTTGGCGACATGCCACACAACGAGTCTTATGCTGGTACAGTGCATGCCGGTTCCAATGCTCAGAGCACATTGGGGCATTTTAAGTAACTGGCGCCGACAATAAAATGCACCGGCGGTGCCCTAATTCAGGGAAACCGTATTATTATAGCGAAGCTGTTAAGGGCTAGGTTCCTAAAATCGTGCCCGGTATGTCGACACAAACCTACCTGGACAGCTACCACCATCTGTGAGCGACGGCGGCAAGCACACAACCAGTATGGTTTCTGCCGTCGCTCATAGATGGCGCCAACGGTTGGCGAACTTTGGACATACGTGCTAACCACTTCTCTTTCGTTGTTGTCCTTTTTTAATTAGTTTTTCTTTCTTGCTTTTATTGGCATGTCTTACAAGACTCTCGTTACAAAGAGATTATGCCTCAAATATTCATACATACATACATATATACATATAATAGAAGAATGGATAGTTGGGCGCGTTGGTGGGAATTCATCGTAGGAAACAGCGCGAAAAACAGACGACAAAGAAGAAACACACAGTGTATCGAGTACAGCTCCGCTGGTCTTCCTTCTTCCCAAGAGTGAAAAGGCTAAACGTTTTTTTCTTTTTTTTTATATATATATCTTTCAATTACAAGACTGCCACAACGTGTCGCAAAACCCTGCAAGCCTTCCGCGCACTTACGCGGTTTTGCGACTTGGGCTCCGAGACACCGATGTGACTGTCGGCTGGCCTATGTTCAGTGGTGGAACATGGCGCACGAAGCTGGTGTGGTCGATTGCAATCTAGTCACTATCATACCAGCCAACGAGGCTCTGAAATTGGCGCAAAAATGTCCTTGCTTGTGGATGAAATTTCTTGGAGCCGTCAAGAACGATGCCGGGAATCCCACTTCTAACTCCAAATGTTCCGTTTTTTTTTTTTTTTAGTTTTAGAGCGCAGCTTTTAGGCGCCCGTTTCTGGCTTGAGCGGTGACGCCGTCGCCGTCGCCGTCGGCGTAACCGCTCGTTTCATTATGGAACGTTTCCCATAATGACGTCATACGTGACGTCACGTGTGACACTTGGAGCACGTAGGACGTAGCTCATGAAAGCTTGGAGCCCGTGTGACAGCTTAGCTTAGATCACGTAAAGCGCAAAACCTCAAACCCCCCCCCCCCCACACACATGCACACACACAGATGGCCATTTTCATTAGAATGAGCATTGTATATACCGGCGCACGGTCGTGTATCACTACTGCCTGATGCGCGTTAAAGACCCCTAGCTAACAGTGGAGCTCCACTGGCAAAATTTCTCGTCTACAGCGGGCAGACCAGGCGGCATTTGAGAGACGTACACACAACCAGTTACATTACCTCTTAGGGAAATACCTATATTTGAAAGAAGATTTCCCGAATAATTTTCTATCTGACAAAATTGAGATCGCACACGGCGGCTGAACACCATTCGTTTTCCTGGGCAATGCGAGTCTTCTGGGAACATAGGGGATTCCAACTTTAGCATGCCGTCGGACTAAGAAACCTTCTTGAAGAAACGCTTGAGGCCTTGTTATCTTTTGTGCCCTTCTTTATACGTTCGTCATTGTTAGGTTGGTGTCATAATATTAAAATTGGTAACAAATAATTTGTTTTAAACCAGTTCATTATCACAGCACCAAAGTGGTCATCCTCTCAGAATAGGCTAGCTGTCGAAATATTGCGGCAGTCACGTGTTTTGGGGGAACATCGAAGGTCAAATTTGTGGCATGGAGGTTCCAAATTCAGGAAGCCAGTCTATTGTAATATGTCCTTTGACGTGTTCTGCTCAAGCAAAAAAAAATCTCCCAGTGCAGCGCGACTGCTCACGTGTATTACGAGGTAATGAACCAGTGAGATATACTGCGCGATGCACGTCTTTGTCCTTGTACCGCGCCCAATTATAAACACCGTCGCACCTTCGTACGCGACGTCCGTCCCCGTACCAAAATCAAAAAGACCATCCGATAAGCATATAATCCTGCGTTAACGTGGCGCTTATCCCCACCTTCTAGATTAGAAGACCGTTTTGTTGCAAGTGGTTGGCTCGTCCGGCAATGTCTCTTACCTCGTCTGAATTTGCGTTACTGTGTCCGCAATTTCGAAAATCGCGTTTACCCTGTCGATTTACGAACATCGGGCGCAATATCGGTTCACGACATTCCCCGTGAGCTCGCGATCTGGGTCTCCGGGTCGAAACTCTCCCGTGCGAAGGAGTCCGCGGCGGGGGACTCCAGATCTAATCTGACGCCGGCCGGGTTGGGGAGGAAGGTTCCGGGGCTGCCGCGTCGACTTTCGTGGACGGCGCCGAGGTGATTGGATTATCGGTTGGCGCGCTTTCCATTAACGGTCCCATTAACGGTCGCCGGATGAAGTCTGCGCCGTGTCCGCGTCGCTCTCAAGCTGAGCTGTAGGTCAAGACAATCAGGCCCGAAAAAACAAAAAAAAATAAAACTAAAGATAGGTGCGCCGAAGGTGTCCACTTTTTTTCGTCACGGCTTCATTTAAGAATGATTTCACGGAAGACATATCATTTTTAATCAAGGGAGTTTATCAATGCACCTCACTTACATAGTCATCAAAACTCAAAAACGCAGGGCGTTCTATCTTCGCTCCCCAGCCAATCAAATTGCAGTATTTCATGATAAGAAATCCCAAGAACCAATCACGAAGAAGCATGAACATTATAAACCACGCCCTGTGCCAGGTTGAACGTTCAGTAGGCGCTTTTCCTCCAGCCCGAGCGTTCTGGCTTTGATAGCCCTCGGGCGTACGCGAAGCCTAATGCCAAGCGAAAGGCACCGACAAAAGTATGTTGCAACAGAAGATCAGCGGAAGATGCTCCACCTCCAGCGTGAGCTTTCACGTACAAAAGCTCGCGCTGGAATAACAGCGAAGCTACTATAGCTTCCATACCGCTTCAGCGCACGCGAAGCCAAACAGGCCGAAAGGCAAGCAGTGCGTGCTGGAAGCGCCGCATCTACCTGTCATCTTTTGTTGCAACAGATTGTATGCCCAAGTTGTACTGGGAGTTCATTTGTTTGCTGTTTTAGATGCTATTGGTGACGTTCGCGATCAAAAGCCTCGCTTCGGTCGGCCTTCCACGATTGGCCGAATGGTGACTATGACGCCAGCAAAGGTTTTCTCATCGACAGAAATAAGAGGAATGTAAGAACTTCAATTTTGACGGTGTTGGCAGTGTTGGTTTCAGAGCGCAGTGATCTCAAGCTTTCACGATGCTAAATATGAACACCGTCGAACTTGTTGTTTGTAAGGTAATGACGTCACGAGAGGAAACCATAGGAGGGCGCCACCAAAACATTTTGCCGCTAATAGCATTTCTAGGGTCGCAAAACCTTAATATCGCGTGCATCCGTTCGTCGCGGCTCGATCACTGATCTCTATTATGGAGGGCTGGATGGCGCATTCAGTCAACAGGCATGAAGCCACCGAAAGTAAGCGGTTTGTCCCGGAAGTGAGCGCTTGGCCGGCTTTGTAACCCTTCCGAGTGCTAGTTCGAAAAGCATCGAAGGCGCTGGATTTTGGCTTCTCACCTCAAAAGAGCCTGCTTGTTGCGGAGTAAGAGCGCATGCAGACCCAAGAAGTATCGTGGGAAGTCATTCAATGTAAACATTTCGAGATTCTGTTGATCAAGTGTTCATATGTCCCAAGTTCAAATGCCTAATTTTCGGGATTTAATTCGAAGCATGATTATTAAAACCCCTCAAAGACACCGGAAGGTACGGACCAAAACATTCACTGAGTGTACTATAGAAAGCCAAGCAGACGCCCGACTTCCGGGACAAGCATCAAACTTCCGGTGGCTTCACTTGCGCCCTGCTCGGAGAGCGGCCATGCGCCATCCAGCCCCCTGTAATAGAGATCAGAGGGCTCGATAGATACATTCAATGAGAAAATCTGAATTGGTTGAATAATTATGCGCTAAATTCAATTTACGAAGAATTAGCGCGAAAACGGCGTCGAGTTGAAGCAGACCGAGAGCGTCGAACTCGACGGACGTCTGAAGAGATGCAAAGGATCCTATCTGCTAATGCTATAGCCTATCGCATTGCATCTCCTTTGCTAGCAGCCGCGTTTTAGGCGTTGCTGAAAAAAAGTAACTGACTTCGCTACTCGGTACTGAAAACTAAAGGAACGCGTTGCAGTTATCGCTACCAATAAAAAATACCGAACGTTACTTCTCGTCCCTTATTATTTATGACTTAAAACGTTTTACTCCTCGGACGTTACAGGTATGCATAAGCGCCATATTTCAAGAAATATTATGTCCATGCAGGAAGTTAACATAATTACCATACCTTTTACGTTTTTTATTTTGAAGGTATATGGATTGAGTTCAAGAATTATTGTGACTTGGCGCTTAGAAACAAAAGTAAACTTGAAGTGTAATATTTTTTTTTCAGTCTTGGAAATATGGCGTAACGAGTAACGTAACTGGGGCACCCGTTACTCCATATAAGAGCGTTACGTAAGTACGTTATCCGTTACTGCTTTGAAGACGTAACGAGTATGTTACTGCGTTACAGAAAAAGCTACCCGTTACCGCTAACGCATGGTAACGTGTTACCGCCAACAATGGGAAGCAGCAAGACTGAAAGCGTATCTTTTCTTTCTTTTTTCGCTAATGATCAGTTACAGTCGATCGTATAAACAAAAACGTGCCGATTCGGCTACCACCTTCGACACGTTGTAGCCGTCTGAACCTTTTAATGGAGTATTTTTACGAATGTACATCTTGCACGTCACGAACTATCCACTGCTAGACTTTACATGGTCGTTTGCTACTCCTGTAGTTCTCACAAGCTCTGTACTCTCTAGTAAGGTGGTTAGTATGTCGAGTTGGTAATGATTGAACTTCGTTAAAATTGCGCACATCTGTCTTCCCTTTTCACTGTTCCTTCCCATTTGTGCGCAATTTTAACCGTGCTTTGTACTCTCTCAACTTCATATGCATGTTAATAGACTCGGAGCATAAGCTTTCGCTTCAACTCTTGTCTTGACAATAGTTTGTTGTCTTTTATTTTTGTTACGTTGTATTTCTAGGTACGTAGAGTAAACGTCAGTATGAGCTGGCGCAGTTTAGGGCTAGCTGGAAGGGGTAAAATGCCGCACGAGGTGCCTCCGGCATAGTAATCTGTCAGGCAATCGATCAATTCTGTGTTTTATTATGCCACCATACAGATGTTAGGCCTTAGGACGGGCGCACAAACATGAGGGAAATGAAAAACAAAATACAACTAGCGAGGATACATGAATACTACACTTTTCTTAGACTTTTAGAAATGAGTAAAGAAGTCCACGTCAGAGTTGTTAAGCGTGTCGTACGTAAGCTATATACGTGCCGACGGAGAGCGGAATTCTAAAACAAAAGGGTAAAAAAAAAAAGTCGTTTAAATCTCTTTTATTGTTGGGGAACATAAAATGGGATTCTTTCAAGTAGCAACTTCGTTTTTTTTTATCGACGAACCCCTTGCTTTTCGCGTGGGTTTTGTGCCGCAATGACATAAACGCCGATGGGCTCACTCGTATTTCTGCTCCCTGTGCATCAAAGACGTACACGGTGAGCTGTTGAGGCTCAGCGAGACATAGTTTCTTCTTGCGAGCATGGGCCATTCAGATAAGGCTGTTACTCTCGGTTAACATCTGAACCAAGTATATACGCAAGTATACATTATGCGCCTATACGATCCCAGGTTTCACTTCTATTCTGTCTGCCAAATCGCTTATATAAAGTACTGAAGACGTAAGGCGCGCATTTGATTTCATCCCTCCGCTGTATAAATAGCCCCATAAAAGAAAAACGAAAGCTCATTCTTTTTCTTAAACCAGAATACAATAGCAGTCTGCAATTCAATGTCAAAATAACAAGATCCGAGGGTCAGTTATAGAATCCTATTCTTGTCACCAGACTCCTCTTTCGCCCTTTTTCTCTCCTTCTCTCGCGACTCTCTAGGAAGTGAAGCAAGGCTGGCAGGAGACCGAAGCCCAGTGTCTTTTTATTAGGGCTCTAAAAATAACTGGAGACATTTTTCTCGGGTTCGTAAGCCCGCCCAACCATCGAAGCACGAAACTGTTGTTACGTGTGCATATCGGAAAAGCAGCCATCTCCGTGTTCTGCGACTCGAGAACGCGGAAAGCGGGAACCTCGCGGAATTTTATGAGCCATGAAAAGACGTGACTTGAATGAAAGTTATTCCTAAACGCACGTCAGAACCTTAAAGACATATTTGAGCGCATCCATTTTTTTCTTTTTTTGAGAGAGAGAGAGTTTTTTTTTTACACATGATACATTTACGCATGAGCATTCTGCGGCAAAGGCACTGCCTTAATCATGTAACACAATGACGATCGGAAATAGTGGCCAAACATTTGAGGTGTAAAACACTCTTGTTAACATATTTCGTTTTGTTCTTTTTTTTTTATACAAATATAATAGCTTTTTTATATTTTTAATTGGCACGATGTCAAACAAAGTCTAGCATAAAAAAGAGCCATGATTAGCGAGGTGCGCGACCAAAAGTGTCGCTGTGATCGCAACTCGCTATTGGCCTGAAGCTCACGGTAATGTCTCCACCTCGATTAATGTTTCGTTCATTTACGGAATTCAGCGCAATGTCGGAGTGTGAATTGTGGCGGCGTACCCTAGTTACACGGGCGTTTTCAACTGTCGTTGAGTTCAATAGCAGTTATTGGCCCCAACTGTGATTGAACTGAACTGAGATAGTGCTACACGGCTCTCCAAAACCCAGTTGAAGATAAAACGAAACTAGTTCTTGTGCCACGTGATCAGTCTAATTGTTAAAGTAATTTACTCAGAGAAACATATTTTATTTATTATAAGTATATCGTACATTATGTTCAATACCTTGTTGCTTTTTAGCGGCGATTACACGAGTACCAAAGCAGATTCAAGGCTAAGTTGCGCATATTTTAGGCTTGGTGGAGCAAGCTACCGCCCGCTCCGATGGGTACACCTATTACTATTTGTCCATTCACACAGCTGGTCCCACCGCCATCTTCGCTCGTTTGGTGGCTTGCCGGTTAGCCGGGATCGTTTTAGCGGCAGCTCAGACGCCTAAATCTATTCCTTCCCGAATATTTTGCTGCTACAATTCTTTTAAGGCGCCTCCCCCTGCATTCCGAAACAGTAATTGCCTCGCAGACGATGGTCGGCGGCAGCGGTCCCGCGGACAGGCGCCATTTTACCTCCGTTGGGGAAGTCCGTTTAGTTGAACTGAGGTAGGGGAGCTCAGTAGAACTCAGCTGTCATTAGCGGATCGATGATAGTTGGCGCCGCCGTGTAACTTCGGCCGATCGCGATTCAGTCAACTGTAGTGTTGACTCAGTGGCAGTTGAAAGCGCCCGTGTAACTAAGGTATAAGAGTTAAATTGACTCTGAGTTTTCACCGTTTATTTTCACGCACGCCACCGAACTGTAGTTCGCAACGGACGATAAGCAGTGGAAAATTATAACTTAGGACATCACAACGGGGGAACAATTTTGGTCGTGACGTCACGAACGGAAACCATGAGAGGGCGCCACCGAAACATATCGGCGCTATAATCGACTGCTTAAGAAACGGAAAATATAGGCGTGTCCCGGGCTTCCTGATATCGCTCTTTCGCCAATCAGAGTACGGCAACAGCCAACAAGAACACTCAAGAACCAATCACGAAGCCAGAAGCGGGGTTATAATAGGGTCTCTTAAACTGCCAGGGACTGCCAAAATTAAGATTACCCGAGTTTTATGACCGTGTTTACATCACCGTCTAAACTCGCAATTTTTGTGCGTATACAGCCCAGTAAAGCTAGAGTGTCTACATTCCCGCAAACACTTAGGAGAACCAATAGACCATTCCGGAAATACGCAGCGCCCCCACGGCTCTTTTGACGCACTACTGCATTCCAATGTACGGAAATCTGATGAACGGCAATCCGATGTACGAATAGAATGAGCGGTTCATTTTGGTTTATACCATTTCGCAATTTCAGAACCACATGAAAGCAGCATGATGACAAAAAT
Source organism: Ixodes scapularis (assembly GCF_016920785.2). Lineage (NCBI taxonomy): Eukaryota > Metazoa > Arthropoda > Arachnida > Ixodida > Ixodidae > Ixodes > Ixodes scapularis. The sequence goes on along the minus strand of NW_024609868.1, from coordinate 87,766,967 downwards.
AGGACATGTATCAGCTGAGTAACGAGTTCGCACTGTTTTTTTTTCTATTTTTCTTTTTTTTTTAGAGCGCAGCTCTTAGGGATTTATTTCCGGCTTGAGCGGCGTCGGCGTCGGCGTAACCGCGCACGTTGCGTTATGGGAATAATGGAAGCGGACGTGACCGCGCGTTGCATTGCAGGGAAATTTTGCCACTACATTTAGCGAGAAAAGTTTCGTTAAATTTCGCCTCTAAATTTTGCGTGAAAATTTTTTCGCTATGTTTAGCTCAGAAATTTTTCCCTTAAATTTATCGGTAAAATTTCGCCGCTACATCTAGCGGAAAAGTTTCCCCGCTATATCTAGCGCGAATTTATCCGCTAAATCGGAGGAGAGCAGGAGAGTACCACCGTCGAAAGTTGGGCGAGTTGGTTATGCATAGTTATGAAGGTGATGCACATTACACCGCGTGGTGTAATGTGGGAGCAGGAGAGGAGGAGGAGAGGGGAGGACGGCGAGGAGGGGCATACCCTCCCCTCCATACCCTCCATTCCTCCTTCTCAAGAGCTGCGCTCCAATTTGGCATTACGGAGAATTGTAGACGTCTTTCATTTTTTGTGTTCTGAACTTGCAGAGGTAATAAAGGAAATAAACCACTTCCAGAATGTACGGCGAGTACTATACGTGGAGGCCTAAGCGTACAGTGTGCGGCCGAAAGAACTAACACATTTGACGCGCCTTCCAAAATTAAATTCTAAGCGTGCATATATACAATTGAGTACGCAAACGTAGTTTCGCAAAAAGCTTTATCTTTTTTTTTTTTTTTTTCAAGGTCCAATTTAGAGGTGGTAAAGCGTAAAATAAAAAAGAATTGAGCAAAAACGGCGATCGTACATTTCCTATGCCCTATGCCATTTGTTTTCGTTGTCTGCACACTGGATTGTGAGCTTACTCTCAGGAGCTCATTGTTCATATATTTCGTTAAAAGTATTAATTATCGCGATTGTGTGTATTAATTATCGCGATTGACTCACGTATCGCCAACCTCTGATATTGGTTTTTAGCTTTTTCCTGTCAAGCCAGCTGGGAACAAGCCGATAAACCACTGTGCAGACAACAAACAGGCTAATTTTGGACATAAGAAACGCAGCGGTATTCGATTTTCCTTAATATCTCACTATCTCAGAATTGAGCCCTAAGCAAAAAATATACATAAATCTTCTGGCGAAACTACGTTTTGCCTGCCCGATTTCAGGTATGTACATTTGGAATTGGAATCTTGCAAGACATGCCAAATGCGTTTATTCCTCACGACGGCACCCTGTACATCGGAAAGGCTTCCACAATTACCAGCGCCGTATGGTGTAATGTGGGATTGACTAAAAGCCTTCTGGGATTTTCAGGAAATATATATTGCTGCTATCTACGGAGGGCACTCGCGATTGAGGAGGCTGATATATCTTCAAAACTAAAATGAAATATCCGCTTTGTCATTGCTTGATCATGGCATTTCATGATGCCCAGTGCCACAACGCAGACTGGATTTTTTTATGTTTAAATATATGATCAGCTCGTCATTCCTCGAAGATAGCAGTGATTGGCTATTTCAAGTGCTTTGTGGAAATGTAAAGGCTCTAGATATCTAGAGTGTAGCTTTACAACTATAGAAGGGGTAGAAAATGTGTCCTTTCCTGGGTTTATGTCTGGCTTCATTATGCATAAAAAAAATGTCGCTTCTTTACGTGTCCTATAGTCAACGTAGAAAACGGTTAAGTATGCGTTTTAAATTATGATTACTAGCTCTCAGCTGCTGAATTAGGTTTCTTCTGCTAACAAATATCTATATACTAAAAGTAAAGTGTATAAAATATTATCCAAATTAAAATATAGAAATATGAAAATTCGTTTTTTTTTAATAACGTGCCAGTGTTTGCATTTGGCTAGTTTCTTCTTTTCAGTGTTTTATCAATTTCAGACGTCAACGAAAAAATATATTTCACATAGGTTCTAGGGAACACGTTTTACTTATACTTTAAGCGTTTTAAGTTAAAAAGCATTACGTACTCGAAAGTGCGAGAAAAAAATTCCGCAAAACTGTCCATAATGGCAAATTATAGCTATTCTTGCCAATATTTGAAGCTACCACTAAGACTTGTGTTTTACTGTGCTATTTTATAGATTCATAATCTTCTTTGACCCTGACTTCACAGAAGCACGTGACGTTACGATGTCGCGTGACGTCACGTGACGACATGACATTACATGGCAGCCGAACTTGACATCATGTCACGTTACGACGTGAGGTCACATGACTTGTGTGTGGGTCGGGCGTGTTGCTTTATGCATGAAACCCAGCCACGGATCGTGTTCTAAAATGCCAAAGTAAAAGTTCTGCATTAACATGATTTGTAAAGAAATTAGTATATTTTAACAGAAACATTTTAACTCTTTTTTTTTTCATATAGCCGTTACAAAACTAATGATATATTAGATATTTTCTCCAGGCCATACATTCGGAATACGTGGAGTGCGCGCCTTCAAAAAATATTCGTAAAGGTTCTTTTTATACTAACCTTCTGCAAAGCCGAACAACCCTTTCACCTCCTTAAAGGGACACTGACAGGGTATTTATGCTCGCCGAGGTTTTCAGTTGTACATGACATATGAGAGGCCCAACTACCCAAAACACAATTTGAGGCTCGAAATTTGGTTTCTTTCCGCCCGAAAACCGCCGATCAAGAACTGGCCGGTTCGAGTCTCACTCACTTTCTTTTCCGTGGTCACGGGCCGTTTTCTAAGGTTTTGACGCGACCACCAAATTTAATAAAAGTCGTTGGTCACCAAAGGCACACACTCAATATTAAAAATAGAAAAAAATATGAAACCCATGTTTTGTGGCTTCTAAAGAGCTGCAAATACGTTGATTGAAAAAAGAAAAGTGCACAAAGAACCGGAAGCATTCTGTGCGTGCGTCGTTTCGCGTATCCTGGGACTCGCGGGGACGGCGATGGCAGCGGACGACGGGCGTGGGGCCTCTACTTCAGAACTGTCGTTCGCGGTACCGGCAAATTCTGTCTGCCTTTAAAAGAGGAATCTGGGACTGATCAAAAAAATTGGTATTCATCCCGTACGACACGTCCGACCACCAAGCCAATTTGCACGAAGACGTCGCCGAGTTCTCGCTCCCTTCTCGTGGTTGAAGACATCGCTCGCGCAAACGTCAAGCACGACGTGTCTACTTCGAGTTGAATATGCGCGCGTATGATTTCTTTACTAGGTGCGAATGTCGGCAATGCGTGGTGCTTCCCGACTTCGACGCGGGAGTGCTTTTGCTGGAGCAAAATCGGCAGCAAACTTTCCAACTTACAGTTTACCGGCTGCATTATACACTGAGGAAAGAGATCACCCAGTAGCTCAAAATTAAAAAGAAAAAAATCCCCCCGTCGCTCAGTGGTGTGAAAGACGTCCGCTATACACGCGGCAGGACGGGGTTCAATCCCCAGTGAAAGCGCAGTTTTTTTGGGTTTTTTTTCAAACTTTTTGCGATGTTTACATTTTTTTTTTTACAATTATCACTAAAGAAACAAACAAAAAAATAGCAAACAAATGTTGTGGACGAAACTCGCTGAATTAAATGGTATGGGATTTCCTTTTCGACACCTGCGAACTCAATGTAGTCACTTTCCACAAAAAGCAAGGAGCATACAAATCAGGTAGCGTCCACTTTCCGAGGTTCCTGTAAATGTTCTACAGGAATCGCAGCCAGCCATTGGTCCCGATCCCGTTGATCTTTCGGAAACTCTGTCCCACAATGCCACTTTTTTTTTTTCGGACGCAGGACATGTGACCCAGCTCTTCACGTAACATCTTGGGCATATTGTTTTCGGAGTCGATCATGGAAACTCTCCAGAAGCACTCACTACTCATCTCCAACTCCTCAGTGTGCAAAAAAACTCATCTTGGAGTACAGAACAGCGAGCGGAACAGACATAATTGCAAAATAATCGCACGGCGAACAGTTCCCGCTACGCCGCCACGCATGTTGTCTGCTACGCAGAGGGAAAAAAAGAAACGCACGGTCGGGTGTAGCTTAGTGACCTCCGCCCACTCACTCTCTCCTCTCCACTTCTCCGACCTCCGTGCGCGGCTTTCGGTTTCGGTTTCGAGCAGTTGCATCTTTTTGCTTTATTAAAAATATACGCTACTTTGTTGCAAAATATTAATTGGGTAGTCCTCCGACACCATAATAAAACGCCTGGCAAAAAATTAAAAAAAAATTTTTTTTGGTGGGTGTCAATCTCCTTTTAAATATTTTTTTCTTTATATATATATAGCAGACATTATGAAATTACGTAGCAATATTACAGGTGTCTGGACAGAAGAAAATATGTTAAAACCCCACCTTTTTTTTACCAAACAGTATTTAAAATGAATTTCGTGTACCAAGAAAACTATTCAGTAGAAAGACATAAAACTTGATGAAAAAAAATCTCATAAGTAGTTGAATAAAAAAAAAGCTCTTATACATAGTCTTTTGTTAACAAGCTTTCTTAGGCCGTGTATTTCTTTGAGGGAGAGTCAATATGTGGAAAAAATTCTTTTAAACTTGTTTATGGTTAGGAGCAACTATAATAATATTCGTTGGGTTGCACAGTAAGGGAGCAGGAGAGGCACCTCTCAGATAAAGAACTTGATCTTGCCTCGGCGGTTTAAAAAAACAAACAAAAAAACATTAATGTTTTTTTTTGTTTTGTTTTCTTGCCCTTTTGTGTGGTTTATGTTTAATTATGTAATTTAAGTTTTTACTTGTGTGCACCGAAAGGAAACCACAATAGTTGTTTTTGGGCAACGTAAATTAAGACTATTATTATAATAATAATAATTAAGACTATTATTATTATTATTATTATTATTATTATTATTATTATTATTACGTTCGTCTTGTCGACTTACGACGCAATTTCGATGCCCTCTTTTTATGCCTCTGTGATACATATTAAACGGGATCCTAAACCGCGACGTAATTCCTGATGGCTTGAAATGTGCTATTGTTAGACCGCTTTACGAAGGTGGTAAACATGACAGCATTGAGAGTTATAGACCAATATCTATTATTCTTTGTTTAGCCTTAGTACCTGAAAAACATATATTGAAAACAATCACGCCGTTTCTTCAAAAGTTCAATATATTATCAGCATCGCAGCACGGTCTTATCGCCGGCCATAGCACTGATTCACTGTTTGAAGAACTTGACACGCAACCTTTGACAACATCAAATATGCATGTGCCCTTTTTTAGACGTCTCAGAAGCTTTTGACTCTATCAGTCACAAGATACTACTGAAGAAAATTTACGGCTACAGTTTTAGGCGTACTTTTTTTCATATACTTGACGATGTTTTAACGAACCGAACACAGAACGTTTCGCTTTGTAGTATCCGCAGTCCCATCGTATCTTTGAAAGCTGGTGTACTCCAGGAATCAGTTCTTTCCCCACTTTTGTTTCATTTGTATGTCAATAATCTCGCTAAACCTATCGTATAGGCTGTACCATATACCAGTACGCTAACGATATTTTGTTAGTGTCACGGCTTATACATTTAGGCAATGCGATTTCTTCATTGCAAGTCAACGCCACTCATTTGATAGACTGATTTAAAGCAAATTGTATTAAAATTAATATCCAGAAAACTAAATTGAGGTGTTTTAATAGTCCCTTGAAACGAAAATGGTCAGATATTCCCTTTGTATTCCACTCATTGAAGTGTGCACACTGCAGATGTAGACCGCTTGAGTATGTTATTACAACGAAGTACTTAGGATTTTTTTTTTCAATAGTGATCTCTCTTTCAAAATTTGTCTTAGCTATCATGCCAAAAATTACGAAGTGTGTCATGTATGTTATACTCTACATACTTTTTTTTATTATTATCTGTAGAAATGATGATAGAAAATGCTTTGGCCTACGGGTTGTTACGCTATGGCATTACGGTATATGGCAACTGTTTTATGCTTTAACTTAATAAAATCGACACAATTCTAAAAGGTATTTTAAAGGGAGTAGCGTACACCTCTCTTGATATGCCAAGTGATTATTTGTTTGTATCCTTGTGTTTACCAATCATCGCAGCATTCTTTAAGAGATGTGTAATTAGTAAACATAATTGGCGCAGTACCCTCGAAACCCCACGTGTCGCCGAAAGTATTCTTAGAGAAGTTTTTATTTTTTTATAATCTTTTGTGTTTACACAAAGTACGAAAAGCGACTGCGCACATTTTTTGTCTCGGAACTTTTGAAACTTTTTTCAGATTTTTTTTTTTAAATAAATTCAAGGGGGCAGATAAGAAAGTTATAAAAACGTTATGCTAAGTTATATGTGCAATGGGAGTCGCTATATTTCTTGTTCTTCCGATGCTGTTTTTTTTTTTTTTTACTTCTCAAGTGCTAGTTGCTAGTTACTTATTGCTAGTTATATACTAAATTGTGGACGTGTTCAATTTTTTTTACAAGACTTGAAGACGTTTTTGTAGCTGGTATTCTAAGTTTTTTTTTTTTTTTTTTTGCCATTTGATTACTTGTGTTACATAATTTATTTTATCGACGTTTTATTTTTCTAACCTGTTTCGACATGTTTCGTTTGTTATGTTGTTTAGGTTGTTCTTCGTGTTAAAGCTTTGTAAAAACATTTTTGTTTTCTTCACGTCATGCCGGGGTCCAATACCGCAAGCCCCTATTGGCTTACGACGGACCTGCTTTCTTTTGTGTAAAACGTGTAATAAATCTATATTATTCTTATTATTATTATTATTTTAATACTTTTTACTATTATTATTTTATTCCTTTTTTACTAAAGCACTTTTTTTTTTTTGACACACAACGTGACTAGTGCATGTATTGTGTGAAATTTGCTATTTGTTCCTATGCATTTTGTTTTTTGTGTGAACACACCCTGAGTGAATTTGCCTGACTCAGCAAGATACATTCGTGTCCTCAATACGATATTTATTGTTGCATTTTTGCGTAATTTCGTGCGCGAAAGTGAGTGCCATTCAGTGATTTTTTTTATGACTCATCTTTATGCTACATACAAACACGACTAAAACACCAACTCTGACTTTTCGCCTGTACTCTGATGAAACATTGAATGTGTGTGTGTGTGTGTGTGTGTGTGTGTGTGTGTGTGTGTGTGTGTGTGTGTGTGTGTGTGTGTGTGTGTGTGTGTGTGTGTGTGTGTGTGTGTGTGTGTGTGTGAGTGCGTGCGTGCGTGCGTGCGTGCGTGCGTGCGTGCGTGCGTGCGTGCGTGCGTGCGTGCGTGTGTGTGTGTGTGTGTGTGTGTGTGTGTGTGTGTTTTCCCCTATGTTCACGGCAATGTGAGTCCGTGCGAATATCCGGTCTGCCACACCAAATGCTGGATCTGGTCCCACAAGCCTCTGCTGCTTTGACCAGACCCGAGACTCAAGTGGTTATATTTGCAATGTTGAATAAAAATTATTATTATTATTATTATTATTATTATTATTATTATTATTATTATTTTCATTATAATCATAATAGCTTCTCTACTGTGTACATTTTCAAAGCTTTTCGAAATGGTAGTCCACAAAACATTCTCCTTTGGTTTAAAAAATGTACTACATTTCATCCAACACGGATTTGTGTCAGGACACTCGACAACAACAAATTTGACTTAATTTGCGTCCATTGCATCCAAAGCTGTTTGCCACAGAGGCCAGCTTGACGTAGTTTACTTTGATCTGAAAGAGGCCTTTTGATGTAATGGCCATGATATTCTTTTATCAAAATTTTATGGTATTGGTGTCTGTGGAGGAAATCCGATGATTCTATCTTCGAGACGAAGTGACATCCAGTAAAGGTTTTCCGAGACAAAGTCAAAAACCCCAGAATCCTGGGACTTAATAAACACGTTTTGAGGGCGTGCATCTAGACAACTAATACTTTAATCCTTACAGAGACATTTCGGCTCTGATTTTCAATTAATTGTTCATAAGTTCATTAAGCTCTTTGCTACTTCATCTCGTATCACCAGAGATTCCGGAGCAACGTCAATCGATGCAAATCACACCGCCAGTGTATCTGCATCTGCTTTCTCACCGCCATTCAATGAACACGCATTACGGTTAGTTCTGTTCTCTATCAAGCGAAGGAAGTCACATTGTATCGATAGTATTCGTGTTGGAGACTTGTACCGCAATTTTGACACTATCAAAACGTCCTTCTTTTTATGATGAATTGTGTTTTGTTCTCTGACAAGGTTCCTGCTGAACTGAAAAAGGCACTTGTAAAACCATTTCTTAAAGGTGGGGGACACTAAACAAGTTGGAGTGCTATCGCCCTATATCAATATTGCAGTGCATCGAAAAGAGATACTGGGGGAACATATATCCACTGTGTCCTCGACATCCCTGAGATCTTATTTCGCATCCAATACGATTTCATGACTGCGCGAGGCACTCATGGCGAATTCGCGTGGTTCTTTCGGCGCGCTCTCCAGCGCTCTTTCCAGAGGATACTTTACTTGGATGTGGCATATGAGCTCTTTTAAAATTCGGGTACTGACTTCTTCAAGGTGTACCGTTGTTTTTCTTGCCGAGTGATTTGTTGTTTGAAGGAACCGAGATATCGTTATAAAACGTCAGTGGGAAAACATAAGTCACACAAAATATATCAGGCTGAAGCAATTCAGACAGGCTGGCTACCTCTCGGACTTTGCTGGTAGCCGCCGTTTCTCGTAGCAACAAATTGTTGAAGAACACTGTAAACGACTTAATTTCTGTGGAAACCTGTTTTTCGGGAATATTAAGACTTAAGAAATGTCGCGAGAAAAAAAAATCTCGCCAATATATTACTCTACGTTAAGGAATAGCAAGCTTACCCCTCCAAATCGCAAAATAGTGTGCCCGCCAAATATTCCCGAAACAAGCACTTCATCAAATTTGCGAAATATTGAGGTCGCGAAAACAAAGTTAACAGTATTAGCTTTCAACGTCGCCGAAAGGCCTAAGTGGAGAGAACGTAGTGTCGAAGAATGCCGCCGAAGCTGAAGACGCGATAACGGACGAGATCGTGCAAATGTCGGCAGCGATGAGTGACAAGGAACTCAGTCGTCGATGTAAATCGCATCGCCAACGAAAATATTGATGTGGACAGCGTCACCAACAAAAATACAACAACCTACTCAATCGCCGATGTAAGAGCGAAGCCGCGAAAACAAAGTCGCCGTTTCGTGCGAAGGTGCCTCCACGTAACCTTCAGTCAGAAATTTGAACTGCTCCTTCCCTTTTTGTCGCTCGTCTTGTGTTGCGACGTAGTTGTCACTTACTTTATCTGTAGTGTACACATTTTAAATGTGAATCGGTCTATGATAGCGAATCGTGACCAGCGGTGGCTGTGCTCGAAATCGCGGGCGCATACCTCATAATGGAAGCGCCTTCACCGATCATAGTGGCCAGCCGCACTTTCGAGCGCCGCCAAAGCAGCGGCTCATTGTTGTGAAGCAAGAGCAATTGCGGAAAAGGTATATTTTTGCTATCGCGGCCCCTTTTTATTACGAAAGCAACAATTGTACCATGCAGCAAACCGGCCTCATCAGCTTTGATGCCGCCACCAGACGGAACCTATACTCCCCTGTCCCGATGGAGCGAAGTGAAGCCGCGATCTGATGGATAAGCTCCCATTGGCTGGCGCGCGTCATCAAGGAACAAGACTCCCATTGGCTCTCGTGCGACGTAGTTGTAAGGGACGCCACCAGAAAAGTTCTCTCCATAGCGGCGCAGCGCACGCAGCGGCCCGGCCGTCGGTAAGAGATGCGGCGGTGCGGGCCTGGCCGCAGCCCGCTCGGGCAAACTCCGGAGAGGCTGTACGGCCGAGCGCAGCGCAGCGCCGTACTCGGCCGTCGGCCGCTACTTTGGCAGTAGCGAAATGTGGCTGTCCTCGCCACTACGCCGCATATGGACTAAGGGAGCAGAAAAACGACATTCATGCTTTCGCATTAACAACTCGTAAGAAGTGCTTATGTGTCCTCGGACTTTTTTGCTTTGCTAGAAAGCATTTTTTAGATCGTTCACAAATTGTTTATGTTAGAAATTTGAAATGCTCACGCATTCTGATAAAATCTGGAATTCTTCAAGCACCAGTTCCGTCACCCTTGCTTCCTATTCTATGTGTCAATGGTATTTCAACCAGAATATCTAGTTTCAGTTTTTTTTTTGTTTTTTTTTTTGTTTTTTAATAAGCAGATGATAATGTACTTATCTCTCGCCATCTTAATTATGACAGTGCAGTACAGCTAGTGAATCATGATGCGGCGCCGGTAATGAACTCGCTCGATGAAAATCTAATTAAAATTGACGTCCCAAACACAACTGGTCTGCTGCAGAAACCCACTAAAACATATAAATGCCCACTCGCCCGTCAATTTACTCAAATCAAAATGCCCCGGCAGTAAATGTCTCCTGCTGGAATGTGTTGATCGCGTGCAGTACTTGGGCATATATTTCGACTCAGATATGTCATGGGATACGCGTCTGTCATACCTATGTAAACAACTTTGAAGCGTTAGTTGTTTACTTTTCAATAAAAAAAGGTTCAGGCTATTTATCGTTAGAAAGTCAATTGCGCATGCCCCTGGCTACAGTATACCGAGGTACGGGATTACTTTGTCCGCTGACTTTACAGAGTTATGACAAAGTAATGTTCATCATAATCTAAAAGGTATTTTAAAAAGCAATTGATTTTTTACCCCACTTGGATATTCCCGAAGCGCTAGAACTGCACGATTTTCATATGCAAAGTGTCGTACTTCATTAAGTTAATTCATTTGTCTCGAAACCGATTTAAGTGGGTGAAGAGACTCTGCATTAGAGGGGCTTTACGCGAACAATGCTTCTAAAGGTGTACAACTCCGTAAAACAGCGCTTGATGTTTTTGCTTTTGTCGTTGATTCCTGTAATGTGTTTTTTACCTCTGCAACATATTCGCCTATTGATGGAGTCGTGGAGGCGTATAATTTATTGGCAACCTCTTTTATATGTAACTTTTCATATAAAAGGTAATATTCGCACTTTCTCGTTAAAGAGTTCGCTGCATGGCATTATGCACACATTGTTTTGAAAGTTTGTTCTCAGTCAAAAAGTGTAAGTTTGTTGCATAATGAACGTCACTGGCTGAGGTTGAAAAATCTTCTGCAAGCTTGATCATGCTGACAAGAAGAGGATATTCGATAGGTCTTACACTTTTCGACGTCCGCCTGCGGGACCCCTGGTGAAGGCTCTTCCGGCCCGCCTCACTGCGGATCAAGTGCGACTAACATTCGCTCATATTTCTGACAAACGCCGTGACATAGTGTAGCATGAAAGGAGCTTGAAGAACCGTCCTTTTTCGCCCACACGTTTTCAAGGCTTCGAAGAGCGCGACCGGGCCTGCGCGATGTGTTTTTCTTAAACTGCCTCTTAAACGTTGTCTCTGGACGGTTCAGTCGGTAAAGTACTTGGCTCTCAACCTCAAGGTGGTGGGTGCAAATCCTGCCGGAGGCTTTCTGCCTTTGAGTATAATTTATATGGTTCCTTGTGGACATAAGTATATAATTTATACTAACTACTCTTGTGAACTTGGTGCTTTTAAATGTCGGTTGTTTGCTTTCTTTACACAAAAACGTTAAACACGCTTATCAAATTTAACTGATAAAACACATTTTGCGTTAATATTTAATATAATGTTGTATGACTGGTTTAATATCTCCAGAAGACAAGAGCCGCGCACAATCCGCCACTTGCGTCTTTCGATGCCGACTCTTTCTCACGCCATAAACTACACCTGGTTTTCTAAACACAAATTAGAAAGTTTTCGAACAGGGGCCCCAGCGTCTCCGGTCCCCAATCAGCTTGGGGCGTCACACTGCACAAGCACAGACCTGCGCCTCCGCAGTGAGAGGCCTGGGACCCATAGCGTTCAAAATTTTGCATCTGACTCGCGCACTGATCAACTGTCTTCCGTGCCAGGCAGATAGCATTCTCTAGGCCAATCCAGAACAATTCGCGGCAAAGCCATTTAACTAAAACAAAGATATTCGCAACTTCAGGCGTTGCGAAGCCACCTATCGAAAAAGACGTGAAGGAGTAAAGCGTGGAGTAGTTACCGCTTATCCTGGTGTAGACCAAAACTGGCGCGGCATTGTGTTTGACATGTTAATAAGAGGAAAGGCGATTGAATGGAAGTCGTTCGAAGGGTGAATAAGTATAGAGTACCAGAAAGGGAAGGCGTTGCGACCAAGGCTGCGTATATGCTTGAGGCAGAAAAGTAATTTCGATGTTGAGTTGTATGCAAGATTTCCTACATGATTCTTACGACGCCGAGTCCTGAATCGCTCCATTTCTCAATAAACAGACGAAAATACGCGTGTCTGCGCGATCATAACGTAGCGTATGCTTGTAGAGCTCAAAAAGTGCTAAAGAAGCAACCGGCAGAATTAACTATGCGCCGTGTTTCGATACTTCCTGCGATATCATTAGGCAATTAAACGCCTCATTACACACTAAACTTTTTTATAGTCTTAAAGGTGTAAATTAGCTTGTCGAATAGATAACACCCTAACGATTAGTTGCAGCAACATCCTTGTGGCGCATTCACACTGAAAGCGGACCCCCTTCGCAAAGCGGTTGCGAACGTGGTTGTAGCAAGATCCAGTACAATTGCATTTGATGACATCAAATCCGCGTGCAATTGTACTGGATCTTTATACAACCACGTTCGCTACCGCTTTACAATCGCGGATCCGCTTCCAGTGTGAACGCGCCATTAAGCCGGGTTCACACTGCGTATACATCAATCCAAAAGACAGTCTGCAACATTAGTCACCGCGATATCCGTAATTCGAATCCCGTTTGCCAAGTTTCTCCTCGAAACTCGGTACCATGTGATATTCGAAGCACACATCTCGTGGTGACTTACGTTCTAATCTGTTTGCAGACTGTCTATTGTGTGACGTATAAGCACCGCGACCCCGACTTTAGGTTGCTAGTGGACGCTCTAAATAAGATGCAGGCGATCTTAACGGCATCCTAGGTTTGTTTTTTGGGGCATCCTGTTTACAATCAACAAGCATCAGATGCATTTCTCACGTGCTGAGAAATAACGAATGCAGACACCATTGATCACGAAGAACTGCTCCACGATAATCGTTTTTTACCTCCAGAAGCGTAGTAAGAAATTTCCGGCTCCTCGCAAAGCAATACTAGTTTTCCCTCTTTATTAACATGCTATTAAACCCTTTAAAAATGATTCAGGCAACTTATGCTGCGTCTTATAGTTATTTTTGGAGCAGAAGTTTAAAAGCAACAAACATCAAATGCAGTTCTCTCGTGCTGAGAAATAACTCATACAGACGCAATTGATCACGTACGATAGAGGAAACACTGCACTACACTCGTTTTCACCTCAAAACCCGTAGTAAAAGATTTCCCGCTTCTTCCAGAGTATTACTAATTTCCGCCTCTACGTAGAAAATTAAGATATTGTAGGTGCATTTAAGATTAGGTATATGTTATCTTATCTAGACATACACGTTTCAAATGCCAAAAGCATCGCTTGTCCATCCGGAAACCAAATCTTGAAAGAACTACTTTGCGCGGCGTATGAACAATGGGCAACACTTCCTTATTTATTGAGGTGAAAACGAGTATAGCCACCATACCGCCGCCTTAAGATGCTGAACCGAAATTCGGATTTCACAGAATAAGCTGCGAAACATGACTCATATAGGCATATCTCGAGCGGATAGCCGTATTTCTAAAAAATAAAGGAGCAATAGAGGGAGAATGTTGACGTCACCTTATCGCAGAAGAGCTGAGAAGGAGGAGAAATGACTTCACTCCCTTTCCTCTTCGCGCCCTTGCGGAGTGAAAGCGAAAAGAGGAGGGAATGAGACTCGCCAGGTCACGCGCCTTTTCGGCCTTGTGCGAGCGCGTTCTTCTTTTGCAAAAATACGGCGATCCGTTGGAGATACCGCTTTGTGGGTGAGACTTTAGGATTTATAGGGAGTATTCAGCGGCGGCCATATCCGTGTGCGCTGCTGCTGAGCGCGTGCTGACGGCGAGTTTCCGCAGTCCTTTTGGAGCGTGCATTTAGCACTATCAAGGTTGCCGGTCTTAGCAGGCTATTAATGTGAGCTCGTTCTGAGCATGCGCTCTAAACATCGCCCTCAAATATGGCGTCCAGTGAATACCTTCTATAGTCTCCCGCCTATCGATCCTGCATGCGCTGTTTTCTGAAATTCGATTTTCGGTTCAGCATTCCTTTAAACGTATACTCGACAATTCAAAGATACTCATTCGCATGTGACCGCCTCCGCAATTACGATGGTTACACGTATCTTGTTTCGTTCTTGCCAATATCTGGCTTAATGCGTGACGTACAAATATATCTTAATCCAAGGATTGTATCTCTAAGAAAAAAGCACTGGTACAGGCAACATTTATTCGGCAAGTCGCCAAAAACACCCTTCAAAAATGGTGTTCGCCTAACTTCACTGTAGTGACCTTTTTCCCACCCTTTTGACACCCTTCAAAAATCAAGGGTGTTCAATGCAACAACACCCAATTCTACGATTGAAAAGTGATTATTAGGTCGAAATACGTGTGCTGAAAGGGTGTAGCAAGGGTCTAAGTCTCCGGAAGGACATTTGCACACCCTTATGGGTCGCAAATTTTCTAGTGTGCACGGGCAGACGTGGAAGGTGGCGACCTTGACGTAGTGGTATGTAACGCGTCCACGGCAAGCGCCTCGGCGAGTGATCCGCGTTCGTGACACGGCATTTCGGTACATTTTAGCTGAGGTGTCTGTACTACTCTACATACGCAGGAAAAGCAAGCGCAAGCCTTTTTGTGGCAAGGGAAGCCAAGCAAACAGCTAATTTCCTTGCGATTTTCGTCCCGTCCAATTAGAGTGCCTATTTAGAAAGTGAAAATTACTTGCACACATCCACTGAAGTGGCGGCTAAAGCCCACATACGCCACTCTCGTGCATTTGTCTGAAATAAATGAGCCCGTTGCGTGGAACCTGATAGGGCATGTTATTGTTTTTTATTAGTGATACGGTGTTGTTCGGCGCTTTTCGGGCGTAAAAAAAATTCGTACGAATAAGCCAAAAACCGGAATGCATTGGAATTATTAGAGTGGTGTTTTTAGGTAATGCATTCATTGCACTTCAGGAAAACAATTGAAGCCTCGAAATTACTGTTTTTTATATGTTTAAAAAGTAAAACGGTAACAAACGTCTCGCTGGCTCTAGCTATGTCACTCAATGTTAAATAAATGTAAAGAAAAAAAAACAAAAAAAAAACGGGCTATGTGGCGCAAGTTGCCGCCCGATTCCGAGAGTGTAGCTTGATCCATCTATCCGTCCAGGTACAATACACGCTCGGATCTGCTGGATCTGCTTTAGAGTGTTCATCTGAAAGAGACTTTTACTTTCACGCTTAAGGGAGCTGTGCAACGATTTTAACGTAGAAAAGATTGGCATCTTCTACTTTTGACATTTTTATCTTGTTACAATGGAAAAAAAAACGCACCTCTTTCCTTCGAAATGTTGCAATTCCGCCGCGTAATCGAGAGGCAAAAATTAGGATATTCCCCGACCTCCAGCCGCGAGCGATGGCCATGAGAACCACGCAGCATGACGTCAAGGGGGTCTTGTAGAAAGATAGCGGGTCGTGCGAATACCTGCTTCATAAAAGGTAACTTTTCTATAAATCTTGTCGTTCCAACATAAATATAACTACGTCAAAAACATGGTATCATCGACAAATCTTTTATTATACGGAGGTTTAGTGGTGCCATCTTTCCTTGGTCCACAAAACCGTCAGCTCTATCTGCTGCTGCGAGCAGCCGCCAGAAGCCGGAAAGGGACGGGGACGGCCGGACCCGGATGAGTGTTTCCTCCTTTCACCATATTGTTCGCGCTGCGCCAGCACGTGGTCACGCGGTCGCGAGCGGATGAGTTCTCGCTGCTCACTGATGGCTCTAGAGAGAGAGCTTCACAGGAAGCCCGCGCGTCCCCCATTGACGTCACAGCGCACGTGACTCAGAAAATGGTGAAGAAGTTGCGAGTCTCCGGATACCTCAAACTTTGTTCAGTTTTCAAATAAAAACTAAGACATGCAGGCAAAAGCGTTTTTTTCTTTTTCTTTACTTTAGAAAGGTCGAGACACCAACTCACAAACTATGTGAGCAAAGCACTGAAATTGCTGCACAGCTGTTTTAATGTTCTGCCATCTCTGAGTAAGAGTGTCAGTCAGGTGGTTCGTACGGTTTCCCTCCCTGTACATAGTAAACAACAAGTTTTTTTTGTAAGACTTTCACTTATGAAATTTGAGCATTTAGGCCATCGCCTAAAAAGACGCCTAGTGGAAAGTGTCATTGCGCTCAGTTTATTTGTTTATTAGATAACTTTTTACACCCAAAGAGCCTTCGTAATTACCCTGTTCAAGAAAATTATTTTTCTCTGTAGGTATAAAATGCCTTCAGTGCATGCAGCTATCTTATACCTTCGAAACTCCTCAATTGCGCATATTCGCTTGCTCTTAATTTTATTTATGTCTTTCAAGAGGAAATAATGAGGGGGTCATTGATAATGAAAATTTCTGACATTGTGCTTCCTCGGGGTGCATCGCGGTTTTGAAATATTTTGCACCATAAATAATAATCTCCCATTGTGAAACCTTATGTTGGCGTTAGGGACAATTGTCTCTGCTGTGGGGGTGATAAAGTAGCAGCAGAACGAATCAACCATTTCAAAAGCTGGCCGACGAAACCAGTGGATTTTATCGCGCTTTTGTCGTTCATATAGGAAACGTGGTGCCGCGCATGTGCGCCCCATCACAACAACTTAGACGCTATTGAATCATGATAAACAAGGCTTTTAGTGTTTGGCTGTTAAATTTCCTGGCGTCGCTGCTTCACAAAATACAATAGCTCGCATCAACTCTTGCCCACTGCTTCTTCCAGGAACGCTAAAAAAAAGAGACCACCTCGCCTATCATTACATTTGGGCTGCTGGGAATTGGTGTTTGTGTGTGTGTGTGTGTGTGTGTGTGTGTGTGTGTGTGTGTGTGTGTGTGTGTGTGTGTGTGTGTGTGTGTTTGTGTGTGTGTGTTTGGGAGGGGGTAAAGGCCATAAAGCAATAAACACGGGAAGTAGACAACCAGGGTGCCTATATATATAATCAACACCGTCTTCGTGGTCCACAACACCAGAGCTCAGGCCGGACAACAAAGCGTGGACCCGGAACTCGCTCTAAACTATACGGATTGCGGGAAAAGGTTTATTAAAGTGCGGACCGCTCGAGAAGGAGTCAGGAAGGGAACAATGGGGAATGGGAGGGGGGATGCGTTGGGCGCGAAAGCGTGGCGGAGCCCAGAAATGGGAAGGAGAGGAGGGGGAAAAAAGCCGCTTATGGCTAGAATGCTTTCCGGATATTTCCCCCGGGAGCAAACGCAGGTCTGGGAGACTGGACCTCTAAAGCCTGGCACAGGCGGCTCGCTGAGTTCGGGCCGTGCTCCAGCGGAAGAAGGTCCCTTGTTCGAGCATGAAGTCGCCGTGTTCCGCCTCCTTTTGATCACGTCTCATCCGCGGGGGCCTCTATCTGCTTTGACCCTCAGATCGAGTTTGGCGATTTGCGTGCATTGGTTTATTTGTTTGTTTGTGTTTCTACTTTTTTATTTGTTTGTGTTTCTTTGTCTGTTTATTCTTGATTGAACTGAAGCTTTGTGCGTGGTCGATCGATCTCTCAAAAATGGGTTTTGACAGCTCTTGCGATGTGCTTCCTCGGGTCTGTGCGTGCCGCTGACTTTATCGTAATACGTTTTTGGGTCTAAATATTGTTCACCTGGTCACACGTGCTGCGCAGAAAAACTTGTTAAAAAGCGACGATGTACAGTCAGCACGAAATAAAACCCAAACGCCGGAATGCGTGACCGTTGACACAGGCTGCTCCACCTGGAGGGCCCCTGAGAACTAATGAAAATCCGCCGGGGTGCGAGGGTGCGGGTCCTACTAAGATGAGCTCGACTCTCACGCGGCGCGTCTGGAAGTTCCGCGTTTCGCCGGTGGCGCGCTGTAAGCGCTATCACACCCGATACAAAAAGCACTGTCACTCGCTTTGTGTATCGGATTCCCAGCGATATCTCTTCAGCGCTGTTATTCATTAGAGAGTTTTAGAACATCGTTCCGATACCTCCGATAGCCCCGATAACGATACTATTCATGCGCAAGTAGGGCGGTGGCGGAGTATCGGGTATCGTTATCGGAGTCCTGGGAACGATCTAATAAAACTCTCTGTTATCGCTTTGTGTATCGCAAGGGCGAAATGAAAGTTGAAACATTTCGTGCACAAAAGACCCGTAGTGCTTGATGACGTGTCACCGGAACCACGTTCGGGCTCCGGGGAACAACGTGCCACGCGCGGTTTCTGAGAAATAGTGAAACGTCATAAACGCGAAACAAAATGTGTTTATTTGCGCGACCACACTCTTTATAAAAAAAAAAAAAAATGCTGCAACAGACCAACGCGGATGCCTCGGTTTTTACGAGCAATGCCCATGTTTTTGTGCGAGGTTATCAGTCGAATCTTAAAAGCGAGGAATTGCTTGCTGACGCTCTCTGTGGTAACCACCGATATGCCAGGCGTATCAATACCGGAGTGGAATAAATTCATCATCCTGTCTGAGCAGGGCCTATCGCAAAGAGCTATAGCCAAGTTAAGCGGCCGCCCGATGTCGACCGGGCGACAGTGCGGCGACAGAAAAGCAGCCTGAGTGAAGGCGAGGGTTGAGGAAATCTTAGTAGGACCCGCACCCTCGCAGCCAGGTGCATTTTCATTAGTTCTCAGGGGCCCTCCAGATGGAGCAGCCAGTATCGATGGCCACGCGTTCTGGCGTTCGGATTCCATTCCGTGCTGACTGTACAGGTTCAAAGTTCATTACAAAAAGTTTATGTATGGTACAGTATAGTGGAGGTTGTATAATATTTCTGGAGTGGCGGTCACCCACACTCTCCCATGCCACAGGGTGAAGCCAGGTTAACTGGTCGGTTAACCTGGCAAAAAATAGGCGGCGCTGGAAGGGGCGCTAGGAGTGTTGTGTTGCTCTTGGGGCTTCGTATTACAAGAAAACAAAACAACGATTTTGTTTTTTAATTAGCCGTTTAGGACACGTTGGGTTCCTTTTTCTCAGATATCTTATTATAACTTTCGAGTTATCATCCGAAATATTACAGAAGCATCTAGGCTGAGTAGAAGAACCAAGAGATGTTTCCTTTTTAAATATGGTTGTAAACATAAACACGTCTTTCATTTTTTTTTTTTTTTGTTATTTGAGCCTTTTTATTTATTCGCAGTACTTACAAACAACATAACGCTCACGGTGATGAGCTGGTTCTGCGAATAATTCCTCGCATGGTAATGAACACATAGCATACCTCTCACGATCGCGAAAATTCGTGCACATGAGCAATCTCCAAAACCGGCACTTTGAGAAATGAGAGAAATATCACGCTCACGGAAATAAAGTCGTTTATTTTTGCAGATGCAGGGCTGTTGTAAGCGCACCGCCTCCAGCAGAGAAAAAAGCGTCGGCGGCGCCCCATCGGCCGTGAGAAGCCAGAAGTGCAGACTGCCGCGAGTGGCACTGTTGTTGAAATTCTGAGGACATGGCTACTGTAACATGAGATATGGCGTCGCGTTCGTTCTCAGATAGTTTCTTTGGTGTCTATGGTCGTTTTTGCAATTCGTTTTCGTGAATGTCAAGTGCTTGACATTGTGATTGCATAGGTTCGAGCCTTGTCCCTAAGCAATGAAAACGAAGAGAACGAAGACGGATCCGCACCGCTACGCGCCAGCAGGCAAGACTGGTTACCCCGGTTTTCATTACGTTGCCCAAGTAAGCTTTAAGCATTAATTCATAGGCGTTGAAACACCCATAAAGCACGCATAGGCCACACCAATAAACTGCTAAGATCAAAAACAGCTACGCTTGGCGTGAACTTCGCTGGCAGGGGTGCTCCGAAACCGAACACTATAGCGCTACCTGGTAGGTTCTACACGAAGCGCCTCACCAGGAGGCCGGCTATTTTTCCACTACTCCTTTTCTAATTCACTGTAACTCTGTTACTCGATTTTAATGTGGACGCCGCCAACTTTGTGCTTAGCACAGGGCTTGCGCTATTGCCAATTTTTGCGATTCAAAACCTTAACTTCCTTTGCTTTATACTATACAGTTACGGTGCCCAGCACACGTCTCCGACAGGGGTGTTTAGCGTCCTATTCCGCCCATGTATATAAAGTAGTTCCTAACTGGCAACGAATGACGTCACAAAAGCCGGGGTGTCATGCTAGAAGGCCTGGATTGAGGAGAGAATCTATTTCAAACCATGGGAAGGGTTTACGGTGTAATGACGGACTCCTTTGGCGGATATTGATCGAAAGTGCGTATTCACTGCCTTTTCGCGTGCCGAGGAAAGAGAGCAGACGTAAAGGCGGAGACGTTGGCAGACGATCAGCACTTTTCAGCACCTCCTCGCGGCTTGTATTGCAAGCTCGGCCAATAAACCATGTGACGGCGTCCGAGCAGTTGAAGAGTCTCGGTAACAGAAGCTCTCTGTGCCATATTGTGAGATGTCCTATCCTAGCAATTGGTCTTAGAAGTAAAAAAAGGGAGCACAAACTAACGCTAGTGCCGCTGTCATCGTTGCGTCCAACTCCTGGCTTCCGAAGCGTCCCTGGACTGTAAAGCTGGACAGCGACCTGCAGCAAATCAGGTCGTCTGCCACGTGCCCCAGCACTTCTGCGACGCCGCCAGGATCCCGGTCGACGCATGATACTTATATCACGTCATCAGACGGAAATTGAGGGACCGCTTCTTTTTTTTTTTTTTGTGCTTTATAAAGCAGTGTCTGAAATGATAGCACCCAGCGATAGACATGGGAAAAAATATTCTCAAAAGCAGGATCTTATGTATCGAGGGACTGCGCATAAAACAAGCATTTTGATTTTTACAACACTCTAGGCATCGATGTTATTCTTGGAGCTTCGTCAATATGTTTTCTGACGTTGTTGCACTATACGATATGCGAAGGTTTCTAGAAAGACGGAGTCATGCAAAAAGCGCAGCCCGCGTCATGGCGTCAGAAAAAAAAAAAAACGAGGCGGCGCCCATGGAACAGAGCAGACACTGGTCTATGCTCGTGAGATGTTGTTTTCATCTGTCGCGAACGTTTGACAATTCTGGAGGACAGAAAAGCGTTTCTCGCGATTTCAGATAAAACTTCGGCTAACCATCGTAGCCACGAGTTTAACCGTTTAGACGGCCGAACTTGCGTTACTTTGAATCGTATGCTATTTAATGTATCTCTCTCTTAGCGACGTTTTGCCACCAAACGCGTCACTGTTGTCCCAGTTCGCGATTGGCCAAATCATATGGCTTTCGGTATATACTGATAATGCTGCCCACTCGCCTGTTCATGGCGAACCAGAGGCGAATCCTGCCAATCGCGGCGAGGAAAATCCAGGTCGTGGAGTGACAAAAAAAAAAAAAAACGCACGGCGTGAAGAGTTTCGAGCATTTCATTTTAGATGCGTAGCCAATCAGAGGGTGATATTAGCTGATAAGAACGCCCAAGAACCAATCACGAAGAGTCAACAAGCCAAGTCCCCACGTTTCTTAAGTTGCGAGCGACTGGCTGAGTTGTTTTAATGGCGCCCTCTTGCAGTTTCCGTTCGTGACGTCACTACAACGATTCGCCGCGCTGTGATTGGCTGTACCTGCCTTGCCGTGAACCTTCGATTGGGCAGACATTGTCAGTATACGGGAAGCTACGGCTCGGCCGACCGCGAATGCCGACCGCTTTTGGTCTCGCACGTCAGTATCGTTTTGCTCGCAACTTCTCGTGAGGTTACACTGGATACCGGTTTTACCCGATCCTCGGTTTGAAAAAATAAGATGAAACACTCACGTGCGAAATGGTGAGTCCGACCGCATTTCTGGCAGAAGACGGAAAGTTCTTGGCGGCTCTCGTTTCCGCCACATTCGTTATATTTGAGTGACAAAATTATACGTTGAGTGCCTAGATAAAGTGAAGTCCATCTACCTTTGAGATTATACATAGGGACACCGGTTCACACCGTACATGGGTATTCGTGGCCAGGGAAGTGGGACATACTAACCTAGAATCTTCAACGTGCCTCAAGCAGGGACGATGCGCTGTGGTTCTCATTCAGAACAGTCTTGGCGTGAGACTGTTCAATTAAAAGCGCGGAAGTCCTCTCGCCCACATCTCTTAAGTAAACGAACGTTCGAAGAGCATCTCAATCATCTATGTTTTATTCTGTTTTTATATTTTTAATAGCGCGGCCTACAAGTTTTTCAAGACCGAGCACCAAACTGATAAGAGCAAAACAAAAAAGCTCAAGAACCATTGAGAGGCAGAAATGGTGCACATTCAAAGCTGGGGAAGGGAAAGAAAATATAAAATATAAGGTAGAGGCAAACAGAACGAAGTAGTGAAAAGCAAACGACTTGACTTGGCAAGGAAGAAGTAGGGGGGACGCCGCGTCTTACTCCCCTAGTTAATCTAGGCGAGTAAGACGCGACGGGTCATTCCAGTGGTCTGAGCAGCAACCTTCAAGTCACAATACTCGGCTTTAGTTACCTCCTGCTTTTGAAAGCCAGCCTCGAAGAAACTAAATGCTTCCAGAAACTCGGAAAAGTGCGGTATACGACCCGGTCGCGTGCGCACGTCAGTGGCAGAAACGCTGGCCCTGTGAGCCCCCGGAACAAAGAGAGAGCGACGTGCCAAGCGCAGCACACCCGAAGCAGTTTTCCTCGGCACACCCCCGCGTACAGAAGCAAAGACAAAGGCGACGACGGCTCGAAAGAACAAAAGACGAGAGAGCAAAAAGAAGACGCGCGTAACGTGCGGCGAAACGCTCACGCGCTCTATAGGGTGGGCTCGGACACACGAGAAATTACTTTTCCGGAGAAGAAGAAGTCTAGGAACGGCAACAACAAACAGTCTTCTACTCTTTTCGTTTGAGACTAATCAGAGAACAAATGGCAAGACAACCTCCCCCCCCCCCCCCCCCCCCCTTGCAATTCAGATACGGACTTAAGACACCCCTCTCTTGCAACTCTAACCACCTATGTGAATTTCACCTCCACCGTTTGTCGCGTTTGCTCTTTTTATTCGCACTTTTTTTACTTTTTTTGTTTTGGGTCAATGTGGCTGCAAATAGACATGCGACTTTCAATTGTGTTTCTTTGAATCGCTGATCAGTTTGCCTTTGATCCGCCAAACCTCTGGATACCAAAACGAGGTGAAACGATTCACTGGCAATCCTGAGTAATTCGTTTAGACCACGGGTCTCCAAACCCCGGCCCGCGCTCCCGATCCGGCCCACGGAGGCCTTGCCACCGGCACGCGGCTGGCCGCGGTCCTTGCGGTGACACCCGGCCCGTGGCCCGTCTCCAGCAGGCCCGCCTGCAACCGGCGTAAAACTAAGAGCGTACGAAGAAACGGCTTGGCGATGCTCACCAAACGCTTCGAATACGTTCTTATTTTTTTTTTATCCCGCTGATAGATTTGTGTCACATTTATTGCCCATTGTCATCACCGGCATTTCCAGTCTTAGTCCCGTGTTTTCTGTCTGTGTATACTTGAAAATTATTTTGCGTTTTCCTCTATGGTAAGGTTCGCGTATTGCTATAACAAGGGAGAGAGAGAGAGATAAGTTTATTATTATGGAGATGTTAGTATTCTTTAAATAACACCGGCTACTCCATAACGACAAAGAGAGAGAAAATATATATGAATGGAAGGAAGAACATAAAAGGAAAATAATAAAGAGAAAATACATAAAGTATAACCGTAAAGAAAACTTACAAACAAATCTAATTACAATTTCGAATAAGACGACCGTTTGGGAGTCGTGCACTGATTTCCTAAATTACATACATAGTCATTCCCATTGAAACTGACGCACGTTCGTACTTAATAATCATGCACGATTCTAGTGTCCTTTAGAAAGTCGTGAATGATATCTATTGCTCTGTCTTGTTCTTTACGCGTCGGCCAGGGCTCCAAAAACTT
The DNA here is from genome assembly GCF_016920785.2 of Ixodes scapularis. Lineage (NCBI taxonomy): Eukaryota > Metazoa > Arthropoda > Arachnida > Ixodida > Ixodidae > Ixodes > Ixodes scapularis. Next base: position 87,742,839 of record NW_024609868.1, on the reverse strand, counting down.
GGAAAGAGACAGGGGTATATCATCTAGCGAACCTCCATCCGGCGCCTTTCATGTCGAAAGCGTTCACAGTCAAGGAGGATATGTCGTACATCCTGATATGGTTCTCCACAGTCACTGTTAGTAAAGACCACTTCAAGTCTGAGTCGATGGATTAATACGTCGTATTTTCTTTTTATCCCGGTGTGTGGCGGAAGCTGAAAATCCGGGTCGATATATGGTAGGAGAGTCTCTGACGAAGTGTCCTTTAGCCAGCACTGCCGACAACGTAGATGGCGTACGTGACGAAGGATGAATTTTGCATCTCCAGAGGTAAAGGATGTCGCCTCCATTGCGTCACCATCGTGAGCTTGAGCTGCCAGGTGATCAGCCTCTTCATTTCCGGCGATTTTGCAGTGGCTCGGTATCCATTGTAGTCTGACGTTATGTCCGTGGAGTCGAGCTTGTGCTAACGTGAGTTGCGCCCGATATAGAATGGTCGCCTGGGAAGTACGAAGGTGCATACCCTGTAATAACCCTAGGGATGATTTTGAGCCCGTTAGAATAACCCAGTTGGATGGTGTAACGAATGTTTCAATTAATGATGATGCTGAAAGTATTGCATGTAACTCCGCTGACGTCGAGCATGTATGATGTGGCAATCCAAAACATTTAACTGTGTCTAACATCGGGATTGAGTAAGCAGATGTTGACCCCTTGTTAGATGTTGACCCGTCTGTGTAAATATGAATGTCGTCTTTGTAGCGTGCCTCTAAGTGGGAGGGGGTCATTGTCTTCGCCACCGAAGATTTTTATCCAAGACCAGGAATTTCGGTCTGTATCTCCAGTGGCGAAATTGTCCACGGAGGGTTGATTAGACTTGGAAGCCAATGCGCATGATGGGGTGCTGTGACGGGTAGTGCGACGAGAAGTCAGTGAAAGTTAGACTCCGTCCGTCCAAGTATCTTTTGGCACAAGGGTCGGGCATGTGAGTATGAAACCAGTCGAAGATAACAACGGCATGTTTCTTGTTTCCGGAGAACAAGTACTGGAGGTTCCTTGGCCTCAGCAATAACGAGGTCACTAGATGTTGCGCGTGGGAGTCCAAGGCATACGCGCAAACTTCGCGCAATCATGTATGTCAAGCGTTTCTCCAGTGTTGGTGAGAGGCCATGTAAAACAGGAATGGAGTATGCGATAGTCTGGCGTACTAGGGCTGTATTCAATAGCAGTAGTCCTTCAGTCGAGCCTCCCCATCTGGCACCTGCCACATATCTAAGAACGTTAATGACTCTGTTAATTTTTTCCTCAAGCATGTTAATATGTCTTGACCATGTGAGGGAGCAGTCCAGCGTAACTCCAAGAAAACAATGCCACGTCACCTTTTCAATCTGTTGTTTGAAGTGGCAATTTAAAATTCTTAAGGTGCTTTCTAGTAAATGGAAGAAATGCAGATTTTTGAACTGAAATGTCCATGCCCCTTTCAAGAAGATAACTGTATGTGTCATTAAGACCATTCTGCAATTGTTCTTGTAGTTTGGTCTCAGAAGACCCAGATACACATATACAAATATCATCAGCGTAGATAGACACATTCAGTGGTGAAGGAAGTTTACTTGGCAGTTCAGCCATGACTACATTGAATAAAGTGGGGCTTAACACGCTGCCTTGTGGCACACCATGGTGGAGTTCGTGTTGTTTGCTATTTCCCTCACTCGTGCTTACAAATATCATTCTGTGCATGAGGAAGTTGCGTATACAGCGGATCATGCGGCTTCGTATCGTAAAGGGGCCCTGCGATCATACTTAAGCGTCTACCTTTTTTGCGGTTTCCGCGTCTCTTGGGGTTCGGGCAAGCCAGCGGGCACGGAGATAGCAACTAAATATCAGTGAGTTATATTTTGACCGGACTACGCGGAAACCTCCTCCACCGACGCGGGCGACCCGCGGTACCGAAGGCGTGCAAAATGTGACGTCTTTGGTCCTAGGCTTACTACTGGTCAGACCCGCTGAAAGCTTTTTCGTAGTCAAAATACAAAATATAAGTTGCGCGAACCGTTTTAATTATTTATAAAAGTAGTTTTTGTTCAGTATTTTAGATCAGAAAAGAAACAAATGCAGTTTATAAAGCACGCAAACAAGAAAAGACCCGTCGACAAACCCGCCTCCAAGCGGCGGAAAAAACGGCGCATACTAGAAAGGGTTAGTGGGATGACGTGCCGACGAACGGCAAGCGTAGAAAGGTCCCGGATGTACGCGGCGGCGCTGCGATCGTATACCGGTTCGAGGATCCGACCGGTTCCGAGCGTTCCGAAGGCTCTCGGCGCGGGCTTGGCTGGCCATTTGTCTCTTTGGTGGTATGGCAGCGAAAAGTGGCTCCCGTTCTGAACTGATCTTTACCCCGTGTTTGCTGTCGTTTGTGGCCAATGAAGTGTTATGCCGAATTAGTCTTTAATCGCGCAGCAAATGCGATGCGAGCCGCTCTGGCCGCCCGCTTCATACAGCCTATCCAACACGTGCTTTAGTGGCGCCCTCTCGGTTCGTCGATATGGAGTGCGGCAGTCGTGAGCGCTCGATGAGCTCATTACTCCTCCTCTAGTTCACGGCCATTCAAGCCAGGACCTACGACGTCATGAGGGAGGTTATTTTTGCTTGTTTTTTGTAATTCCAATTTGCCTATAACTTTTAAAATAAAGCGAAATTTGCGAAAAGAAAAGTTTAAGTTACTACGTTCAGTGCGCTCAGGTTCGGTGCAAATTAAAAAAAAAAAAACAGTCAAAAAGTTGTTGCAGGGCCCCTTTAAACGGATGCTGAACCGAAATCTGGATTCCACAAAATACACGGCGAAAGCGTGCAACGGGATGCTACGAACACCAAAACATCACTCATACAGCGATATCTCGAAAGGATGACCGTATTTTTCAAAAAAGGAGGCGCATTTGGCAGAAATGTTGACGTCATGTTCCTCCGAGAAGGAGAGGGAACGGCCTCGCGTCTTCTCCGCCTCGCGGCCTTGAGGGAGCGAAGCGAAGAGAGGAGGAAACAAGGTATCTTGACGATCGCGCGCCTCGTCGGCCTGGTTCAATCTCGACCTGTTTTACCAAAAATACGGCCGTCCATTTGAGATATCGCCTTACAAGTAGTGTTGTAGGGATTGTAGCGCCCCGCCTACATCTCCTGCATTTTTTTTAAATCCAAATTTCGGTTCACCCTCCCTTTAAGCTGTAGAAGTCCACGGAGAACATGTTCGTGACTCACGGTGTCAAAAGCGCGGTGCACGTCTAGAAATACAGCGATCGTTACAGCGATCGTTACAAGCTGTTACAAGATCCAAGACTGAGTCTATAGTGCATCGTCGAGGTCGAAATCTGGTTCATTGTTCCGGTAATACATCGGTTGTTTCCATCCACCATTGTAGACGTGAATGTACCATTTTTTCAAAGATCTTTCCTACACAGCTTGTCAGACTGACTGGGCGAAATGATCCCAGTTCTGTCGGTGTATTTCCAGACTTCAGTAATGGAATTATCTTCACTAGTTTCCATGAAGCTGGGAAGGTTTCTCTGTTCCACACATCATTGTAACTACCAAGTAGGCTGCGCAGTGTTCCCGGCCCGAGATTTGTAAGTGCTTCGTAACGAATCTGATCATGCCCATGGGCTGTATGCTTACGAATCGTTCGTAACGCCTCATTAAGTTCATGAATGGTGAAATTATAGTCGAGTTGCCAGTGTTGGGAATGAATTCAGTGAGCAACGTCTTTCAGTGCAGCTTCACGTGAGGCACAATATTCTGGCGATAACATTGCCACACCTGGTTGAGATAGAGAAACACAAAACTCATCAGCCACTATCACTTAGGATGTTCCTCGTGAAAGTGCTAGTGCCCGAAATGGACGTTGTTGCGTAACAGGGGACCTAAGCGAACGTAATATGTTCCCTACCATCTTAAATTGGGAGAAAGGTGAAAATCTGGCACAAAGCTTTCTCCACTGACGCTTAGCCAGCTTTTGTAGCTGTCTGCGCATTTGAGTATGGAGGTGTTGAGCCTCGCGATAGTCTTCGATTCTCCCAGATCTCCGATACCTTCTTTCAAGTTTGCGTCGTATAGCCCGCAGTCTTTCATATTCGCCATTTACACAACCATGGTCTTTTGGAACGGGCACCTTAAGTGTAGCCTTTTCAAAATTTCTGCAAATGATGTTTTCGAAGTCATCGAGAGACTGAACCTCTTCCACCTCTTTGTTATTTAAAAAACGGAACATTTTCTGCTTTTTCGCGGAACATAATCGAACATAACATAATCGCGGAACACGGTTAGCAACAATCCGGGGATGGTGTATTAGTATCGGAAAAGGATCACTGCCACGCGTGTCCAAGCCTGTGCGCCAGTCAAACACATGTGAATGATCGGAGGAACATAAGGTCAGGTCTAGGCAACTTGAATAGTTTACACCTTTCAAGTATGTCGGAGAGCCGTCATTCAAAATACACATATCAGACATATCAGACACATATCAGGCTTCCTCGAGGATCGCAGTGGGATCCGCCCCATAGGGTATGATGGGCGTTGAAATCTCTGCAACCAACGTAGGGACGTTCAAGTCTTGTGAATAATGCCTCGAACTCTGTTCTCGTCACAGTCTTCTGCGGTTCTATATATACGCCTACTATAGTAAGTGATGTCGTGCCAAAACTGACTTTGCAGACGACATACTCCAATACGCTTGAATCTGAAGTAAATACAGTCATGTCCCGTTAATATGGACCCCGTTAATCGGGACACCCCGCAATATGGACGAAATTTTCGGCGACCGGTCTCTCGCCATGCAATTCTGTCCCGTTAATACAGAAACCCGCAGTCCGGACCATGGACGGCTATTTTGGGGACGAAACGGGAAAATACAGGCATTTTTGTCTCGTTAATATGGACACGTGTCCACGAAAAAAAAATATTAGTGACCCCAGTGTGTACTACTCGGAATTCACCATTGCCTTTTTGTTCCCCGTCTGGTTACTTTGAAGGCGAGTCCACATACCCGACAGAAGAAAAGGTTAGTGAATCATAGAGGTCACAGTTTGTACCCGGAATTCACTATTGTCCTCCGCCCTTGAGATAAGACCTGCGCGCCTGAAGGTGGTCATTTTTCTTTTGTTTCTTGTCTTTCAAGCTTAAACGTATGCCATCTCCTTCCGGGTTGGCATACGTGATGAATCACATTCGTTGTGCATAAGAGGCAAGAGGCAAGGCTGGACGCTTCTCCGGCCATTTCGGCGGTGGAGACGATGACAGGTGTTAAGCGTAAACGGACAGAGCTTTCTGCTCAGCTGAAAAAGGAGATATGCAAATGCAAAATTGAAACGCCTTCAGCGTCTGTTCAGTACGTGAAAGAGTGGAGTGGAAAAAACCTTGGCGTTGATCTCGGAAAATCGACAGTCCACGCAATTCTAAAAGAATCAAAGAAATGGATGAGCGTTCCCACAGCCAGCTCCAGTTCCTGCCGGCAGCGACCCCCAAAGTTTGAGAAGTTGGAGGAGGCCGTCAACATCTGGTTTGCGGAAATGCGCTCCAGAGGGGCCGCCGTCAGCGACGAGATGCTGCAAGAAAAGGCGAAGGAGTTCGGCACAACGATGGGTAAGTGAGTTCTGAGCGTATCTTTTTAAGCACTGATTTTGAAAATGTTTTCTCAAAATGTTACGCATTCCTCCCCAAAAATGTTGTTTCTTCTAATGATTTTTCTAGTTGCTCGTTCTTGTGCAATTACGCATCTACGTTAAAATAACTGTTCTCTCTTCAGTGGTTTTATTTTAATGTCTGCAATCTTCACGTCTTTATGGAGACATTCATGACCTGAACTACTCAAGGGGTCGGCTCAGCAGGTTTAAGAGAAGGCATGGAATTTCAAGCCACCGTATTCATGGAGAGAGTGGAAGCGTGGATACAGCCGCCGTTGCCAGTGCTCGTAAACAGCTTGCGGAATTTCTTGCTCAGTATTCTCCAGATGATATTTACAACTTCGACGAGACTGGCTTTTTTTACAAGTTGGGCCCATCTTCGACTCTGGCATCCGAACCTGTGGCTGGAAACAAGCGAAGCACAGAGAGGATCACGGTGGGATTCTTGTGCAACGCGAGCGGCACCCACAAGTGGAAGCCCATTGTCGTGGCAAAAGCGGAGCGACCACGATGTTTTGGAAAGACATTTGACCCGAACATGTATTGCTCTTACAATTGCAACAAGAAAGCATGGATGACAGGAAAGATATTTGAAATCTTCTTGGCAAAATTCGACCGTTTCTTGAAGGCTGAGAAGAGGAGGGCTGTTTTGTTGGTTGATAACGCATCATGCCATTCTGTTCGTGCGGACTATGAAAACTTTACCTTGAAGTTCTTTCCACCCAACATGACTGCCAAAATACAGCCCTTGGACGCAGGAATTATTCGCGCGGTTAAGGCACACTACAGAGGTGAACTTGTGCGGCACTACATCGCTTGCGCGGAAGACAACGAACCGCAAACTGTTGACTTGAGGTGGTGCCTTCAAAAGCTGAAGAGGGCGTGGGACGCGGTGAGGCCTCAAACCATTGTGAACTGCTGGCGTCACGCAGGTATTCTTGTTAACAGTTCTGCTATGGAGGTGGAGGATCCGATGGATGAACTTCCGCTCGCGGCCCTTCGTGAAGCTCTTCGACAACTCGGGGAGAAAAACCCAGATGAAGAGGCATCGGCATTCTTGGATATAGATGAAGAGACTAACAGCTGGGAGCCTATGAGCGACGAGCAGATCATGGAGCTTGTCGGTGAATCCGCTCAACAGGGCCATCAACTTGTCGAAAACTTTGCGCCGACAGAAACAGCCGATGAAGAAGAGAGACCAACCGTTACTCGATGTGAAGCTCGCCGTGGCTTGGAGACAGCGATCGCCTACCTTGAGCAGGAGGGGGACGGAGAACGTGCACTTCAAGTGGCCGAAGTGTTGCGCTTTTTGGACACTAAAGTGGGATCGAAAGCGTCAGTGCAAACTCATATCTCCTCGTTCTTTGGCGAAATAAACAAGGCTTTTTTTTTAACAATTATTACCTAATGTTTGTGTTTTTGACCTTGATTCGTTATTATGGACGATTCACATTATGGACGATTTTTCTGGGGAACGGAGGCGTCCATATTAACGAGACATGACTGTAACGGAATCGAGCCAAATTCTTTACGCACCACGACTAAGCGTCGACTTGTTCCTTGTGGCCTCTTTGATTGGTACATAACATAGTCAGCAAGTCGAAATTGATTATAGACACGCGCCTCTGATATTACAAGAACGGGGAAAGAGTATTGTGCAACAAATTTTTGAAAGTCCCCTGATTTTTTTTGCAAGTTGTTAGCATTTAACTGGAGGATAGATGTGCGCTTATAGACCTGAGCCATTGAGGTATCCACTCACCAATGGGCATGTTGACCTGATGAGTGGTTCCATGGCCAGTATTGCCCTAACTTCCGGAAGGTCGCTAGAACCGGGCAGCGTTCTGATTATCTCTCTAAGCGCAGCAAAAAGCATGGGAACAATAACGTGTCCAAGGTCGTTTTGTTGTTTTGAGGTATTCTACCCGGAACTGCAGCAGCTGGTGGGTTGCGTTCGTTGTTCTTTCCTGTACGAGGTGCTGCTACCGGCGGCCGTGTCGTAGGATCCAAGGTATTTCTTGACGGAGGAATGTCTTGATGTAACGTTGCTTTTGATCTGCTCTTATCGTCTTTTCGTGCCCCTTGTACGACCACAGTACGTTAATCTTCGCTGATTTCTTTGGATTTGCAGGCGGCGGTGGCCTTGAAAAACGTACAATGTCTGGGTTCGGGTTCGGTTTCTTTGCTCGGTAATCTCTACCTTTCACGAGTTCCTTCTTGCGCATGTTTGTCGCGGACTTCTTTCATGGGCATCCAGCAAACGTTCAGGGATGTGGACCTTTACAGTTGGCACACTTTGGGTCTTGCAAAGATGTACGCACCTTGTGATTGTGCGGCCCAGCGCACACTTTGCAACGTGCCCATATCTCTGACCGTGAATGCATTGGATGGGTGGGCCAAAGTATTCCTCTACAGGGTGAGATGTGAAACCCATTAAAATGCGCTGTGGCATTGGGCGATCCGGACGGAAACGAAGAATTACACTCTCAGTCTTGTGTTCTTAGATTTTGCCGTCATCCTGTCGTCTGTAAGCAATCTGGCGCTGAACATAGAGGACGCCGAAATCTTTTAAATATTCGAGTGGCTCACCTTCCGAGTATTCAAGAGGGACTCCTTTGATTTTTGAGAGGTTCCGTGAGTACGACTCGGGGACACTCGTGGTTACCTCGATGGTACAAAGCAATGTAACAGCAAGAAGACTGTTTGCCGCTAGGAGAGATTCCACGTTAACAGAAGGCTGCCATCCTTGTTGATGCGGTGCGAGAGTAGTTTTTCTTTGGCGATGCCAATCACTTCGTTGGCGACAACACTGAGATTGATGCGCAGAAAGATTTTTCACTGTTGACTGTTTTGAAGTCTACTGGTATCCCTGCAGGGCGGTTTTTCTTGTATCGGACTTCAGCGAAAGGGTTCTCGTAATCGTCCAGGTCGACGTCTCGCATGTGATCCAGACTGCCTCCCTCCGATGGGGCGACTGTGCCGTGAACGGTGTAGGTAGAGGTTCGGTCGTCGTCGGATAGTGGATCTTTATCAAAGTCCGGGCATCGTCGCTTGGTTGGGAGTTTTATAGTGCTGGTAGCCATGACAACTGGTGGCATGGCTACGGCGTTCTGAGTTGGCTGCTGAGCACTTGCATGTGATGGTCCGGGTGTCCCGCCCTCGGAGATCCCTGGTGCCATCGATGGAGATTGTTCAGACATCCTTGAGGTCCTCGGCCCGGGGCTACTGGTGAAGTACCACCCTGGGCCGGGACCGGGAACTCGCAGCTTGGTGCCGGAAATTAAATTTCACGGCGTATCACCCGTAAAATAAAAACAGATGCCGTTTTCGAGGGAGCAGATGCAAAAGGCTTCCAATCTCTCTAAACTTCGTCGTTTTTCTCTTGCTATAATCATTCCTACTCCATTCCTTAGTCTTCTGTCGTTTTCAAATATACCAACCTTCCTACTTCCTTTAACTTATGCCGGGTCAGATATTCGGGCTACAATTACTATATATCAATATAAGTTAAATATTTAGTTTTACGATACAGTGAAGTGCATTACTCATAGGTTATGATATTCGCATTTAGGTTTTCTACTAGTATACCTTGAATTAGTTAGTTTCTTTTTTTTTCTACTTTGAATTTCTGTCACACTTAAAATGTCACGCTTATTCAGTGTTTTTTTCCGCATTTATATTTTTGTCTCTCGCCCTCGAGGCTATGATACACGCTTAATCCGGCCCCTCAGTCATGAAGTTTCGAGACCCCTGCTTTAAACGAAGTTTTTCGGTGGTTCCTATAGCCAAACGAGTATTAAATTTTCTTTTATTTGAATATCGAGAACTTTGTCCTACCCCTTTTTCGACTGTACACCGTTGGAAAACTGGCGGTGTTTCGCCAGTGCATGAGACCAATCGATCAATCAATCATTCAATTTTCATTAACTTACAAATTTCACATGCATACATCTATAAATCCTTATTCCAGACTATGCGGCTTGTACGTACACGGTCGCGATAGAGCTTCGTCAAAATTGAGACTTTCAAAATACACTGAAATATATACACAGCGTATCACAAACTTCTCTCGAATCAAAATGAAAAGAAAGGAATATAAACGTTATTTGATTATTTGCGCTCCACCCGGTTTGTATAATTGCAGTACACTTCCACTGCAAATCCGAATAAAATGGTGTTTACGCAGGCACCAAAAAAAATGTTTACACAAGATATAATTTCACACTTCACGTTAGCGAATTCCCTTAAACGGGTACGTAAACAAAATGTTTGCACTTATCTTTGCTTGGATGTGGTCTATGTCGTTCCGCCAGCCCAGAAACACCAGTCTATACTAATGTTTTGGTCTAGAAAACTAACTTCAAAACAAATTAACAAATATCAGAATTGTTGGAATTGTTGTTATCAAAATTCAAAAGCTTCGTTGGAATGCCGCCACGTCATAAGTTCTATATAAGAAGCAGCGCCAGTTCGCGGCTTTAAGGCTCGCTCGTAGAGCTACTTTGTCCTGAATGTGACTTGGCGGAGAACGCTGACGCGTTTACCGAAATGTATATATTAAAGCTCCCACAGTGCACCCGGAACGTGCATGCCACACCAACAAAATCGCCTTTTTCTCGGACGATAGGGATTATTCATAATAAATGGGTATATGTATGTTTATACAGCCGGAACTTAGTATGCCTCAGAGGGCAACTAGTCTTGCACCTGAAGATGAGCAATTTAGCCAGTGCGGTACAACCGCTAACTTGTGGTCTTTAACGTGCACCACACGGTAGTGAAACACGACCGTACACCGGTATGATGCTCATCCAAATTGAAATTGGCAGGGGTTGGGAATGAACCCAGGATACTGGCGACCATAACTGTGAGCGCTACTGCTGAGCGCGTGCTGGTAGAGAGCTTCCGCAGTTCTTTTGCAACGTGCATTCCACATCACCCAGACTGCCGGTATTAGCAGCCATTTAACGTGAGCTGGTTCTGAGCATGCGCTCGAAATAGCGCCCTCAAATATGGCGTCCAGTTAATAGCGCCTATAGGTAAGAGTTTCATCTGAGAATGCGGAGACCTCTGCCAAACCAATAATATACAGTAGTGAACAAAAAGATATGATATTTCGGTTTTGCGTGGGTAACCTCTCTTCGGACTGTGATACAGCTATAAAAATTGTAATGGAACACTACGTTAATGTATTTATAGAGTAGAAACTGATGCTTACTTAAAGGAGCTGTGCAACGATATTCAATTAGAATGTTTTTCTCTCTACCCGAGCTCACTGGCACACCTGGGACTCAAGGATACTCACACGCAACGCCACTGGCCAAGAAACGCCTTTGTTGCGGTGTAATTTCAAGGACAAAAGCGATCATTTTCATTCAATCTCTCCTTTGCAAAATTTGATGACGTAACTCGGGGATCGCAGTACACCCAAGTGACGATATTTGAATGCGGCTCATAGATTGGACCCAAGCATTGCGTGGGCACTCGACTTGGGCTCGTGACAATTGCTATCTCGAGAAGCATTCGGGTTGTAACCCGTGTCCAATCGCTGCAACGACGACAATAGCCGAGCCATAACAATGTCTGGAACTCAGCGCGTGTCCTGCGCTTTGCCAACCCCAGCGCGTGGCTATGATCAACATTGGCGGCATATAATCGGCTCCAGATCACGTGGCCGCTTGTTCTGGCTGCGAGTTGAGGGGGTGAATGCTGCTCGTTTTTCTTAAATTTTTTTCTGGGACTTCTATTGCGTGAGGTGCAAAACGAACGCGTGTTTCATAGGTCATTAACGTTAGGGATCCGTTTTACGCGGTATTTGTGCAAAGTACAAAAATTGTTGCATTGCTCCTTTAAATATTAATCAATCAACTAGTTTCTTTTCTTTTACTTCTGTAAAAGAAAACGAAATATAATATCTTTTTGTTCACTACTGTATACATTCTATCAAAAACTTGCCTATTCAAAATAGCGTCAACACAAGAACCATGTATATTAAATTACTTTCTTGCCCCTCTCTTTTTGCTTCACGTCTTTTTCACATAATAGGTGTATAACGGTATTTTTAATGTGATTAATATAAAGGTTAATTAATCAATCAATAATTTTATTTTTCTTTCGCCAGGAAGTAGGTAGCTGGGGCAAAAAGCAGCAACACGTGCGGTTGGACAAGGCCCCAGGTAAAAGACAGAAGCGCGCGTGAAGCCCATTCATTGTTCACAAAATCTGAAAATGAAAACATTTTCCAAGTTCAGACAGGCGAAAAAAGATAACAGTCACAAAACTTTAGTGTACCATATAACATCAGTTGACACAGAACATATAAGACACGAAGCTCGAAGTTTACAACATCGACAGTATCATCATTAAAGCTTTAAATGGTAAGCAATGGCTAAAATCTGTTTTGGCATTCAGCTTGTTCAAGATGGCAGTATGTAGTCGACGTCAGTCCATAGTTTGTTCGGGGGTTGGGTGCACTCCTCACTTCACTTCGGCGTGTGTTATAAACGCTAGTATTTATATTTAAATTTGCTATTTGTAGAAAACAGATATGTTTATATTTATGCGTTGCTTTATAATATACTAGCAGGCGGCAGTAATGTAGATGTGTTAATCTGACAACATTAAATCGGACAAGAAGTGCATCTGTCTGGTAAAAATAGGACACATTTGCAACCACTCTTAGAGCTTTTTTTTTTTTTTTGCCGAGTTAGAATTTTTTTTATATATTGAATGGCAGTGATACCTCATACGAGGTGGAAATATTGCAAATATGATTGCACCAGGCCGTGAAAAATGATTAACTCAACAAATGGGGTGAAAATTGTACGGTATCGGGATAGTGTGCCAACAGCTTTCTGTAGGGTTTTTTGTTTTTTTGTTTTTTTTTCTTTTTCGTATGTATTTTATGTGCTCATTTTATAATAAAGTATCTGAAAAGATTGCACCTAATGTCTTGCATGAACTTACTACCTCGATTGTATCCCCGGCTAGGGTGATATCTGGCTTAAAATGAACAGTCAAGTTTTTGACTCGAACAGCATGCAGTTAGTTTTGTTTGTTTTGATACATAATTTCTTTATTTCTGCCAAACTATATAACTGCGAGAGCATACGATTCGCCCTTTTTCGATATCGCAACATGTAGTGCCTTTCAAGAATAATGCAGTATTATCAGCGTAAGCCATGACTGTGCAATCTGGAACCACTGTGTTCAATGTCATTAAAAAATAAAAGAAATAACAGGTGACCTAAAACACGTCCTAGAGGTAATCCTGTACTTACTGTTTTTATAGATGAAACTGAAATATTGATTTGAACAAAACAGAGGCTGCTATACTTTTGGGACTTTGAGCACCCTGCCAGCATCGACGAAAGGATGTCCCTTTTTATTTTCGTTAATTCTTCGCTTAAAGGGATGGTGAATCGATATTTGACTTTCAAAAAACAATGCAGGAGATGTAGGCGGGACGCTACAATCCCTACAATACTACTCATAAGGCGATATCTCGAATGGACGGCCGTATTTTTTGGAAAAAGAGGTGGAGATTGAACCAGGCCGACAAGGCGCGCGACGTAAAGGTGTCTCGTTTCCTCCTCTCTTCGCTTCGCTCCCTCAAGGCGGCGAGGTGGAGAAGACGCGAGGCCGTTCCCTCTCCTTCTCGGAAAAATAGGACGTAAATATTTCTGTCAAATGCGCCTCCTTTAAAAAAAAAAAACAAAAAACAAATACGGTCATCCGTGTGAGATATTGCTGTATGAGTAAGGTTTAGCAGTTTGTAACATCCCGTTGCACGCTTTTGCCGCGTGTGTTGTGGAATCCAGATTTCGGTTCAGCATCCCTTTAAACCTACCCCTCCAGGTCGCCGAGCCCTCCTTGTCCCAATAGCGTGCAACAACAAGAACAATTCAAGTTTCAAGACACATATAGCTTTATTATATGCAGCGAGGTAACCAGGCAACCAGAGCGATCATACAAAAACGGTAACTTCTCTTTTTACTGCCTCACTATACCGGTTGCAGTTCGACTGCCGGCGCCAGAAAAGCTTAGAAAAGACTGGACCACAAGGGGGCGTCACACTCCTCAAAACCACGTATCTCTGGCCTACACAACGGACCCGAGAGGAAACCAGCAAACTGTCATTTAACACGTTTGCAGTCTACCCGTTGAGCGAACGTGCAGACCACGGAAACAGGAAGCAGCATGTCAATACAGCTGTTATGGCCTCTACCTTATCGCCGAGCAAAAGTATAACCTTCAAAATTATACCTAAGTAGAACTACTCTTGCCGACTTAATTAATTTTGTCAAAAGTGAGGTCGTTCCGTTGTAACCTCCCTCGCTCCCTCCTTCCGCAACACGCAAGCACTTAAGAGCAATGCCGCAATGCACGTTCCCACTTCTAGCGCCCTCAGTCTGAAGCGTATACCACTAACATTTTAATCTCTGTACGAAACTTCGTCCGCTAAGTGAGAACTCCCTTAAGGTAAATGGAGCAAGAGCTCACACTCCAACTCTGTGCACAAGAAACTTGGGAAGTCTAACTAATCCAAAAACTTCATCTCGTCTCCTCGCCACCCCCCCCCCCCCTTTCCCCAAAACACACACATACAAAAAAAAAAGCACCAAAAGAACTGAGGAGCGGATTAGAGCAGTGTAAAAGAACATTCTCACTAAGTAATTATTTGATTGCCTCTTGTTCCCGTCATTTCCGAGCTCATTAAGATCCTCTCGGCTCATCACGTATTCGAGTCTTCGGCGTTGCAGCAGTGGCTGTTAAAAAAAAAAAAAAAAAAAAAAAAAAAAGCTTAACTTTTCCGCCATCCTTCCTTCGGAGCTTTCTGGTCGAGCTTCGCTCAACAGTGAACGGCAGTCGACGTTGAGATGTCGGCGGAAGGTTCTCTCTCTCTCTCTCTCACAGTCTCTTTATTTTTCTCCCCCTATCTCTTTCTCTCTCTCTCTCTCTCTTTCTCTCTCTTCGGCCGTCGACTACTCGAGTTTTCTTGTTGCCTTTAATTAAAGCCCAGCTCAGGAAGCCCCACAGAATCCTCTCCGGAGCCCCGCATGCACGCTATTTCTGTAAACAAGTCAGCCTAGACACGACTTTTCCATCTGGGTTTTATCCTCGTTAACGGCTCTTGTTCGCCATGCAGCGGCATGCCCTAGCTTTCACTTCCTTTCGGAGTTGCGGAGTCTTTGAGGCGGCATATATACGCTCGAGCTGGCTAAGCTCAGGAACGCTTTCTTCTCGGTGGTTGCCATTACTACTTGTGCGCCTTTCTTCGGTGCCACACACATATAACACGCTCGAGGATTCGTCAGAAAACACCGGCACTTCCATTTGACCCAAGTGATTTGTAACGCGGCACCTTGTAATCATTTCTTAATTGGGCGCGTACGAAAAGTGGTCAGGCTCTCTTCTGTACGAATTTGCTCATCATTCGAGTCACAAGTGTTCTGTGCAATTTGTCCGGGTTCATCATACAAAACCGAGACGCATATTGAGGCGCAAGAATTGGCTCGTCCTCACACCGCCAACAAAGAAGTGTGCTATAAAACAACGTTAAAACGAGGGAAGCTCATTGCTTCAACTAATCACCATCGGCAAAGCTTATTACAAGGGCCCTTATTCGTGGGCAGACGCCGGGCGTTCCCATGGTACCCAGCATGTGTGTCGCAAAATATTGTCTCACTAGAAGTTCGACTGGTTCCGCAAACTTTCGAACTTTTAGAAAAGTCCCACCAATATGCAGTGTTGGCCGACTTCTGCGCTGAAATTTCGAATCTCGGAGAAAAATTAGTTATAAGCATTTAGAACAGTAACCAAGTTTTATGCAATATAAAAGCGAAAATATCCAAGCTTAATGATTTATTTTGTTTATTGATCTAAAACGATATACCCAACAATTATCGATTTTTCTTTTCCCTGTCAGGTTGCGTCGACTGGTTTTTTTATGTTGGCGCATGCGCAAGAAAGTTAAGCAATGGTGTCTGTAACGCGTCTCTAACTGGTGTGTTTACCCCTTTCAAGAAAGCAATTTCCGCCTAATGACGGCATACAAGTGTCACGCCGTCGCCGGTCGCGATCCTGGCGGTGTCCCAGCAGCGGTGGTGTATGCGTCAGACGCCTGTTCGCTGCAGGTCGCTCTCCTGTTAAAAGGTCCACGGAAGTTTCAGCAGCCAGGAGTTGGGAGGCTGCGACGACAGCAACACTAGCGTTTGCTCGTGCTTTTTGCGAGGATTTCTACTACCATCCGCCAGGATCGCGACATCCGACAGCATGACACTACGGCTTCTGTGACGTCATTTTTTGCCACTTCGAGACCACTTTTGACGAATGGGCGGGATAGGACGCCAAACACATCAGTCGGAGACGCGTTTCAGGTGTCATAGTTAAAACTTCAGTCCAACATCTGTCAAACTTGGAGCTAGAGTTTCGAAAAGGTCGAACCTGATCTAACTCAAAAGGCTCGTGACACCATTAGTAACCGGTCTTTCTTAAAGTGGTTTGTGTTCCTCAAGGCAGCAAAGCTATTTGCACTCACTCTGTAAAAGAACAAAAAAAAAAAATAAAGCTCACTAGTTTCTTTTTTTTTTTAATTTTGTTTGGAATGAGCGCAACATTATGATTACAGTTATCGGCAGGCTAAGAAACGAAAGATGTGGCCAGTCCAAAGTGCCTTATTATCGCTCCAAACCAGCATCATCCGACCAAAGAATGAATCACGAAGCTAGAAGTGTGAACATTATAAGTCACACCCTGTGAAGTTCACTTTGAGCTCGACATTGCCGCAGAAGTAGTTTATGCAAATTAATTATTTGCACCTTTCCGCTGCATTAAAAAAAAAAAGCAACAAGGAAGAACCCCTTTTGGATATTTCGTCCTGCGTCATCCGGGCGTCAGATTATTAATAAACAAAACAAATGGTCCGGTTAAGGACAGGGTAGCCCGAAAGCCGCTTAGTGCCTCCGACTCCATAAGTTCGTCGGCAGGACAGTGCCATGCCGGGCTCTAATCCGCCCACGGGGCAATTCCGCACATAAGCCGCTCCTCCCATCAAAGGATTAACCGTAGCCATCCGGGACAATGCCACGCGCGCATATCCGGGATTCAGAGCGCGTGCAATCTGTCCCCTCCACTCCGAGAAAAATCCCGGTGCCTGGCATGCACGGACAAAGCGAAAGTACAGCTCTCTTCTCAATATTGCAGCCTCCGGTAAACGCCGTGTTCACCACCGGCAGCTCCATGAACGTAAGGTGTGGCTTATCACGATCCCCTCTTCCTGCTTCGTGAATGGTCCTTCGGCGTTCCTCTCGGCTCATGCCGTAACCTGGTTGGCTGCGAAAATGCTCGAGACTCGGCACGTCTTGCGCTTCTTAAAAGGTACTCCGGGCGTTTCTTGAGCTACCCAAACAAATTCTATTTTCTGACTACCCGGACCTTAGTCATCACGGTATGCTATTTATTTTCTCTAAATTCAAAATAGCAATTGAGAAAACCGTAAATGAAGATTGTGCCGAAACCAGCTTTCAAATTTCCGCGCGCTCTCTAGTGGTGTGACGTCACAAATGGTACAGACTTTGAGGTCGCACAGGTAGGGTTAAATAGAGTATGTCGGGAGCTTTTTGCCTGCTTCTCATTGAATCAGCTTCCAAGTACTCTTTTACCACCGTATGCTTGTAATCAGTTGGGAACATGGCTTACTGCCCACTTTGTACCATTTCTGTCGTCACACTTCAATGTTGCCAGCAGAGGCTCCCGGTCTGAGAAGCACGATGGAAACGAAATTAAAAAATTCAAACCTCGCGAATTTTTTTTTTTTTTTTCTTTTCACACAATACATGGGGAATTGGTAGAGCCGTGCCTATCGGTGTGTTGAGCCACTTTTGAGGCAAATCAGCGACCATGAAAAAATTGCCGGAGTACCCCTTTAAGCCGGCAGTGACTATTAAGGAGGAGATCGAGGAGTGGCGTTCCCTAGCAGAAACCTCGGCAACTGACGCTGTGCGGCAAAAAAAAAAAAAAAAAAAAAGCAACTCCGACCGCAGTCAATAGTGCATTCGCTGCCATCGAAGACAACGACGCAATGCTCGCGAAAGATATATGTAACACTATTATTTTCTTCTGAACGCATGTTGGTAGAAGTAATCTAGTCCCCTCTTGCGTTCAATGTCATCGAAGTCCTCTTGAAAGGCAAAACAAGCGCATGTGTGGTCACGCGCGGGCGTGCCGGGGCCGGGCCAGCCGCGTCGTGTCGGCCGCGCTCTGGACCTTGCGTGGCCTGCGCGGCGTCCGAGTTTTTCTGAATGATTCACAAAACACGCACTTCACTTTTCAGTTACCCCGTCTCTCGCAACAATCATGGACGACATCGGCGAAAGCAAGCTGTGTCTCGTTGAAACTCCGAAAGTATCATCGAGTGCCGTGTTCAGTGGCGTACCAACTTGTTTTTGAGTGAAGGGGCAAACCAGACCCCCTCCCCCCCCCCCCCCCCCCCCCCCCCCCCGGGTCGCATATTTTTTCTAGTGATTGGACAAACGTTTGCCGATTCGAAAATTCGGTGCAACTTTTGCCTAACATTTCTAAAGATTCGGCAATGATTCGGCAAAAATGCACTGTTGCCAGACTTAACATTGATATTTAGTTTTTTCTGAAGAAAAAAGGTTAATGTTTTTTTTTTTTCTTAACTTTAATACAACATGTAGTGCCTATTGACACAGTTATGACTAAATAAGGTGATGTTCTACAAGATAGTATCGATGTCGCTTTTGTGTGTTTACTGGCAATTTAGTGTTTGCTTGCAGAAAGTGGAGTGACAACAAGGTTGTAGCCGGCGCAGTCACGAATCACGCTACGAGAGTTTTGATTTTGAGGCTTCATCAGCACACGCCTGCAAGTTTGATTACATTTTTAAAATAAAGACAATCCCGTTTTTACTTTCTCTGGGAGTTACCGTTTCGTGCGCGAAAACGAATGCAATGGTTGCTTTGCCTTCACCAGAAGAGATAACAATATTGTAAATATGCATGTTTTTCGAATTGAGTCACTTGACGCCAGCTTAGCATAAGAGTATGCGTTCCATATTCGCAACGTTACGTTTTTAATCTTTGAATTCCAGTTTCTGGTGTTAGGACACACACGGGCGTTTAGGAAGTTGGGGAGAGTTAGGAATGTCGGATGTGAAACGTCGAGCATGATAGTTACTTTTTACTTCGCGGAATAGCGCGAAGTAAAAAGCAATATTATTCTGTTTTGGCACAAACTACATGTGAGCTGAAAACAAGATTGTTATATTAATAATAATAATAATGACAATATTTATAATAATTATTATATTTGCACAGTAGGGGCTTATGTGGTGGTGTGCGGTGCTAGGCAGATAGGTGAAAACCCTTACGCAGAGCTCCTGCCAGCCAAACTTGTACGTAGTTCAGCTACTTTACTCAAGTTACTGTAGTTTAACCACTTTTCTGGGTAGTTTAGTAACTTTCAACTACATTTCTATTTTGGTTATTAGAGGTTTAACTACTTTTCCGAGTGACTTCTACTCAAATTACAAATTACGTTAGAATTTTAGTGGTTGTTTTGCCTATCAACAGAGATAAGATGTTGGAAGGTCAGCTGATATTTGCAGAGGGGGAAGCATGTGGCGTAGAAAAGGGAGGGGGGAGGAAGAAAGTAATTTCGATAGTTCAAAACCCCCAAATATTTTAACGAGCCCCCCACTGCAACAACACTGCTGCGAGGCGCAAAGAACGAACTGACACGACGCAAGAGAGGCCGAGTAACTGTGGGATTAGCGCAGAAGACTTCCGTTTCTCTATGTCCCGAAGCTCAAGGAGACTTGTCGCATTTGAAGAAAGGGCTTGTCCCCGCTTCTCTCCAATGTAGGAATTCTTGCCAACTACAGAAGGTGAACACACTACATCCTCCCTCAAAAGAGGTAACAAAATGCAGCATCCGCTTTGAAGTTCATCTGGTGCTCCTGTATAGCTTGTGCTGTCTTTCGAGACGTCATCTGGTCATTTCTGAGTGAAGTAATGGTGGCTATAAAACCGATACAAATAAGTTCTTTATAAGTTGATTGTGTTAAATGGTTTGGCAGCGAGAATAAAGCAATTACGGTAGGGCGTATTAATTGCCGCCATTCCCCCCCCCTCCCCCCAACCAAAACAAAAACTGATGCATTTCCGAATTTGCCGTTCTTTCACGGAGAAACTGATGCACCTCCGATTACCCCTAAAACAATGCATACCGGCTAATTTAAAACAAAAAACAAAAAAAAAAACGTTGTAAAGGAAATGAAAGGTCATTCTGAAAAGAGTGTGTTAAAAAGTACTTCAACTTTACTTTGGAAGTACATTGTATTTATAGTACGTTACTTCAAGTATATTGCATTCGGTGTCCTTACTACTTTACTTGAAGTACATAACCTCTCATTTACTTTGTTCTTCCAGGTAGTTTTTAGACGTACTTTACGCAACACTGTAAGCAATCAAACTAAGTCTGCAAAATCCAGCTCAGGCAGTGCTAAACCTCAAAGGTGAAATGATACATGCGCAGTACATCCTTGACTAAAAATAAGTACACAACAGTTAGGCATGCAGAAGCAGAATCAGCTATTAAAGCATTAACGTGAAAACACAAGCCGCTTTATAGTCGGCTAGCAGAATTTTGCTAACGCATCAAAACCTTTGTAAGTACTTCCTTGTTAGCATAGAAAAAATAAAAGTGACTTCAAAAGTAATTGGTTACT
Organism: Ixodes scapularis; assembly: GCF_016920785.2. Classification (NCBI taxonomy): domain Eukaryota; kingdom Metazoa; phylum Arthropoda; class Arachnida; order Ixodida; family Ixodidae; genus Ixodes; species Ixodes scapularis. The sequence goes on along the minus strand of NW_024609868.1, from coordinate 87,722,436 downwards.
TTATTACGGTAAGTTGTAATTTACTCAATTACTTTATATTTGAGTAATTTCTTATCTACTCAAATTACTTTTGAGGGTAATATTCAGTAACTTAACCTAATTACTTTTTTTCAGTAGCTTGTACATGTTTGCTCCCAGCCCGCCACCACACATGAAAAACAAAACAGAGAAATAAATGTACAGAATGCACACACTACAAAAAGTACGTAAAAAGGAAAGAAAAGAAGGGAGAAAACATGTATCACGTTATGACGAGGATGCCAGCAGCATCCCTTACATTCTGGCAAGCTCTCGTGACTGCCCCGTTTGACGGCAGTGGGCTGCGCACCCTGAACGTAAATGTCAGTTGTCAGTCAATGTTTCAACTACCTCGTTGCATCAATGGAAAGGTCAAATGAAAATCACGTCATCCAGAATGCACCGCATCATTTGTCACTTGTGCAGTGGACTGCGTAAATTACTGGTCGATCTTCTGTTCTTGAGGCAGAAAATATTGAAGGGAACCACACTTGGCAAAAGCTAACAAACGCACAGTTACCGTGTCGCCTACTCCCATGGAGAATAGAAGGGTAGGAGAGGGCATGACGTCAGCCGCGTAGCCTCCACAAGCCATGCTCCCTTGACGCCTCGCCCAACACCTCGCCTCTTTCGCATTTTCCTTCTTACTCTCACCACATCCCGTGACCGTAGCTAGCCTTCGTCTAGCTATGGTGTACTAGAATACACCACAGCCTAGCCTTCGATCTGATAAAACCTACCGGACGGAGCGCGCGCAAGCCTGCAAGGATTCTCCTACAATCAACCATTCATCTCGCACGTGACATGTCACGCACACCAATCGCCAGAGAGATCTGCGGTCACGCTGGGCACAAAATCGTTTAAACTTTTTATGACTAGGCTTCACCAATATTGCAACGTGCCCCCTCCTAGTACTTCTAACCTCCTTGCCTACTCCACACCTCGCCGTAACCGCTGGTTCTACTAAACTGTGCGATGGTAACCGCGCGACTGCGCGGCGACCGTTTGCGATCCATGGTCCCGTCGCGTTAATTCGTGCGCGTGCGCAGACATTTGCCAAATTTTTGCCGAATCTTTGCCAAACTTTCTTTCAAAATTTCGGCATGTGCGGAACTTTGCCGAATCTAAAGTTCGGCAGATTCGGTCCATCGCTAACGTTTACGGCGTGTTTGTGTGTAGGCGTTGTACAAGAGGGGGAGGGGGGAGAAGGCCAATTATATATGCGCACCGGGCGCTTCGGTAATTAACTGGCTCCTTCTACGGCGCAGGCGATGTACCCCCTAGCAACGGCGCTCACGCCGGATTGGCTGCTCGGCAACGCGCGGGAACTTAAATTTTGGATTGGGACGGCGCGTGTATCACTCGGAGCGCGTTAACCCGCGCGTTAACCCCCCCCCCCCCCCCCCCCCCCGCGCCTACGTTCTCGCAGCTCCGCGGCGACAGTGTTCGGCTGCTAATTACAAAACGATTAACCCACTCACCCCCCCCCCCTCTCCTGTCTTTGCGGCGTCGGCCGGCAACCCAAGCCCCGCTGTCCCCCATGTACCTCCGTTAATAGAGCCCCATACGATGTAGTTCAGCGATGTTTCGTCAACAACATTCGTTTTTTTTTTTTAGTTTTTTTTTAGTTTTTTTTTTATTGTTAATCGTAAAAAATAAAAGTAAATATCGCCCACTGCCTCGACAAAACAAAGTGTTGGAGGAAAAAACATAAAAGAAGTAAGCCCACACCATGGATCAAACCCGGGTCTCATACGTATACGGCAGGCATCTTACCACTAAGCTATGCTTCCGCTTCGGAAACTCGCATTGTAACCACTGCATATGTTGACGGCGGCAGCGCCTATCTCCACGAACCAGCCAATCCGGCGTGAGCACCGTTGCTAGGGTTTGTATCGCCTGCGCGTTTTAAATATATCCCCGCGGGTCGGGGGGCGGTGTCCTTGGTATTCCTTGAGCGCCGCCGGCCAGTGTTTGCCCTGCCCAGTGGCGGCCGTTTCAGGGGGGGCAAAACACATGTCTTGCCCCCCCTTCCCCCCCACCCGGAGAACTGGGGGGGCAAGCACCCCCCTCACCCCCCCCCCCCCCCCCCCCCTGGTTGGTACGCCCATGGCAGTATTGCACCAGAGCGGACGGCGGACAGTGTCTGCATCGTGGCGCCCTTACTGCGGTCTTCCGCGCTGCATATACCCAGTTCAAAAACATGCTTCGAGCCCCGCGGTACGCAGTGAGTGCGCACCATATCGCTACAAACAAAATGTGCAGCGAGCGCGGACACGATGCGATGTGCGCAAGGCGATTGCTGGCATCGGCGTTGTTTGCCACACAGCGATTGTTTGTGGTGATGGTGATGATAATGAATTTGCGCACACTATAGTTCGACCTCCTCACCAATAGAGCAGACAAGATTAACACGCAATCAAATACCTTGTAGTCAATTACATTTGGAAGCAATTTTGTAATAGTTTGATCATATTTATTGGCAAGTCGTCGCGAGAGTAATCCAATTACTTTTGGAAGGAGTAAAATTACTCGTAACCGTTACGGCTTCATTGTTCGTAACCATTGGCTTCATTGCCGTTTGTTTGTACAAGTTTCTTACCAAAGGATCCTCGAGCCAAGCCTCCGACAGAAGGAATGGTTTAGATAAATTACTTTATTAGGAAGATAAGTAGTGTATATTTCAATGATTCTAATGCAATAATGAATCGTACGCAACAGCCACCGTTTTCAAACCGGCTGACAAATTTGCTGTTTTGGAAAATTTGGAGTACTCGGAAAGGTAATGGTTGCTTTTAAGATAACAACGAATTACAATTTTTTCTCGAGTAATCTAATTGAAGACTTTGAATTGAAAGTAACTACATTTGTAATCGATCACTTTTTCAAGTAACGTGTCCAAGACAATTTAAGAAAGGCAAAGCGGACTTAATATGATCCTACTTCTTGCTTCCACGCTCGTCCCTCGGTGTTCTAACCAGCCACGCTAAAGCAAGAAACACATGTACGACGAAACCGTCCGATCCGACGTGCGGACTGCCGGAATGACCTTGAGGGGAGAGAGTTTTCGTAGCATCGGAGAGCGTTGAAAACCCTCGCCTCCGACCGTCGTATTGCGCGGTAGGACGTCGGATCGGACGGTTTCGTCGTACATGTGTTTCGCGCTTAAAGCCCCTCTCACACTGCTTATACATCATATGAAGGACACGAGGCAAGATTCACGAAACGATTTTAAGACAAAGAAGCTGCTTACGATTAAACAGAAAAATAACAATTCGTATTCACCAAGCGCATTTATCGTAAGGTTTGCGTAAATTAGAATGGAACCTTTCGACAGCTTCTAGGTGTTTTACGCCCTTTTTTACGACGAAACCAACATAGCCGAGAGTGTCAATCGGTTATACGTCGTCGTAACGGCCAACGGGCATTTATGCTTCTACGTGTTCTCCCCGTGCGTTACTTTAGACAGCAAGAGAAAATTAAAAAAGAAAGTTCCGAGGACATTTATGCACTTTTTATGAGTTGTGAATGCGAAAGCATGAATGTCGTTCTTCCGCTCCCTTAGTTTGTCTGCGGCGGACTGGCGTGAATGGCCACGTTTCGCTACTGCCGAGGTAGCGGCCGACGCCCGAGCGCTCGCTTTCGTGAAGTGGCCCCGCCGCGCTGAGCTCAGCCCTGCAGTCCCTCCGGAGCTTGCCCGTGCGGGCTTTGCCGTTTTGCGGCCAGCTGCTACCTCTTACCGGAGGCCGGGCCTCTGCGTAAGCTGCGCCGACATGGAGAGGGCTTCTCTGGTGGTGCTCCTTGTAACTGCGCCGCGCGAGAGTCAATGGGAGCCTCGTTCCTTGAAACTATGACGCGCGCCAGTAAATGGGAGCCTATTCATCAGATTTCTGCTACACACAACAGGCTTCGCTCCATCGGGACAGGGGACGTTGCCGTTTTGCGCGGCTTCAAAAGCTGAGAACGTCGGTTCGCTCCATGGGACAGTCAATGCTTTCGCATTAAAATTTCTCAAAACCGAACACCGCAGACACGAGCGCTGAAACCACGGATACCCGGAAAATGCTGCAACGACCACGATCACGCCGATCAAGCGACCGCTAAGGGCAGCTTGGAACACTAGGCAAAGGCACTCCGACGCAACGTTGCGGGGAAGGTCCCTGGCCAAGACCATCTGCCAACGACCTGCAGAGCTTGCTGAGTGGATTATGCCCGCGCGACCCTTGTGGGCCCTTTCATAACGTGACCATTGACCTTGATTTTCGGGTAAGAAGGCCAGTCTTTTGCCCTCGTCGTCTCCTCGTTTTCAGAGGTAGCGTTGGCGAACGCTCTCGTCCATAAGAGATATACTTTCATCGATTCTATCTTCGATTGTGTGTGTGTGATATAGAGCTCAAATAAACGCGGTATACATTGCCTGTGGGAACATAACGTATGTACACTTTATTTAGTATCATACTGTTATTCCGACACGATGATACGTCAACACGGGTTGACCGATAGCAGCGTTTGGGAGCTACGCAATGTCGGTCAAACCTTCGCCTACCGGATGTCACGTCAGCATCGCGTTTGGATTGTTAAGATGGCCCAGTGGTTCATAAACTTGGTTGTAAAAGATTGGTCCCTCAGCAGTTACCAAGACGCTGTCGATACCAGCACTTCGATAAAGCCCGCACATGTTCACTCCCAGTGTGAGTCGGTACTTACATGACTTTTGCTGACAATCTTGTAGTTCATTGTATTTTCTTGGACGTCGGTTCCCTCTTGCATCCCCAAGACCACGAACAACGCCGGGGTGATTTGTTTCTATGTGAGCTACTTTGAAAACGAGCCGCGCGGGCCGTCTCCTCTTTAGAAGCAATAGAGTTGTGTTGGCTTTGCAGCTATCGGGTTCGTAGCAGTCGACCATGACGGTCATACCGGCCTCGGTAAAGCTTGGCCTTCCGGACCGTTCAAATGCCGGTAGTGTCAAAATTTCACTGCTCGGACATGATCCTCAAGCAAGCGTTGCCTACTTTTCTGTTGATCGAAAGTTAAAGTGCTCCGAACCATGCCGATCTCTCCGATTGGCCGTTCGTGCTGTCGAAGACGCTGTCGCCATAGCAACAGACTGCTCTCGTAGTGACCGGGAGCTTGCGGTACACCTAACGTCCTGTTTTTTCCTGTAGGAGTACGTCGCTTTCCTCCTTTCACTTAAGCAAGCGTTTGTGCATACCGACTCCTCTACTTCTTACAATGTGCGTAACTTACAAATTTAGCTAAGTTTTTGTAGCCCACAACCTGGGTCATACTGCTCATATATTATACAAAAGGCTGTCTGAAAACACGAGTCACCGCAATATCCGTGGTTCGAATGCCGCGTCCCAAGTTTCTCCTTGGACTCATTCCCATACGGCATTCGAAGCACGGATCTCGCGGTTCATGACTCGTGTTCGAATCTGTTTCTGAACTGTCTCTTGTAAGATGTATAAGCTTAAGAATTAAAGGGACACAAACAGAGTGTTTATGCTTGCCGAGGTTTTCATCTGAAAATGAACCATAAAGGGCCACCCACACTAGCGAGAAAACGCGCCCGGCGCGCCGATAAATCGGTTAAGCGGCAAGATAAAGGGCGTGTCTCTGCACGCGCTCGTGGCGCTGACTGTGCTTCGGCGACATTTTGTTACTTGCCGCGATCGGCGTGCCACGCGCGTTTTCTCGCTAGTGTGGGTGGCCCCTAACAGCTCAACTACCCAGGGCACAATTTGCGGCTCGAAACTTTTTGTCTTTCCACCCAGAAACACCCGGTCGAGCATTTGCCAGTTTCAGTCGCGCTCGCTTTCTTACAAACTATAGCATACCAAATATATCTGAAGTCGTGGGTCATCTAAGGTACACAATTAATATTAAAAACGGAACAGAATATGAACCCCATTCTTGTGGCATCCAAGAAGCTGCAAATATGCTCATCAGAAACAAATGTCGCGCAGATCAGAGGAAATACATATACTGCGTCATTCTCAAGATGGCGCACGACGGCCGCATTACTGAAACTGTCGTCCGTGATACCGGCCAACAGGCCTACAAGCGTAGAACATCGAGAGGAAGGTATATAAGTGCGAAACAATCACGCGACGATGGTGCACGCAACTTGGTCTACGTCGTCGTCTGCTTCGTACGCAGCAGAAGCGAAAAAAAAATGCAGTAGGATGTAGCTACGCGGCTTCCGGCAACTCTCTCATACTCTGTATTTCTCCCTCGTCCTCAAAACACATCGCCCCCGTGTCGAGGCCATGAGCTTCCGTGCTCATGCTTTGGTTTCTGTTTTGAGCAGTTGCGATTTTTAACTTTATTGGAAATATACGTGACTCTGTAGCAAAATATTGATCGGGTAGTCTCCTAATATGCCTAAAAAAAACGGGGGGGGGGGGGGGGGGGGGGGTCAGAGTTCCTTTAAGCTCTTCGTAAGTCTGACCTTAAGTCTCGAATTCATGAATGACGAACATTAGGTCTTAATCTAACCGCCAGCCGAGGAGCGAGCTGGGGCGCGCTCTGCCCCTTCGTTTGTCGCGTGGTATGTCGAAGTGACGCGCCAACATTACGGCGCAGAGATGTGGCCGGTCTGGTCGGTTCGTCAATGCCATCTGCACAGTTTGGGGAAGAACCGCTCATTGCTCCACACCTGCGACATCAGGCAGCGGCTGCAGTTTAGTGCTCATAACGTTCCCCCGAATGCTTCTAAAACTGCCGCCGTCACTCAGTAACCAAACGCTAACGAGGGTGGTCCAAAATAGCGCACTATATTGGGGGAAGGGGGGGGGGGGGGGGGGGTCCCAGGTATAGTATGAGCTGCTTCATTCAATCTGCCCTTTTGCTATGATTATGGTCCGCAGAAGCGTCATTATCTCTCGATTTATCACAGCTCGGAGCGTGGAACCCGAACGTCGTGCTGCAGCCCCACGTTTAACCTGGGGCTCTTAAAACTAGGCCCGCGCCAAACTCCTACGAAAGGAGAATTCGTTCACTGAAGTCACGTAGTCGAGTCCGGTGGTCACGTGGCCATGTCAGGGGTTTTAGGCCACACCATGTCACGCTGTCACGTGTTTAGGAGGCACGATACATCCGTAACCGTGTAGACTCGTCCTGGGTTTTGCTTGTTCAGTCTCGTCCTTTATGCGCTACCCTTTTACCATGTCTGTCAACTACGCACAAACCCGTCAATCCACAATATATTAAGTTTCTCAAAATCACCCCCCCAATCCAGAAAAAACAACAGTTTCTTTGTTTAATTTAACGGGTTCGCCAAAAAAAAAAAAAAAAACATTTCGCTCTTTTATGTTTACATTAATCGCGATTGCTGGGAATATTACTGTCGTGGTCGTTCACGAATGTTTTTAATGGAAAGGGAAGACAATTTACAAGTTTTGTTTGACGACATAAAAAGACCACAGCAGCGTTTCCTATAGGCGATGTACATCATGATTCGAGTCAAACTGAAGCTTTTGTCTCAAGCAAATTACTGCGCCAGTTTCGATGATGATAATACCGCCGGTAAGGCCCCCAGTCTCTGGAAAAAAAAAAAAAAAGATTTCGCGCGACGTAAAAATATGACGTCATCTAGGGCTCGTCAGACGATTCGTTGAAGCGAGAGACACTCTCATATCATTTCGCGACCTAGAGTTGTTTAAAAACATTGCGTTCTGTAGATGAATAACAATATAAAGCGCATATTTCGGGCCATAAAAAAAACTCAAATAAATAGGCAGTAATAAAAGCGATTATCGCGTTTGGGTCTAAATCGCAAAAGAAAAAAAAACTATTTTTTTTTTCTTGCTGTCATGTTTGCAAAAAAAAGATAAGATATCAAAAGAAGTTGAAGAGGTTTTTATCCGGATGGTCGTTCTGGGCTGATTTCGCCAACGGCCGCCTTGTCTCCTGTTGCATTGGTAAAACACCGAACGCCTTTCCTTCAGTGTCAGAGGTCACTGTACGGAAGCTCCAGATCATTCACAAGCGCGAATGTTTTGTTCGTCTCTCTTTGCGCCTTCACGACGCCAACAACTATGCGGAGGGCAAGTTCGTCTGCTCCTTGCGCAGGGGGTAGCGGTGACGTCAGAACGCCGAGCCTTGATTGGCTGATCGCGACCCCCTATCAGAGCGTCGTCTGCTCCTTTGCAACGTCGTCTGCGTCTCGCTTACCTTTCCTGCGACTTTCGGAAGTGCAGAGGCCAGATTCACGAAACGATCTTACGCCAAAAATGTGCGTAAGACAAAACTTAAGAACAAATTCGTATTCACGAAACGAAATGTTCGTAAGTTTTGCGCAGGTTACGACGAAATCCTACGACAGCTCCGAAGCTGTCTTAATCAAATCAGCATGGCTGACAGCGTCCTGGTCGCGACGACCAACGGACGTTTATTTTTCTACGTGCGTTTCTCACGCGTCCCGACTTAAAGCAACAAGAAAAAAGTAAAAAGTACTTGAAACAGACCACGGCGAACAAGAACTTTGGATCCACAAACACCTGGGAAAGCTCCAACGGTCACGATTCCACCGACAACGACCAAGCGAGCACGGCAGATAGGCCTAGCAGGCACTCCGACTCGGCGACCGTCTGCCCACGACCGGCTGGCTTGCTGAATGGAATATGCCCGCGCGACCCTTGTGAACTCCTCCCGTCTTATACTTTGATCGCTGACCTCAATTTTAGATTAAGAGGTAATTCTCTTCGTCATCTCCTTGTTTTCCGAGGCAACGGTGACTCTTGCCGGTAAAAAAGCGGTGAATCTCCGACAGACGGAGGAAAGGTAAAGCGGCCATCGCTTTTGGTGAATTCGGGTGGTCGCCTCTCTCCTCCGACCTCGATTCAGCAGAGCGCCCCCTCCTCGCCGCCAGAGCTACTCGCGATCCTTTTCAGCCGATCACAACTGCTGGCTTCAGAGCGCTCCGAGATACTCAGACCAGTCACGGAATTGAAATTTCTGGACATTGGTAATGCATTAAAAACAACACAACAACAAGTTCGATGGTGTTTGTAATGTGCATGGTGAAAGCCTGAAATCATAGCGCTCTCAAAGCAACACTGCCAACACAGTCCAAATTGAAGTTCTTACATTCCTCTTATTTGCGTCGATGAAAAATCCTTTGCTGACGCCATAGTCAGCATTCGGCCAGTTGTGGTGGGGCGACCACAGCGACGCTTTCGATCACTCACGTTGCCAATAGTCACTGACAGAATGATACGGCAGGGAGGACTTTCAGCCGTCCCGCCTTCAGCGCGAGTTTCCCACCTTCGAAAGCGCGTCGACGTCTCGTGAGCCTCGAACGTGCAGGCGCGGCCATAGCACGGTGGAAGACAACTAGCGGGTGCTGGAGGCCCGAGTTTCGAAAGACACTCCCTGCCGTTCTCATCCTTTCAACGACCGAGAGCTAGACACTACTGACGACGTGCGCGCGACCAAAAGGGTCGCTTTCATGGGCCTTTCAGGATTGGTGAAACGCTCACTATGACGTCTTTAGTAGGATGAGTTATGCTCCCGTCGGCGGAAATAAGACCAAAGTCAGACTCTCAACTTTGACGGTGTTGATTTAGAAACGTTATAACCAGGCAGGCTTCCACCGTGCTTTTTAAGCAACATCGAATTTGTCGCTCGCTACCAATAATCTCGGTCGTGACGTCAGTGATTGGAACCATGAGAGGGCGCCACCGAAACATCTCGTCGCCAATGCCGCAACAGACCGGTCAATATTTGCGTCGCTTCACTCTTCAAGGCCTGAAAATCGAGAAAAAAAATTTAAGTGTGGTCCCGACACTTTCTTCGAAAAGACGGCAAAATCCGTCACAAAATTCTATAATAAAAAAAAGCTCCTCCCTATGTCGTTAGGTCAAAACATACTTTTATCGAATCTAACTATTCACACAAAGAGTTACAATGAAAGACTATACCAATCCTCGAGACTCAGGAAAGACAATTACAAACTAGAGAGCGCACTATTTATTTTCAAATCGGCAAGTCGCGGTTCAAATTGTACTCCAAAACAAAAACTTATTCACCCACTTTTTTTTTTTATAGGCAACAAGTTTAGTGGCGCCATATAGCGGGTAACGCTGGCACACCTCCGGTCCGTGTGTATTTCCTGATTGTTTACACGTCATTATTTCATCCCGTGAGTGAATTACGTCTGAAAGTGCTACAGGTGACCACTTCCCGAATCTAGCGCGTTGATTTGATTTCGATAAGATAATGCAAAATTCGACGTCTGGTTCAGAACCGGAAGCGTTTAAACTCACTCCAGAAAGATCAATATTTCCTTTCGGAGGCAGGCCCTAGATGCACCAATGGACAGATCTCACCAGTCAGTTTGACTACATCACCGCTGCCGCAATGCATCGAGGGAACTCTAGTCTTTCTACGCGTCCGACAACCTCGCTGGAGCTCTGCGCATGTAGAGCACGGAACGGCAAGATCCGTCTGGTGCACTCCTGCCTGCCTCCTCTGAACTAAAGTTATAGCTGCCCTAAGCGTGGGCCAAAAGCTTGGTGAGATCGGTCTATTCTCAACGCGAACGGGCCCAACCTATCATCCTTCGCTGCATTTAGAGTAACACATTACAGCGTTTCAAAACGCACGGGCCGCATGCTTCTCTCACGCGGCATTATTTAGCTCACCACTTTGAACCCTCGACGACTCATTTCCTCACATCCAGATTCAATGCTCTAGAATAACAGGATTGGACGAAATCAGCCACAAAAAACTGTCTACTCCGCGAAATTCCTGCGAGCTGCGTATTCAAGTTATCTCAGAGAGTTCCGCCACATTGTACTATCGCCTTCCAACATTTTTCCGCTCTCACTATCCTCTTCCCAATCCCATTGAGCCACGCTATAAACGTGTTTGATGGCAGAGTTTCCTTTCGGATAACCGCGAGTAAACAGCTTTTCAAATCCCGCCGAAAGGCGGCTCGCCTTCTCAAAGGGGTTTGCCGCATGAAATGTTCCGAATATTTTCTTCCTTTTACGATTCGATCGTCGGACGTCTGCGGTTGAAAGCGGTGCAGCACTCCCTTTTGGCTCTTTTCGGAATGTAGCGAATACTGCGGGCGCGTGGCCGTGGACGGCGCTCGCTATGGATGCCAATCAAGCACGGCCAAAAGTGGATCGTCATGGCGCTTAGTGTTTTTGTGGGTGAGCTACCACCGGCTCACCTCATCAAGTATACGAGAAACATACAAAATATTGCGGCGCATTTAAGGCGCGTGGTCGGTTTAGTCGGTGATGGAAAACGCACAAAGGGCGATGAGCGAAGTGACGATGCAAGTTTTGCCGCCATCCATCGGATTCTGGGGTCGACTGCGGTCGGCCTTAAAGTACGACGAAGTCAAACCGCAGTCAACGTGTTCGAACCCTTAGAGAAAAAAAATAGGTCCTGTATATTTCTCCATGGAAGAAGGAACGATCTTGTCTCCTCTGTTCCTACAGAAAAGGACGCAACTTCGTCCCTACAGGCAGGGGGTAAAGTTCCTCTTTCGTCTGCGTCTCATTATGGCGACCCCGAATCCAGCGAATCGGGCTCAATAAAGCTCAACGTGGAAACTATATCTATTGCCGCTCTTTACGCGGAACGCTGCCGCGATTCCGCCGAAAATCGCTGGCATAGTTTTCGAAGGGCCAAATACCTGCGGTGGGGCAACTGGCTGTCCCCCAGTGCCCGCAAGCAGCTATGTATGAATGTATCAAAAACTTTATTAAAGGTATATCATGAGGGAGGTAGTTTGAGGTGGCCCGGAGGGGGCCATCTCTCACAAGCACTAGGTGGACTCCTCAGTACAGGAGCCCATTGGCGACTGCCGCGGCTCGGGCTCGGTCAACCAGGGCCTTCTGGCCCTCCAGGTCGGAGCAGTCGAGCAGGGCTGCCTCCCAGTCCTCCCGGGTGGGGTTGGGTTTTGGGACGAGGTTCGGGGTTGATTGGCATGCCCACACCATGTGGAAGATGTCCGAAGACTTCTCCGCACAGTGCGGGCATTTTCCTGTATAAGCAGGATCAAAGTGTTTTAAAACTGCCGGGCACAGCACGGTTTTGGTGTAGAGACGGAGGAGTTTGCGTTCCTCCGCTTTTGTAAGGCCCTTACAGGGCTTAGGATAAATTGCGTGGCCGAATTGGTATAATTGAGTAATTTCGCGAAAAGTGAGGGCTGGATTGGGTTCGGGATCCATTTCGGAAGGGTCTGAAGGCGTTGCCCGGAGAGTGAGCGCGCGGGCGGCGGCGTCTGCCGTCTCGTTGCCTTCGAGGCCCATGTGAGCAGAGCCCAGACGATCGTTCGAGACGCGGGGGCCCCGAGGTAGTCGCTATCTTTAAGGATGCGATACGCAAAGAGAGGAATGTACCCCTGTTCAATATTTCTGCAGGCCCCTCTTGAGTCGCAAGCAGCTATAGCGAGAAAAGATTGTCAGATGCTTCGCGCCCATCTAAACACGTCACTGCATTTGGGGCGAGAGGACGGGCAAATAGAAACATTGCCGTGTATTGTGTGCGTGCCGTGTATTGTGTGCGTGTTCGCCACGCACAGCGAACACGACCTTTGGTCCAGGCAACGGCGCGCGGGCTGGTGCAACCGGAGACGCCGGCGATGGAGAGCGAGCCCCGGTGAAGAACGTGACGCTTGCGCGAAAGAACAGACTGGGCGCAATCGCAAACCAAAGAAGACGTTGTCAACCGGATGTAATCTATCAGTTAAATAAATATATATCCTGCATTACCCTAAAATTACCGGTACACTACAATGGCGACGAGGATGGGATCTATGCAACAAAGACGGATATAAACAACTGAGCGATATCGGAACAAAGGAGACAGCGGTAACTAAAGTGACGCCCCATCTCAAACCTAAAGAATGCCTCGCATCGGGAAAATTGAAGAATTCGATCAGAAATCGGAATCATGGTCTTCGTACATCGAAAGGATCGAAGTGTTCTTCTCTGCGAACGACATTCCGGAATCAAAGCGAGCCGATGTTCTTCTCTCTATCGTCGGACCAGAAATGTACGGACTGATACGAAACTTGGCAGCACCTGCTAAACCAAGCATCAAGACCTACGTACAGATCGTTCAACTAGTGCAGAACCACTTCGACCCGACGCCCAATGAAACGGTCGAACGCTACAAATTTCATCATCGGAAGCAGCTGGAATCCGAAACCATCGCAGACTACGTAGCTGCGCTCAAACAGTTTTCACTGCAATGCAACTTCGGTGTTTCCCTACACGACCGCCTTCGAGACAAGTTGATTGACGGCATCAAGGAAGGAAACATTCTCGAAAAGCTACTGGCTGAACCGACGCTGACATTCAAGGCAGCGGTAATCTTCCCACTTCGATGGAGGTAGCCATGAAGGATGCGAAAGAAATAAGGAGCGAGACCGAAATCCAACAAGATGTCAATCGGTTGGTACAAGGGCGGAAACACAAGACGTCACTTCCGAAAAAGGAGAGCGAAGAAAAAGGAAAATCTCGCACAAGCAGGACCCCATGTCATCGCTGCGGCAAAACCAATCACGACCCTGAAAACTGCTTTGCGAGGAACAAGACTTGTAAAAAATGCGGAAGAACAGGACACTTCCAATTGGTCTGTCGCGAGAGGAAACGAGACCCACAAGACTCAAGAAAAAAAGACAAGCCAAACTTCACCAACCATATCACTACACAGAACTCGGGAGACGAAACTCCGTTTTATTTCATCTACTCAAGCTACCCGAAACCACTCACAGTAACTGTGGAGATTTGCAACAAACCTCTTCAGATGGAGATTGACACAGGCTCACCCGTGACTGTGATCAACCTGGAGACGTTTCAAGAAATTCTTCCAAACATCCAGTTGAAACCTTCGGGAATAACGCTGAAGCCGTACACCGGCAAGCCCATTGTTCCAGAGGGAATGGTTCAAGTGGAGATGCGGTACAACGGGCAAGTCAAGCGTCATGAAATCCAAGTGGTGAAGAATGGGCGACCCCCCATACTGGGAAGAGCATGGCTTCAGGATTTTCAAGTGAACTGGAAGGAAGTGCGCAAAGTGCGTGCAGAAACCTTAACTCTCGCAGGTGTGCTACAGAAACACAGTTCCATCTTTGAAGGTCCGAGAGAACTGAAGGACAGCGCCGTGAAACTCTGCGTGAATGATGATGCTCAACCAAAGTTTCTCAGACCAAGGTCAGTCCCATACGCCTTCCGACAAAAGATCGAAGAGGAGCTGGATCGTCTTGAGAAAGAACACATAATCACTCCTGTGATGAGGAGTCAGTGGGCGACTCCAATCGTTCCAGTGATGAAGGCAAACGGACAAGTGCGTATATGCGGGGATTACAAGGTTACACTCAACCCAGCCTTCAAACCAGATAGGTACCCACTACCAAAGACTGAAGACCTCTTTGTGAAGATTGCTCATGGGGAAAAGTTCACCAAACTGGACTGTAAACAAGCCTACTTCCATATCCCCTTAGCGGAAGAATCCAGAGACCTCACTGTAATCAACACACACAAAGGGCTCTATCAGGTGAACAGAGTGCCATTTGGGATAACTCCAGCATCAGCTATCTTCCAACGCGTCATAGAAGAACTCGTTGGAAAGTTGCCGTACACAGGTGCATTTCAGGATGACATCGTGGTAACTGGCAAGAACGATCAGCATCACCTGCGGAACCTGGACATCGTACTGCAAAAACTCAAGGAAAGTGGCCTTCGCTTGGGAAAAGAAATATGCTGCTTCATGCAGGACTCCATCGAGTACCTTGGACATGTTGTAGACAAACAAGGAATCCGCCCAAATCCCAAGAAGGTGGATGCGATCCTACAAGCGAAGACGCCCAAAGATTAAAAAGAACTTAGAGCATTTCTAGGACTCCTGAATTACTACGGGAAGTTCATCAGCAACGCAGCCGACATCCTACATCCACTACATGAACTGCTGCGAAAAGATAAAAGGTAGGAGTGGTCGAGATCGTGCCAGAGAGCCTTCAACGAAGCGAAGAAGCAACTCACCAAGCAGAGTTTGCTAGTGCACTATGACCCTGCGCTTCCTCTGGAACTGCACTGTGACGCATCGAGCCATGGCATTGGTGCAGTACTTCAACACGTACTACCCAACAAGCAACGGAGGCCGATCGCCTTCATGTCAAGAACGCTTTCTAAAGGTGAGCGAAACTACTCTCATATTGACAAAGAAGCGTTGAGTCTAGATGAGGGCGTAAAGAAATTTCGCCAGTATTTGTTTGGACGCCACTTCACGCTGTGGACGGACCACAAACCCCTGGTATCGATTTTCAATCCCAGTAAGGGAATCCCAGGCACGGTTGCAGCAAGAATGCAGCGATGGGCAATCATCTTGTTAGGGTATGACTTCGACATAAAGTACGTGTCGACTGATAAGAACGTAGTCGCAGACACGCTGTCGAGACTCCCAATGACTGACAAGGGCACTATAAAATCAGAAACTACAAGAATGGACGAAATCAAATGTCTCCATCTAGAAACGTTTCAAGCACTACCACTGACACATAAGCAGATCAGCCGAGAGACACGAAAGGGCACTGTGTTGTCTAAAGTTTTAAGACTCACCATGGATGGATGGCCGGAACAAGTGAATTCCGAAAACCTCAAACCTTACTTCCATCGCAGAACAGAACTAACCGTGGAGCTCGACTGCTTAATGTGGGGAACTCGCGCCATCGTACCCTCGGGGTGCCGAAAACACGTTTTGAACGACTTGCATCAAGGTCATGCGGGAATGACAAAGATGAAGGGACTGGCACGAAACTACGTGTGGTGGCCGCTTTTGGATCATGATATCGAAACGATGGTCCGAAGTTGTCGGCCGTGTCAGGAAGTGGGCAACGAGGCACCCAAAGTTCCCATACACCCGTGGGAATACCCAAAAAAGAAATGGCAACGCCTGCATGCCGACTTCGCAGGACCCTTTCAAGGAGGAATTTCTTGCTGATCATTGATGCATATTCAAAATGGCCCAAGGTAGTGCCCATGACCTCGACGACTTCGGCAGCCACCATAAGAGTGTTTCTAACTCTCTTTGGAAGATATGGACTGCCAGAAAGGATTGTGACAAACAATGGCCCGCAATTCCGATTAAGCGAATTCCGGGATTTTATGACAAGAAACGGAGTGCAGCAGTCATTCTCAACCCCGAACCATCCCGCAACGAACGGTGCGGCAGAAAACTTCGTGGGAACATTCAAGAAGTCTGTCAACGCAAGCCTGAAGTCGGGGCTGACCATGGAAGAGGCATGCCATAACTTCTTGGTGGCATACCGGACAACCCCGCACACGACAACTGGCTCAACTCCTGCCAAAATGATGACAGGAAACGAATTTCGCACAAGGTTCGATCTTCTTAGACCATCAATAACGGATGTCGTGCGATCAAAACAGGCGAAGCAGCACGCCTCGCGCAACTTGAAAAAACGACACCTACATCAGAACGACCAGGTCTGGGCAAGAGACTACAGGAATGGCAAGAAACGGTCGAAAGGAGTCGTCGTACGAGTTCTGGGAAATCGAACATATGAGATTCGCACGAACGACGGAAATACCTGGAAAAGGCACATTGAACAGCTGCGACATGTACCCAAGGAGGAGGAGGGAATATCTCCGAATCAAGACGATAGCCTCAAGGGCGCAAAAACATCGAAAAAGTTCGCCCCTCCCCGCGGCATCAGCCAGCGAAACGGTTTATCGTCTCCGATTTCCAGTGACGACTTTCCAACCACGCAGAACGATCCTGCAACGCCGGAGGCAGGCACTCCAAGCTCGCCAGCCAGGCCGCTTAATGGCACACGTGGCCAGAGCACGGAGGGCAGCCCTCCTCTTCTCAGAAGATCAACGCGGACGCGCCAGCCACCAACGCGGCTGGGCCTGTGAAAAAGTGAAGTTTTTTTAAGGGGGAGATATTGCCGTGTATTGTGTGCGTACCGTGTATTGTGTGCGTGTTCGCCACGCACAGCGAACACGACCTTTGGTCCAGGCAACGGCGCGCAGGCTGGTGCAACCGGAGACGCCGGCGAGGGAGAGCGAGCCCCGGTGAAGAACGTGACGCCTGCGCGAAAGAACAGACTGGGCGCGGTCGCAGACCGAAGAAGACGTTGTCAACCGAATGTAATCTATCAGTTAAATAAATATATATCCTGCATTACCCTCAAATTACCGGTACACTACAAACATGACACGACCTTATGAACTCTATTTAATGCCGAAGTCAACTACTAGGCGCAGGTAAGGGAACTAGAGTTTCGAACGCAGTCACTCAGTCTTACCGTTGCCAACACGGCGATGTAAAACGGGTAAAATCTACACCCGGCCCTCCTTCAGCACCACAAGTCACAGAGGAATGGTAAACCATTCGTGAAAACAAAGGCCGCTCTGAAAAGAGCTATTTTGAAGCAGCCTACTTGGCTCGTTGTTGCACGGTGACCAGAACATACGTATCGCGAAGCGTGAAAGAACGTTAGATTGCTCGCCACCAGATGGCATGGTCAAGCAGAATAATTGCAAGTAGCTAGGCTAAGTGTCGCTAAGCACCACCAAATTGATAGGCCACAAAAACAAAACAAAAAATGTTGCTTTCTCGTGACATTGTTGCGGTTCGGCCATCTTTGTCGCACACACATGCACACATATCGCGAGTACCGATACACATCCTCAGCACATACAAGCATCCACACTACCACTACTTATTACTAATTCCGTCGTTTTGAAGGTTCGGATTTTTTTTGAATTATCAACTAAGCAATTCATAATGTACCCAGTATGTTGATTCCTTCTCACTAATGTCATTCCTTAAAAGTAATTTGAAACTGTCCACGGAGTGAACCTTTTAGTAAAAATAAATATAGATGCCGTAGATATTTGTGACAGTAGATAAAACAACCCACTCAACTGAATTCGCTAGCAGCCATGTGTTCACTTTCCCGGAATGCACGTCGTAGAATGGTGCGATGGGCGTCAGTTTTTCCATCGTAGTATTTGTTTTTTTGTTTTTGCGCCATTCGTGTGCGGCTGCAATGATTGTTTTGAATCAATCTCTGTAAACCTAGCTGGAAGCGGTGTTCCACGGGCAGGGAAACCGCATTTCAGCCAACATGAATGCGGTCCAAACCGCGATTTGCGGCAGGTGTTGCGTACAGCTATAGCTACGCCGTGGCGAGTTCGAAAACAAGCTACTCGGCCAGAAGCCGATTGTCGACTAAAAACCCTCCAACTAAAACACAACAAGGGTGATCGCACTCCATGGAATAAACTAACTTTGTTATGAGTTGAAAGAATGTACTCGTCTGGTGTTTCGTTCTATGTTTTATTCTTTTTGTTATCAAGTATTCGACACCACACCGTTTTTTTTTTTTTTTTCTTGCTTGATTTTGTTTAATGCTTATATACCAAATTGTAAAAATATGTATATTCGGTCATATTTTAAGCCTGTGCAGCACTTCCCCGGAAGAGCAATCGCTCTCGAGGAGGGGGCATGACATTGCAGGCGAAAGTGACATTGGTTCGTACGATAGGAGCTACGGTTCAGGACAGTGTTCCAAGATGACTCGCAAGTTGATCGATTGCACGTAATCGGCTCAAGAAGTCTTCTTAAACTCTTTAATGTAAAGAAGAGTGTCAACCTGCGATGGCTGCGATGGTGTATACGTCTTCTCATCGTACTGTTACAAAACTGGTAAGCGAAACACATGGAACATTGGCGAGTCGACAATTCTTTTCTTCGTTCACAATGGTTCGCAAAGTTTTGGAGATGGCCATTTTAGGCCATTGAACCTAGCACTGCTGGCACTGCTCCGAAACGTTGCTGTTGCTAATGGCCTAATGTACTCGTTGCACACAACTAGGCGTAAAAACTTTCAGCCTTTCCACTCTGGTGAAGAAGGAAGACCAGCGGAGCTGTACAATGGAAAGTTATGGCCGGCCGCAAGTCGGCAAGACAGAGTGGAAAGGCTGCCGCCATCTATGAGTGACGGCGGCATCCAGGTACGTGGCTTGGCACCGTCGCTCATAGGTGGCGGTAGGTGTCCAAAGTTCGGTGTCTTCATTTCTTTGCGGGGGACACGATCCTGGGGAAACTAGCCCTTAACAGCTCCACTGTAAAACGTCGGTGCAACCAAGGTACTCTCCGTGTTTGGACTGCTAGACTGAATAGACCCCTTCTGAAAGTGCGCCCTCTGCTGGAAGCTGTAGAATCCCTGCAGAATGGTGGACACAATGGACCTTTTCCGAGAAGCGTTCTGCGCACGCGCGAGCGCCGGATGCCAAGCGGCAGAAGTCGGAACGAAAAATCGAGGAAATTCGGAATGAGCCTGTGGATAAGCGAGTAGAACAGGTAATTGCAGCATATATATAATTGGGTTACACAAAAAAAGAAAGTGGACAAAAGGAAAAACACAACGATTGGGTGGACGCCACGGATGCCCATCTTTAAGCTCGCGTTGCGCACGCGACGCAGCTCGGAGAGCTAAGAAACTGGTAGCGTAGCTCCCGGTGTCGATTGGTAGCGCAGGTAGGTCAGTTCCTCGATTTTTAGTTCGTGCGGCCACCGTCTGGTGCCGTCGGTATGTGGAAAAGGTCCATTGCGAGATTCTTGCGTTGGATTGCGTCCCGGCTGCATGAGCCCTCGTGCAGCGGGAGCACAAGTCGAAACTACCTTCTCGCGCTACTTGCACGTTCCGCGGTGTTGCTTCTGTCATTGTACAAAAAATCTTCTTTTTTCTTTTTCAGTCGGCACGTGATTTCTGAAAGGGGTCTATTACAGGTGGTCTTCGCTGCCGCTGATGTTGAATCAGCTCAAGAGCGTTTATTAAGCAGCGCGTGCGACGTACACTCGAAAATCGAGACTAAAAGTAGATGAGGCGGGAAGTCGGAACCTTCCTCCCGTCTGCATAAAGAATGAGAAAAACGTATCGTTCCTTTCTTCTTCTTGTGTCCGCTTGGGGGCGCTTCAGTAAAAGGGAAGAAAACGTACCGTTGCTATTTTGTTCCTCCTTTTTTTTTTTCCTAGAGTGTAACTTGGTGCTCGAATAATCCTATAAAGCCGCAGAAAACTGCTATTACTTCAAACAAAAGACAGTCTGGAGAAACTGTCTTATGCGTGTTTTTTCCTTGTACGAGGGTTTGTTACATTGGTCCTACAAAATCCGTCTGTTCGAAGCATACATACGTATAGAGCAAGCATGCAAGCTTCGAGAATGCTTGAGGCCTGTCCGCAGAGAACCCTGTCCTTATGTCCGCAGTGAGCTTTATGCCTTTTGTATATGTCGTATGGAGTGAACAGCGTGTCTGCGTCTTAAATGGGTCCGATATTGTTTACGTTGACGCTCCGTTTTCATCACCCGCAAGCGTACGAGTGGATCGACGCGTGAGCCTCAGCCAGTGTTGTACGCAACTGCGTTCCAAGGAACGATGTTACTCGTTTGCGTTTCTTTTAAGGAGGAACGAAAGAATGCCGCCATTCTATCTTCTATCGGTGGAACTGGAACTGAAACTCGGTACTTTTTCCAGAGAACGGGAGGAGGCACGGCGTTTCTTTTCTTTTTCGTCCATTCATCCTCAATTCTACTCAAATCTAATAGGCATTTAGGCTTTTTTATCGACTATTTTAACCTCCGAACTTAAGGCATGGGGAAGTGTCCGAGAGATAGTCGAAAAAAAAAAAAAACTTGAAAGGATGTGACCGTGTCGACACGACACGTTATTAGATATGAACCTTTCCACTTGCTCACTTTATTATATCGACGAATTATAGGGCACACTATTTCATCAAGGTACGTATATGTAACGGCACCTTACACACTTAAAAAAATATATCGGAAACGCGTTCCTTTCGCACCACCGGAACTTGTAAGGAGAACTCGTTCCAAGATTGAGAAGGAACGAGCTTTCGTTCCTGTTTTAAAATAACGTATGCAACATTTTTTTTTTTTTTTGAAATCATGAATGAACGATAGAAGGTGCCGACATTTTTTACTTTAGTACTTTAGGTCAATGCCTTTATTTTACGGGTAGTTCTAAGACTTCTAGAAAGAATGCGATCAGACAATCGTCGAATCGGCTCGTAATTTCGACTCAGCGGGTGCCCTTAGGCACGCGCTATAGGTCTGAGGACACTGCTTGAAGCCTACAGATGTATGAAGCAAACATCCTTTAAAGCTGTTTGACGCGTTCATGGCCAACTGTTTGGAACATTCCGTGGAATAAAAGTTTTCAAATAAAATGGCAAAATTGTCATTGACTTGCGTTTAAGGTCCTCGGGAACATTCAAGATATATTGTAAAGTAAATCAAAAATTTACAATTTTTGTGAATGTGGCCTGTAGGATTCCATGCAAAATGATTTGTAGAGTGTGTAATAAGAAACTATACGCGTCTGGAAGTTAAATTACTGCTTATTGATATATTATGGAGTGTCATCTAAAATATTCCCGGGAAACATTGCGAAGTTTGTTGTTCTTCAGCTGACGTTCTCAATTTAGTGCATGCGTCGAGGCGTTGATGTCCAAGAAAGTTGGGGATGAGTCAGCAGATAATTCAGTCATCGTATCCGCAGCGAAAACCGTGTCATTTGAATGATGTATATTGGCAGTGTGACTCCGGCTTTAACGATCTTCGTTCTGGGGCCTTCGAACTGCCGGGAAATTGAAATATTACACTGGCCTCGCGCAACTGCCGAAGCTTCTTTCAAGTACTTGGTCTGCTTCTAACGAGTGCCATAGTGAGAGCCGTATTAGGGCGAGCTTGTTGCCTCGACTACAGAAGTGCACCCTGGAAGCACCTACCCAGTGTACTGGCTTGCTTTTCCAGCCCTTGTTGCAATGCACGATACGTTCTTGACCTAGAGCGAGTTTGGACCGAAAATAGCAGTACAGTAAGGAAGACCTTCTTCAGGATCACGTTAGGCCCAATGTCACTTCGCAAATCTTTCGGTCGAAACACCTTTTGTTACCTCGTCGTTCCCCAAACTTCCTCAGTGGGTCACAGTAATTGCGTAGTAACACTCTCGGCTAAAATTAGACGCGAATAAATTGCTAAGTGTGTATTTTGTACAGTGCTACGTTAGGCTTACCAGCTCAAACCTGACTGGTGGCGAGATTCAATCCGGGCCAGTATTGGCGTCGCCTATTTTCGTGCGACCATTTGTAACGTTCAAGAAAGAGTTATGTGCGATGAACAGATTGAAAGTAAGCACCACTTCAGTATTTAGCTGGATGTAGAATTTAATTGAGGCGTGTAAGAATCAAGTTCCGACGTCCCTGTCGCCATCGCCATGGCATGATGACCTCGTACAAGGAATGGGAAGTCCAATGTCTGCCGTTATTCTAAAGAAACCAAGTCAAATTCGATGACGCTTTAACCGAGGTTGAGATATGTTTCAAAGATTGAACAACGTGAGCTTCCGACATCTGCTTGCTTCGATGCCGACAGACGTTCTACTGGCGAACATTTCCGGCTATCACTTCTCTATGTTGCACGTTTAAGACAGCGAGATTTCAGTTGCGCTGCACTGGTTCCATTGCCTTCTACAGCGAGGAAACGAGTGTACAGATTGGGAAGTGTATAATTCCCATCTGTCTGAACTTTCACATCAATAAGACGATACGAACAGTCAGCCTTCCGTTGCTAATTTCAGGCTGCGTGTGCAGTAATAGGAGTCAAAATCAACTATGGCTCGTCCGTACCCGACGCGATCGCTTATTTCGTAGTAAAACCTTCATGGTAACGGTTATGGTTTTTTTTTTTTTGTTTTTTTTTTTGCTGTTTTTTTTTCGCATTAATATTGTAAGAAGTATCCTCCATCCACGTTTGGATTTGCTAAAATAAAGTTTACATGCAGGACGCGGTGCATAGTGACTCCTAAACCTAGTCCATTGCAAGTTCAAGTCCCGGGAATATATGACGCGGGCATAACGTCGGCGAAAGGCGGAGGCCATTGTTTTATCGAGAAGGCTCATCCGTCCGTTCAATTTAAAACAATAGTTTAACGGCCTATTTCGATACTTCCTCTGTAAATTAGCGCATTGTTTTTACAGAGTTACGATCAATTGAAGTAGTCAAATCACTTTTTAAGAAAATTACGAACCTATCATTTATAAGATATGCCACACCTTACATCTTCTGCAAACTCTAGCCGCTGACACTGACAGCTTTAAGTCCGACGTACATTTTGCGCCTTCCACTTTTGCTCGGCCTCCTTCTTTCCTATATCCTCTCCACTTTCTACCTTGTCCCAACTTGACTTTCCTCGCAGTGTAGGAGAGGGGTGCGCTAAGAGGATTATCTTGCCTGCAGAAAACCGTGGTTGCACGTTGGCCTTTTGAAGAAACCTTTTTAAGAAACCGAGGTCGTGGCATATCATGTTCACGTTTCTTGCTTCGATTGGCTCTTGGGTGTTCTTATCGACTAATGCCGCGACCTCATTGGCTGCGTAGCAATAATGATATGCTCGCTACATAGCACAACCTTATTCCCTCCTATTTTTGTATCGTTTTTGCAGTTCCATTAATTTGTTTTTATCGTTTGAATTGTACTTCCTACTTAGTCCCATGCTGACGTACTACACGCTGCAAAGTCAACATCCTCCCGTCATTTCACTGCGGTCTCTTCTTGCTTTGAAGCCGACGAGCAAGGAACTACCCCCCCCCCCCCCCTCTCTCTTTTAAAAAACAAAATTAAACGAAACAAAGAAAAAAGGCCTAGCTCTGCCGGGACACGCCATAACGACTTTCCTATCGACCGACAGCAGAGCGCAGCGGCAACAGGTGCCCGGAAGCACACCGACGGAAGGTGCTCTTCCCCGCGCCACTCCGTCGAAGGGTGTCTCCTGCGGACTAACTTCGCCTCGCGTATCGAGGCCCCGCGGGGAAGCCGCCCGACGCAGCGGGGGCAACGCCTGCGCATCCGCTCCTCGGCCTCCCATCCAAATCGATGCCCGTTCGGAAAAGGCGCGTAAATGACCAATCTGGCAACGAGGACGCTCGCAGCCTGGACGACACTCACGAACAAGACCTTCGCGCGTATCGTGACCGTAGGAGCGGGGCAGCGGGTGGGAGTACCGCGTTCGATTGGTAGGCCGGGCGCTCTCTATATGGCTAGATTGGATTACGGCTCGGGGATTACGGTGTAGCGTAGCTCTCGGAACCCGGATATTCTACGAGAACGAGCCGAGGGCCTTGTGGGTCATCTGTCTTCTTGCAGCCAAGTGGAAGGGAAACAACGTCTGGAATTTCTTTGAATTGTTTTCTCGTGGGAGGTAAATGTTAATTGCCAACGACTGAGAAAAAGAAGACTGTCTCGGTTAGTTAGTTAGACTGAGAGATGAGGACATATTCTTCTCACCGTCATAAAATGTATTTAAGACTAAATCGGGACTAGAAAATCGCTTCTCGAGGAGTAGAATAAAAAATAGCGTTTTATATTTTTACGTGGAAATGCTGAAGGTATTGAATGTCACGACTATTTTGCCTATATTCGTGAGCAGAGTAAATTAACTTTATAGGTTAATAACTCTTAAAATAAGCTGATTTATCATCTATAGTTTCATGAAAACCCCCCTGGATTCGACAGAGCTGCACTATGTATCCAAAAGTTCGTATTAGTCGCCTGTATGCAATCGGGACTGCAGGCTCGTATAATCTGGGCTTTGTGTAATATAATTCCGAACCCTTGTCCCCCGCCCCCCCCCCCCCCCCCTTTTCCGGGGAAAAGTTAATTTAAGGGATTTCCGTTAGCTCATATTAACTTGAACATAAGGCAGACTGTGTATACCTTGCGAAGTTGAACCACATTCGTCCGCTTTATCCTCCCCAGACGTTAACTAGATTGTAACAGGGCGCTACGATGACACGCGACTCATAGGCTCAGTGAAAGTCATCGGCTAGGTAGGTTAAGCAGCTTATCACCTCCAGTCAGAAATGCGTCACTAAATTTCGGAGATTATGCCTATGCAATGCCTATTACGGCCGTGCTGTAACAAGGCACCGCTAGTAGAGCCTGACTGGGGCCAAGTGCGCGCTTCCCTGCGGCATTCCGTCAACGCAGTCGCCCAGCCTTTCATCGCCCGCAGCAACAGACATCAGGTAAACAAGTCCGACTTGCATTTGGTGCATGTAGGGGGCCTGTAACGCGTCTTCAATTAGTGCTATTAGCGCCCTATTTTTTTCCATTCATCCAAAGGGGTTCAGAAGTGGCAACAAATAACGTCGCAAAAATAGGAGTATCATGCCGTCAGAGCTGGCGATCCTGGTGGTTGGTCGTGGAAGCTCCCGCAAAAAGTACGAGCAAACGCGAGTGTCGTTGTCGTCGCAGCGTCCCAACTCCCGACTGCTGAAGCTTCCGTGGACTACCACACTGGAGAGCGGCCTGCACCAGAACAGGCGTCTGCCGCATTTACCACAACTGTTGGAACGCCGCTAGGATAGCGACCGGAGACAGCATGACACTCCTATGACGTCGTCGAATGAAAATCGAGGGACAACTTTTTTTTTTTTTGTACGCTGTAAACACACCAGTCGAAGACGCGTTCCAGGCACCTTAGTACAGCCAAACCACGCTGTAGCCACGAGATGTTGCCCTTTCCTCGGTATTCCAAGCAAGAGCCCCCGAACTCTCTATAGTAAGAGTACATTCAAATGGATGTTCTTCTTTTCCCTCTAAGGTATTTTTTGCTTTATTTGGAGATGCAGTTTAGCGTGCCTCGCTTTTTATTTTATTTTTATTAGATTACTGTTTTTTCGATGTATAAAGCTTTCTCCTTGTGAATTTTTGAGTTCGTAGGGCTTCGGTAGAATCTTGACCTGGGTGCTTGTTCTTACAAACGCTCTCAATTAGTCATCCTTTTCAATGATTGAAAGTGACTCGTGATGAATCTTTCTAAAGGTTTCCCGCGTTTTGTGATCCTTTGTGTTTGCCTTGTATCGCCGTTAGTTCGTGTTTTGTTTGATTGACGTTTGCCCAGTCTAGACCCTTCTCATGCAGCTACGTCTAACACTTACAGCAAGGTGTATTCACTTTGAGATATTTGTTATTAAGGCTACTTCGCGTTATTATTATTATGTTGCCTCAAGAAACCGAAGCACTTTCGTTTCTTTGTTCATAGCCACCATTGCGTTTTATGAATCGTTAAGAGCACTGTGGACGTGCACTGCACAAGTAAGTTTTTCGCGAGGTTTGCTGTGAACAATGACAACCTACCACAGCGCTTTATCAAGACCATAAACAAAATCCCAGTGTCACACTTGCAGATATCAACTGCGTCTTGACACTGAACAAACGATCAGTTTCAACATGCAGTTGGCATTTCTAATGGCCCCAGTGTAGGCCGTAGGTTAAGATCTAGAATATTTGTATGCTGCTTCTCCACGAGCACTTTGCCGAAAAGAATTATTTGCGGTATTTTCGTTGTCCACTTCGGTTGTACCTTGTCTTACAAAAAAGATATTCAGAATTTTTTTTTTTAATAAAGATAGCCTGCGTCGCGGAACGTTAAAATTTGACGGAAAATTGCTTCTGCGGTAAGGGCAGCATGCTCTAGTTTTATTACCTAAATCAAGTGTTGGAAACAATTTTCAGGGCATCTTTAGTCACATTGAGACTTATTTCGTTGGCAAGAGACGTAAGCTGGGAATTTGACATTACGGCTCATAAATGTTAGCATTGAGTTCAACGTAGGTACAGAGGTACCTTATCACTCTAAAAAAAGCCTGTGCACCCACTTTCCCGCACAACACTCGGAGAGCCAATCACGGCAGCTTACGGAGGCAGCTCAGCGAATGACGATGCCGAGACATATCTTTAGACCAAAAAACGCAGTCTGAGTTGTGACATTAAGCACTGCGAAACGCCACGCTTGCATTGCTCAATGTCACAACTCAGAATGCGTTTTGTGGTCTAAACATATGTTTCGGCATCGTCATTTGCTGAGCTACGTCCGTAAGTTGCGATGATTGGCTCCCCGAGTGTTGTGCGGGAAAGTACACGCATGGGCTTTTCTTAGAGTGATATAGTCCCACGCAATTGTCTCTCGGAGCGGAAGCTACCCTCGCGTGTAAAACGAGCGTCATCTTTTTACCGACGAAGGGCTGTAGCATTTTCATCAAATTCTTCAAGAAATCGCACCTACCTTTGCACTCAGGCCATGTACTGGGCTAACGCTTTCATATCAAGCTGCCATCGCTTTTTGTTCCAAATTCTGGTGACGCTTCTGCGTACTACGATGTGTGCTTCATTTGTGTGTAGCTCAAAAACCACCAGGCGTTTTCTCGGCTGCACCCGGTACATTAAATTCCAAATTTACAGTGCAGTGGCAAAATTGTTTTTCTAACAGCAAAAACAAAATATTTCTTATATTTCGCTGCAGTCTAACTGTTCGCCATCTAAAGTAGCCCTGAAACGATGTTCAACGGGTTCGATGACCAAGCCTGCTAGCGGACCGTTGCTCGGAGAACGTGGAGCGAAAGCACGTGCCTCAGAACCCAGACATGATTGGCTAAATCCCACTCTCCCGCCAGTTTCTATTTAGATTAGGATATTACCGGCGTGTGTTCATCTATTATTACTGCGCTGTATACGTTGCAAATCCCAGGCTGGCACTGGTAGTGCACTGGCTAAATGTCTTACCTACAGCAGACATACCAACGTTCATTGGGGCTGACCAACTTCCCCTTGCCCTAACACAGACACAGCAGAATTACAGAGTCCGTGCGAAATTCACGATTTTCTTTTGTATCAAGTGATACCTCGTCCTCGCGTGAAGTATATAATCTCTGTCCGACCCTGCATAGCAACATCATGCCAATGAATCTCGCTCTCTAAGGCTTACGTCGCCGGCGGATTACCAGAGGTGCTTCTTTTTATTTATTTATTTTTAAAGCACGAAACGGGAGATTCGTTCCAATTAGGAGCAGCTCTTTGGCCCGCTCGTGCGAACCGCCGGGGCAGTCAAGTTCTACACGAACGAGCAAACGTCGTTTCGCTTTGCGGCGCCCTCCTGAGTGCAGATTAGATCGGGCACTTCTGCAGCAGCGAGTGCAGTTCTACAAAATAGATGGGCATCCTTCGCAGCAAGGTCTACCATAATTCGGGGGCTTAGCTCGGAAGCCTATTTTCTGACTCTGGCTGGCTCTGACATAATTAGATCTTCGTTGCGCAGGTGTTGATATACAGTATATATATAAAAACAAATATAATGCAACGAGCGAGACGCTCGATCTCGTATTTTTCTTTAATGAATTTGGGTTTGCTTCGAATATACCCGGTAGCCCAAAAATCAAGTCGAATTCAGCGTTCTTATGTGGAATTCCTATATTTTTTGTTTCACCTTAAGTCAAAGCGCGGCCGATGTCACGAGCCAATGGGGCCAATCCAAAAGCCGCGTTTCACCAAAAGCGAAACGTGACTGCGTTCGCCGCTCTGTGTGGACGCCTGACCGACGCAATAGAGAGCAGGGAATTCCCCCTTGCCTGTCTCTCTCAGGATGCGCACATACACCAACACAGTGTTTACAAAGAAGCCCGCTTTGCCCACGACAGGTGTGGGCACTGGACGTGCGCAGAAACCAATTTCGGAAGGAGTGAAGCTTTCGGGCATGCGCAATACCGACAGCAGCGCCACCGCAGGGGCGTGACGTCACTGAGTTGATTTGGTGTATACTCCGTCTCACATCTAGTCCGACCGCAGCCAAAGCTACGATCCGATGGGAGCCAATCCAAAAGCGTGAAAAGTGCATCGTGACGGCGCATGTCGTCTTGGCGTGTTTGTTACATCGCTGTGGCTTATGTTCGCGCTTCCTGCCTCGTGATTGGTTCTTCGGCTTTCTTATCGGCCAGTGCCGCGATCTGATTGGCTGAGAAGCGATAATTAGATGCTCGGGAATCGATAAGGCTCTCGTTCCTCGAGCTGCCGGTGGCGGCGACGGGGCGGGACTTAACTCCTCCAAGAAATACGCTGCTTCTATACTCCGTTTCACCTTATGTTGTACCGGAGAGAAGGCTAGAAGCGCGAGCTCATAGCGTTGGGGGCTGCTCTTAACGTACGAGAGCTTGTGCCGCCGAGATGTGCCCTAGAGCAATTGTCTCGCGCTTGTAGCCTTTCCTGCGGTACATCATAAGGTGAAACGGAGTATATACATTGCCACAAAAGTATACTTGGGAGAGCCGATGGCTGCAGCAATCCACGCAGGGAGTTGGGTGAATGGCGGGGTTGAAAATATATTTGGGAGCCTAAAAGAACAGTCTGGGCCACATTACCGAGCATGGCGTAAGCACGTCGCTCAGTACCACTACGACGCGTCTCCGACCGCCTGTGTTCAGAGTCCTAATTGCGGACCGGAAATTCGTCTGCTTCTTGCACAGGGGTTTCAGTGACGTCAAAACGTCGAGCTTCGATTTCCTCTCGACTCGAGACAGCCAGCGTTGATGTCTAGCCACCATTCTTCCGACAAAGCCGATCGGAGCTCGGTGCTCTGACGTCGCTGCAACCCCTGTGCAAGGAGCGGGCGAGATTGCGCTCCGCATCCCGCCTGTGCATCGAAATAGGCCCCGAAGTGGCAACAACCGACGGAACAAAAGCCGAAGTGTCACGCTGTCCGGTGTCAATCTCGACCCTGGGGGTTGGTCGTAAAAGTTCCGGCAAAAAGCACGAGCGAAAGAAGCGAGTGTCGCCGACATTGCTGCCTCTCAACTCCGGGCTGCCGAGACTTCCGTGGACTACTGTGAAGCTGGAGAGCAACCTGTAGCAAACGGGCCTCTGTCATATCCACTAGCCGTAGGTGGTAGCATGACGCTTTTATTTATTTATTTTCACCTGCTGCTAGCCCTGAGGCCAAAGGATGTTCGTAGGCATTTTAAAGGTGCAACCACACTTCGGTATTTTGTTTTATACGCGTCACCTGACGTATCCAGCAAAAACCTAGATACCACTTCTTTTTTTTCTTTTTTTTCTTTTTTTTTTTTTGGGGGGGGGGGGGGGGGGCGCGGTAAACACACCAGCTGGTTTGAGATGCGTTTCAGGCGCCGCACTGACACAACGCAGATTTCTCTTTTTAGACATAAACATGTTTTTAGCTTCGTCATACACACAGGTCCCTCGGTGAAGCCAATACGCAAACGAAAGGTGCTGAAAAAGATGCCCAGCCTCGATCCTACTGTCACCTTAAGAAATTCAGGGCTTCGTTTATTATCGTCGTATTTTTGCTTCGCGATTGGCTCTCCTTTGTTTTTATCGACTAATGCCGAAATCCCATTAGCTGCCGAGCAAACTTTTCACGATCTCGTCATTCGCCGAGCTGTCTCCGTACACAGCTGGTCCTTCCAAGTGGTTTCTGGAGAAGAGTAGACACACGAGATTCTTTACGGTGCGCGACTGTCGGTGCTGTCCATGTCGTTGTTTCTTTAGCAAGGTACTCGGCAAGAAACTACCAGGAAAACAAATAGTTTTCCTTGCAAGACCGACACTGTACTCCGCGTCTGATATTTTCTCCTTCCGCCGCCAACGCGATGTCAGCCATGATGGATGCCCGCAACCGCGCGTTAGGCTACGTCGTGGCCGCGCCGGCTTCCGGTCCCCGCGGAAACGCAATTTCCCGTTGCGTGGAATGCGGGACTTACCGCAGGATCGCATCTACGAACCGCTGTCCTCCTGCCGTGTGTACACCCGGCCTCCTCTAGTTCTTGGGGACGGCAAATCCCGGGAATAACTTTTTTTTATTTATTTTTTTTCCATTTCGCCTTCAATGTTTTTTTTCGCAGACCTCTGGGTGAAAGTGCGATGCTTCGTAGGTGGCAGTGTACGAATTCAGCATCTTGAACACCCGACATTTAGGAACAAGCAAATGGACAACACACGTACGCACAAACAAAAAGAACAGAGGTGGCTGTCTACTAAAGTTTCACTCTCTTACGTCATGATATGTTCAGGGTGACAATGCAGACGGTTTATTTAAGATGACAACACATCTGTGTCTGTGTGTTGTCCACTCTTTGTTCCTAGGTATCGGGTGTTCTAGAGGTTAAACGTCCACCAGATCGCCTGCGTGTTTTCTGCCACTCCTACAAGTTCAGAAGTTTTTCGAGAGGACAGGCAGCACGCATTTACAGTTTGAGATACGCGAGGCGTGCCTTGCCGCGAGCATCTTGTTACCGCTTTACAGCCAATCAGACATCAGCACTGACCGATAAGAACAAAGGGCAAAAGAATCACGAAGCAAGAAGTTTACATGTGTTATTAGCCACGCCCCACGTTTCTTAAGCTGTCAGGGACAATAGAAATATTAATAGGTTTATTTTTTATCATTCATGGTGGAGAGCGCGGAAAAAAGCTGCTAAGTGTCAGCTTGGCGAGCCCTCGGCGGCCGTACGTTGGCAAACACTGCAGGCAAAACTCACAAGATAATGGTTCATTCACACAGGGGCGTTTTGATTCGTTACGTTACGCTACGACCGCTTACGACCGCTTACGTCGCGAGTAACTGGGCCCTTCGTGCTTCATACGAAGCGTGGCGAGCGGTTCTAGGAGCAGCTTGGCACGTGACGTACGAAACACGAATGTCCCAGTGACTCCTCACGTAACGTAAGAAATCGTAAGCATATGCTCCTGTGTGAACCGAACTTTAAGGTTGCTGACATCAGCGTGTCATAAGTGCGCACGAGGGGAAGCACACGGGTACATAACCCACAAGTACGCTTTAAGGCACGCAAGGATGCAAGAACGCATTGTAGAAAATACGCGCGAATTACACAAATGCGGAGAAACATTTAAAAAAAAAAAACGTTGAAACAGTCACAACAAGAAAGTATGAGAACATAAGCATAAAGAATTCACGAAGACGAGAGCCAATTCAGTCGTCATGCACCATAAAATTCAAAAGGGAGACATACACTTGACAATAAAACAGTTGGAATTGCAAACGAAGACGTTGATTGCATTTCCGAGTCAGGTGGGGAGAAAAATCCTAATAGAAAACAAAGAACATAAAAAATATAAAAATGAAAAAAAAAATTGTGCAGTCCCCCATAAAAAGGCACCTGACATGCCCCCGCTTGAGATGTTCCATGTGGTCGGTGCAGTACGGGTTCTCTCACCGTTTGGTCTTTAACACGAACTACGCGGAGGTATTGTACACTGCTGGGCATGCCAGACGACGCTTATTTAAATAAGAAACTTACTACAGTGGCTTAGCGGGGTGAAGCGACCGCCTAGCCTCCGCCATGCATCGGGAGCGGCGGGCACTTGAAAGATGGTGACGTCATAATGTGTGGCTTCTCCGCTCCTTAGCGGTGCTTTGGAATGCGGTAACAGCGCTTTATTTTTTTATATATTTATTTAAATACTTCAGAATGTTTTTGTGTAATGTTTAGGTCCAATGAAGGGGCGATGACGGGGCTTGTATAAGTGAAAACTAATTATCCAAGTAGCACAAAAAAAAAAAACGAAATTTGAATCGCGCGTTTTCAGGAGGCTGTCAGAGTAGGTTTTTTGCGCGGTGCAGTTATTCGTTTATTTTTTTATTATTTTCGCTCAATAGCCGTTGCTACACTATGAAGTTTGAAATGAATGGATGATAGGCTGTTCCTTTTACTATGACTGCGTTCGCGCGATGGATGAGGGATACTTTCTTTTTTCCGGACTATTCAAAATCGGTTTGATCCAGATGGTGCATGCGATGCGAATAACCGTTTAATCAATTATTCACCTACACAAATAAAAATAGCTATACTATCATTTCTTTTTAATTCTTGAAACCTTCACTAACAAG
Source organism: Ixodes scapularis (assembly GCF_016920785.2). Classification (NCBI taxonomy): domain Eukaryota; kingdom Metazoa; phylum Arthropoda; class Arachnida; order Ixodida; family Ixodidae; genus Ixodes; species Ixodes scapularis. Next base: position 87,689,641 of record NW_024609868.1, on the reverse strand, counting down.
TTTTTTGAAGGTGGGTGGAAGATTTTGACTAGTTGTACCGTTCCAAAATTATATACACAATTATGTAAAATTATTTATCCCGGTCTCTGCTGCTTTGCATGGCTGTGCCTTCGAGCTTGCCCGCTCCTTTTGTGGTTCAGAATATTCGTGCAGAAACTAGCGTAAAAAAAAAAAAGAAACAATTGCACTTTGTGGAACATGGGAAAATTTCTTTAAAAGACTGCAAACGTGGGAGGTTTCTTACTGACTTCATGCGCAACCGTAGATGACTATTTTAGATTATGCGAAAAGAAAATGCATTTTTCTTCTGAATTTTCTAGCTCTGTTAACGGTTTTTCATGTAAAAAGGATAACCTTTTTACAGCTACCGTACGAGGGTTAACTTTTTGTTCCTTGTTTTCGTTACCGTTGGTAAAAATTCACAGAACTGTAAATAATATATTAACCTTCTATTTTAGGTTATCGCCAATTCAAAGTAAACGTTTTGTTCAGGTAACGAATACTAAACAAAATTTTCTATTTAACGATTTGCACACGAGCTCTACGGAGCTTTCCTGCGTTTCAAGTACCTCATTCTCTTATATATAATATTGGTCACATTTTTTCAGCCAAAATTAGCAAGTACGTCTCCCTTTATTGTACCATTTCTATTGACCTAAATACTTTGTTCAGTTCAAGATAGCACTTAAGACTCCTTGTGTACCCCACAATATGTATTGCCATTTTACTATTTTACTTCGTTCATTTTAACTGGTGAAGTTAAGCGTCTCTGTGCATCTTTAGTTTGTTTTATCATCTTTTCACAGTAACTCTCACCAATCATGCGTGTGTTTTTTTAACATATTATTACCTTAATAAGTACAATTCGCTACTAATACAAAATAAGGTGCAATCTCTAAAATATTACAAGTTCTAGATCGCATTGCTTTTGTCGCGGGACGGTGCAAGTGACAACAGAGGCCGTGCGTGGAGCCAGTTGACGAACTGAACACAATAATACACTCTAATCACTGTTCAAATCTGTAATATAAAGGCCATTTGAAGAAAATAGGCGGTATTTTCGCACGTGCGGTAGCCAAAATTAATTCACAGAAAGGGTTATTTAGTCCTACATTTAGTCCAAGAACCAATCGACAACGAAGACCTACCCCGCGTTTTTTGACACGCCCGAAAAATTAACTTGCGAAACCAGCGCCACCTAAACAGAAGGCCTCCGCACGCGTCATCACATTCGGATCGATCGAGGGGTGAGATTGGGCACGAGTGCTGCGTCAGTGTTCGGCTGGGGCTCGTATCCAATCAGCGCGTTGAAGGTCAAACTCGGGCCCAATACCGGAGTGAGCGCAGTCCGACTCTGACGATGTTTCATAGAGGGAGAGGAGACCATGCAGAGGCCTTCCGTCTAGGTGGTGCTGGCGAAGCCCTGCCATCTCTCATGACAACTAAAGGACCATAGCCTGCTATATACTGACAAAGCCTGGCAGATTGCCACGAGACGCGGCCGCCGAAAGTGGAAGGGTGGAGCGCCAGACAAGAGTCATTCAACGGGCGCCCCGCTGCGGTGAGGCGCCGAAAAACACTTGTCCCGAGAGATGGGATCTCCGCTCGTGCTTCTCGCGTACCTCGGGCTCCCCCTTGTTTTCTCGTCGGGTTTGAAAACCATGTTTCAAGTCTCCGCCGCTGCAAAAACTGTGCGCTCAATACTAGACTCCCCGAGAAATACTCTGTGCTACCAGATCCTCGCGCTCCAAATCTGCGACCGGGCACTCTACGGATCCGTCGTCGAACTGCCAGGCTTTGTGAGTTTAGAGGGGGCTATGCAAGGACTCAAGCCGCCGTCTCATCTTGTTTACCGTTCGTATGTGAAAGTGCTCAGGCAGCACCAATATTAGATTAAAACAGGGTAAGAGTAAGGTTCATGATGATGGCTTTCATTCACGATCAAAGGCATTCTAAAGACGCTTGATACTTCTTTGACAAGTAACGACAACCGATAGAAATGACAGAGCACATTCCTCTGCAACCAAATGGCGGCATTCAGTTCAAACATCTGCAATGCGTCGCCATTCGCTTCCTAAAGCCTGCACCATCACGCAGACGGTGCTTCAAAACATTTCGCTACTTGTAGGAAGTTCTTACCTAGGGACTTTAAGGCGATCAATAGAACACCGCCATCTGCCGTTGATAAGCGCGCGCACAGAGCGACGACACTCGCAACAGCGTCGGCTTCCGCAAATCCGTCGCGGTGACCCCAGTGCTGCAGCAGTGGTGCACGCACAAGCGCCGCGGGCCGTTGGAGACAGTACAGTAGGCCCTAGCGAATATGTGACACTTCAGAAACGCACGGCGTGGCTTAACATGTTCACGTTCCTCGTTTTATGATTCGTTCTTCGGTGTTCTTATAGGTTAATGCGGCACCCGTAGTGGCTTCGGAGTGATCATAAAGTGCACGCTTTGCGCTAGTTCTTAACATGTCGGTGACCATAGTTAGGAATTTTCGCCACGCCATGGGAACTTAAGAGTTTCCAGCCGTAGTATCGGTATTGCGACACTTTCATACTCTAAATAGGCGGACGCACTGACTCGTACGATCGAATGGGGGCTAAAGCATAGAAAGGCGTCAAAAGCAATCTTTTTTTTTTCTTTAGCGGAGCCGGAATTGGAAATTCCGGTCTGGAAAGTTCCCGCGAACCCAGAGTTCCAATCCCGGCTCCGCCGAATTTTTTGTTTCGGTGGCTTTATAACTTTTGTTCACGGTCGATCGCATGGTTCAATCATCTGGTTATTTCGACTGTTTCCCCTTTAGAGACAATAACAAAAAACAAAAAAATTAATTTCAGTTCCTTGTCATGTCCCGCAAACGATCTAAGACGACAACCGGGCTGTTGCGGACTCTGCTGCGCACAGTTTACACTCGAAAAATTCTGGAGCTTCTGTTCTCCCGCAAAGCACTTGGGAAAACGTGGCAATCTGCGGAAGGCGAATGGCGGGGTTGATAATATGTTTAAATTCCCCGAAAAAACTCTCTGTGCCGTAGCACTAAGCATAATATTTGTTTAACTAAAATAATGCAATGCTGGTGAAGTCCCCCTACCCCCAAACCTTCGATATCTGGATTATAGAATAAGATATCTACCAAAAATTGTTATTAAACACCTGAAATCCAGATTGATTGCAAAGGAATAATTTCTGAAAACCTGAAATTCAGATCGAATCCAATAAGATTGTCAGTTCCATAATCCAGATAGCGAAACGAATTATAATAGGTTTTGGGATAGGGATTGGGGAAAAAATGCCATTAAAAGCACCGTGACCAGTCCCAAGTTCCCAAAATAGAGCAGCAGAAGAACATCATAAATAAAACGTAGATGTAACCATGTAACCAAAAAAAAATGAATTTACGTAATATAGAAACAAAACTACTCACAAAATCTTAAAATAAAATTTACAAAGGGGGTCACTATACAAGGAAGACTGCACAAGGAAGCACCAACAAAATGTATTGCTTAACTAGTAATTAGGAGTCAAATGAAGACATCGTGAAACCCCATGTTAAATACAGGGTCAGTCAAGGAGACGCCAGGCTCTTTAAATCGACCGCGAAATTCGGTTTCTTAACCTAGCGCGCTACGACTTTGTGCAGCGTTGCCCACAAATGGTGCACTTTTTTTTTTTTTGTAAAGTTTGCAAAGAGCGAACTTACCTGAGGAAAAAGTAAAGAAAGAAAAAGGCTTACCTCCTATGGAAACGCAGCGACGCCACCGGCCTTCAAACAACACGGCACCGTTTCGCACGGGAGACAACAGATGGCGCAACGAACGCCGCCAGCGAACGACCATACGACGCCGAGAGCCGGCGTCTTTAGCAGGCAATCTTTTCGACTCAAAAGCGGCGCGCGTTCCGCAGGCGGCGACAGTCGCCGAAACAAAAGCAGGCGCGGTAAAAACAAGGAACTGCAGTTTCTTGTCTGCTAAAGACGCCGCCTCTCGGCGTCGTATGCTCGTTCGTTGGCGGCAGTTAGTGTCGCGACCACTTGCGCCATTTTATACCTGCCGGGTTTTATGCCTTCCGGTATAACGTTTTATACTTGCCGGGTGTTCCAGCGAAGACTTTCGAGAATTCCTCCCAATAGTGTAATTAAAGGAAAACTCTTTCTAGCACGACAAAAAAAAAAAAAAGACTGCCAGTCACCGCGGACGTCAGGAAGTTCCGACATATTAATTAGCTAAATAATTTACTACAAAGCAGTTTTATAACTAAGAACATGATTGGTAAATTTCAGTTAATCATTTAGGTAATTATTATGCTTTTTGTTATCCCTGATGTCGGCCGTGGCTGGCAGATTGCTCCCAAAAATAGTTCTTTTTTGTTTTTTTTTCAACCACCCTCTCGGTAGGAACTTTAGGAAGTCTTCACTCAAGAACCCGGTCTCCGTTCTCTGCTTTCTTAATAAGATATACACGAACTCAACTCTGTTACGTCACGCCACGGTAGGGCGCGTCGGGCGTACTTCCGGTTTAGGGCTGTGGGCGGAAGTCATCGTGCGAAACATGTATTCCTGCGATATTTTGAAAGAAACCCAACCAAAACCTGCCTTCTCGTCAAAACGCCACGACGCGGGCTGTCCCAAAAGAGTCGGCAAAGGTTTGAAGATAAGTTTTCATCTGTTTTTTGCCTCCACCGTTCGTCGGAGAACGTGGATAATAGCCGTGAAAAGGGAAAACCAGACGCCGTCGAACTACGATTACTTCCATTTCGTCGTTTACCCTGAGACTGGGGTTTTTTTTTAGAAGAGCAGAAGTAACAGAAAAAACAGACAGGTCGATTACTTGTTCGCGATTACTTGTTCGCGAAACACTTTGGGCTGAATTTACGGATACTTCTGGTCGTCAGATTTATTTGTTTTGTTCCAACACGAACGCCGGAAAACCACGGAGTTGTCCTGACCACCCGCGGGCTCAATGCTTCTTCAAGTACAAGCGGCCATCTGAACGTTCAAACTGTCGTCTTCTCTTCCGAACTTGTCTACTTTTTGTCGTCTGCTCGTTCAAACGACAGTGGTCCGTAGACCAAACGTTGACCCGGTAACTGCGATAAGATGTAAGTGCAGGCCTCTAAAGACTTTTCTGTTTGAGGGTGAGTTGGGATGAGTAGTATCGGTGTAAACAATATATACAAGGAGATTGATCATTGTTACCAGTGGCCATCACCGACTTGTTACACCTGATTCACTGGATTCAATTCTGCTTGCGAGTTTCAGTATCGAAGTCGACCATCTCAGCTACGGTCCACGCTTTTGCTGCCCGAGCGATGTCACGACTGAAAACAGCGAGCAGAATCTAAATGCGAATCAGGCCTTAGAGCCCATTCTGCGGCGCCCACGCGGAATGACTTGCCGCATGTCACATTATCCACGTGACGTTTTGCGGTGTAACGAGCCTCGTTAATTTCGACGAGGCCGCTCAAGTAGTCAGACATTACCAGGAAGACGTAGAATCAACAATTCCAACCCGAAAAAGAGCACGGGGACTCACACCGACGCCGACAACATCGCCTTCCAATGGTTTGTTTATGGGCGACGGCAAGCGTCTTGTCCACACCCCCATCATGCATGCGCGGCGCCGGTGGCGTCCGCGAAGGGCGCTCCGGTTTGTTCGTAAAAATGAGTTTGTGTATAGGGTAGAGCAAACGCCACGACCCTTCGACCTTTTTTCGTTGACGCGCCCTCCGCAATGGCGCATTCCCTCCGAAAACCACGTGCACGAAGTGTACCGCTATCATAACCTCGCGCTCGCGAGTTTCATTGCCGCCGAGGAAGAACCGAGCGCGCAGTCAGAACGACCGCAGCTTACGAACGGCGGAGATTTATGAAACTTCTGGTAGCGACATTTACGGCTTGTGGTACGCAAGCGTTTTCTTCGTTACGATGCCATCCTTGCAAAATGCATCCTGCAGAGCCGAAATTCAGGTTGAATGGGCTGCTTCTCTAAAGCCTTCATTTATATATTTCATTAAGCGCTGTGCGTTTCCGTTAGCATTCCGCACTCCACGTTGCGCATGCGCGTCGTCGCAATGCGCTAATCCAAAGGCGCAGTGGCGACGACGCTATATATTTGCGTGTGAAAAGCTTTTGGGTATACGCTATTCTGAACCCCGCTAATATCGAGCGCAACCGAGGGATGCCGTGCACACGGGGTGGCAAACAATGGACGAAGACGAGACAAGCTGCGAGCAGACAATAATGTCGCGAACTCTAAATGCGAAGAATAATGCGTCACGAGCAAAATGACATCAGGCACCTAAAGAGGTACTCCGGCGATATGTTTGAGCTACCCTAACTATATTTCCTAAATCCCCGGTCTTTACCCTTTCCGGTATTCTATTTGATATCACAAAACTCAGAATGGTTATTGCGAAATCGGCAGACGAAAATGATGCCGGTACCAAAATTCTAATATTCGCGCGCACTTTTTTTTTTTTTTTTTTTTTTTTGCCGGTAAGTTAGTGGCAGGCAGGCTGGCCAGTCAAGCAAGCAGGGCGGATTGGTCGCCGAGTGGGCTAGCGCACACCAGCTCGGAGCACGTAGAGCGTAAGCTTGTGCTGTAGAACCCAGGATTTTGGGTTCAATCCCCACCCCTGCCCGTTTCGATCTGGATGAACACCGTACCGGCGTATCACTACTGCGTGAAGCACGTTAAAGACCCCAGGCTAGCGGTTGTACTGCACTGGCTAAATTGCTCATCTACAGCTGGGAGACTCGTCGCCCGTTGAGGGAGACCAAGTTGTATGCGGTTAAAACATACACACAATCCATTTTTTTCTTTTTTTCGAGCAGGCAGTTAGAAAGTGAAATATGCCGAGCATTTGTTTCGTGCCACGTTTCGCGGTGCAGGAGCGAGCTTCCAAAGCATTCATTTCAGGACATGTACCTGATTCTAATCAGTTAAGAAAAAATTCCCAGCCCATGGAGTGAACCCCTGCCTGCTTCTGGCGTTACTTTGTCTTTACTGCCAGTAGAGACTTTCAGTTTGAAAAACACGGTTAAAAGGAAATTCTTGTAAATTCAACAACTTGCAAAATAAATATTATTTTGACCTAGTATTTGGTACACTTCCTCAGCGATCTTTGTTGGTGCGTTATAACATTTTCAGGCAAAGGGTACTCCGTCGTTTTCTTCATAGTTCCCGATTTGCCTGAAAATTTGCTAATCATACCAACAAAGACAATAATAGCTTCAGGAGGGGCGGAACAAAGAGAACAAAGGACAGAAAATACAGAGGTCTTTGAATCGATACCAGGACCAGGCGGATTTTTTCGGTTCCGCACCAGTCACCTAGCTGTGCTTGGAGATTTGTGTTTGTCCTTTCTCCCCTTTGTTCCCCTTCTCCAGGGATTAGTATTGTCACTCTTGTCCAGCTCGCTTGTACCTTTGCATTAATTTCATTATATCAACAAACATCGCTGAAATAATCACTCAAATATTGGTCCAAGATATATATATATATATATATATTGTATCGAGTTATTGAATTTTCAAATTTGGTCCTCACCGTGTTTTTCAAAGTAAAACTGACTACTGGCAGCAACGAGCAAGTAACGTCAGAGGAAGGCAGGGGTTCACTCTTTGGGCTTTCCAATTGATTACAAACAGTTTCATGGTCTCAAACGAACGCTTTGGAAGCTCGCTTTAGCACACGCGCAGCAGCGTGCAACAAAAGCTCGGCATAGTTCATTTCTAGACCGCCCGCTCGACCTGCGAGCCTGCCTTACCCTGACGTCACGGCCTAGGTATATTTAAATCGTGTTTTTTGCGTCACATACCTTTGCCGATTTCACAATACCCATACTGAATTTTGCGATACTAAATAGCATATTGGAAAGGGTAAACGCCGGCGATTTTGAAAATAAAGTTTGTTAGGGTAGCTCACAAAAATCGCCTGATTCACGTGATGCTATTTGACTTGCGATTTCGCAGTTGCAGCGTCACTCGGGCTCACCCCCCCACCCCCCCTCCCCCCCTCCCCCCCCCCCCCCCCCCCAGAAAAAAAAGTATTGGGGAAGCTGCGGTGCTTGACGTCGCAGCTGCGAATTCGCAAGCAAAATCGCATCATGTCAATCGGGCTTAAGTTTCCGTCTTATATATGTTTTTTTCTCCAGGGAATGTTTCTGAAATGAAACGTGCGGAGGTATACTCTATATGCTCTAGTAATTGACAACTTAAGAAACCCGTGGCTTGTTTTGGTCACACTTATTCCTTAATGATTGTTTCTTCGGTTTTTTTGTATGTTCATACCGTAATCTCAATGTTCGTGGAGCTACGTTTTGATGATGGGGCCTCACCAGGCCCTACGTGTCTTAAATCTTAGTTTGACAATAAAAAATGTGTCTGATCTCGTGATAGGCTCTTTGCGTATAAGAGTTCGGTTATTTTGTTTAATTTCAGGAGTAGTTTTACACTGCTTACAGCGTGGCTCCTTTGCAAAAGGATGGAAGAGCGAGTGAATGCTCAGTCGTATAAAAACAAATCAAACAAATTGTTTTCAATTCTGTGTAAGTATTATGAACTGGTATGCATTGTCTTCGGAAAGCCAGCTCGCGGCTGGTAGACTCTGTCGCCGAAAAACCTTTTGCGCGCTTGTGGATTCTGACGAAATGGATAAGGTTCAAGGCAGGATCGACTCGAGTTTTCTCCACTAAACTGAAATATTTTAGGTCGAATATTTGCATTCAAAGAATATATCATCGTTTCTGCGATCGTGTCCTGCGATTAGCAACCATGCACGAGGCTACTACTAGTCGGGAATCCAAACCTACACAATAAGAAAGCATCCCAAATAAAAAAAAATTGTTTCCTAGACTCCCACCAAAAAGGCTAAAGATGTGCGTCTTGTAATACTCGTCGTCAAGAAATTATTACATAAGGCAGCGAAGAAGAACAAAGCTAAGCATCGATCTATATGTAACAATGTTTTCTCCGATAACGAACGATTAAAACTAAATTATTTTACGACACTGCTTCCAAGTAATGGCGCTATGTTTTATAGAGTCGATTCACGATCGAGACAACATCGCTCAGCTGCAGCCTCCAGAAACTGTTCCAGGACCAGTTTCTGGAGGCTGGAGGCTTCTGTTTGCTCTTAATCTAATTAGTGCATTCACTACGGGATTCCTCTTTCATTCTTTCAGGGATTCGTTGTCTAAGCGTGTTGTTTCCAGCTCCCCCCCCCCCCCCCCCAAGAAAAAAAATAAATCACCTGTATTAGAAACAGTGTATCAGCAGCTTCACGGTATTATATATTAAACCAAAGTGTTATTCTCAAGGCATTATTCATACCTTCGAGTTATCACGCGCTCTCCTTTTCCAGCACCAGCCCCTGGTCTGAACGCTGCCACCATCACAGACGAAACGAGCCGATATATGTAGCGATGAATATTTAAAAGACCCAGAAGAAGTCGGAAACATACATTCCAGTTTTATCCACGCTACGAACCTACATTTACCGACGCTGCCACGAAGATCGGGGCTTCCGGAGAGCGCCAGAAGAAGACACCAAACGTCTGTAGACCGCGCGCTATTTGCTCCCCCCCCCTTCCTTCCCCTTTTATTTCTTCTTTTTCTTTCCTTAATTTAATTTTTGCGAGTCGTCGGTGCGCTTGCTCGCTTCGCAAAACTCCTTGAGCACGTCTTTTACGGGAGTTCTAAAAAAACTTGACCAAACAGGCCGAGATGTGAAAGTAAAAAAGAAAAAAAGAGAACTAAGCCAGTAGAACGAAACATTTTTGTTTTTAGTTCTTGCGTGCGGATGCGAAACTGCATCGTTGATAAGTTCGAAAAATTGTCGGACTTGACAGCAGCCACAATATTTTTATTTATTTATTTATTTATTTATTTATTTATTTATTTATTTCGAAATACTGCCACCTCGATGAGGTCATCGCAGGAGTGGAAAGAAAACATATATAAATTCAAAAAAGGCAAACAATTAAACATGTACACAATCTATGGAACAGAACTAAGGAAGCCGTGAAAAATGCAATATAGTTGAAAACGACTACAAAAACAATCAGATACACTTCACTAGTAGACTCATAGACACCATATCAAGGAACTATACTGTGTTTGTAATACAAATCTATCAAAATCGAAATAACGAACTGATTCATATATGCTGTTCCAGTTTTCTAGCGTTCGAGGAAAAGGTGCAACAGTGAAGTTATCGATCCACTTGGGGCTTGTTTTGTTCACTTATCTATCTGCTTCATTGTGTACGTCACGTGTGTAGATATATCGCTTCGTAATGCCTGCTCCTTCCTTCGGTTTTTAGTCTGGCAGGCACCATTCTAAAAAGAAATATAGCGTACGCTAGAGAGCCTTAAGACTGCTTACGAGTAGGAATGCGAGAGCATTCCTACACGAAGCGCATTCCTAGAAGCAGCGCGCCACGTCTTGCATTTTTCGCACGGCGCTCAGGCGGTGACATGACGCTCCCCCACTGCGCAGGCTCGGCGAACCCCGCCGGCTTCACGACAGCTTCCGGAACGAAGCATCCGCGTTGCTGTGCCTTTGGCCAATGGGAATTTAGCTGCCGTTTCGCTGCTACAGACGGTTACGGACGACGCCGGCTTCGCTCTGTGGGACAGATAATGTTTTCGCATTAATAAGTGATACAATACGGGACTACGCGCATAGGCGTTGGCACCGAATAGTGCTGCGTCATTAATGACCTTCCCAGGCCGTGCGAAAATCACATAATACGGACTTTTTTTTCAGCGTTCAGCTAAGGATGCCACTACACTATTTGATTCGAAGCAACTTTCGCGCACCCCTGTGCTCTAATGAAATGGTTTTCGAAAGGTGTCCCATGCAAAAAATAAAGCCGCCGTCGCAACGCTATGCATCATACAAAAGACAGTCTCCAGAAACCGTTTGAGGCATTTCTTTCCCGTACGACAGTCCTGTCGAATTGGTCATAATAACAAACAAACAAAACTGCCTTGAGACGTGTTTGAAAGATTCGAATCTGTGAAGCAACCATGTTTCAAAACATACTCGAGGCGTGTCCGCAAATAAATCTGCGATCTTTTCTCCAGCGAACACCGTGTCTTTTGTACCTGTAAGATCTACGAACAGTGCGTCTGAAGCTTAGAACTGCCGAAGATAGCAGCTACCTCGCAGGTTGTTGCTACGATCAAAAACGCCGCGATGCTACAGGAAAAGTTTACGTTTCTCTTCTCATGGCAACTCGTTTCCGCACCAGCCTAAATGGCCCGGAAAATGAATTACCCGTTGGCCACAAAACGGCTTGCAAACGGCGATCATGTGTTTTCGGGGAGTTCCGCGAGGTGTTGGAGTGACGCTGTAATCAGCGGCAAGACTTTTCATTACCGTACTATAGTCGCTGACAGGTTAAGTATTCGGTAAATGTTCGAATTCCAGCACAAACTTTCTTTTTTCCTTTAATAACATTTGTTTCCACGCGAATCCAAAGCTAGGTAGAGGACAACGAGCACGTTTTGTGGGTGGAGCTTCTACTGAATACTTAGCCTGTAACCGGCTATATGGCCCGTGGTATCCAGCGCTTAAATTTTTCATGACATTAAGAGTGGGAGGGCGATTACGTGCTCCCAAAATCCGCTGGAACGTCAGCCGACATCTCTTTGGAACAATAAGGGAGAAGAGCTTCGTACGAGCTTTCTGATATCGAGATATCCGCTAATTTGTAGCGCATTAAATCAACACGCCCACATCATTCGTGTCCTATTGTTCTCGCGATATGGCTACTCAATGAAACTTGAATCGCTGAAAAACTCGATTACATCTTATCGCAAGATTCAGCACTTACGATTGTGGCTTCAGCAATACCGAATCTACGACGCGGTTCCCCAAGACCCCTTTCCAAATCGGGAGAGACTTTCTGGGCCTCACTGACTTCAAACGCTGGTTGCAATCGACGTACATATTGAAGGAAATGCTTCTCAAACAGACGCAAGTCTAAGCTCAACTCCTACTGCCCTGGTCGTTTCGCACTGTGCTTTAGACGGCGCACTTATTTTCGACGCTTTTTGGCGCCAATCTTGAAAGAAAAACCCACCGACGAATAAATTTTCCTTTCCGTGCTGTCAAAAAAAAAAAAAAAAAGCGCCTTCCTACTCTACAGCCGCATTCACACTGGAAATACATCGTACAAACGACGGTCTGCCCATACTGTCTGGGGTGTTTGTCTTTCTTGTGCGATGAGTCATGTAACGTTGGTAATGCAAAAACCCTCTGTGGACATGTTCGAAGCGCACGTAAGTTATCATGCCTGCAACAAACACCCTGGCTTTTGTAGGATTTTTTTTTAGGAAATACTGCGGGTGATTTTCCACTATCCTAGCAGGAGAGGGTTGGAACATGTTTATAAAAAAGGAATAAAAACTATTGGATGTTGAAACATTCACGCAGTCTGACGGCAGTGAGTTCCAGTCTTCAATGGTTCGTACAAAAAAAAAGAGTGCTTAAATAGATTATTTTTAGGAGCATATTGACTAACATTTTTTGAGAGGTTTAGCCTTGCTGAGTGCTGAGGAGGTGGCTGAATATACAAGACTTTACTTAACCCAGTTTCGTTATTATAAAGCTTATAAAAAAAGCTTCATCCTGGAAATTTCCGCCTGGATTCGAGAGATTCTATCCCCCATCTATTCAGCATTTCAGAAACTGCGGAAACGCGCCTAAAATCAGAAAAAATAAATCGTAAACTTGGTCGCTAAATCATCTCCACTTTTTCTATATATTTCTTTAAATATGGGTCCCACACGATGGACGAATATTGCATAACTGGGCGAACTAGGGCTTTATAGGCTGAAAGTTTGACAGTCCAATTGCACGCTCCCGATTTCTTTCTTAAAAAACACAGTTTTTTGTAGGCCTTGGCCCAAGTATTGTCTACGTGGGTGTCTCAGCTAAGTTTCGAATTAATAGTTCGACCTAAGTATTTTACGTCACTCAAGGATTCAATGACTTTATCGCGGACATGATACTTATATTCGAGAGGAGATTTCTTGTGCGTTATTGCAAGAGCGCGTGTTTTTGAGGAGTTTATACCCCATCCGCCACCTCTCACCCCAGTCAACAATTTTACACAAGTTTTCGTTAAGCAATAGCTGGTCCGAGGCGTTAATGACAGTTGTATAAATCACACAGTCGTCTGCAAACATTTTCACAGCCACACCCGAGTCAAGGTCGTTAGCTATGTCATTGACATATATCAAGAACAAAAGGGATCCCAAGACCGACCCTTGGGGAACATCTGGCAAGACATCAAGATTTTGCGAATGGCAACCGCTAGTTTCAACAAACTGCGTTCTGTTAGCCAGATACGCGGAAACCCAGTTCACAAGGCAGGGAGAAATTCCTACACGCTACAGTTTTATTAGTAGTAGATAGTGCGGTACCCTATCAAAAGCTTTTGATAGATCTAAAAATATTGCATGAATTTGTTTCCTTTTGTTGATAGCATTGGCGAAGTCATGTACAACTGATACGAGTTGAGTCGTGGTTTATAGTTTTTTTTTCTAAACCCATGTTAAAGCTGGCTAATATGTTATTGGATTCTAAAAACGAAGTTATGTGGCTGGAAATTATGTGTTCGAGCACTTCTGCAGCCTCTGCTGATTAATGATATTGTCCTGTAGTTCGCAGCCAGCAGTCTTCTCCCGTCTTTGTGCACCGGCACAATTTTTCCACACAGCCAATCAGGAGGCAGGCATCCCTGATCCAAGGGTGCATTGAACAACACGTATAAATGCTGCGAAATCATGTTCGCTTAACGCTTCAGAAAGCCGTTGGGGATACCGTCAGGGCCAGAAGACTTTTTTACATTAAGTTTTAAAAGGAGAAAACGAATGCCAGTCATGTTTAAATTTATGTCTTGCATTACATTAGATGAAAAAGTAAAAATGTTCGATTGTATTTTCGGTCGTTCCCCGACGACTAAAAGCACTATCAAATCTGCTGTTAAGCTCACTGGCAATTTGGTAAGGGTCAGTAACCCCACAACCATCAATGTGGAGTTGGTCGACGGTCCTATTGTTGCCAGATAGATATCCCCAAACCCTTTGCGGCACATTTTCCATAAAGTTTACAAGTGTCGTTCCAAACAAAAATAATAATAATAACCTCAAGCGCTCCGTATTTTTTGCTTCAGTATTACTGAAAGGGTAGATATGACATTATTGTCGCTACAAGCTGATTTGCGTTTTCGAAATATAGCTTTTTTCAAATGTATTATGTCCCTTGTTATCCAGGGGTTGTGCTGTTTCTACTTCTGAAAATGTTGGTACGAATTTATCAAGACATGATGCAGTAATGTTTTTAAAGGTATTCCACAAAGTCGAGACGTCACCTCCCGCCTCAAAGTCACTGAAGCAGGGGTCAAGTGAATCTATACCAGCTTCATCATCCGCAGCGGAAAATTTAGACACATTTACTCGTGTGATTCTTTTTGACAGGACAAAATTTCAGGTAAGTAAAACAAGCTTATGGTCAGAAATACCATCGCAAACACTCACAGTAGTGTCCTCTGGGAAATTTCCAACAAATATAAGGTCTAGTACGTTATCCATGCTTTGAGTAACTCTTCTACCCTCTTAAACAAGCTGAATGAAATTAAAGTTTAGCATCAATTCAAGCAAAACGTTGCACTTCTTTACATCCGTCGTAGCTTAGTGTAAAGTGTGCCAATCAATTGTCGGTACGTTAAAGTCCCCCACTAATATTACTTTTTGATTAGGTTTGTATTTTTGCTCCATGTAAGACTGAATTTTTTCCAAAAACAATTCAGGCGAGGAGGGGGGAGGGGGGGGGGGGTGGCGATAGATCACACCTACAAGAGCCGAGGACCCAAGATAATCTATTTGACACTACTCACTTCCATTGTTTGTCTATTTAGTCCACAGTAACGCTAATAATTTCCTTTTTGACTACTAAGCAACTCCCCCTCCTCGGAAGCCTCGATCACGTCTAACAAGTTTGTGCGTTGGGGGAACTACTTTGGAACATGATATGTCTGCTTCTAACCAGGCCTCTGTAATCGCTATGATTTGTGGATCATATGTAAATATGATTTCTTCAAGCTCGTGAACTTTATTGACAATGCTTCTGGCATTTATGAGAAGAACGCGCAATTGTTTGCAATCGAGTCAGTCATCGTTGCTTCGTTATACTTGAGAGCGCATACATTTTAGACAATCATTCTGCTCGTCCCATTCATGCACATCATCGTTTACTCGCAACTTATCGTAATCAAGAGACACTTTATGACCTCGAGCTTTAAACTCCCCAGGACGTGACCACAGTTTGCTGCGCTTTGCTAAAGTGCCTTGACAAAAGTCGTGATTTATCGATTCTGGTGTTCCCTTTAGTTTATGGTATTATTTAATACCTTCAACTTCTCGTAATAGTCAAAAAAAGTTCATGATTACATGTCGTGCTTTATTATGGCTTTTTTTTCCCAATTCTTGCACTCTTTCAACTGAGTTGACAACCACACCGAGTTTTTCCCCTATCAGCTCCTCAATTATCTGTTTTCTTAGCACTGCAGCGTTTTCACAATCCGACTCGGGATAACCAAAAATGGTAAGATTACGGCGCCTACTTCTGTCCTCCTAGTCGTCGAGACGTTTTCGATGCAATTGAAGATTACTTTTGAACGATGTAGCTTCGGCCTGTAATGCCTATATGTCTACTTGATGTTCTTTTATTACTGCCATCACTTCACTCAATTGAGTGTTAACTGTAGATTCAAGCTTGTCCTGAGAAGCAGCTAAGTTCTCAATTTTCGATTTCAGTTTGTTCTGGGAAAGAAGCATGGCGTTCATCATTGATTTTAGCTGTTCACAAGGCCCAGGATTTTGCTCAACATCCCCAGCAAGAAGAAACAAAATGACATTCCACGCATCCACAAGAAGATATGCGCATGTCGCCAGGCACGGCAGGACAATAATGCCTCTACAGTCACTACGAAAGCAGGTATAAGCATGTTTGCCACAAACCTAAGTGAAAAATACAGAGGGGTTTAGCGATATAGCCATCTCGGTCCCGCCGTGCCCTCTGAAGTAATCGTTGATGCGGCCGTTTTTATACGCTTCAGCAGGCGGCGTTGTCATCAAGAAGTCGGATGTCGTTGATGTCACGTGGTGCTTCCCAGCAAATGGCCAGTCGAAGTTCACTGCCGGTAGATCCAGGCTGCTGACATCATTCTTCAGCGCGAATGACATAACCTGGGTGAGCAATACAGAGGGGTTTAGCGATATAGCCATCTCGGTCCCGCCGTGCCCTCTCATATACCTGCGGTTTTGTTTCTCTTTCTTATTCTCGTAGAAACAAACTATAATATGCCAAGAACATTTGAGGACAATACGGGGTCTCCATCTAAGCCCCTTCTTTCTCTTTTCTTTTTTATTTCTTTCTTAATTCGTGCGGTCTATTAATTATCTACACACCTCGGTCCAGGTATCTCTCCCCTTTGCACACCGCTGGAGCAAGCAGCGTGCCAGACGTCTTGCTCGTATAGCCGGCACCCATCCGTCTCCGTCCATTACGAATATAAATATTCCTCGACCACCTTTGACGTTGCAGAAACTTCGCAACGCCATTCGAGACGCACCTCCCGTCGTCACACCGCGTTGACGGCCTTCCGTGGCATTCGACGGTTCCTTCGGTGGTAATGGCGGCTAATGGACTTTTTTTGAAATACGGCTCGAGCAAATAACGGAAAGAACCTTCCGGTTCCTTAAAAAAGATGCACTTTCCTTTTCTTTACTTTTTATTTTTTAAAAAACGGACGTCCGTTGTCACTGGCATGCGCCGAACTACGCCTCCATCAATAGTTACACATAGCGTTCCTGTTTCTTTTTTTGATATATAGAATATTTTTATAGCCGAGGTACAAACATTGGGCTCTTCAGGTTCGTCCATACCCTCTACATCAGTCTACATTCTATATACACTGCGCAAAACTTTTAACGCGAACACAACATAAGCGATGTTTATTTTATTATTTTTTGCTTTGAAAAGGTACTGGCGTGCATCAAAATCAACCATTTGGGTTTTTATCCCAACTGAGCACTTTCCAGCACTATAAACTAGTTTTGATAAGAGTCCCTAATATTACGTTGTTTTCTACGTGTGTTGATACCGCCGTACATTAGCCAGCCTTAATAGGCGTCTGGTGTCTCAGTTGTAGATGAGAAATTTAGCAAATGTGGTACACAACTGCTATCCTGGGGTCTTCAACGTGCACCACGCCATAGTGATTACACGACCCCCCGCCGGTACGATTTGTATCCTAATCTTAAAGGGGCAGGGGTGGAGATTGAACCCGGGATCCCCTAAGTGCTCCAGCGCAGGCATTTGCGACACGTGCCCCGAGCCGAGGGGCGCTAGCACACTCGGCCACCGATCCCCTATGACAGTTCCTCAATACTGACGGAATACAACGATCTAGATCAAAAGTAAGCCTTTGAGTTCACTTTCTTGCAGAACATGGAGACGGCCAATCACGGCAAACAACAAAAGGATCTCAGCGATTTACAAAACTAGGAATGCCATGAGATAAAAGAAGAGTAATGCAATATGTGCGCAGGGACAATGTGCATGACGTCCCATTGACTTGATTCCCCGCACACATCACATCCTTTTCTTAGATCTAATGGTGCGTTGAGCGTGTCATTTTCTGGCACCCTTCTGCTGTTCATCCTATTGGCTATATTCGTGGTTTGCAGGAAAATGAACAAAAATATTTCTTTTTTTTTTCCTGCAAAAGCACATTGTTTTTTGTTTTGTTTTTTTGTTTTTTTTGTTTTTTTTTGCAGCGCTACACAGTTGGGGTACAGGTGTATAGCCTTGAGCAAGGTGGCGCCAGTGGCGCCGATTGCGTCCAATCTTCCAGTTTAGGCCACTTTAATTGTACTCTTTCATGGCTGAAATCCATAACCGACCAAGACCCAGTTCGTTTAAACGCGTCTTCACACACAAAAAAAGGCATAGTAAGTAAGATTTTTAAGATAAATTAAACGCCCGATTTGATTCATATCCAGCAACCAAAAAGATAAATCCCAAATTCTGTTCTCTTTTTTTTTTTTTTTTTGGAGGGGGGTGGGGGGTAAGGGGTTCAAAAACGTTTCGTCCAAGTGTGCAGAAACATTGCGTATATAAAGAGTAGCTCATCCCGATCCGAAACAAAAACAAAATACAACTCAAAAGAGTCTTCGAGCACTCGTGTTTCACGGAGAAATTTCCGCCGGAAGCCCTTTGGGGCGTTGGGCGTGGGGAAATTGAAGAGAGCCCCTAGATTGATTTCTAGATCGGATTTCAATCAAACGCGTCATGCCCAATCCTTCAATCTGGGCGCCGTGCGCCGAGTGCCCAGGGGCAAAGCAATTTTATAGCGGTAGTTGTCTCGTTAGCTGTCGCTTCCTTTCTCTAGCCCAGTATTAGACAAGGAACTCGACGAAAGCTTTTAAGATAAGTTACTAAATTTCAGCTGCTTCGTAAAGTAGTTAGAGTACTACTCGAGTTACTTTCCCCGCAAGGTATCTCGAGTAGATTTGAAATATATAAAACGCAATTCAATGACTTTCGAATATACTTCCGCATTTCGTAATTTGCGTCCACTTCGGAGACACTAGAAAGCTTCGTTTGCAAGCAAGAAATCCAAGAAGAACAAAATCCGAGTGCTATTTTATGCAGCCCCCGTACAAAGGGTAGCATCACTGGTGCATATTAGAGGATTATATTTTTAAAACGGACAAGCAAGAAATAGGTCAGTCCTCTACCGTATAGTCAGACTGATGAAAAATCACGCGTCTCGCGGTGGTTGTATAATGCGCAGCTTGGACGAACCCGTTTTACTCAGCACAGTAGTCGTAAAATCCGGAGTTCAGGCTAAACTAAATTTGTATACCTAATGAAATGATTGAGTAACAAGGAGCTAGGGCTCACGATTAGTGGGTATGGTCAGTATGGCGCATGCCGCGCTTATTCAAGTATGGTCCCCCAAACGCTGTACAAGGGGACACGATGAAGCCGTGCTGTCTTTCTCTCGGTTATCGATTTCTTTATTCTTAATCCCCATACTATAAGCCCTAGGAGCCCGTTCAAAAAGTCATACGACGTTGGCATGACTCCGTGTTTGCATTTCCAGAGCTCATTCCCCTCGTGGCTTGCTTTCTGCCTTGTTACAATCTCTGTCCTCACGAAAGCGTCGGGCTATCGCTGTTCCCCAGACAGTCACAGAGCTTCTGACATTGTTGCCTTAGCAAAGATTAAGCTAAACAAAACAAAACTTGCAAACGTTTTCTTTTTATTTATTTTTTGCCATTTTGAGTTTGTATTTTTGGTCCTTGTGCTTTCTTTTGAGCGTTCGGTCAATCCCGCTTCAAGTTTTCAAACGGTTCAACTTCGCGCTGGGGTCTGCCGATTACTTTTATCGAAAAATATCTCCGCGACATTTTTTTTTTTTTCCGAGGATTAAGAAATGTGTTTGAGATAGTGGGTATAAAATGCGGAATAATGTGATTGAGACTGAGTAGCAATTAAGACTCTTGACACTATACAGAGTGTTTCAGAGAACGCAGGCCAAATCGCTCCTGCGAAAACTACCCATCGCAACGAAAAAAGGCTTGTGTCGTTTTGGGCCTGGACCAGGGGCCTATTTAGGAAAATTATTAAAGTCCGGGATAATTAGATTGTTAATCATTTTCGCGTAATTAACTTTTTTTAATGTGCCGGACGAACGCCGGACGGCGAAAGTCGGCTTCCGGCTTTGGGCTCTCGCCTTCCTATGCGTTCGACGAGGGCAATGTAGAGAAAGGCAGTTCTAGCTTTATGTCTGTGCACCAGAGATGGCAGTAATGACACTACTGTAATGGAATTAGTCATTAAATTACTTTTGGGAGTAATGAGTAATGTAATGAATTACTTCTGTAGGCTAGTAATTTAGTAATGTAATTAATTACTTTCAGGCAGTAATTTCGAGAAACTTACTCGTTACTTTTGGAATTACTTTTGTCCTAAATTAGAACATTCGTTTGCAGGCCTTAAAAAATAATTTAAAAAAATGTTTTGCATGGTGAAATGTTGTGAAAGAGCATCAGAGAAAATATTCGACGGTCACCTGAGCGCAAAGCCTTGTACAAAGTGTTGGACAAACGCACAAAGGAGGGCTGAAAAGGCGAAGGAGAGAAGCTGCGTGTAGACATCGCAGGAGGGCAACGGTTTACGAACTCCAGGCATGAGAGATTCACGGCGTCTCGTCATCACGACGACACTATACTTCGTTCATCTCTAAGCTGACAGTGCTGTGGGAGCTGCACCGGAACCAATCAAACACCTTCTTTTAATCACGTCTCCCGTCCCTTTCTCTGCGCGTGGGTATGAGAGCGTGGTTTCGTGACGAACGATAGACAAGGGGCTGCTCCAAAAAACATGTAGCTTCCACCGTTCATCCTAAGCTGACAGTGCGTCAGCTAATGGGTGAACGGCTTATACACCAACTCATGTTTACAAACAAACCGGAGCGCCCCTAGCGGACGCCACCGGCGCCGCGCATGCGCGATGGAGTGTGAGCAAGAAGCTTGCCGTCTTCTATAGACAAACCATTGGAATGCGATGCTGTTGGCGTCGGTGTGAGTCCCCCTACCCTTTTTGGCGTTCGAATTGTTGATTCTACGTCTTCCTGGCAATAGAGAGTTTCAGAATAGCGTAAAGACCCTTGCGTCAGCACTCCGTACAACCCACGCCAGCTGTCGACGTAACGTTACGGAGCGCGTTGAACGCGGACTTTTAGTATATAGGAAGGCAAACGCATACGTAACGATACGTAAAGACTTGCAGCGCCATCTAGATGTGCTCCTGCGAACTGCTTCAAACAATCCAAGGCGGGTATTCGGTCAAGAAAGTTTAACACCGCGAATTTCCTCGCTTTGCTACGAAGTGCGTGAATCTCTTTCCAGTTGCCTGTTGTGAACGTGTTTGGTCTTTTTTTTTTTTTTAGGGCTGTGCGACCAGCAGTTCAATCTATGGTTTGCTCCAGTGTGTTGTGGGATTCCTACTATATTATGTTGGCGTCGTCATTTGCTTGGAAGTATGCAAGTAATAGGTCGCACCACTCGCGTACCGGCCGCAGGGTAAACACCTTTTTGGCTTCGACGGCGTCGCCAACGTGCTTGGCTATCGACAGCTATCTTTGTGGACGCCCGAAAGGGTTCGTCGGGTTGATTTTTTTTAGGAGGTTGTGGGTCGCCTGTCAATACCGCCCGATGAGGCCGAGTTTCACTCGCTCCGAGGAAGTCACACGGGGAAGCTCAACTTTTGGGAAAAGGTTTAATCTGCACTTACGTTCAGAGTCCGATCAAGAGGAGGGCCAAGGCTATTTAGTGGTCCGGGTCTTCAGTTGGAGGCCTTGCTCGGCACCGGCTCTTTTGTCCCTCTCCAGCTCTGAACTCCGCGTTCCTCGCCCGCCACGAGCCTCGCCCTTTTTCCCTTCTTCTTTCTCTTTCTTCCACAAGGTTGAGGTCATCTTCAGTGGTGAAGCGAACCCGTACAACGCGCGCAGCACTTCCACTGGTTTGCCTCACCGCCGCCATTTTCCAAACTGGAGAAGTCTCGCGCTTTCCCGTGCGCGACGAGAGCAACGAGAATGGCACGCAGGAGACCCCTACGTACGCTCGCAAAAAGCGATAGCGAGCGTACGTACGCATAGCTCGTTGCAGTACGTACGTATGGCTCATGCGCAGTGTGTAGGACGCAGCATTAACGCTAACGTAGGGGGCTTGCGTTTGCTCTTTACGTAATACTAAAACTCTCTAATGTCTGACTACTCAAGCGGCCTCAGCGAAATTACCAAGGCTCGTTACACCGCAAAACTTCGCGTGAATATTGTGACACGCGGCGATTCATTCCGCGTGGACGCCGCAGAATGTACGCTAAAGCCCGATTCGCATGATGAGATTTCGCTCGCAATTTTCAGTCGCGACGTCGCTCGGGCTTAAAAAGCGTGGACCGTAGCTGAGATGGTCGACGTCGATACTGAAAATCGCAAGCAGAATCGGGCCGAGTGAATCGAGCATAACAAGTCGGTGGTGGCCACTAGTAACAATGATCAACATCTCTTTGTATCTAGTGCTTACACCGAGCCTTCTTACCAACCTTCAAACTTAAGTCTTTTGAGGAATGCACTTACTTCTTATAGCAAGTACCGGGCAAACATTTCGTCTACGGGCCGGTATCGTCTGAAAGAGAAGACGACAAGCAGAAACGTTTGAGAGAGCAGACGACAGTTCGAACAATCAGGCCGCCGTTTGAACTTGAATACGCACTGAACGTAGTCCGCAGGTAGTGCGTACAACTTGACAGTTTTCCGGCGTTCATGCCGAAACAAAACAAATAAATCTTATGACCACAAGTATCCGTGAATGCAACCTAAAATGCTTCTCGCCCAAGCAATCGTGGTCCGGCGGCGTCTGGTTCTTCTTTTTCACGGCACATATCAACTTCCTCGGACAAACCGAGCACATGAAAACTGACCTTCAAACCTTTCTTGACTCTTTTGGTACAGCCCCAGTCGCGGCGTTTTTACGAGAAGGCAGTTTTTTTGTCTGGTTCCTTTCAAAACAACGCAGGAATGCACGTCTCACATGGGGACTTCTGCCTACAGCCCCAGACCGGAAGTGCGCCCGACGCGCCACCACCGCGCCGTGACGTAAGAGAGATGAGTTCGTGTATAGGCTACAAGGCGACGGGCACATCACCAGTGAGTTAAACATAGTTTTAAACCTGAGAGGACAGGACAAACAGATCCCCAGCCTTGTACTTTCGTCAAGCGAGGTCAAACCGTAAGCTTCGACCATTGTGAACAACAAACGACCGGAATAAATAATTAATTCCAAATGCCTTGTCAAAGCCCCAGAACGTTTCGCGCGTCCTCGAGCAAAGCAGGTGCCGTTCACAGTATGCCTCACTGCCTTCCCTTTGGAAGTTTATTCGGGAATAAGCCTACAAGCAGAAATCGCCCCCCGTTTGTTGGGAAAGTACACAACTCAGAAAGCTCGCGCCATTCCTGAACTGGCGACGCTTCTGCTTAGCGATTAGTCGGGCCCTTTGTGTGACCATACGCAAAAGCTTGGACTCTTCGGGTGTTTCGGAAATTAGCTCCTTGAAAGGAATGACCGAGAATAGGTCAACCATACTCGGCGAAGACTTTTCTTGGCAATGCAGTGGAGGGTACAGGCCATGCGTTCCTTCTCCCATTTGGAGCGCTGAAAAAGGCTGTGCGCGGGCTCTCCTTCTCTCCACTGCATCGCCAAGAAAAGTTATCGCCGACTATAGTGCTCTCAGGAGAATAGAATTATATTGCGCCCGGAGGTGGAAGGGAAACGTTACACGAGACGACGCCTTGTAAGAACGAGCTGCCATTGCCCGACTTAACAAACTGACATGGACTACAACTTCTAAATCAGGAAGACAGAAACATATCACCCTTTTAATAAGAAACTTCACCGTTGAATGAACAGCGAAACCGGTGAGTCGACTGTTTTTCTCAGTCACATCTAAAAAAGCTATTCATCATGCTCAACACTTGTGTCGTGTGCGCAAGCAAACCACTGTTCAGTATGGTTCGCTTTGAGGCGCATAAGGTTGTTACGGTGTAAACAGGAAGATCTGAGTTTTCATACACATAGACCAACTCAGCTTTTTGACGTGACATCAGTGCTGTGGTGCTGCTGTCGCCACTGCTCATGCGCAGCGCCTCGCTTCTCCCGAATCTAGTTCCTGCAGACGCGCTGTGGGGGCAAACGAAGGCTTGTTCTGTAAACACTGTGTTGGTGTATACGGTAAATAAAATGAGCGCGAATTACTTCGTCAAGGTATTCAAAGGTAATATCAAAGTAATTTGAAAGTAATTTAAATATTTTTGGAAGGTATTTGTAATTTAATGTCATTACCTTCAGTCTGTGGTAATTTACAATGTAATTTAATTACATTTATGCAGTTTTCAGAGAAGTAATTAGTAATGTAATTGAATTATTTTTTTAAAGTAATTTTGTCATCTCTGCTGTACACTACTCCATCCGACCAGAGCTCGCCGCTATGACGTCCCGGTGCGCTTCGGTCTCCTGCTCTCCCTCAGTTTCTCGGCGCCTTGAAAGGACCTAAAGGATTGCCGTCCGTCTGGCCCGTCTTGGAAGATTCGCTTCAACATGTTGATCCACTTGTTCTTTAGGAGCGTCCATTTTTGCTCTCCTTCAACCAGGCGTCCCCCAAAAAATGAATTGCAGATTTTTTTTACATACTATACATGACAAAGTTCTAGCACTAGCCACTATTTATTCGAAATTTATGGGCGATTTTTTTTAATATTTCAGTTGGAGAATGAAAGCCAACTATGCTTCAAATACCTGGTGCATTATGGCGCCAGTTATCAAAAAGGCCAAAATAAGCCCCATTTTCACATAGATTTTTTTTTTTTTTTTGAAAACCTAACGTATTATTTTTGAATAAAATAACGGTTAGTGCTGAAAGCTTGGCATCGGGTTTGGAGCGCTAGCGCTACATTTAGGCGAAGAATAAGCATTCACCGATGTGTAATTCATATTTGCGATAAAAAAAACCCTGCATTTTTTAGGGGAGAATCGCTCTACTTTTCTATTACTCAAAACCCCCATGGAAGGGTAGCTGTAATTTATTATCATGAAAATTGATTTCTAAATATATTAATTTCTTAACTACATCGGTCTTCTGAGCTGTGCACACTACGCTGATATGAGTCACAAAACCAGTATGAAAACTAAAACCACAAACGCTGGAGAAAAAGCTAAAACAGATACAAGACATGGATTGGAGGAAATATCCATTCGTGCATACCTAAATTAAAATCATAAAAAGAAGTAAAAAAAATCACAGTTATTCTACATTGTTATGATCATTCTGAATTCTCGATGGGGACACAGATGAAGGATAAAATAGTTAAACGTTCCGGCTGAACCCAGACGGGGCATGAAAATCAATCGATCGTAATAAATCAGTGCAGTGAATCAAAAACACTAAAATTAAGCTACAAACAGCACGACTTCCTACACTCTACGATAGAGCAGCACCGCTGTACTGCCTTTGTCGGTTCTCGAGATGTCTCATGGGAGCCGACGTCGTCAAGCAAAGCTTACAACGAAGACGAGCTAGCTAAATGTAAAGAAACGTTTGTTGTCGTTTTTTTCTGTTTTTTTTTTTTTTTTTTTAGAACGAATGTTGCTTAATATTTTGCCATCACAAGTTAGTTTAAGACACTGCAGACGATCGGGGAGAAGATAAAATAAATAAAAGATGGAGTTTAATTTTTAAATATTGATGTGCGATGGTGACACATTTAGATAAATCAGTAGCGTTTCTGCATTATTAACAGAACTACAATAATGACAAAGAGTATATTTCATACAATGGTAAAATACATTTAAATATGTTGATTAGGTGCATTTTCACCCTTTAATATGAAATAGTGGGTAAATTGTTTTGTGAGTTTAAAATGCTTTTACTTCACGTGTTTTGTAGATTCATTTTGCATTGAAAAAATTTTATTTTGTGAGCATGTCGCAAACTTTTTTTTTATAAAATAGGTAGGAACAATTATTACCACGTGCATGCTTCTCTGGAAAGTTTACGGCTGTGCAAGTTACCTTGCACAGCCGTGAAACCTTGGCAATCTCCACGACTCAAAATTCGAAATTTCATACCTCCGGAATAAATTAACTACAACGTTCACATATAGCCGCATGTTCCTACCAAGAACATGACTTTCCCATATGTTTGATAAAAAATATATATATATATATAGACAGGGTGTTTTTACTTGTTCTTTCAGATTTGTTTAAAAAAGCCGTGAAAGCTACACTTATGCGGTTTGTGCAGGTGGGTTCTACGGGAACGCGACAGAACAGCACACGACAAAACAGCACGCGACAAAAGAGCACGGTCAAAACAGCACGCGTCAAAACAACACAGCGTCAAAACAGCACGGCGTCAAAAGAGCGCGCGTCGAAATTGCACGCGACAAAACAGCACAGCGTCAAAACGGCTCAGCGACAGAAGACCACGTGCCAAAACAGCGCGGCGTCAAAACAGCACAGCGACAAAACAGCACATACGTAGCAACTTCGAGCGTGCGCTGCAGCGGCTCGTTCGCCTCACGCGAGTAGCCATATTTTTTACACGACGGTGGAGGTAAACTTTGACTTTTTCGCAAGCTGGTCGGCACTTTGTTACCGATTTCTTGCATATTCTTATGACCGACGGGGGTTTAACATTCGCCGTGAAGATGAAATTAGTTTACAGGCTCAATTTTGGAACTAACGTTCGGTTGGCAGCATCGTCGCGAAAAGTTCCCAACTCGTGTAGCAACTTTTTTTTTCTCATCTATTACACCTTGCCTGGAATAAGGAATGTTCTTTTTTTTTTTTTTAATTGCTGCGTTTAGATATTTGTGTAGAAGAAAAAAAACGAGATCGAAATTCGCAGAATTGATTGATATATCGGTTGCTTTGAAAACTTATTTTGGCACCATTAGGCTAACTCCATTCATTCTCTTTATTAGCTGTGGTTGCTGTAATTTATACTGAGCAGTTTGGTGCAAAAGGCGGTAATTATCTTGATCCTTCAGGGTTGAGCGTCAAAAAGTTTGTAATAAGTAGCGTTTTGTGAAAACAAAACAGAACGTAAAGGAAAGGGGTTGGCCATTGCATGGCACAATTCAACAGCTAGTCAATAAAAAAAATGTACGTTGCTTGCGACGGCATCGCACTCAAGTCAGTGTCCCCAGTGCTGCCGCTGTGGGATTGCTAAATACAAATAAAGTTAGCAGTAGTTACTGCTACTTAACTACGCTGATCTCCGAAGAGATTAGGTAGTTAGAGATGATATCTTCGCGTCGATGTTGGCCGCGTTGTCTGTTCTTTTTGTAGTAGAACCAGCGAAAGAAAAAGTTATTGGGAAAAATAAATCCATAAGTTCAAGTTCTGAACCACCTGGTTTGCAGCGGTCCGGTGAGGCTCCGTAGTACTCGTCGTTTCGTAATTACCACATAATCACAGAACGCCCCCCCAAAAGAAGCGGGAGATCCGCCGATTACAGATGCTGATATAACCGGTAAGAAAATGTGACTTTAATGTCGACCGTATTGAAGGTGTATAATGGGTTCCGATTCTGCGGGCTCATTCGCCGCGAATAAAATGTCCTGGAAACACGCGGCTGCAGCTTGCAGGCAAGAAGTTGTTTTGAGTTAAATTCACAGATTATTGCCGACGAAGGGCCTCGATTGAATGGAAACCGGTGAAGCAGAAACATGCCACAGCCTCAATGCTGTTGCCGTACAGAATGGGCGGAGCACACCGTTGCCACGCACGCTTTTATTTTTTTTAACAACTGACGAGAACACATTGCCGTGCGATTGATTCATTTATTGTAGACGACATCACGAGCAAACTTGCGCGTCAAAATGAGCAGAAATGCTTGAGAGATAGCCAGAATGCGCACCAGCGGGGGCTTCAGTAGTGCCTGCGCATCGAGTATACTCCCACTCCGAACTTGCTTCCAAGAGAACGGATTCGACAAATTGGCCATCGACGAGTTGGCTTTCGACGAATTGGCCTAGACCCTTCAGTCCTTTACAGTACCTAGTTTGAGACATGTATTTGTTGACTCCATGCGCTCTATTTAAGGTTCAGCGTTTTCGGCTTAAAGCGAATAAAACCGGTAAAAGTACGCCGAATCCATTTTTCCTAATTCGGTTTGAACTGAAAAGGGTCAGTATTTTCGAGAACGTTTGGAGGTATTGGGGGGGGGGGGGGGGGGGGGGGATGTGACTCAATACTGACAGTATGAACACTTCCTTTCGCAGATTTCAGTTTGTCTCCGAGATCGGTTCAACTTTCAACAAAATCTCCGGGGGCGCAGGGGTCTTCAGGACGAAATCTGGGTTTTTCACCTGATGAAGATTTGTGCGCCGAGTTCTTTTTTCAAGGAAGAGAGTTTAATCATGAACTGAACAATGAAAATCAAGGGCGTGCGTAAATGCCGCACATTTTTTAACACCCCTAGCTTCCGTCTACCAGAGGGGGGGGGGGGGGGGGCATAAATATACGATTGTTTTGTTGTCGTTTCTTTGGTCGGCGCGAATTTATACCACCTCTCGCAGTCGTGAAATGGGAAAAAAAGACGCACTGAGTACAATGCTTGCACATTTCTGGATTTTGATATTTGCCTCTCCGACCGAAGTGGTAGTGAAGCTCATGCTAGCCCTGTGTACAAATACGAGCACACAATGATGTCAGATGACGATGCGTCTTGCAGAAAAGGTCGCGTCGGCTGCCATAGACAGCAGCAAATAAGAAAACCAGTACCTGGTTTGCTCACTATACATTTTGAACAAACGCTTTTAAATATTGCGTTTTCGTCAGTACACTGGTTTTCGTCAATAAAGCGAAAAGAACCGTGAAGTTTATGAGCCTACAAATATTCACCTCAATAAACTGAAAACTTCTGTTTGGAATAAAAACTGTAAAAAAAGTACGCTGAGTTTCAAAATAATAAAAACCCAAAACGCCAAACCCTAGCTATATTGTCAATGCCCTGTTTTGATGCTGTGTTCTTTTGTCGCGGTGCTGTTTTGACGCCGTTCGCTTCGGTCACTGCGTCCTTTTGACGTGGGGCTGTTTTGTGGCTGTGCTGTATTGACGCCGTGCTGTTTTGATGCCGTGCTGTTTTGGCACGTGCTCTTCTGTCGTTGTGCTGTTTTGACGCCGTGCTGTTTTGTCGCGTGCTATTTTGACGCCTGCTGTTTTGTCGCCGTGCTGTTTTGACGCGTGCTGTTTTGGCGCGTGCTGTTTTGACCGTGCTGTTTTGTCGCGTGCTGTTTTGTCGTGTGCTGTTCTGTCGTGGTGCCCATGCCGGGTTCTACGACCAGGGGAACATAGTATAGGGAGATAGGCGCAACTATTAGTCGGCTGATTAAGTAAATTTGTTATTTAACTTTTTTTAAGTAGAGAAATTAGTCATATAGTTCCAATTAGAAACTTGCTCGGTCAGCATCATCGAAAATTACTAAACCAACTATTTTTAAAAGGTTATAACGCCGGGGCAGCGTTTTACGGCGTTCTACAAAAACGCTCAATTTGGACGCGTTTCTAGAGTTCGGATTCTTATCGGAGCGCATCGCTGCGCCCGCGGTCCTGCTTTCCGGTGGTCGCGGTGCGAAGCCACCCTCTGGCCTCCTTCGTAGAATGGAGCGAAGTAGGGCGGATGCGTGTTGAGCGTCTCAGACAGTGGGGAGCAGGACCGCGGGCGCGTAGATGCGCTTCCATAAGAAACTGAAATCTATAAACGCGTCTAGATGGAGCGTTTTTACAGGATGCCGTGAAATGCTGCCCCTGCATTATATCCTTCTAAAAAGAGTCGATTTAGTGGTTTTCATTGATGCTCAGCAAGTTTCTAATTGGAATTATATGTTTATTTGCACTAAATAAAAAGTTAATTAAACATTTTTACTTTACTAATAGTTGTGACTATCTCTCTATAATATGTCCTCTTAGACGTCTAACTCACCTGTATAAACCGAATAAGTGTAGCTTCTACGGCTTTCTTTAAACAAATCTGAAAGAATAAGTAAAAACACCGTGTACATAACCCGGACCATCATTGTACGATCTGACGTGGAAACACCCTATAGTATTTCTTTTAAAGCGTGTTCCACCTAATGGCATGCATCCATCTTGTGTCTCATTTAATCAATTTCGTACTCGCGCACTTACTTAATTCAATGGAATGTCGAACATGTCAGCCATTCTTCTTCATTTTGCAGTTCCCATTTAGCCAACGTGTACTACGACCCACGCCACTCGGATACGGTGATGTTCTTTTTTTTATATATCATGGATCTTTTTAGTAGCTTGCTGATTGAAAGGAAATTGCGTAATTTCAGATAATTACTCTGAAAAGGCTTTCGATTTTTCGCTCCTGAGTAGGGCATTTGGCAATCAACGGCCTCATTATAGGTCGACAATGGCCCACCCGATGCTTTCCGACGCGCGTGAACAAATTTCGCAAGTTTCACGTAGAAAGAACGAATTCCGGGCCCCCATCGAGACAAAAACAAAAAGAGAAGCAACAAATTGATTAGTATTTCTTTTTTTCTTTTTCGGCCAATTAGCTAATTGATCGACGGAGCGGAACTTTTTCACTAGCTGAATACTGTCACTTTCACCAGCGGCCCTGGATGATTGCGATCGATTGCTCACCTTTTTCCACGTGTCTTTGAACAGACACCTCATTACTCTCTTTTTGTTGTTTTTTCTTCGTTTTTTTCCGTTTGATTAAATTATTGTAGTAAAATTTGTGCGTTTTGAATTACCAGTAAAAAAAGAATATCAAGCTACCCGTTATTTGAACTATAAAAAAGAAATAGAAAGCCCAATTGTTTTTAAGGAGCAGTTTGTTTATTTGTTTCATTTGTTTATTTTCCGCGCTCACGAATGGCGAGTAGCCTCAGTAACGATGGACAGAATCAAAAGGACCATACACAGAAAATTTACGGTACGTGCAACAGCTAATATATATTATGGGGAACAGAAAAGAGGTAACAGATCAATATCAGCCATTGAACGCCTAAATGCTTGAACGCTTGAGTTTAAAATGTCGATGCTGGTTGTACTGAACGTGTTATAAAGATGTTCGATGCGGTTCATAAGACTGGAAAGGTTGATTTTTTTAACTGAGAAAGTGGTATTTATCCTCAAAAGCCACTCACGGCATACACACACACACAAACACACCCTCATTCCACCCTCACATCAGCTATATATATATATATATATATATATATATATATATACCTGATGTGAGGGTTGAATGAGGGTTGAAGAATCAATGCGACCATGGACGCATGTATGCAAAAACATTAGATCGCGCTCAAGTCCTCTCGAGCTTAGTCTAGTACAGCCACATCGTCGTAAATGCCTGTCGCACTCATTATAAACACAGCGGCCAGTGTTGCGATCATAAATAATACGAAAGAAAGGTCTCTGCACGTTTTCGATTTTTACTTTGTTTGCACTACCTATACAGTTCTAAACAACAGAACTAAATTGAAGTTTCCTACGTAGTAATATCAAAAACTAAGTGAACATACAAGGTGACGAAGGGAATTCACGCGCTATTCTTGAAATAGCACCTAGCGTCCGATAGGCAGCATTTGTGATGTTGGAAACATGTTCATTAAATTACAATGATAAATCAATTTATACTCCTAAATCTTTCGTACATTCAACCCTACGCAGAGGTAGGTTCTCAAGATGGTAACAGAAACGTATGATTTCTAGCTTCTTAGATAAGGACATAACTAAAGTTTTTTTTTTTGTTTTTTTTTTTACGACTTGTTCACAAATTGCGGCAACACCAATGATGCACAGCATTAACGTCCTCAAATATCCTTTTACAGTTATAGATGTATGACACCTGCCTGAACAATATGATGTCGTCAGCCTATCGCTATATATGTGAATGGCGGACGCAAGAACCAAGATTATTTATAAAAACATAAAAACGGTACTATGCGGAGAGCAAGATCGTATGTTTCTTGCACAGGGGTTGCGATGATGCCGGAAGGCCGAGCTTTCATTGGCTGACTCAGAAAACAAAAATAATAGGTAGACCTCCAAGCATCAATACCCGTTTTCACCTCAAGAACCACAGTAAGAAACGTTCGGCCCCAGGCGGAGCATTATTAATGTTCTCCTTTATCTGGATAATTTGGAGAGCTGTAGGTTGATTTTAGACTATATTCATGCCATTCTATGAAGGCGCGCACGTTTCAAACGCAAAAAGCAGCGCGTTTTCCTCCGACCACCAAATCTCGTAAGAACTACTTCGCGGCGCGCATAAAGAATGCGCAAAACTTGCTTTTTTTTCTTGAGGTGAAAACGGCTATAGCATTGAGGTCTACCGACAACCCTTTCAATCAGAGCCAAAGGCTTCACATTTACTTGGATCCCTAACCGAGCTAATTTAAATACTAGAATAATTAACCCTCTCATGCATCACGTCCACACATGAGGACAGATGTTTTTAGTTGTTGTTGTTTTTTTTTTTCTCAACAGAATATGTTCTCATGCCTTGCATTCCTGCATGGTGTCCTCAAATGGGGACAGTAAAAGCTTTCCTAGACGGCCGGCAGATGGCAGCACTTGCCGGATCTCGCACAGGGGGCATCGTACCTCGTCTTCATTCATGGAGAAGCCATATGCAGCAGTTTGTAAAAGTAATTATTTTTTACTAGCAAAACTTTGTATGAAAATTGCAAGGAAAATTGTTTTAAGATTGTTCTAGACACGCTTTGTGTATTAGCAGTGAAAGTTTTAAAAAAGTTTCTCCCTATTTTTTTTTATGATTTCTATATCTGCATTTAAATAGGGACACTATGCAGGAACACTGCTTTGCTTTCATTTCGCCTCGCGGGTTTTCCGGCATTTGCGCGCTAAAACTTTCAGCTACACTTGCATACTTTTTCTCACTAACTCTTTAGTATCTTTAGCTGAATGAAAAGGTCGCGGC
Source organism: Ixodes scapularis (assembly GCF_016920785.2). Classification (NCBI taxonomy): domain Eukaryota; kingdom Metazoa; phylum Arthropoda; class Arachnida; order Ixodida; family Ixodidae; genus Ixodes; species Ixodes scapularis. The sequence continues at coordinate 87,657,006 of NW_024609868.1, read as the reverse complement.
AGAAGTCCTCTCCTCTGCAGCAGGTGGGAAAACGGGCCAAGCATGACGTGCCACTTGAGAAGAGGCTTGACGGTGGTGCAAATTACCCCAGAAAAATGACTCTGAAGAATGCGCAGCGCTGTCGCAGTAAGAACTGTCGCAGCAAGACGCGGTACACCTGAGGGCGTTGCGATGTTCCTCTCTGTTCTGAGTGCTTTGAAGAGTTCCGAGCCTCGTGCGATGTTCACTTTCGTCTTTTTTAGCTGAGAGCTGCTTCTTTGGCATTGTGGAACAGAAATGAAACAGTATTACCGAGTTCTAGCCCGAATATACTCATTATTTTTATTCAAATGACCATTGCACAAATACCAGAAATTGAATCACTTGACCACTGAAATGCACGTTGTCCTCAAATGAGGACATGTAAGTTCTGCTATTGTAAATAGGGTTGAATTTTTTCAGACATTATTTTTTTTTACATCATTGGCGGTTCACATGAATGCCACAACACGGTATAAAATTTTTCTGACATAGTGATCATAATTCATGCATGAGAAAGTTAATAGTTCCGGGACCTATTTATTTCACGCTTTCTGAGACGGTTATAATCTTTAACCCCAAATATTTATAGACCCATTCATCGATGTGTGAGCACGTAAGAAAAAAGAGCAAATAAGCCTCGTACGTGCAAGAATACTCCGTTTGACCTTACAATGTACCCCAGTGGGCGCTACGAGCCATCTTAGCGAATCCAGCACCGTGAACGTGTCACGTGACTGGTCGTCCCGCGTGACGCTTACACGGCATGAGATCGGCTGGGACACATCGTAAGGGGAAACAGAGTACAGAGCTTTCCGATGTGCCGCTGCGCTAGAGGTGAAGGATGGGAAGAACCACTCGAGGAAAAGAAGGCGTTTAGGTATTAAGAGTAGCCTGCTATACGAAAATTAATCGGGCAACATTGACGTCAATTTTTTTAGAAAATTGTTCGGTTGCTTTTCGTTTGTCAATTCTAACAATGTTATCTAATCAAAATATTATTACGCCCCCCACCCCAACCCGAAATAAAATAATTTTGCAGACGAAAGTGACGACGAAAGTTTGCAGGCCGATTTATTATGGTATCAGAAGACTATCCACTTAATATCTTGCTAGAGCGTCAGGTATATTTCTAATAAAGTAACAATACGCAACTGCTCGCAACCGAAACTGAAACTGAAATGGGGAGGAAGAAGAAATATTAAGAGGGACAAAGTTACCAGAAGTCACGTGGCAATGCAACTTTTTTTTTTCTTCAATCAATGGATTTACAGTTTTTTTAGAAGCCATCAAAAATTAGTATCGTATGTTTTGTCTATTTTTAGGGCTGAGTGTGTGCTTTCGATGACCCACGAATTTGATTATCCTTATTGGTTGTGTCTAAACCATAGAAAACGGCACGTGACCACGGAGAAAAGAATGAGTGCGACTCAAAACGGCCAGTTCTCGATCGGCGGTTTTCGGGTGAAAAGAAAACGAATTTCAAGCCGAAAATTGTGTTCTGGGTAGTTGGGCTCCCATATGTCACGTACAAATAGAAACCTTGGCGAGCATAAATAACCTGTCAGTTTCTGTTTAATGACAAAAGTTGTCTTCTTTTTTTTTTTTTTTTGGTAACGGTTTTACGATTTATTTTACGCTCGAAATTTGTTCGACGGAGAAGTTCACAGACATTTTCTCGGAACAAGTCTTTAGACAAAAGAGCGATACGTGCATGCCGCGTGCGTAACAAAATTATCTTTTGAGTACCACTTGTTCAGACGCATGCTCTTTTGTCGCTAGTTTGTGACGTGCACTCGAGTATACTGCAAATAAAATGCACTTGACACTGCGTCTCTTAACAATTTTTGTTGCTCATCCACCACGTAGAAAGAGGTCGTAAAAACATGCAGCGGGGGCGCGAAAGTCTGTCTTGCTTTACGGCGTGCGCGTTTGCCTTTTGGCTTGTCATTTTGGAAAAAAAATCCGCAGCGTTATTTCACCTTTAGTAAATCGTTTATTGTTGTTGCTGTACTTTTTTTTTTTTTGCTTCGTTTTTTGTATAACACGTAATGCGGCCTTTACAAAACTTCTTGTTTTCCACTCACCGGAGGAAAAAACGAGTATAGTTCTTAATTGTTGAAGACGACACACTTGAACCGAAATGCATGCAGCCATGACACGTTTGCATGAAGCGGATTAAACTTAATAAGGACACTACGCCCTAAACACAACATTTTTTGGGGACGAACAAGTTGAATACGTACTATTTTGTGTCATTATTAAGGACGACTCAAATTATGGAGGGTTTCGGAGGAGAACGTAGGTGCCCAGAGGTTGTGTACCGTTACGCTGCGAGCCTCATGTAACTTTTCTCGGAACTCTGGAAACATCTGAAAAGGAACCAGACAGCTGCATCCTATCTCAGGCGAAATACTCGAAAGTCAAAACAACACCAGCCTTGTCAGTGGCCTCCACCAGCGCTCTCGAAAGATAACAAGGATAACAAGAACACCTTGTGTACGCGTCTCAAAGAAGTAGCCCTGTTTTGAGTACGGTGAAAATCTTCTGTCTACGAGTGACGTATGGTATAAATTCCCTAGATAAGAGCTTCATACAAGTAGGGGCATTCTTTGAAGCGCCGACTGCGTTACAGATCAGGTTTAATGGCGGCGCACACTAGAGGCCTGAACTGAATGACGGCATTTTGTTCCAGCGGAATGGGCTGTGTCATTTGTATTGGTTGTCGTTACTTGTAAAAATATGTGTCAAAGAACTTTAGTACGGCATATGCCTATGCTTCGCTTTAAGTGAAGACGCAGCCCAACGCTATGGAGCCGATGGGACCCTTGGTATCCATTGGGCGCCGCCGGCCAGTGTTTGCCCTGCCCAGTGGCGGCTGTTTCAAGGGGGGCAAAACACATGCTTTGCCCCCACTCTGAGAACTGAGGGTGGGGGGGGGGGGGGGGGGGGGGGGGCAAGGGTACACTTCTGGTTGGTACGCCCATGGCTGTAGTAGTAGTTGTTGTTGCTTTTGTTGCAGTTGGCGATGTAGGCCGTCCGTCGTCGATGTTACCAAGCCTTCGAGAAAGTTCACCCGCCGTCCGCGAATGTCGAGCATGGCTCCGCTGCGTGCGAAGCGAAGGCGTTACAAGCGAGGGACGCCGCAGCTTAACACACTTTCGCGCGATCTGGAACAAAAAAAAAAAAAAGAAGAAACAGAACCGTTCGGTACAAAACGATACAAATCAAAAGCGTTCCGAAAAAAAACAGATGTCTATTTTGTTCCAAACCCGTCGCCGATGCCGAACGACTTCGCCGTGACGTGTCGCAGCTACCGCTGTGAGTGTAAAACCCCTCTCTGCTGTGAAAAGTTGCGCCATTCATTGTTGTGGAAATGCTTGGGATACGTGCCGCGCGCCACTTCTGGGAAGAACTTGGCGTCTGAAATCTAGCCCAGAGCTGCGCTGTGCCGTCATGATCTTTCCAAGGGCTGCACGTTTCACGTGCCTCTTGCACCGACGTGCCTTGCGGTATACTTTTAAAACATTAAGGGGATTTATGTGAGTGTACTGTGCATTAACACAGGACTGCTCAATTACACTTTTTTGGTTTTTTCATAGTATGTAAAGAGCGTTTTTTAGCACGAGCTTTTGACACTGCGAGTGCTACAAAACACTTTATTATCGGCGATTTTTTTTTGTTTTGTTTTGATAGCGCGTGTTGTGGACATCGGGTACCGCCGCCTTGCCTCAGCTCGCGCGGGAACGCCCGTGCAATTACAAGCTTGTCAAATCTACGTTCACAAGCAAGCTCCAAGTGCTTGTACGCGTGCATAGGCACCAGTCGGGGCTAAAGCCCTCGATAAGGGCGTTTTATTTACAAGCATGCCGCCAACCATCCTAGTCGAAACGCGCGAGACTCGTGCCACGAGCGGGTGAACCGCCGCCATTCGCTGCCAAGGGCCGCTCGAGACGGGGGCCTTCGTTCGCTTGCGCATTTGAGGCTATTTGCGAGACAAACGCAAACACATCGAGGGACTTTAGTCAGGCCGCCATGCGTGTCTATTCCCTAAGCCTTTTATCTCAAAATCATCAGAAAATCGTGGTGAGCTATTCTGGCTCTTTACTACAATCAAAAAATTTGTGAAAAATAAATAGAATTGGCTTTATATTGTTCGCTTCATTTTGTCGAAATAAGCGCCACAGTACCATCTAATATTTTTTTTAATTGGCATGCAAATTATAGGGAAAACATAGTTTTTGATTTTTCTTGATTTAAAAGGGTGAGGCAATTTTTTCACAATATTAGCGAAAGCTTCCACCAGCTTCGGGCACCTCTGTAGTAAATCTCAGCGCGTTAAGAACCAGATTTATGCGATCCGTTTAAAATGCGTTCAATCCGTGTGCCCGCGGCTAGTCCTGACGTCATGGCTCCAGCGAACAGCGTGCCCTTTGTGCAACGTTACTAAAACACTCAGTTGGAAAACTCGCATAGAGACAGCTTTGAAAAAGTGGCCCCAATCTGGCTCCGAGCACCGAGCAAATGACGAACACAACGCCACCATTTCTCCCGCAGCGGCCACTCGAAGAACTGCATGTGACTTGTATTTTGGCTTTAAGAACAGATACAGCGGTACAGGGGTGCCACCCTGTCTCCCCGGCGGACGCGCCGCGCTCAACTACCGAAGTTAAAATGCACCTAGGGCCTGAAAGGCCCGCTGAGGCATGGTTGTATGAAAACATTACTAATTGTTCCGCAAAGCCTTGCGAACTAAAGATGATAAAAACATCACGCGCCCATCTTTTGGTACTAAACTCCAATAAATTTCATACAAAAAGAGTCTTTTCCGTTTGTTTTTACGCAAAAACAGGCTTTCAAAAAGCTCGAGGTGACCATAGTACAGACAAACGAAAAAGAGTGGCGCTGTTGTCGCATTTAGCTCGGTCTCGGTGGACGCCAGCGGCCCAGGTTTCGACGGCGAGTTTCCCAACTGAGTGTTTTAGTAACGTTGCCTTTGTGCGTTGGATGAGCAGTGTGGATCAAATCGGGTTACGTGTGCCTCGAGAAATTTATGTATCAATGTCGACGGGTTATTCTCAAATTCGTTCCTTTCAATAAGAGTTCTTTGCATTGTTTGTGTGTGTGTGTGTGGGGGGGGGGGGGGGGGGGGTGCGTGTGCGTGCGTGCGTGCGTGCGGGCTTTTGTCCGAGTTTTTGAAGAAATAGGCGAGCTTTTGTCGGGTGTGCTTCTTCTCGGTGAGCTAGGCCATCAGAGCCATGGGACACTCTTCACGTGGACTTTGCAGGTACGGTCAATGGTCATGCAGGTCTTCTTGGTGGTGGTGGACGCTTTTACCAAATGGCTCGAAGTGCTGGTAGTTTGCAATATGACCTCGACCGAAATCATTAGGGAACTACGGGCCATTTTTGCAACATTCGGCCTGCCAAGGAAAGTTGTGTTGGACAGTGGCGCAGCGCTGGTGTCCGAGGAAATTAGAAGGTCTTACCGGAACAACGGCATCCTGGCGGTGACAAGTGCACCGTACCATCCTGTCACTATTGGACAGGCGGAACGCTTGGTTCAGGAGGTAAAAATCGCTCTCGCCAAGAGAGGGAAGGAAGAACTAAGGTGTGCGCTTGCAAGGTTTTCGTTTAAACAACATGGCACCATTTACGTCGCCACGGGCAAAACGCCAGCTTGGCTCATGTATGGAAGGGAGCTTCCATCAGCTTTAGGACGACTAAAGTGTGTTGTGTTTGTAAAATCTGTGAGGGCGGCCCATTCCTCTACCCTTTTTGAAGAGCCTGAAATAACGACCGGTTCCACGGACCCACATGAGCTGAGCGTCCGACAGGCAATTTGGACGAAGAAGTTTTCAAGCTGTCAAGGTTGAAGTACCGGAGTTGTCGAACGTCGAATGGGCCTACGCTCATGGATGGTCCGTATTGATCAAGGATTGGTGCGCCGTCATCGCAACCATATACGAAAGCGATGGGCAAACACCGAGGTGCGAGAAAACGCGGACAAGTGGCCTCCAGTCTGGGACATCGAGATGGACAGCTCGGCTTCAACGCAGCCACCATCACACAACTTTGACAGTCAGGCCCTACTAACCAGATCACATCCGGGAGCTGGCGACAAGCCAACGACTTCTCCTCAAGAACCAGTGTCAGAGTCTTCGACGGCCGGCACTAATCCCGCTTCGGGTACCACCCGGGCCACTAGAACCCGACGACCCCCGCAACGCTGCGGGTACCACAATTAGTTGGAGGAGGTGTTATGTACTGACTGACAGACTGGCGCTTATCAGCTCGTGGCCACTCAAGGAGCGTGGGCACTGAGCGCTCGAGGCTGGGGTGCGCGGGCAGATGAACGCCGATTTGACCAGTGGTCTCCTGTGCACCGACTCGATGTAACAAGGTTAATTTCCAGCCCTTTGTTTGTAAGCTTCTCGCAACGTGCGCGACGAATCGAGCGGTATTGCGGTGCGTCTTCAGTTCGATCTGGCTGTTGCAGCGCTATCCTAGAGCCTGTGAGGATTAACGCTTTGCCACATTGAGGGAGGGAGGATGGCACCGTGGTCTGACCCCACTAAACAAAAATTTACTTCCAGTCCTGTTTTATTTTCTGAACTTAGAGAAGTGGTGCTATCATTTGTTTAAAAGAAAAACAAACATACCTTATGGCTAGCTCAACGAACGCCACTTAAGGAGTTAATGAAAACACAGAAAAGCACCCGTAACAGCATCCCGAAATTCTAAATTAAAACTGCTCGAAGTAAAAAAACAAACAATAAACACTGGAGACTTTCATCTAAATGTAAAAGAAAATATCTCAGGTATCATCCCCAATGGTACGAAATTGCCAACGCCCTGTGCGTCGGCAATTTCATCCCGTATACGGCGAACCTATTTTTTCTCCAGGACGGTGGGTCCCAGGACACAGACCAGATTAAGACATTTCGCCTCACCCGCTGCGTCCTTTATGGGGTCATCAGTCGCACACTTCCCGCGACTGCTATAGCGGCCGTCGCGAGCAGCTTCGCGGGAAGAAAAGCGTCTCAACGACGGTGTCTCCTCTTTTTAGCGTTCCCTCGCGGCAGCGGCTTCATATAAGGGACGCGCCTGTTTTATGGACCTGGCCTGGCTCGAGCTCGGCACCACCACGGCCAAGACCGTAGACAACATTTACGCCCTGTCGCATTTCGTGGACTGGTTGCTTTTTTTTTTTTTTTTTTTTTTCTCGGTGAATGTCTTGACCAAGCGTCCCCGGTGGAATGTGCATCCCTCTTTGTCATGTCTGTTTGTTCTTGGGACGGTGTGCCCTGGTGGAGCAGTTTACCTTCCATGCCGGGCTACGCTTAATTTCGCCGGCCTTTGTTTACTAATGGAGCATTGTCGCGTCCAAAATTACCTTACATTTTTTTTATACTATTTTGGTCAGACTTATTGGCCTTATGGTGTTCTTGTGGCCTATAGAATTTGGGCATTTGGCGTCCTGCAACAGTTGACAAAAAAAAATAAACGATTTGAGAAGCAAACGTTTGCGGGCGAGGAGGTTAGAAAACAATATAAACCCTGAGGCATGTCTTGCCCGTTTTTCTATTTCTTGGTGTCTCAGCGTTTAGATAAAGCCAATTTGATTTGATGTTTATATTCAAAACGAGTCAGGAAAAATATCTTTTGTGAACACACCCCCAACAATATGAAAGACCCATTCGTCGAAAACCTGGGGCCGGGCCAGAGGAGAATTCGCTTTGGTCGCGCCTACATTACTTGAGGCGAGCAAACAAAGGGACCTTTGTTCTAACCCCTCAATAACAATAAAGTGTCTCTGTCCCAAGTGTGCACCGCCGCATAAACTGCCTCGGGGAAGGGATCTTTCATATTGTGGAAGATTGTACTTGTACGCGCATCGTTCCAAGGAAAGAATAATCAAAAACCACTGTTTAGAAAGTTTCACCTCGAAAGAAGAAGGGACCAAAGGAGACCACAGTATACAAGAGATGGCGTTACTTTTCCAAAATATGTTTTTAATGGCATGGATGATTTCTGTAAAGTGCTGCATTAAAGTGTAGGGAAGGCTAAATATAAAAACAATAAACAATACTATGATTAGCGCACTTCGGTTTGCACCATGTCTTGTCTACTGATGTCTTCTTGTGTGTGTGTGTGTGTGTGTGTGTGTGTGTGTGTGTGTGTGTGTGTGTGTGTGTGTGCGTGTGTGTGTGTGTGCGTGTGTGCGTGTGTGCGTGTGCGTGTGTGTGTGTGCGTGTGTGCGTTTGCGTGTGTATGCTTGTGCGTGTGCGTGTGCGCGTGCGTGCGCGCGCGCGTGCGTGTGTGTGTATGTGTGTGTGTATTCCAGCCTTTGAATCGCGTCTAACCAGCACGGTTTCCGATCTTGAAACACTGCTGTGCGGAGGCGTGCCAACTACACTTTTCTAGCCTCGCCTCTCTGTTGTATTCTTTTTTTCTTGCGCCTGAAGGTTGAACACAAAGGATCATTAATGTGAACAGCCGATTTTGCGGGAGATTGTTCGAGTTGACAAGATGCTGCTTCCCTTGTCGTGATTTCTGTTGTCGACGAACAAACTCAGTATTCAATCGCCCTGGTGGGATTCACTATAAGGCAATTTCCACAATATTAACTTTTATTGGTTGCAAAATTTATGGCTAGACGCGCATGAGCAATATCTCATAAGACGCAGGCTTTGTGTTCGGGTTGTCTGCGGCGCGCACTGTACACTACGCGTCACTGTTAGCGCAAACAAGCGATGGCCGGTTTTCTTTTTTTCTTTTTTTTTTCCTAAATCGAAGAGCTGGCACCAAACTACTTGGTGCTGCAAAGTGCGCACGCACCACACTAAGGTGAGAGGTGAACTTCTATGCCTAACAAACACCATTTCGAAATAAAATTTTAGAGAAATCATAGATGGCCAGTTTGCGCGAACAGTGTCTCGCAGTGTGCGCTCTAAGGTATCCGGTCCGTCTAGTTTCCAGCAAAACACTCCGGGCGGCCAGTCACTGATATCTACAAAAATATGGCAAAGCTAAATACAAAATATCTTCAACCAAAAAAAATATCTTCTGTGCTGTAACAGCGAACACGTGAAACGTCGTGTCCAGTGCCGCGACGAAAGCTCTTCTTCTTTCTTTTTTTTTTTTTTTTTTTGAGTAGTTATCAGAATATTTTTAGCTTTTTCATTTGCCTAGCTCCCTGCGTAGTTTGCAGCGACAGAATTTTCCGAGCAGGGTAAGAGGTGCACTGGACATTTTACGGCATGCTTACGTGCCCTCGTAGGAGAGTGCACGCTTGCGGTTTTAACAGTCGTCAAATCGAAATGCCGGATCGCACCGGCATACCCGCGACCATGTCCAGAGGCTCATGCTAAAAAAATGATGCGTGCGCAGAGTATGTTGAACTTAAAAAGACACCTTTCACTTCTCGTCCGAGCGCCGTTAAGGGGGATTACGCTACATGGCGACGTGGCATTCCTAAAATAGTTCGCGAGGAAGTCATTTCCCAGAAAACTGGTTAGAAAAGCAGAGACGAAAGTTTTGATTAATTTTTCCGGGTTCTGCATCTGCACCTTCATTTTAAAATCGTCATTTTTATTCCGCCAACTCTCCGAAACGGCAGTCGTTCTCTCAGAACCGGGGCTGTTTTTTTGTTTTGTTTTTTCTTATGATGGTAAAATCTTAAAAGTAGCCACAATATTTTCCACCTAAAGTTATTGCTTCCACGCAACCCGACAGACATAGTAAAAAAAAAAGCATTTTATCATTTTTTTAATGTCTTGTATATAATTTAAATACTGAATTCTAGTTCGCATGTACTACTTAATTTCTTTCGTTGTGCGGAACCTACCCATCTATCGCTTTTTTTACTCACTACCAAATCAGACGTTTGTAATCAAAAGTAGGCTAGATTAAAAATTTCCCATTTCGGCTAAATTGCTACATGCGGCAATTTTGTCGGAAAGCCGAGAGTACCACAAAGCCGAACCTTTTTAGCTTGGTTTTGAAAGTCTCTAAAGAATGAACAATTATGGTTACTTTGTTTACCTAAGTTTCAGGGTGTCGATTCATATTTTTGCCATTTGTTTACAAAAGGTGTTTGCAAAATATTTCCAAAAGACCGAGATAGGCATGTATCGTCCTGCGCGTGAACAGTCGATAGTATGTAACCGACTTTTTTTTAATGGAAAGACCGACGAAAGGAAGCCACTTTTGCTGTTGCGTGCTGTTCTAAGCGAGGAAATCGGTGCCTCATAGCCTCATTTGGCCGAGCCCATGACTGGCGCGGGAGGCGGTAAAGGCTGATAAAAAAGGTGAGGGTGTTGAGGAATTTCGTCTTAGGTTGCAGGATTAAGTAGAATCAATCCGTGAAACTATCTTCTGGTGAAAAGACGGATGATGACTAGTCTAGTTCACATGTTCCGTACCGCAAGGTCAAATGCAAATCCTTTTCAGATACTTTTCTAGAGCACAGTGGTTTAGAAAGACCCACGGGCTCTCATAAAACTATGCACTCACGGCAGTGTTACAGCCGTGCGAGCGAGTATACTGTCCAGTAGGGCACACGGAAAACTTGGGATGCGTGTGGATACCTTACCAGATGTAAATTAGAGCTAGGCCAAAGAATTTCCTGTTTTTTTTTGTTTTGTTTTTTTTAATCCCGATGAACATCCGTCAGTGTTAAAAATACACAATCAGTTTTAAACCGAAAAACACCGATAAACATCCGTTGGGTTCAGTAATATAAAATCAGTTAAGACCTTAAAATAAAGATTTGTTTTAATTCTTGCTCCAGCTAGGAATATTGTTTTTCTGAGAACCCTTACCTCTTAGAATTTAACTGAAACCTTGAAATTCGATTCTTTCACCGGGAATGCCCGTTTTAGTGTCGTTTGGCCCAAAACAAACCCCTGAAATACACTAGCACTAAAAAAATACACAAACAGCGAAAAACAAGCGTTGATTTTTCCTATAAATAATCAACGGAAAAACTAGGGCCCAGTTATAACTGGACCCGGCAATGTGATCGGCGTTAAGAGTGTGCATCTGGACTGTGACGCGCCGTGTCAATAGCTTAAAAACTGCAATTCTGAGTCAAATTATTTTCCAAGCCCTGTCATTTGCTCATATCCCTCCGTGCATTTGGCTCCCCACGTGTTCTGCGATTCACTAAGACGCGCAGATATTTCATGATGGTGTAGCAAAGTGAGCTGACCCAGCGAAGCTCAGGCCGCGGCAGGACAGAAGCCACGCGGAAACTCCAAGGTACGTTAAGTTGTCAAAAATAAATGTGGTTAGAGTGAACTGACAGATTTCCTATTGCGGCGATGCGACAGTCGGTTCCAGAGCTTAGCCTACCGGAGGCATTCCGTGTGGCATTTTACCCCTTTCGGCAAGTACTAAACTGGGCCAGCTCATATTGTCATTAACTGTACTCAAATTTTATTCGCTCGATTACTAACGTATGCTCTATGCTGCCGCTTAAACTATCCAACAAAAGCCTTTTTAGCATTGGTGGGTCTGTATAAAAACCGTGTGTGCAATGCCCAATAAGCACGTTCGACTCACCACATCTGTAGGAACGTTCCACCAGTTCAGTATCCGAATTCCGACTGGTTAACCTTAAAAGTGCAAAATCCTAGTCACACGCTGCAACGTTTGCTTTATTCACTTTACGACCCACTAGCACTTCTCCACAGGGCACCTAGAAATGGCGAGAAATCGCCGATATTGCGTACGGCTTAACATGTCATGGCACCTATGATTCTTGTCAAGGGTTGCATGATACGCGTGTTATAGGTTCACAAAGAATTTCAAGGTTTTTTAACGCGCTATAGCATCAGGTTTGGAGTCTGTGTAAAGGACCCTTTACGCGGTTGACAAAAACACTTCTCTCGTGTCTAGTGCTGCATCCGTCCCCCCCCCCCCCCCCCCCCACCCCAACCGTTCTTCTTTCCCGGCCTGATGATTAGGAATTTTAAGCTTATGAATTCAACACCTGAAGACTTTAAGGTGATTCGTGATTTACTGACAGGTACACCACGACACGCACGAGGTTCCTTTGTCCTCGAATTTGTTACGCGTGTTAAACATGCAACTTTAAAAAAAAAAAAAAAAAACTATCGTAAGGATGCAGGCGAGCTGGTGAATATGAACCATGTTGAATGAACCTGAGACTGGAATAGAGAAGGAAACATCAAAACGTAGAAGAGACAAAAAATGGACAAGACAACGTCTCAATTGAGACGTCGTTCTGTCTATTTGCTCATACCAAGGAAGAAGGATGATTTAACATGGTCAACATTTGGTTTTTGTTTTTAGGGAGAGGGGGGGGGGGGGGGGGGGGTAGCGGGGTGTTGGTGGAGGGGAAGCTGGCGGTTGAGGAATCTGTGATGTGTGTTATGTCAAGATTCATATGGTCTAACTAAACTTAGATTAGTGCATATGCAATAATGCTTTCCTAAGGCTTTCGAGCCCGGATCTCGAATGGACCCTAGTCCCCTGAGTCCATCGCCTTGCTTGCCCGCAGTCGGTGCTGCAGGCCACGTCCAAGGATGGCCGTCCCGACCTGCTGGCCACCATCCACCAGCACCACTCCATGGCGGGCCAGAGCAACCTGCAGAAGAAGCAGGGCGTATCCGGGGAGAGCGCCACCTGCCGGACGCTTATCCTCGAGATCGACGTCTCCCACCACCCCAAGGACTTCAGGTCTGCAATACGCTAATCTCAAGCATGTTTCTTCCGGTACGGTGCCCGGAAAGCGACCTCGACTGTTCTGCTTAACGCCCTCTAGCTACCTCCTGTGCATCGAAAGTGGTTCCGAAGTGGCAACAAGCGACGTCACAGCCGGCACGTCATGTTGACAGATGTCGCAATCATGTTTAATGATCGTAAGAGTTCCAGCAAAAAACAAAAAAGACGAACGAACGTAAGTGTTGCTGTCGTCGTGGCGTCCCGACGCATGACTCCTGAAATTTCTGTGAACTCTTAAGCCGAACAATGGCCTACATCAAATTAGGCGTCTGCTGCATTCGCCACTGCTGCTGCTCTAGTACCAGGATTGCGTCAGGCAACGTGATAGAACTGTGACGTCATCAGGCAGAAATCGAAGGACTCCAAATCACATGGAGGTACGAAGCTTCTGGAGGCGACATAACGCCACCAGTGAAGCCAGAAGTGTGGAGGAATGCGTTCTTGGCGAGGACCCACACCACAGCTTTTCTGGTCACCCTCAGATGCTCGAATTAGGTGGCGTCATGCCACCTTCAGAAGCTTCCTACCTCCATGACAAACCAGGCACTGTAAAGACCCCAGTTTGAGACGCGTTCCAGGAAGCGTATCTTCGGTGCTAATAATAGCTATTGTCGTCCTCAATCACATTCAAGGCGGCCGCCGTGGCCACCCAGTTTTAGGCCTGTAAAGATTGCGAGCTCTATTGCACTTCAATGGCCGTGCTATCTCAATGACAGGATAATTGGAGGCGGAGTGCCTTAGCGCCCCGCAGCACGCTGGACGTGGAGCGAAAGCTTGCTCAGGAGAACTTGCTTATGCTCGATTCAATCTCCACCCCTGCCCGTTTTGATCTGGATGAGCATAGTACAGGTGTGCGGCCGGGTATCTCTACTGCGTGATGCGCGTTAAACACACCAGATTAGTAGTAGTAGGGAATTGCTGGAAGTTTTCAGAGTGTAGACCAGTACCATCACACAGACGCAAAGCGATCTTACACAGTCTAAATATATAGCATGTAATAAGGCTTTAGCAGTTCGTGTCTCATTGACTGCCCTCCAACGGCCCGTTTAGCCATTGCGAGTTCGTGATGGAATGTTACCCTCCCTCGATATCGGCTAAGTCGAGTCGGATATCGATGCCTGTCGCCTCGTACATAAACCCGGGTGGTTTGCAAACAGGCATTTCCCAAAGTGGTGCCCTCTTTCCAGACATACGAACAAAAAAAAAAACATGCCGAACAGAGTCGTTTAGTCATGCTTCTATTTATATCCACAAAGGAGCGCCTCGCTTGTTTTATTTTACTATGTAATATGTCATTATCAATAAATGCTAATGTCAATGTGTGGTTATACCATTGGCTATGCTCAACCTTCTGCATCACTACAGTTCAAGGCCTAAAGTCGCTTAAACATTAGTCAAGAAAACAAAGTCTGCGATGTGACACCGAGCATCTCGTGAATATGTCAAACGTCATGGTCACGTCGCAGGATTCATCTTTAGACCAAAAATATTTGAACCTCGTCATTCACCGAACTCTGCTCGTTGATCCTATCGATTGAATTATCTGGATGTTCTCCAGAAAATTAGACGCGTGCACATTTTAAGAGTCCGTGTTGCAACAAACTATTCATCTTTCCTTAAAAGTGTTTGTGGCAACTCCTATACCATACTAGATGTGGCTGCCTTTGGCTGGTTTGGCGATCGGTTCCCTCACTTGTAGGAGTGGCAGTCAAGTTCACCCCACTGGCCTGTTTCTCTCGCATGTTGGACTGTGGACTCTTATGAAATCTGGTGCGTCTACTTTTCCGCAAGGAATTGAGGAGTGTCAATCGCTGCAATCGACGGAGGCCGCTCGGAGTATGACGAAATTAAAAATAAGCTTGAACCTAAAAAAAAAAAAAGTCTACGCTTTGTCTTTGTCGGCCAGACCTTTCACGTACTTCCGTCATTCTTGCTGTCACAGCGCATATATATATATATATATATATTAGCTTAATACATATTCTGAGCCCCGTTATTCACTGAGTTTCCTCAATAAATTGGAGCGATTGACTGTCCGAAGTGCTTTGCGAAAAAATAGACACCTGATTTTATAGAATGTAGGCTCTTTATAAACAGGGGTATGGTCCACACACCGTTTTAATGCTTAGAAGACCACAACCAAGCACGCTCATGTTCGTCGCTTCGAAAAAAGAGCAAAGCACGCGCCGTACGCACTAACGCCGAAAATGGTGACTACAGACCAAAAATGGTCTGTCGTAGAGAGGTGCGAAGATAACTCGCCGTGCGTCTCTTGCCCCGCGCAGGTCGAAGCAGCTCATCAAGGACGCCATCATGGAGAACGACTTCCTGAAGAATCTGGACTCATCGCAGGTGCGGGAGGTGGTCGACTGCATGTACCCGCAGGTCTTCGAGGCCGGCACGCTCGTCATCAGGGAGAGGGACGTCGGCTCGCACCTCTACGTGTCCGCCGGTGAGAACGGCTACACACACGTCTCCTGTAACGGGCACTAATGAGAAGACGTGACCAAAAATAACTCGTAAACATAGTTTGCCTATTTGACTTAAATTACGGTATATCGACACAGTCATAGCACGTTTGGTTCCTTTCAAACGGTATCGCTTTGCTGCTTTTTATGTTCATGCCCTTTCCTATTGCCCACGATGAACGTCTTCTTGGGAGGTACTATGAACATACTCCTGAATGCACGACTCCTACAGGAACTAGCAGCCAGATTTAAGACGCGCAATGGTTATGAAAGGCATCAACTACGTAAGGACGCTTCGTGGTCACATTTGCCTCATGCGCGTTTTTACAGGGGCAATTGAGCGGTAAAGAGGGACTCAAAAATACGAAAGAGTTAGACAAAGGGGAAGGACAGGACAAACATCTGTCTTGCTTCAAACTTTGCGACTTCAATCACGCAATGTTGGCTACATGAACGCACACCAATACGACGCTGCCCGCTTGTGTTCAGGGTGTTTATAAGGAAACACCCTGAATTCGAAGACTTTAAAAACGGGCAACTGTTTTTTTTTCTTCTTTTTTTGTCTGTGTCTGAAGAGTCTCTTGCGTACTACAGGACCTCGAATTCCCACCTGAATGTCGCACTGCCTCACGGGCCACAACCGAAACACTGTTGTCGTTTCACATAGAAATTACTTCAGTCAGGACGTGTGACAAGGTTTTGCGTGGTTTTTCCAAGTTTCAGTTGATTGTGAGTGCGCCAAATCGAGGTTTGTACACTCACAATTTCAAGCCACTGGATAAAACGGGACGAGACCGGGCAATGCGTCGGCCTCCACGTTAGCCTAACACCTCAATGTCTAATCTTTCTTTCTTTTATATATATAGATAGATATATATATATATATATATATATATATATATATATATATATATATATATATATATATATATATATTTAAATTGGTAGTGCGTCAACGGTTGGGGGGGGGGGGGGGAGGGGGGGGGTTAGTGTAGGTCAAAATTTACGCCACTAAAGTGCCAGACCCTCGAAACCTCCGCGCATAAAGTGTCTCGATGGGCGCGTTAAGTCCGCGCTCCTTTACTTCTACTCCAACGCTCCGAGTTTCATACTCCGAGCGCAGCAACTAAACAACGTATGGTGTACAGGAGCACCGTACGCCGAAACTGACGAAAATAATCCCTGGAGAAGGGGAACAAGAGGGACAAAGGACAAACACAAGTCTCCGAACACAGCTAGGTGACTGGTGCGCGACCGAAAATATCCGCCTGGTCCGGGTTCGGTCGCGCACCAGTCACCTAGCTGTGTTTGGAGATTTTGTGTTTGTCCTTTGTCCCTCTCGTTCCCCTTCTCCGGGGATTGCTATCGTCATTCTTGTCTAGCTCGCTTGCACCTTTGCATGTAATTGCATTGTAATTACACCGAAACTATCGACGAGTCACACGAGGTCCTTCCGACCGCACGGTTATGACGAACCCGGCATCTCGTGGACACGGGGGTGCAGAAGCCGAAATTATTTCGAGGATAAATGAATTAGGCCCGTGTGGAGCGGCAGAATGTAAAGTAAAAGAGACGGCGACGTTATGAGGTTCCTACAAACGTTTTAATATTCCCAAAAGGCCTGAAGACTCGCTTCGAACACATATGTGGAAAATTACCTTGGCCGATCTATTTATTGACCATGCATGATGTTCGGAATTAAAGACAACATTCTTGAGCCCTCTCGTCGACGCGGGAAAACCTCAAACTTGTCAGATATTTCGTGGTTCCGTCTTGCAGCGCGAGAAGGAAGTTACGCCGATACCGGCACACCGTCGTTCAATAAATAGTACAATTCGTTTTCAGGCAAAATGCATGAACAAACCTTTTCCGCAACGCTAACTGATATGTTTTGGCTTCCTATTCAAAGTATATCGATTCGCTGGTCTAATCATTCTAGAAAGGGCAACGGTCGACTGTCTTCTCAACTTTTCAGTCGCAGTGGCTGTGCAGTCGGCACGCTACCGTTCGATAGATTAATTCGTTTTCAGGTGAGATGCATGAACAAATCTTTCCCGTAACACTAACTGATATTTTGACTTTCCAATCTAAGTATGTTTATTCGCTGCGGCTGGGCTGAGCATTTTAAAAAGGGCAGCGGTCTGTCTTTTCATCACGACAACTTTTCTATTGCCGAGCTTTCGGCACGCTCGTTCGATAGATCAATTTGTTTTCAGGCAAGGCGCATGAACAAACCTTTTCCTCATAGCTAAGTGATGTTTCGACTTTCCAACCGAAGTACCTTTATTCGCTGGGCTAAGAATTATATAAAAGGGCAGCGGTCCGAATGCCCCCTCATCTCTTCTGTCGCTGTTCTATCGGCACGGTACCGTCTGATATATGAATTCATGTCCAGGCGAGATGCACGAACAAGCTTTTTCCGCAACGCTAATTGCTGTCTTGGCTTTCAAATCAAATCGGTTTTATCTGCTGGATTAAATACTAATCAACTGAAAAAGGGCAGCGGTCCGGCTGCGCCTTTCGTCTGGATGGTCTCGACAACAGCCAGCCATCTTGTTTGTGTACGTGACGTCACGGAGCGCGAAGAAGTCACTCCCAGGGTTGCCAGGTACTCGCAGATTAACACGCCACATTTTTCTGAGGTATAGACCAAAAATAGCCAAATGTAGGGCTATAAAAATAGCCTTCCACATAAAACTTCGTACAAGGTATTTAAAACATCCCTTTGAAACACTGATAACATGATGCATGACGCAAGACATTCATTTACAAAAGAACACAAAAAGGGGATAAAAGATCTGCATGCGTATTTTAGGGTAGCGAAAGGAGGGGGGAATCTCAAACATCTGGTAAACCCCCCCCCCCCCAACCCCCCCCCCCCCCCCACTCCTCTCTGGAAAAACCTGCCGCCGCTCCCGCCTGCAGTATTAAATCGCGCCAAAAAGCTTCAGAAAAACAGTATCGCACCTCAGCGACCAACACCAATCAGGGTCCACATATTGTGTGTTCACGCCTGTGATTTCGATATTTTCCTGTCCTAATCTCTTGAGTTGATTGCTGTTTCCCACAAGGCTCAGAAATACCATGTTTAAAGCTTTGAAACCAAGTGCTTTGAAAACGGTTGAATCTCGGGTATGAAATAGCCCAATAATAGCCAAATAGCCAGCCACCAGAATTTCTGGCCAACTACAAAAATAAGTGGCCCAAGTGGGCTATTTATAGCCCAACCTGGCAACCCTAGTCACTCGCGCTCCGAGAAATACTCGGTCCAGGAAACAGCGTGCTCGAGTGTCAGTCTCCGACGGCACTCCTGTCCGTTTAGCGAAAGGAGCGCGAAACCTTTCGCGCTCCGGAGCACGGACTTAACGTTCCCAGTGTTGCTAGGTTGACGGCTCTCAGTAATACCTCTGTCGTCTGCTAGCGAAACCGCCTTCTTGTCTCGACTCATATGTAGCCGTTTATGAGCTGTTTACGGAGTTATAAACCATTACGACTTATGAAATTACGCAGGAACTTTACTAATATATAAGGTGACCTGTTCCGTCAGCTATATGTCTGTTATCGGCGTTGCAAACTATTAACAATGCGAACACATTGTACAGATGACCGCATTTGCAATGCTTCGTTTCATTGCCGAGTCGAGAAAGACTCTACTTAAGATGATTTATCCCGAGTTCAAGGAGTACTTTATAATTCGGCCCTTGTCCCGGGCTCAAGCCGGTCCACAGGCCTCATGTTTACGAGGTCAAGTCATCGCGGGAGACAAAGTGGCAGCCGCTGCCATTTTGGACAAAAGGCGGCACTTGCCCTCCCAAAGGATGTCGCCACTCTAGCAAGGCGCAGCCAACGAACAACATTGAGGCACTCTATCCATGCCCGTATTATAACTCCGGACACGTTGCAGCGGACCTGGGCGGAAGTCACGTTCAGACTACGAATCCTGTAAAACCAGATTGCAATACACTTCTAGGCGAGCTCCTCACGTAGACGGGCGTCTATTGTTGTTTGTGCCAAAAAAACAAACAAAAAAACGTTATAAAAAATATATGAAAAATATTTCCCAGAACACGCTAAACTTCGCGCGTGTCTCTGCAGACAGCTGTATATACAACTCGACACAAGTCCGAATCGAATCCATAATGTCTGAGCCCATTGAGAGCGCGAGCTTCCGCTCCGCGCTCTGCATGCCGAGTATCAGATTTCAAAAGCCGTCCATTACCGATCTCGACCGAATCCATCATGCACCGTTTCATCTTATGATGGACCTTAGTGGAAGCTAAAATCCATCTCATCCAATCCAGTACCGTGCGATTGTCAGGTGACCGTTCGGAGTGGCGCAGCGACGCTCCAGGGCGCGAAGTCACGTGACATGCTTAGATAACACGACTGCGCGAGGAGGCTGGATGCGTGCGTTGCGGTCCAAGGTAAAGTCAAACGTAAGTTAAACACTACGCGCGCTTGTCGGCAACAGCGACGGCTCGATCTCCGCTCGCTGCACCGCATGGGCCCCTCTGCGTGCTCAGCAAAAGTTTACCGAATGTGCGTCTTGTCTCTGACAGGCACAGCGAGCGTCTGTGATCCCCTTCTTAAATCTCCCCCCCCCCCCCCCCCCCCTTTTCCGTCTTTAAGAACGAGAATCTCGCGACGACGACGCATGCATCCTTTCGAGGAGCGCGTCCCCGTCCTCGCTAATTAGTGCCATCCAATTAGGGAGCTGCGCTCAAAGCCCAATATGCCCAATAACTGGAAGGTGCAAGCCCCAAGGGAAAACATAGCGGCGTCTTACGCGAACGTCGCTTTTGCCTTAGTTTTGAAGTCGGAAAAGGAACCGCCAGGTTTGCTGCTTAGTCGGGGCCTCCGCTCTCTTCTTAAAATCAACAACGGCCCCGTTATATAAGGTCGTCGCGGAAAGACCGTTTGTATTCTGCTGGTTATAGTTTAATTTCTCTTTATTTTGTTTTGATAGCGTTACTTCGGTATTCCATTCCCTCTTTACCTTCGCGAAAACATTAAAATACGTTGCAGAGACCGAGTTATTTTATGCGTGAATGCATGAATGTACTAGTCAAATACGTCCCACTCATTCTTCTTTTGAAGGAGCGATGCAACAATTTTTGCACTTTGCGCAAATACCGCTTAAAACGGATCCCTAACGTTAATGACCTATGAAACACGCGTTCGTTCTTCACCCACACAATAGAAGTCCCAGAAAAAAAATTTAAGAAAAACGAGCAGCGTTCTCCCCCTCAACTCACAGCCAGAACAAGTGGCCACGTGATCTGGAGCCGATTATATGCCGCCAGTGTTGATCATAGTCACGCGCTGGGGTTGGCAAAGTGCAGGACACGCGCTGAGTTGCAGACATTGTTATGGCTCGGCTGTTGTCGTCGTTGCAGCGATTGGACACGGGTCACTACCCGAATGCTTCTCGAGCTAGCAATTATCACGAGCCAAAGTCGAGTGCCCACGCAATGCTCGGGTCCAATCTATGAACCGCATTCAAATATCATCACTTGGGTGTACTGCGATCCCCGAGTTACGTCATCAAATTTTGCAAAGGAGAGATTGAATGAAAATGATCGCTTTTGTCCTTGAAATTACACCGCAACAAAGGAGTTTCTTGGCCAGTGGCGTTGCGTGTGGGTATCCTTGAGTCCCAGGTGTGCCAGTAAGCTCGTGTAGAGTGAAAAACATTCCAATTGAATATCGTTGCACCGGTCCTTTAATGTTACCATTTACCTTTTTACGAAACGCTACTCACTGTGCCCTACATGCACACTCCAACGTGTTATAATGTGGCCATTCGGTTCAACCGATGCATCATGCCTCTCTGAACGCCATATTCAACTCGCGCAAGGATTGGAAGGATCACTTACTACTTCAATTCCTATGTCCCAAGCATCTAGAACAAGCATAATTGCGAAATGTCTGAAGGAATAAATATTAAAAAAGAAGTATTTATTGGGGAAAGCATACACACAATAACAGCTTGGCGCAACTAGAAAACAAAATCAAAGCGCCGAAAAACTATGATCAAGTAAAGCAGACGGACAGACCGAGTAATTACTTGTGAATAAAGCTTTTAAATAAAAGCGACAAGCAAATCGCGAAACACAACAAACATAAATACATCATCCATATCCCTGTAAAATTTTCAAACAGCCTAAGAAATACCGACTCGGACCATGTATGTACAAGGCTATCGGAGAGTCTGCTGTGTTTCTCTAGCCTACGCTCCTTGTGCGGGTAAAGTCATTTGCTTCTTTTTTTTTTTCTTTTTTTTTAAGTTTGGGTGAGGTGAGGGCGTTGGTTGAAAAGGAGCCGGGGCAAAATCAGTGATGTAACCTTATGTGTCTTAGGATTCTGAGCAATATAATTATGAAGGTGGCAAAACACTCGTAATTCCGTTGTTTTTTTTTCCCTTTGTTTTTTTTTGTTTTTTTGTTGTTTTTTTTTGGTAGGTTGTGTGGACATGGTTGTCGGTAAGAGGCTTAGGTCAGAGCAAGCGAAAAGGGACGACAAAAACAGTTTATTGTGTGTGTTGCAGTCTGGTTGGTTAAAGAGAAAATGCAGACAAAAACAAATTCCGTAACCGTGTATGTAATTAGGAACAAATTTAATTTCTAAGGTTCAGGGCGTTTAGGCCGTCCGGACTGACGAAATGCATTCCCCAATAATGCTAAAAAGTATTATATGACGACGTTTCCTCGTCCTTGTGTAGTTTATCAGTGGCAATAATCTTGGCATCGTTTAGGATTTTGTACCTCAGCATCAGGGCCACAAGCCAAAACGGCTTGGTTCTATGACCTCTCGTTTGAACTGCCCTTCCTTACTACTCGTTCTTTTTGTTCCCTCGAGGAATTTTTTTATAATATTTTTATTTTTACAATTAGCCATCATACACAAAATCTGATTTCCATTTAAGGAGGTGTTTACTGGCCGATCAGGTCGACGTATCAGTGATATATGTTACGAGAACGTGACTTGCAATGAGATCGTCACCTCCTGACAATTCGTCTGTACATTGTGATGGATGTGAATGTGCGCCTAAGTTAGAAGATTTCGAAATTTTGAAGAAGCGACACCGGAGTCAAAGGACAAAAATCTTCTACATGCAACTTTTTCTTCTTCTTCTTTTTTTTTTTTTTTTTTGGTTTTACTCATGAGGGCGCGGAGATGGCATGGCAGCATTGCCTGAATTACCGTATACGGACCTGAGTTGGCATTCCTGAAGTATTCTTTAATACCTGTGCACTCTAGTGGAGTGTGTGGCGTTTCTCGTGGTTCACGGTTTCCGCCTTAGTTTCATTAGCCTTTTTCAACACGGTTTGTCTGTCCGTCTTACTTTTTTTTACTTACTCTCTTAGTTGTTTTTGTTTTTCAGTTTCCAGTGGCCAGTCCCTAGCATTTTAATGTCTCCCCACAGCCAACACTACAGCGGTATTAGTCGATAGGATTGTCAAAGAACAAATTACGAAGCAAGGCTCATGGACATAGAAGGCCAGGCCTCGAATTTTTTTAGCCGTCAGACCTTTCTCGTTTACCCTCGTCTCCTGTACCGTTTATAGTTCGCACATCCGGTATACGCGGGAAATGAAAAAACAGTAAAGCATTACAACTTGAGAGAAGTGCCGCATGCTTTTCCCACCTCTACATCGCACCATTCTACCGGGTGTATCAAATAGTGGCCAGGCTCTTTAAATCGACTGTAAAATTCGGTTTCTTAACCTATCGCGCTACGATTTTGTGCAGCGTTGCACACAGGTGGTGCATTCTTTCTATAAAATTTGCAAAGAGGGAGCTTACCTGAGGAAAAAGTAAAACAAAGAAAAAGGCTTAACTCCTATAAAAACGCAGCGAAGTCACCGATCTTCAAACATTAGGATGCCCTATTGATTGAAGACTGGTGGCATTGTTGGGTTTCTGTAGGACTATAGCCTTTTTCTTTCTTTACGTTTTCCTCAGGTAAGTTAAAGTTCTTTGCCAATTTTATTTAAAAAATGCACCACCTGTGCACCAGCACAAAATTGTAGCACAATAGGCTAAGAAACCGAATTTTGCGGTCGATTTACAGAGCCTGGCATATTTGAGACACCCGATATAAGTAGCACTTCTTATAAATGACCGTTTTCACAGAAAGATTGGTTTTATGGTGCTGTAAGCGTTGCAAGAAAAAATAAATAGTAACAAAATACGTTACTCGTTTTATGCAAATGAAAGAGAACTTGTTACCGGTACCGCTCCCGATAAAAAAAAATAGCGCACTACTTTCGCGTTACTTATTATTCATAAATTTATGGCGGTATTATGTTCAGAGATTGTTCGTTTTCCGACACTGCCACAAAGGGCTTGGACGTTAGGAATTACCTAAAGTCGGAATGTTTGTGTGGAAAAAAAAAGAGGCATAATTTCTAAGATACGTTGGATGAGTACCAAAATTTGACTTGTCACCTAGGATCAAAAAAATAATATTTGAAGTGTACTTGAAGAGTGATTTTTGGAAGATGTAAGGAGTAACGTAACTACGTTACTCGTTACTCGAATTAAGTAGCGTAAATACGTTATCCGTTACTGCTTTGAAAATGTAACGAATACTATACTACGTTACTAAAAAGTGACGCATTATCGGTAACGTTATTACTACTGACACACTACTGCCAACACTATGTAAGGCTCACTTTTGTAAAAATAGCACTTTGCGCGGTTGTCGGAGTCGCTGCTGCTACGAAGTTATGCCGCCACGTTTCGGACAGTCTTCGAACCTCTGGAAAAGCAGGACATGGCGCGTGCTCTTCAGTTCCTCCTTGGACATAAATGTATATGCGGCTTACATATTGCACAGTTAAGGTCCATACTTTCTTACGCATATCAGTCGCACCATGTGTAAGACCCACCGGCGAAACTTTTGAGAAATATGCATGACGCAAGGCGGAAACTGCGCTTAACGAAATATAGGGGAGGCGACGGAAGGATGAGTGAGAGTGGCGATTAAAAGGTGTATGCCATTCATTGATGTGGCCAGAGCAAAACCATGCTCTCCCGCATACCGGAAGTTTCGTGCTGCAAGACAGCGACGACCGCGCTTAGCGACACGCGGATTCGATAGGCGTCCTTATGGCGGCAGTGTTTTAGACGTAAGAGGGCGCTGTGAAAACAATTTTACGCGCGCTCTGTTGCAAGCTCTATAGCTGACTCCAGCCACCTTATTTGCGAACATTTCTTCCTTGGCCTTTGCTTCGTCATTTCAGCTGCACAGCTTCCTTCTCAAACTTTCATTGTGCTCTGGGGATTATTAAGAAGAAAACTATTAGTGAGAGTCGGGAACAAGGAAAAAACAAAATAAGTCAATTGAGTGTTGCAACGAAACAAGTAACAAACAAAATGATTACCAAAACAATCAATTGCATTTTAACGTAACACTTGATATGTTGTTTTGTTTTTGTTTTTTATCTGAAAAAAATTATCGTTAAGGGGGATGTCATAGAGCAAACAAACACTTGCATTTGAGTAATCTTGCGTATGTTTTTTTATTTGTGTGGAGACAATGAATGCGCATGCAAGGAACCGTACGCGAGATGAACTACATTTTAACTTTTATTGTCACAATTTCCAGACCGTAAGAACTTCAATTTGATCACTAAACACACTTGCGCGCTTCCTTACCCTCCACAATTAGAACAATTGAAGTAAATCGAAAGGAAACATTGTTATACTTACTTTTATGCCACGTTTCGGGTTCCGCGAGTTTCGATAAATTCTCCAAAATCCGAAAAACACTCGCCAGTAAAAAAATAGTTCAAACTTGGATTTATCCGAAAGTGCGAATTCGGCTATTACAAATAGCCAAAGGTTCAAGTGCACATGGACGGAACAAGCGATATGTATTTGTAATGTGCATATCCCACTAGCTCTCCTTAATATTTTAGTGCAAATTTGAGGACTGCCAATGGCGAAGACCCGACCGGTCTTGTTCATTTCAAAACATCCTAAAAGAACTTATTTTTTTTTAATTGGGTTAAAGAAGGAAGTATTTTGACATCTTATAAAAAATATGTGCAGGTAACTATTCCATGGCAACATTTGAACATGTAAATCACCATATTCTCCGTTTCATTGTAGTCTGGGCCAGGTGAAGGATACCGGACAATTGCTCCTCCCAGAAAGCCCTTAACTCTTTCGAAATTAGCAAGCTGAACGATTGAGAGGAGTTGAGTGTGGAGGAGGAAAACACCAGTCATATCAAAAAAAGTTCTTTGTGGAAAGGGCTTGTCCTGTTCTTTTTAACCCGCATAGACTGTAGCTTTTAAAATGTATTGTAGTAAATGGAGCCTTCCTCCTGGACATGGCACTTCCTTACATGTTTGTTTCCCTTTAGCCTGCCTCATTTGGCAGAAGATGGAACGTACGCGTTCACGACAGTTCGAGAGGCTCGGTCAGACATTTCGGTACTTTCGCGAGGTATGCAGGAATCGAGAGCTCCCTGGTAATTACAGCGAAGAATTAACAAATTTTGAAGTGATTGACTGCAGTGTTAACAATGCTGTTTCCAGTTGTGGTAGTTTTTTTACAAGTTGCTGCATGTCTTTCCTTTTTCTTTTTTTTTTTTACAAGCTAATGTAATTTGGGGGATTATTATATCTCACTGTGCTGTCTATAAAAAGACTGCTTTACCAAAGTCGCGAACTGCTCTTATCTAACCAAGCAAAAGAAAAATGCTAAACATCCGAAAAGCTCAAAATTTTGTGATCGATAACGAAGATTTGTAGAGACTCGAAATCTCTGCCTTCTCAAAGTTTAAGCAATAAACTTTGAGAAGGCAGAATGTGCGCTCTCAAAAGGACCACAACTCTATTTCACCAAACGACTCCCTGGGGCTCAATAGAAGGGTCAAAAAAAATTCTGGTGGATGTCAAGATTCAAAAAGGGCTTGGATTAGAAAATACAAACTGCGCTGGGGCATACTGAATGTACAAAACGTGAGGTTTTTTGTGCTTAACCGTAAATATCAATTTCACGGAATTTATTTTTTTTTTTTTTTTTTTTTACTTTTTGTCATTACAAGCGAAGTTCTTTCCATATGAACGAAACTCGCCGGCTTCGTGCGCGCGCTCTCCAAGTTTGTAGAGACCTTCTCTTTATTAGGGTACAATAAAATAAAGACAAACAAAACAAATTGGATTTAAAATAAGACGGCCTTTATAGATTTTAACACTCGAGATGTATATTGAGATGAAACGATAACATAAGTTTTCAGACAGTCATTGTCTTGACGTCATTCGTGCTCAAAAGGCACCATGTACTCAGAAAAAAACGTAGGGTGTGGTGACTTCCTGGCATATCATTAAAACTCTGCAGCCAATAACATCGCGACATTTGACAATAAGAACACCAAAGAGCCAATCGCGAAGCACGAAGAACGTGAAAGAAATGGGAAACTACCTCGCTGGTGGGAAACGTCAGCAACACTGATCTATGCAACCTCCGCGAAAACAACTGGAGAATGGAGGTTTTCATGGACAGTGTTTGACTCGCGACAAAACTTCGCGATTAAAAAGGAAACGTTTGGTAGGAGAGATTATCGCGACTGCTACAGAAGCGACGTGTCCTTCTTGCAGAGGGTGAGCTTGAGGTGGAGAAGGAAGACCGAGTGCTGGGTCGAATGGGTCCAGGCAAGGCCTTCGGAGAGTTGGCCATCCTCTACAACTGCACCCGCACCGCCAGCGTCAAAGGTAGGTGTACGCGCCGCTTGCCTGTCAATCGGAGTATTAATGAATACATTTAAGCCCCCATGTTTTCTCGTCCAGAGAATGACCACACCCCAACCGCCCCCGGTTTGGTTTGAAAACTTGATATGCACAGGCCCACTGTGATATGCACAGGCACACATGTGAATCGTTACACCCATGTCTCCGGTGCTGGTCGCCTTCTTTTATCAGTGAAACCAGATTTGTGGTTCCTCGCGTCACTTGCTCTTATTGCTCGTATTAAAATTTAATAAACAAAATAAACACGATGCATGAATTGCGCTGATCGGCTCTACGCATGCTGTGCGAACGAAGTGTCCCGAACATTGAAATGGTACACCTGAAAACGGTTACACATGTCGGTTCTTCAGCAGCAAATGGTACCCATTACAGACTTCTAGATAGTTGGCCTAGCGAGCGAGCAGGCTCAAAAATCATCTAAATCCGGAAATTCATTGTGGTCTAAGTTTCCGACACAAAAAGCATTCTTGTGCTTTGTTAACGTTTTCAATTTTTCTCGTTGTTCGCTGAACTACTTCCAATGGTGTTTCAACCTGATCGCTCCTGAGCAAAAAATACGCACTGGTGTAGTATAAGGAAACATCTTCTCAGACACCAGAAGTTGGCAACCACAGTTCTCACGTTGAAAAATGTAAGTATGCATTTTATAATGCAGGTGATTGAGCAACAATGGGGGCGTGGAATGTACACTCTGATGAATATCCCCAGTTACAAATAAGTTAGTCACTGACAGTTGACTTGACGAATCGCATTGTCCATGAAGCCCTATTCTTGATGAACGACTGACAGTTCTCGTGGAACGCACTAATACATTGATACTGTAGAACGATAATTGGAGGGTAAATGTGAACTTATTGTATGCGTTACTAAGCTTAAAAGTAACAGCAATGCAGACTGTTTGTCGTAAAAGTATCATTCAGTTTTTGCCTGAGGATTTACAAGAAATGGTAATCAAAACTCCACCCAAACGGTGCATCGTTGAAATGACTGACCTTGTGACTACCGCAGCGGTGACGAAGGCCAAGGTGTGGGTGCTGGATCGACGCGTCTTCCAGGCGATCATGATGAAAACCGGTCTCCAGCGGCAAGAAGAAAACATCCAGTTCCTCAGGAGGTAACAATCACATAAATACCACTCCAGTAAATGTTCTAGTCTAAGTAACTCATGAGCAGTGCGAAAAACTGAAGAGGCTTGTTCGTATTTCTGTGAACTTGGCTCGTATGTTTTTTGTGCTTGTTGTAGTTCTCGGTGTTGTTTTCTGTAGCCTGTTATCAAAATTGTGTTCCTTTTAGTTTTGCGATATTTGTTAGTTTTCGTTCTAGAGGGAAGCTTAGTTTAAAGCATACCAGCTACCGCAAAGCTCTATGTAAAAAATAAGCAGTTTTTAATGTATTTTACTATATTAAGCTAAACTTTTAGGTTATTTATCGGATGATACAATCATGCAACTATCATAAATACCTCAACATTGCAAAAACTGGCTGGGGCGAAGGATGTTTTGGAAAATATTGAGTTTGAAACAGAGAAATCGCAGGTTGGCAGCGCTGACCTGGTGTCCCTCAAAGTGTCTCGGGGTTTGCCTGTCGACACACGCTGGGCCACCGTGCATAAGAATGATTGTAATGCAACACATGTACTGTATAGAGAACGTATGATCCCTGCAGTCTTACCTATTCCTGAAGTGCCACCGTATCTATGCGGAGAGCAAGTTGTCTGCTTCTCGCTCAGGGGTTGCGGTGACGTCAGAGCGACGCCGAGTTGTGGCTGGCTTTGATTGGAAGGATAGTGGGTAGACCTCAATGCTAAATGCTTTAAGGTCTTCCCACTATATTTTTTTCAATCAGCCAATAAGAGCTCGACGCTCTGACATCGTCGCAACCCCTGTGCAAATAGCAGACGAACTTGCGCTCCGCATTCCCTGTTAAGCTTGACCGCAGCCAAGGCTACTACCCGATGGAGTTCATCAAGCAGCACCAAATGGGCATCGTGACGGAGCTCATCGTCCATGGTCGTTTCCAATCAACGGCTGAACCAATCACGCGCTAAAAATAACACAGAATCATGACTCATTACCTGCGTTTAACTGACTTAGCCGCTGATAGTAAACGCAGAGACTACGAGCGCAAGTTCGGTACACTTTCCGTGCTACATGATTGGCTCCATCGGATTGAACGCCGTTGACTGTGGTCAGGCTTGATGGGAAGTTTTAGGGGACAGTTTTTACACATCCGATTCGATACGATCGGTCCT
This sequence comes from Ixodes scapularis, assembly GCF_016920785.2. NCBI lineage: Eukaryota > Metazoa > Arthropoda > Arachnida > Ixodida > Ixodidae > Ixodes > Ixodes scapularis. The sequence goes on along the minus strand of NW_024609868.1, from coordinate 87,627,752 downwards.
CCCGTGCGAACTGCGCATGCGCTACTGCAGAAGACTCGCATATTCGAGTCTGTACACTGTTAGCAAAAATCACACGCCCAGACGTGTAAACCGTTGTCCCATAGCGGACACGTCGAAACGTGTTCGTTTTACACGAGGCCATCTGTGTTTTTCGTCTACACATGAGGTGCTGTGTAAACTTAACACGCTACACCGTGTCTGCCTTCCGTAAAAACGTTTCGAGCGTGTTCCTTATGTAACATGGCGGCCAGCGGCCGAGAACAGGCGAGAGACGAGCCCAGCGAGCCGCGTGCGTTTCAGCCGAATTGAAAGCACACAGGGCGCGTTAGTTCTCGTTCGATGTCTTTTCTACACAGTAAAGTCTCCAAGCGGCGGACGTAGCTACTTGCAAAGGTACGTACGTGCGTTGTCGGCGGTCGGCGGTGTCGGTAGCTTCAACGAGCCGCTAGACAAAAAAAAAGAAAAACGAATGCCGAACTCACATGGATAAATAACTTGAGCAAACTATTTAGAATCGGGCGGTAACTTGCGCCACCTATCGAGATTTCTAGCAGCTTGTATTTAAAAAAAAAAAAAACGAGTCTGTTAACAGTGCGAACGACCACAACTATACAGCAACCCTACATACAACGCAGGCAACACCAGTACCACGCACTACACAGCACCGACATGTACACAAACACAACAACGACACTACGCCCGACACTTCCTACTCGATATCCATTTCTCCCCGCGGCGCATATAAGCTTGACATGTGCGGGTGGGCTCTTTGGTCGCTAACCATTACAGATTTATAGAAGAATACACAAAACACGGCGCAATGGACAGCCGTGTGTTAGAACTGTTTGCATTTAAAAAATATGGAGGCAAAATTTATAATGTTAGTCCGTTGCAATAAGTAGCGATATGTTAACAATAAATCTTAAACCGGTCATGAAAAAGTTCAAATTTTTATTATTTTCTTGCTTGACCAGTGTTATGAGCAGTCCGACTAGCTTGAATCAGATAGGAAAACAAATTATTGGGATTTTGTCAATACGTATACAATAATAAATGAAAATGATCCTTGCGCAAAGCATTTTTTATATATTTCTGTGAAGGACATCCGGACATCCGCCCAACACTTCACTTCCGCTAGTTGCAGTACGGGAGCAGACGCCTTCACTTTTGGGGCGTTTTGATGCAGTTTGTTGTCGTATGTCGTGTCGGTGTCGAGTGGAGCGGTGGGGCTTGGGAATTTGTGACCGGTGTTATTCGTGAACACTGGTTTGGGGCGCTGATGCGTCTTTTTTTTATACTACCACCACCCCGAACTTTGAAGATACACGGGCCCGTAGCAGTGCATTATGCTGAATCGCGAGCTCCTTCTCTGTTGACGTCGCTTTCCTGGTACCACTCGTGGATACTGCAAGCGTTTAAACAGTGTGCACCGTCTCGCCTACATCCCCGGTGACGTACTCGACCTGTTGAAACTTATTGCTTCCGTCATTTTATAGTACGCAAGGCAGTTATCTCGTTGGTCTGGTTTTGGTTATAAAAGCAAGGCAAAACGCTCGCAGTTCCCGCCCTCAGTAGACGTTGGACATCTTCCACACTTTGACACCGGATAACTGAATGAACGAGGATTTACATTCCCTTCCGAGGTTACTCTCGCCCTTCCTCACCGTTGAGCAGCAGGATGAGCTGGCGACAAGCCGCGGATGAAAGGCTTGAGCATCAACAGCCCAAGCGCACTCAGTGCCGATGCGGGCGACGCAGGTTTCTGTCAACCGGGAGGCCAGCACAAACCGTGACCGTTCCAGCTCTTCGTCATGACACAATGTTGCAGAGAGCAGGGTAAAATACAGCTACACGGATCACCGAAGCAAACGCACTGCTATCTTAAATCTTGGCTTGTGACTGCGCCTTTGTAGTAGATCATCTTATTCGTTTTGCTGGAGAGACGCAAACGACGGGCATAAAAAAATCGCTTGCATATTCCGCATATCTCGCAAAAGCATTTACCCTGTCACCTTGCGAAAAGCGCGAAACACGGAGTCCGCACCGTCCTAAGCTTCCCGTTTTTTACCTGCTTTAGAGCAGTTTGTACCTGCTAGTAGATATGCCTACTGAAACTGAAACAGGGCAGTGCCAGAGAGAAAGAGACAAAGTTGGGAAAGCTTGCTCGCTCTCCAATTTCTTAACTCTCAAGTGATTTTACCATAATAAATGCACCAACGCCTCTTTCAAAATAAAGAAAGAGCACTACGTTCACAACGTAAAAAATGGTCTCAGTACATGCATCTGTGGGCAGGTAGGAAACCTTGCCCTAATTTATTCACGCCGCATGATTGGCGCAACTAACTCATTGCAGGACCGAATCATTTACTCGAGTGGTGTGCGTCGCTGTGCAAACGCAGCTATGTGACTAACAACGCCAATCGAATGCTTGGTTTCCGCAAACGTAACTTTTATCTCGCCCCGTCATCATTAAAACTATTTCTTTATAAAACACTAGTTAGGTCCAAGCTAGAGTATGCAGCTTCCATCTGGGATCCCTCTACTATTTACCTCGTTGATTCACTTGAAGGTATTCAGAACAGAGCTGCACGTTTCATAATGGCTAATTATAACCGCACCGCAAGCGTTACACCAATGAAAGATAATTTGTTACTCCCAAGCATCGCACATCGTCGCACAGTCTTTCGTATTTGTCTTTTTCATAAAATCTATCACCATATTCCTCAGCTTAAATCCCAACTAATCATCCCCCCCTACTTTGTTTCAGCACGCCTTGATCATCGTCACAAAGTCGGTGTCCCATTTTGCACGTTTATTATGACTCTTTTATTCCCAGGACTTCCAAAGACTGGAATCGCTTACCTGCATCGCTCACATCAATTAATGATCACGCACTTTTTTGTACATCTATTGCCAATTTCATGTTCCCTGTTCCTTAAGTATTGTATATTTTGTTCCAATTGTTTATTCTGTTTACCATTGTTCCCACTCCCCTCTGTAATGCCATGTGCCCTGAGGGTAAAATAAATAAATAAATAAATAAATAAATAAGCACGAAGCATAAAAAACGGCAGATTTAAGACAACAATCCGGAGTCCATTATTCAATTAAAACGACGTAATTTTGTTGAAAACGCCCGCTGCTTCTTACTGACGGTATGTGTCGGGATACTTCCACAGTTTGAAGTGGAACGAAGGAAGATTTACTTTTAAAAACGCTCGCTGCGTCCTCCCGGACCAGCTGGACCGGATCAGCTGACGACGACGGGACTGTACCCGTTGAACCTCCACCCCGCTACAAACAATTTGCGCTCCGTGTTAAAAGCGTGGTGCAAACAGACCCGGAATACAAAGCACCGCACCACACACGACGAACGTTTCGGCTCTTTTTCGCATCGCCGGGTTGCACCAAACAGAACGAGATCGCCGAAGTCAACGCCGCGCTGTCGTGAACCTTGGCTTGTGGTTGCGAACTCGTGGACCCTGTGACTCCCTTCGCTTTGAAAGGACACACGACAATTACGAATGGTACTTTCCGTCTTCCAGGAACATCACAGGGGCACTTCTCAAGTCACGTCTTCACTATGTGCTCGCAAACTCCGAAGCTCTATGCGAAGCTTCTCGCGTCCCGTCAAACCAAAACAGTAGCGGCGCCATGCGTACTTGACAGATTTTCTCCGGTCAAACAAAAACAACGAAAGTCACCAGGCTCTTGCTTCCTAGAGCACTATATAGCTCCTACGGAGCAGAGTAGCGCAATCCTTTGAACTCTGTGTTTTGCCGACAACATGGCCGACAGAGCGGCTCGGCGCGAGTCACGTGGTGCTGAGGGTTCCAGGAGGCGGCCCGCCCTATGGGAGAATACATGGAGATCGACTCAACACGGCTGATTAAAAAATGAACGGCGAGTTCACACTTTTCAAAACTGGTCTGCCGTGAAGTTAGTAAAGCACTAAACCATTTATCAAAGTTTTAATAATATCGGATGCGTGTGCAAATTTTGAGAAGGCAATTTCCAAGGCAATGGCGTTTGAAGCAGACGATTTTTGCTCGCAGCGGAGATGGGCTTTTCGGGTTGGCCGGAGCGTGTCACGTGAATGGTGTGACGTCGCCGTGTCGTCTGCTGCATGATGCCGCTCAGGCAATTTTTTTAAAAAAGTCACGTCCTTGCGGGGCACAAAACTTAGCACAAATTAATCTAAAATGTTCCATTATTATGTCAAAAATAATTGCCATTCCGTACAACCCCACAATACTGAAGAAACAACGATTTTCTCACGTTCTCCATGCATTTCTGACCACAGTTGGAACCTCCGGGCGTTCGCCGCTAGTCGCCGAGAGGCGGCGTTCTAGATTGCGCTACTCTGCTCCGAAGGAGCTATATAGTGCTCTATTGCTTCCAGCGTACATCGGCGCTTGCGCCGTGGACAGATCGTTTGCAGTTGAAGGTTGAAGCAAAAACGAAACCAACTGCAATGTCACGTGTTCACATCGAGGACACGCTTTTTATATCCATTTTAACTGTTTGGAACGAATAATTAGACCCATGACTTTATTTGTGGTGTGTAAGAAACTATTATCAAGACCCCTAAACTAAATACAAACATGGGCGACATGAGGGAAGCCGCATTGCCATCGACCAGAAAATGGCGGCGAGCACGGTAAGCGCGGGTTTCGCCAACGTCCTGCGACATGGCGCAATTGCTTTTGGTGCATATCTGTTTCCGAGACATGTTTTTTTCCCCGGCATTTGTCTCGACGGTCCTTTCTAAGTGTGTCCCCAAGCATTCCGGTGCTTCGATAGCCGGCAATGCCGCGGTCGTCGCCGGGGGCGATGCGTGTTATCGAGGTCGGCTACACGGTTATGCGTGTATGACCGAACCAAAACACGTTTTTTACAACCTCGCATGATTTCTAAACGAATTATCCGTTACTCATTGCAGTGATGTGATTGCTGCGCCAATTGCGCCAAACTGCGCCCAGGGGCTAACCCTGCTACATCCTGCTACATTTTGCCAAAATATCGGTGATCTGCGCCAAGCCTGCGCCAAAAGACCAATTTTGGTCGTCTTTCAATACCGAAACTAAACTGAGTACCGTAATTGAGCATGCATGAGCTAGGTAGAGCAAGCGGCCGCCCAACAAAAAGTACCCTGTATCAATCGTCCATCCGGGCTGCATAGTTTTTCCCGCCACCTCTCGTTTCACGCTCTCGTCGTTCATGTGTCTCGTCTCGCGCCTTTAAAAAAAAAAAAAATCAACGATAGACGCGGGCGTGTGTTGACGTTTCAGTGCTTCAGTCGTTGTACAAAGCGCTGCAAGTACTTTTTGACCCTGACTCGCGATGTCTTGTTTTGACCTGACTCGCTCAGGTTCTTTTTTTCTGTGTGTTTAGCTTGTACCTCGCCTGCCGGCCTGGCAAGCACGTGCAACTGGACAGTTTTTTGTCGTATGCTGGACAGTTACATTTTGTGTGCAATTCTGGGAACCAGTTGGTGACGGAGCGGAGTGGCATGGTGTCTGCTTCGATCGAACAGCCATCTCCGCTCGCGCGACGAAGCGCGTGCAAATGCAAGCTTGCTGAAGTTGCCCTCATGTGCATGCGAACATGACTGCACGACAGAAGCACCAGCCGGGACGCTTGCAACCCATTTTTTTACGTTTGCTTACCTTTGACGAAAATCTTGCACGTCGGGAACCAGTAAAACGGTGTCAAGCGGTTTTTTCGGAATTGCTCGGCAACGCCCACAGCACTGTTCACTTGAGGATGTCTCAATGGCTCTTTGGAGACATTGAAAGTGTGAATTCATTGCTACCCAAAGGCAGGCGGTAGTCAACCTAATGCTGTGATATTTACTAATAAGCTGGTCATTTTCAAATAAATTTTAATAGGCAAGGCATGTGTTTTGCACCCCCCCCCCCCCCCCGCCCCCCCGGAAACAGCCGCCGCTGGCACTGGCCGGCAGCGCCCAAGGAATACCAAGGGCACTGCCCCCCGGCCCTGGGGAGGGAGGGGGGGGGGGTGTTTGGTTTGCCCCCTCCCCCCCCCCACTTAAAAACAAGTTGGTACGCCACTGAAGACTAGGTGGTCTAACTTGACCATAATTTGTTTATTGCGGCGAGCGAAGTGTCCTTTGTTCGTCCAGCACTTAAAACGAATATGTTTATTTTTCTAAGAATATCTGCTCTAAAAGCCACTTTTGCTGCTCCGAAACACTGTTTTCGCTGCTCCAAAAGCCACTTTTGCTGCTCCAAAACACTGTTCTGGCTGCTTCAAAAGCCAATTTCGCTGCTCCAAAACACCGTTTTGGCTGCTCCAAAAGGTGCTCCAAAACGGCTTAGGCCAATCACATCACTGTCATTGTGTAAATTTATGGTAATTTGTGTAAATAGCGTGTTTTTCACTCCAAATATTCGTCAAATACACGGGACTTGCTAACAGTGTACCAGGGGGACCATCGTAACCGTATCGGACGTGCGAAAACGGTTCCCTAAAACTCTATAATGGGAAACGAAGTGCGAGCCGTAGCGATACACTAATTGGACTGCACGCTCTAAAAGGAAAAGTTTATGAGTTCACTTTTCTGTAGAGCACGTCGCTAGCCAATCACGGCGAACGATGAAAGGATTCCATCAAATTACGAAACTAGGATTAGAATTCGAGCCGAAAGATTAGCAATGATGTTTCACCCCGACGAGTGAATCGTCGTATTTTCTGCTTTGTCGTTCGCGGGGGTCCTTGTACTGCTCACCGCCTTTCGTTGTCTCCGTGTTCAGCAGGAACGTGAACCCTTCAACTTTTTTAGACTGCAAGTTTTAAATTAAGGCTGCAACAACATTAGTACCCCATCCGTTTACTGCGATTTCTCAATGTAGTTGTTGTTTTCAAAGAACCACCATAACTTGTGTCACTTTGAAGATGACAAAAAACGTGTAAATTTAGTTGCTCTTAAGATATTCTTGTCTTGAACGGTATGTCCCTGCCAATAAGCACTCAAAAATAGGGCCGCTGTCGATTTGTGCAATTCCAGTTCCGCTCCATCGATTGCCGAAAGTGGTTAATACCTTTAGGTAAGCGCTGCAATCGGAATTTTATCATAACTAAAGCCCGACTTGCTAACGATAGTAATCGATGGAGAAGGGGAATAAGAGAGGAAAATAACAAACAGAAATCTCCAAACAGAGCTAGGTAGAAATGGGGAGGTCCCAGTTTTGATACCAGGACGAGGCAAATTTTTTCAGTCACGCACCGGTCACCTTGCTGTGTTTGGAGATTTGTGTTTGTGCTTTGTCCCCCTTGTTCCCCCTCCAGGGATTATTATCGTTCTTCTTGTCCAGCTCACTTGCACCTTTGCATTATTTGTATTATCATCATCACCTTAAGAAATGCAAGCCGTTCACCCTTGTTGGTGTTAGACAGGTGGCAGCTGCTAAAACCCGTTTGCTTTACTGACGTAGTTAGCTCAGTTGGTAGAGCGCGCCATTGGAAATAAAGAGGTCCCTGTTTCGATACCAGGACCAGGCAGATTTGTTAGTCGCGTGTCAGTCACCTAGCCGTGTTTGGAGACGTGTGTTTGTCCTTTGCCTCCTTGTTCCACCTCTCCAGGGATTATTATCGTTATTCTTGACAAGCTCGCTTGCACCTTTCCATTAACTGTATTACCATCATAACGTTGTTTGCTACCGGATTTCCTTAGAGTCTTTTCCTACACATAGGCTATGATTATGCTAAAACCCTTCCGTTTGCTGGCCTCCAAAAACATAAAATTGCGAGCGACAAAATTGAAGCAACCCTCATCAAGATTAAACGAGTGAAAGTTGTGAGACATACTGTCCACCGCGCCCAAGGTCTAAACGGGGAAACCTTCACGGAGAATGCTCACGGTGTGGTGGTGTTGATTCATTTTTCTAGTTTACAGTAACCTTTCGTTCGTATCCCATTCATAAACGTACGTTGTGTGATCAAAGTAAACCCGTTCTCGTCGCGTCGTTTAGACTGGCGCACGAGGAGCTCAATGGCATTGCAATGATCGGAAGAAGCAAGCCAGAGAGCAAGGGAGCAAGCGCTCACTATCCTCGCATATGCCTGGTTTGTGTTGTGCCCCATTGACAACATAGACAGTCTGATTGGGAATACATCCAAGGTGGTTCAATGAACATTAATTGAGTATCTAACAGCGTAAGGTTGTCGAACAGTCAACATTCGTCTCAGAATGCAGGTGGCGCTTGGTGAAGAATGTGTGTCAAGAACCACGGTGACTAACTGGGCAGGAATGTTTCTTGGGAAGAAAGTGAGGGGACTCAAGATCTTCCGTGGGTGAACGCCCCACCGCGGAATTTAGACGGTATAAGCCGTCTCCCTACGCAGAGGAACGCGTGTCTGGAAGTATACGGCTACCTCTTCTTTAGAACCTTGGTACATTTTTGCTTTCTCATGTTTACTTTGTTTCATTCTGTTCCACCTACTGATGTACGTTTTGTTCCTCTTAGTGAAGGTACACGAACAAGTTTCATTTGTTCACACCGTATAGTTTCTTGTTTTTCTGAATCCTAGCTCCTTGTTGTTACTCTGTTTGGGCATGCAGCCAACCAACTTTCCCACGAAGTACACATCAACCAGGCTTACATACTTATTTTAGCATGCTCTTTGCTCAAGTTTCTTTCTCTGTCGGTCTTCTAAAAAAATGCTACTCCCAAGTGCGCGCACAGGAGCATGCAGACGTATATACGAAAATAAAGAGGGGCAGCTCGTGCGCGCCTTTTTTATTACCTTCCTATGAGTGTTGTGTCGAAAACCTCCCGTGATTCGTTTTAAGCATAACAGATGTTGTAAATATCATAAATATTAATAAAAAAATTTAAAACAATTTTCACGTAAACATTATGTGCTGCGGTCATTATTTATATGCCGCTAAATCTGAACACCAGCTATTTCCGAACTGGAGCACGTACACTTTTGCCGAGTTTTCAGAAAAGATAGATGTCTGTGTTCATAACTCGTATGGTAAGTTACTGCTTTAATATTTCACAGCATGAAGTCTATCAATTTTATAAAGCTCCTTGGTTCTTGGATATGCAAAAAAAAAAGTAGAAAATCCTACTACAATACCCACTATTGGCGGTCCGACTCTTCGTCTCACAGCTTATCGAAATGGAAATAAACGTTGTTACAAGTATTCAAAAAATGGACACGCGAAAGAATTACTATTACTAGAAAGTGTATTACTAATGGTAAGAAAGTCCAAGCAATTGACCTAGCTGACCAATCCGTGCTTCCAAACAAGCGTGGATTTGCGCGAGCAGTGAACGAAAGCAGCTGTTCTCCCTTGCACCAAAACAACGATGCATCGTCAGAACCGCTCGTTAATTCGGAGGTGCGCATCGATCCTTTCTTGTGACCCAAGAATCGTGGCAACGAAGTGTAGTTAAGCAGGGTTTCTTTGTACGAACACTACTGCGCCGTGCGTTTGGCAGTAACATTTCCCGAGCTGCAAAGTTTCAACTAGAAGGCACATTGTTTCTGGATTAGTACGTAACGGAGTGCGCATATAGGATTCTACGTTATTTACTTACAAAGCGCGTTCGCAATCGTGCCCATCATAACTTTTCAAATTCCTCAATGTTATGCCGGCGAGGCAACAGGTATTTTATGATGTGGAGTACTAAGAAGGTCGAGAAAAGAAATCGTGATTTTTTTTTTATGCTCAACAATGTTTAGTAACGCACTCGTGATTTCATGACATCGCGATATGTTGCTTATTCCGCTTGCCATCGGGTAACTTATGCTGTGGCGCAAGTAACTAATCAGATTTTTTTTTTTTTTTCATTTTTGCTAGGACCTCATTTTCGTGTATTTCGCGAGATACAAATATCGCCAAAAAAATAGATCCCACCGATGAGTTTTCCTAAAGTAACAAATGCAAAGCATATGCAATCTTTATTCGTAAAATTTCGTGTTCGCGAAATATTCCCCAAGATCACACTTCGAGGAAGTAGCGAAATATTGAGTCCGCCAGTAGAAAGTCGTTTATATAAAGTGTTTTGAGTGCCACAGATAAACTCAATTTCAGTATGTGAGACCCAAACGAGTTTGTGCTCACACTTTGTCCCAGATTCATTGTTTTATATATTTCTACGTTCAGCGAAGTGGCGGTTATTTAATCAAAGCAATATTAATAAAATTAAAAAATATCTATATAAATAAAACCTGGAGATGTTCATGTAATTTTGTGTGTTTAAGGTTCATCGGACGTGTGTGAACAACTGAAAATGAAATTGGTTTTGGCTCACAAAACGTGCTGGTATGCGAAATTTAAAATAAAATAGAACACCGTTCTAAAATAAAAGCGGGTTAAAAAATATTCATTTATCAACACATCGTTCATCGTACTACATTATCGACAAAGAACTCCACCTGATGCGAGTCGTGTTGCGTTCCATACTGAACAAAAGTAATTCAATCAGCTAGACTTGTGGAGTACACTAATTCCATTTAGTGTTTTCCCCACTGCATATGGGCTGATCAAATAAAAAGTCTTCAAAGACGGGCGGATGGATTCAATCCTAATACATACAGAAACCACATTTCTGTACTGCGTTCTTAAAAGGGGTCAATATTCAAACGCTGGAATCTAGGGCAGCGAAAACGATTTTAGATATGTATATTCGTTCCTTTATTGCGAACTCAATATTGACAATAAAAAATCGCCTTTTCATCCACCTGATTGCACCCTGGACCAATTACCCAAGATTAATTATTTAATATAAATTTAAACACATTGTTTTTCTGTACATGTCATTCTCCCGAAAATTTCCAGGCTGGAATGCACCTGAAAATGTTATGGTGTCACCTTGTTCCACTAATAGTTCTGTACTCATCTACTTCACGATATTTACGATATGCTCAAACCGCTTGACAAAGTATCGTTTTTTTTATTATTTAAAGCCTGTACGGACTGTGATATGACTCTCACTACTCCTCGAGTATATTATTTTGTTTAATCGATTGCAATTAGAATTTCTTGACGACGAAAGAAATTAAACAGTAACTTAAAAAGCAAACGCGTCTTTCGAAATTAATTTACTGGGTAATTTCGTCTTGTAGATCGCATGTCTAGAAAAACGCGTTTAGTTTAAGGTAGGGGTCTCCAAACCTCGGCCCGCAGGACAGATCGGGCCTGCGGAGACGTTCCAGTCGGCCCGCGGAAGGCCGCGGTCTTTTTAGCGTGCTACCAACGCAAAAAATAAACGCTCGTAAAAAAAAAAAAAAAAAATCGGCGCTATGACACGCTCTAAAAGCGAAAACGAAGAAATCAAAAAGAATAAGAAAAAACTGCAATTGTTGTGCGAATATTCGAATTTTTGAATGGTAGTTTCAAATATTACGCTATTCGATACTCCCTTCTAGGGGAACTCTGATTTTCGCATTATTCGAAGTGTGACCTCGGCGGGTTAGTTCTGCTCAGCGCGCTTTCTAGCGAGCACCGGTGCTCGGCAAGAAGCGCGCTCAACTAAGCTAACCCGCTGCGATCAACACTTCGAAGAGTACAAATATTGCAGTCACTCCTTAAGAGGAAAGGCCACTTTCAAAGCGGGATGGCACGCGCGCGGGTGGTGGATATAAAAAGAAAAAAAAACTTTGTACATGTTGAAATCGACACTATAGTAAAATTTAAAAAAAATAAACTGTGGCTATTAGGCAAGAGTATGTCCTAGGCAGAGATGTCCCAACCTACGTTCATTAATTATATATGATTTTTTTCTCAAAATCTATATTTAATAAAAGATATTTACATATAGCAAGAAGATCCATAAATTCTCTCAGTTAGGTATAACTAGGCATCTCCGTAGGCTTAATTTTATGACAAATGCATCGTTGACTTGCCAGTCCCATTAGCCAATGGATCTTCTGAGGTCTCAGTTGCTAAATATAGCTAGATTAGTTTCGATATTAACAAGCGTGGGAACAATCATTACGAGTTCAGATGAGTTTTCGTTTAGGCATGGTGCAGTAATGAAAAGCTTGGAGGAACTATTCGATATTCGATTCGAAAATATTCGGCCAAAAGAACTATTGCCTTCGAGTTCGCTTCGAATTCAAAATCCACTATTCGCACATGTCTAGAACACTCCATGAAAACGCCGGTTCTCTTGCCATATTATTGACTGTACATTGTCATTACCATAATTATTGTTCGTAGTTCCCTCCTTCATGTCTGCATAACTATAAAAAAAATCCTCTCGGTTCTCGTGTATATCCTGTATAATGATCTGATCTGATCTACCACTTTCATTAGTCTTCTGCCCTGTGTAAATATGCCAAAGTTCGTATGCACTTTCATTTATTTCTGGTGAGATTTCGGGGTGACAATTATTTCTTAATATCATAAATGGTAAAATATTGCACTTAAAAATAAAGCATATGCATTTGTCTACCTTACAACTTTTTTTTAGTTTAAATGCTTGTATTTACCGGCTTAATTGGTGTTTTTTTTTTTATTTGGTCTTTCCTCGTTTATATTGTCTTATCTCATTTTCGGCCCTTGAGACTCCAACAGGTCCCCAATCCGGCCCGCTAGCCAATATGTTTGGGAATCCCTGGTGCAAGGATTTAATTCGTTCTTTAGTGATTCTTATAGTGAACTTTCTAAGACATTCATTTTCATGTAGGGACAAGGGAATTAGTAAATAAGTCAACAAATATTTAACTCCTAATCAGAAAAAAAGAAGTTAATTAAAACAAAATCTCAAGCTTCAATTTTTATAACACTAGACGCCAAGAAGTGATTTCATAGCCTGATGTATTTCTTCGAAATAAGTGACAAAATAATTACAAAATTACCACAATTGTAATTGAGTAGACCAGTATAGTTCAGTTGTTCTTTCCGCAATGTGTAAAGTGGGACAGTGGGTTAAAGAGTAAAATGAGAATGACTAAAATAATACGCGAAGAGCAGACGAACGAGAAAGACATTTATCATGTCGATAACTCAACACCAAAGACAATGAAAACAATATTCATAAAAATATTGAACTCAAAAACAGGCCAACTTCAATTCAGCAGAGCTAAGAAATGTGGTCTATGAGACTGTCTTCGCCAATATTGAGACATCATATTTACCAGACGTTTTTGGTATGGTCCTTTATACTTTACAATGTTATAGATTTCTTAATTCAAAACTATTTAATAAATTAGACAGAGGAGTAGTGAAAGCACCTACTTTTATTGGGATTAGCTAAATACATCGACTGTTGACATGTCGCTTTCGCTTTATTCTAATGGCTCCAAATTATATTTGCTCCCAAGCTTCAAGCTGACCTCATTCGCAAAAAACAATTGTCGCAGGTACTCGCCTTTAGAAGCGCTGTGCGGATGCTTGTTTTTTGTAACAGGACTGGCCTAATACCCGTGCCACACGGGCTACTCGAATGCCATTTATAACGAATGAAATATGAGCGGACGGCCAATCAGCGCGCGACACTCCGGGCGTAGCGCATTCCACGCGCGACAGATTGCGAGCTGATTCGCCGATCACACAAATGTCATTCGTTTTAAACGGCATTCGAGTTGCCCGTGTGGCACGGGTACAAGACTAGCGTCTCATGTCAACTATGTTTCTTGGTCTGGCTTCATTTGTTCGTTTCCGTGTTTTGATACCAAATAAAGATGTTGGTTCTCGTAAAGAGGGCCCCGCTGATCTCTGAATTGTGAAACCGTCATTATTGCAATTATAGTTTCATTACTGAGAAGATACCTATACAGGTAAGAATTTGCGAGCCATTTGGCTGGAGGCAATTGGACGTTAGGCTCGCATCAAATTTGTTTAGGCATGCTCCCGTCACTTCGCTTCGAAGGGCAAGTGGTTCTCAAGTTTAGCGGAGCACCTGGCCTGCCAAAGCGGATATTTTAGATTGCGTCTTAATTGTGTGTCATACTCATGACGCTCACCCACCTTGCTCGCAGACGCCATGCGAATAAAATAACAAGAACAAAAAAGCTCGAAGGACTGCATATTTATTTTGTTAATTTTTTAACCCTCTCAGTCACCTTTTATTGCACATCAACTGAAGCTGACAGTCGCTTCTATCGGACCGTGGCTCGTGCGTGATGGAATGCTGGAACCTCGCTTTCACGGTCGCGTCTTGCGAGCGTTGCAAAAGTTTTTAGATGGGAGCGAAATATCAGACGGATGAAGGCCAAAACAAACGCGATACCCTTCAAGACAAATATATATTAAAAGAAACCAAGTGTACACGTTATTTTGTCATCTTCAGGCATTGCAGACGACAATAGACGGTGGTGGAATAGCAGACGATGCTGGAGGCTGCCGCGCCTGTGCTCGAATCACTTGCAGGCGGTGTCAAACACCAGACTAGGCACACCGAATGTCGCGAAAGGGAGACGCTAGGCTTGTTAGCATGTTCGGCCGAGCAGCCAAATCATTCCATTTGTAACTGATGGAGCCACTGATCTGGAGGCGGGGCTGAGAGAGGGCCGTGACCTTCGCCTAGATTGCGTCTAACAACGTAAATATTGAGCGAAAAAGATATGTTTCGTGGAAAAATTACACAAAAAATTCGTGTCCTACTTATACCCTTTAAAAAACTTTTTTTTATTTAGTGTTTTAAGGGTGTAAAACGTTTTAGTCTGTAATGGCTGCAATGTCATAATAAGCCCCCGAAAATTTTGAAAAATAATAAGAACTGAGCATATAAATTACAAACGGTTAGCTATATTTGGTACTAATATATTTTGATCGCTTTGTATAAATTTGTTTTTATTGATTTCGGTATCACCGTTTTAAATCACGATGGTATACTACTGAATTTGAAATTTATTGTCTCAAACAGCACCTTATTTTACATGCTAAAACTCCAGACACAATTTTCTTCGATCAGCTTGCTCCACGAAGCACAAGAAGAGAAATCCTGATGTGCAGATGCCTTCCTCGAGAGAGAGGCTTAAAGCAAATATCCGCGTGATCTTAAGTGTAAGTATAGACAAATGTGCAGCTTCCGGACCCTTGTCCAAGAAGTGTCGGAATAAATACTGATCTCGCTCACTCCCTCGAACAGAACAGCAGAATCAAATGATATGCGGAAAAGATTCCTGAAACAATACAACCTTGAAGGCAAGGTTGGCGTCTCCGTCTGCTAGCCCGGCGCTCGACGTGAGACGCTTCAAGACAAGATGGCGACGACGCTGACGGGAGCTACGCGGCGTTTCGTTGATCCACTACTGATAACGTTTTTTTGGGTAGGAAGGGACAAGCCTTAT
This sequence comes from Ixodes scapularis, assembly GCF_016920785.2. Classification (NCBI taxonomy): domain Eukaryota; kingdom Metazoa; phylum Arthropoda; class Arachnida; order Ixodida; family Ixodidae; genus Ixodes; species Ixodes scapularis. Next base: position 87,612,476 of record NW_024609868.1, on the reverse strand, counting down.
TCTCTTCTGGTTGGCACTGCCCGAACACGGGGCCATTTGTCGAATTCCCAGAGAACCTCTGTGCTCCGGAAGCAATCACTAGGGAATCTCGCGGGCCAGCTGCCGGTGTGGTCACGGTAGATATACCGGCACGCGATGGCGCCACAATCTAAACTTGGTTCGCGATTCCGATTTTTTTTTTTTTTTTTTTTTTTTCTCGGCTTAATTGAGACTGTCAACACCTGCTGCTGTAAAGACAAATAGGGGCGCGTCTGGATTGGAGAGCACGCCGCCCCGGTGTTTGCGCCGTCTGCTTCCTTTGTTGTTCCGGGTCTTCTGCTAAACAACACGGAAAATGGATTTCATGCATTTTATTTTTTTAGGAAACACTTTTTTAAGTTATCCTCTAGCGGGGTTAATTGCACAACACACCGCGCTCAAGAAACGTTCTAAAGTTGTGAGCTTTCATTTTGGAAATATGGTGATTGCAGACACGAAGCATTGGTACCATTGGAGCCGGTTTAAGGTACATACAGACTAAACAAAATGTAAACCATTAAGTAGATAAAAGGAAATGTTCCGGAAATTTACACCCATAAGTATACTTTTTCAGCAACATTCTTTCGGGTAACACCTTCTTTCAACTGATATATAGGGTGCGGCTCCATTGAGCACCCTTTATATTAAAAGATGTAAGAAGGGTATAGAAACGGGTGCTGCTGGGGAAAACTCGCAAAGCTTAGTTGATGCTCTTTTAACGGCTGTATCTAATTGTTACTGACCGATTTCATTTCAAATCATGTGGGAAAAAAAGAATGTCTGAAAATTTTTTAGAATATATATATACATGATTGGTAAACTTTTTGCATGAGCGAAATTGAAAACCGTTTTTTCGTCATATTCTTCGTTCACAAGCTTTTGACTCGAGAACTAAGGTCAGATTCGGGGATTTGCGTGATCGTCACAGCTCACGAATTTAGTAGCTTCGCACCTCAGATTCTTTCCGCACAACAAATGAACCTTGTGCATGTTTTAAGCTACATCAAAAGCGCCAATTTTTCATAGTTTTTTATCTATTCTTTTTTTAAATTTAGAACCTGGCCCCTTTGACCATAATTTTGCCGGTTTGGATGATGATATATTTTGTTAAATTCCTTTTTATACTTAAAGGGATGCTGAACCGAAATTCTGATTTCACAAAATAAGCTTCCAGAAGTGTTCAACAGAGCGCCGCCATAAACCACGAAACATCATTCATATAGCCATATCTCGAGAGGATGGCCGTATTTGTGGAAACTACGGGAACGAATGAGGAAGAAGGTTGACGTCCTCATATAGCAGAAGAGTTGAGAAGGAAGAGAAATGGCCTAGCTCCCTTTCCTCTCCGCTCCCTTGCGAAGTAAAAGCGAAAAGAGGAGGAAATGAGAATCGCGAGGTCACGCTTGTTTTCGGCCTTGTGCGAGCGCGCTCTTCTTTTACAAAAATGCGACGATCTGTTCGAGATACCGCTTTATGAGTAACTTTTAGGATTTGTAGTGTCCCGCCTATCGATTCTGCGTTGTTTTCTGAGTTTGTTTTTCGGTTCAGTATCCCTTGAACTTATATATGAAATGAAGGCCTAACTTTTATGATTATAATGCAATTAAATGCAAAGGTGCAAGCGAGCTGGACAAGAATGACGAAAATAATCCCTGGAGAGGGGGAACAAGGGGGACAAAGGACAAACATAAATCTCCAAACACAGCTAGGTGACTGGTGCGCGACCGAAAAAATCCGCCTGGTCCGGGTATTGAACCCGGGACCTCTCCATTACAAGTGGAGCGCTCTACCAACTGAGCTAACCAGGGGTTAGACGTCAGTAGAGCAAAACGGGTTTTATCAGCCGCCACCAGTCGTACACCAACAAGGGTGAAGCTTGCAATTTACTGTTATGATTACAATGCAATTAAATGCAAAGGTGCAAGCGAGCTGGACAAGAATGACGAAAATAATCCCTGGAGAAGGGGACCAGGCGGATTTTTTCGGTCGCGCACCAGTCACCTAGCTGTGTTTGGAGATTTATGTTTGTCCTTTGTCCCCCTTGTTCCCCTTCTCCAGGGATAATTTTCGTCAGCCTAACTTAATACGTATTCAACAAGTGCAATATTGTTATAGTCGAATAAAGGTATTTTGGCGATAAACGCCTTTCAACACAAGAGAAAACTTTCAAAGTACAAATTTCAACATCAGTTTTCTTAAAGACTGACGACCAGTTCGCGCTTTCCACTTTTCCTTTGCTTCCTCCTTTCCCTCATCTAAAGTGTCCACCGATGCCTGTTTCCACTTCCCCGATGGTGAGGAGGATCTTCTGCCTTGCAGAATCTTGAGTCTGGTTATCGGCCTTCAAAAAGACCATTTTCAGTTTTTTGTTGTTGTTTTTTTGCTGGTTTTTTTTTTGTAAAAAAAGCTTTTGGAATGGTCTATGACATTAAATAAAAATCAGATATAATATATGGCTTGGACATATAAATTCGTACATTCGAAGAATCGATATATTTGATGTTCTTTTTTAAGATGTGAAGCTATAAATTTCGTTTCCGCCTACGTCCAGACACAGCCGACGCAAGAGCGAGCGGGATCAATCATGCGGCGTAATAAACGCACGCCACTGGGCCTTATCCGTTTATGATTGGTTCATAGATGATCGAACACGTGCACAAACTTGACAAAGACCATGATGGTGCGCTTTTGGCGATGTCTGATTGGTCCCATCAGCTCCAAGCGTCTGCTGCGCCTGGACAACAATAGGTCGTAGCCATTTGTTTCTGCCACATTGTTCACGATATGTTGTCACTTCCTTATAACGTTGACTAACTTCACTTCAAAAAATATTGAACAATTTTATGTATGACAACTGAAGGCTTCTAAAATCACGTTCGGCTTAACTGTTTCGTTTAAAAAATAAATTAAGCCGAAATTACAGTCGTCTCTTCAAATTAAGTGACAAAAATCAAGTTCATAAATATTGCCCTCATTTGGTTTCGGATTCCCCCCTTTCTTTCCACCCCACTTTTCTACGTAAAAAATTCGAGTAGAGCGTGAATTTTTTGTCACCAGAATTAAACATCGTTACCATCTGAAAGAGTGTAGTCGTCCGCGTACTTCTTTTTTTTTTTAAGTATTCACTATGCCAACGCGCTCGAATTAACTAGTAAAAGACTTATCCTGGATATTGCGGCAGTAGAAAGAACAAAAGATATCATTACTGATACGTCGAAAGGCCTAGCGCAGAAGTTCGTCCTTTTCCACCTGCTGCTCCACCACGCACGCTAAGCCTAATGAGATGCGACGCACGTCTAGCCGTTTCTATATTTGTTTCTTCCCTAAAACAAAAAGGGAAAAGAAAGCTTCAATCTTATGCTCTCCCTAATTACAAAATCCGCCGCTGGTCCTTTATAAGTTAAAAACCCAGGAACTAAAAATATAACGCAAAAACGGTTTTCAGTATCGTTTAGAATTCGCTTAGCTTGCATATATTTCGAGGGATTTTGAGAAATTACCAATTCTTTATCCCCAATTTAAAACTAAATCGTCTTATTTCTATGCTAATAATTTTAACTTATACATTCGTTGAACTTTAATGTAATATCTGAAAACTTTATAACAAAGCAACATGTAATTGCTGAGGAACAAGCCAGTGAAGGAGTATCCTACAAATTCCAATAGTACGGTGTGCTATAAAAACAATTATGAGACGAGTTCTGTATAGCGTACAATAAGGGCAGTACGGTGATCTTCACGCAGTAGTCGAAGTCACATATCTTCATGTGTCATTAGGCGAAAAGGCGTCGTCATGGGAACAGTTGGAGCTGCGCTACACCAGCCTTTGAAACCACGTGCACGGGCACATTTGAGCTCGGATTGAAAACCAATGCCACCCCCCCCCCCCCCCCCCGCCCTTCTCTTTTCCTCTTCTTGTATTCGGTGAGTTTCTATGGAAACGTTTTAGCAGTTGAAACGACTTCCACCTTTAAATGAACTGACAGATCCCACAAGCAATGCAGAAATTAAATGATTCTTCAATTTACTGGCTATATTCAATACCCTTCTCCTAGTTTTTCAAGTGAATTCATTGACTGTAGGCTTGGGGGCTAGCGAGATATGCCAAATTTTAACATGGAGACGATCTGTAGCAAATGGCAGGTAGCTGGTATGCAGTTTATTACTTTTCGAAGAATTTGGGAATTGACTCTTCACGCCTTTGCTGCTTAAACTAAAAATATATAGAACCTTAATCACAAAAATAATATTAATAACGAATTACCTAAACTACAAGTTCAATATCTTAATTCAGAACAAATATGACATAGTTAAAGTTCAATTACCTCAAATTCAGGTGTAGAACCCATATACTTCAAAAAACGTATGCCACACAATTCTTCCGACGAAAAACGAAAATTATACAAGTATAAGAGGCGCTGTAGCCTACCAATTTCCGATGGCATGCGCTTCGTTAATTTTCTTTTCTTGTGATTGAGCGATTAGGACGGAAAACAAACGACTATGTTTTTGTAGTATTTTTGTTTGTTTTTATATTTTGAGTTCCACCATACAGAACGCTTCTATTAACGTAAAGAAGTATCTTGAAACCAGTAGCCCAGGGTTAAACATGGGTTCATAGCGTTTCACGACTTGAGGTTACTGTCTTACGGCGCTGCAGATATATTCAGGCTGCATCTCAATTTTAGGGCGCCTGTGCACGTACCTTTTATGTATTAAGATCTTCACTGCCAGGATTGCGGGTGATGAGGCACAACTACGTAGTTGCACCGTGCTACAGCGAAACAACAACCAACTAGGGAAATAATTGAAGCGAAGCACATTGCCATGCTTGACGATTTATACGGGAGGAGCCCATCTCTCACCAGAACTGCAAAGTATAATTAGCTCATTTCACCTTAAGAAGACAAGCGCGGACTATTTTACGAATTGGTTTTAATAGGCGGAGAAGAAAACGAGTACAAAACAATTTACACATTTTTTTAACAATATGTCGACGAAGGACAAAATACAAAGAGTTGTGAGTTCAGCGCTGTTTGTATGTTTCTGTGTCTGTAATCGAGTAAGTGCCTGTTTTGTGAGACGTTTATGCGCCGTGAAGTCGGAAGATAGCAGTCCGACTAGCCCAAGCTGCTGTGTTTCTATGCATCGGCTCAGGAACTTACGACCTTCACGCCCTCCAAATTTCTCAAAATTATTGTATCAGGATTCGAACTTTCGGCTCAATAGGCAAGTTTTTCATCAATTACTGAAAAGTTCTTTTTTTCTTAACTTTAAATATATAAATGTTTCCTTCTAAGTAACGTTAAGGACTGCGGCGGATGTCGGATGGTGAGTTCAGTGACAATTAGGAACCTAATTACGAAAGGTTCACTCTTTCTTTTGAAATGTTTTCTTGAGATCAATCATGTCCACACACTCCAATTACTGATTAGTTGCCCCCTCGGGAAAATGTGCCAAAGCAGCTGTTAGAATTTTAACAACTGCATTCGGCTCCACGCCAGTTTCGAGAGAATTTAAACCACGAGGATGGTCGGGCACCGAAACTCTGACGAAAAAGAACGGCGAACAGCCTACCCGAATTTGACGTCAGCCTCCGGAACAGGCGCGGACAGGGAGTAAATATGCCTTCCGTTGGCCGGAATACGAAACAAATACGCGTTCCTGGGGCCCTAAACTCGTGAATCACGAAGTTCGGGCCGAAGTTGAGGGAGCGCACCGATTGGACTACCCACGACGATGACTCGGCGTTTTTGTGCTCCGCCAACTTTCGGCTCCAACTTTGTGTTTCACGAGTTTAGGGCCCCCTGGTGGAAGTGCGAGGGGCGTTCGTAAAGTTCGTATCATTACCACGAAGGAACGAAGCTGCAACCGTGAGCGTCGGTGGTAGAGCTAATCCTTCTCCACGTACACTCTAAAAAAAGCCCGTGGTTTAATGTCACAACTCCGACTCCGTTTTTTGGTCTAAACATACGTTTCGGCATTGTCATTCGCTGAGCTGCGTCCGTAAGTAGCGGTGGTTGGCTCCCCGAGTGTTGTGCGGAAAAGCAGACGCACAAACCTTTTTTTAGAGTGATACGCACCACACCAGGAGCCTTACACTCTAAAAAAGCCCGTGAGTTTACTTTCCCGCACAACACTCGGAGAGTCAATCACCGCAACTTACGGAGGCAGCTCAGCGAATGACAATGCCGAAACATATGTTTAAACCAAAAAACGCAGTCTGAGTTGTGACATTAAGCAATGCAAGCGTGACGTTTTGCATTGTTTAATGTCACAACTCAGACTGCGTTTTTTGGTCTAAACATATGTTTCGGCATCGTCATTCGCTGAGCTGCCTCCGTAAGTTGCGGTGATTGGCTCTCCGAGTGTTGTGCGGGAAAGTAGACGCACAGACATTTTTTAGAGTGTAATCTCTACACGGCGGGACAGGGCGGGACAGAGGGAGAGGGACATCGCCGCCTGCTGCGATTGGCTGCCGCTCCGCACCACTGGCCAATCGCAGCAGACGGCGACGTCCCTTGGTCCCTGGGTCCCGCCGCCTAAATCAAGGTCACAGGGGACAGACGTTTACCACCGAGGTTTGAGCAGTAGGATTCCCTGGTTGTAGGAGTCTTCATTCTTGGTCTGAGAAAGTGTTCCACCTCAATAATCAACTCATCCTCGCCCTAGATGGGCTTGTCACGAAGCGAGCTTTTCGTGTGACGGAAAAGAAATAAATTACTAAGTGCCAAATAGGATGATAAGAATGTTGAAATAGCGCGGAGTCAAACTTATTTGTTTCAAAACTAATAACTGCTAGGGCATTATTTCGCAACGAGTAACAGAGCTTAGATGAATATCCCAAAAGTTTCTTATGGTATTTTAAGTCATTTCTTTGCTTATTATCACTTCACAGTCGCAGCCTGACGTCCGCCGCTGTTAATGATATCATCCTGAAAGAATCATTTATTTTTTTAAGTGTCCTTTTTTTAAGAAATTATTTTCTGTCGTTGGTGGAACCCCTGTATTGTTTACGCCATTTTTCTCTCGCGCCTCTCAGGCAAAGCGCTCTGGGTGTTTGGGGCGCTCCTCACTTTCCTCGGAGATTATATTACGCCAGTCCTTAGGCTGAATTGCTATCGTGTGCCATCCAAACTAGCTACCAAAATGCTTTGAACATTCTTCAACTGCATTTGTTTTCCTTTCCATTTAGCGTATCATCCCCCTTCCTACGAGGCTGATATATGTCCCGTCCCGGAAGCTCTTATTTGTTTTTCATTTTCTTGCTCTTCTAATAAGCACATCTTACTCCAATACATCAGTTTGCGTGAAACATTTCTCAATATGACAAAATTGTAAAATTAAAAAAATGACGGCAATTGCACGATCGTTAAAAAAAAGAGAACTGGACACGAATAAGCGCACCATAAAAACATTGCGTGTATTTGAATATAAAGTATCTTAAATGTTAGTGTACTTTTCTTAGTTCGACGACCAACTCAAAGTGCTTCTATAAAATCTCCGAATGAAAAGTAAAACATCAAGGAAACGCATATTTATTGTGGAAAATCTCTTCAACTAGATGGTAGTATCGAAAGCTGTGTTTTGCAGCCCGAATGTCAATAACCACTTGACAAAAGGGAAATTGATAAACGACAAGCCCAGATATTCAATAGAGCACCATTCGCTGACGAACGCAGCAACTCTTTAAGCAAGAAGCTCCTAACCATATGGTTGCCGAATCATAGTAGCCAACGATTCTCAAAAACAGAGCACCGTTGGAATCTGCTTCGTTCCAATAGGCCTCCTTCCTCGCAAGGCATGCTTTGGATTCATTACAACCTGCGAAACGCAGAAAGAAAAAAAAAAAAGATATATTAACTTTTTAGACCACACGTCCGTGATGCTGGATATTCTTACATCACTTCACGTAAGCCAGCGCGGTGCACAGCCTGGAGACGAGTGCTGCGTCAGCGTTGGAATTGAATTCTTCTTCTCACTCATTAAGCTGATGATGCACTTAAATCCAATCTCTGCCAAGCGGTGGCCTCTTTGAGTGACGCGACGAAATTTCCCCGCTAAGGCTTTCTTATCTTGGATGTCATGGATAGACTCGAAACGCAATCTACGGAGGGCAGTCAGCTAATGACGATGTCCAACATATGTTTAGATCTAAAGGTCTGCGCTGTAACACAGAGCATGACGCTTCACGTGCTTACGTCATGCCCAGTTGCCGCGGCAGAGACTGCATTTGGTTTTAGGTCGAAGCGTATTTCCCGTCTCGTCATTAGCCGAGTTCCCTCCCTAGATTGCAGCGATTGGCTCTCTCAAGATGTTTTCAGAAAAGCAGATGCACTGGGTTTTTCTTTAGAGTGTATGCGTCACGCGCATTGTCTTTGCGCAGATTGCGCTTTCGAGCCAGTGTCACGTGTTCCGCTCGTCGTTCGCCAGGTGCTTTCGCTATACACGTAGACACCGCCATATCAGACTTTCAGTTTAATTAATTTTTATATTTCGTTTATTTCGCTTCATCATTACCACGGCATAACAGGTTATCGCCGTATTTATATTCTACGGTGTACTCCTCCCCAGCAATCGCCTTTGCGAAGGCTCGTCAACGCCCGCTTTAGTGCCCCGGCATCTCGGTAAAGCGAGAGAAATTCAGCAAGGGTGGCTGTAACCCAGCGTGTATGTAAAGTGTCTATAGTACCTGAAAGACTGAGAGCGACAGAGAGCCAAAACACCTTCTGTCGTGCTTCGGCTGCGCGCCAAAGCGCTCGAGTGGCACGAGATGCGGAAGCGCTGTCGAAGGTTGGAAGCTCGTGCTGAAGGCGGGACAGCTGAAGCTCCTCCCTGTCCTTCCTCCCTTCTCGTATAGCCTCCTCTATACTGACAGAGCCTGGCAGATCGCCACGAGAAGCGGCCGCCGAAAGGGAAAAGGTGGCGCGGCAGACAACGGATGATAGGAGAGCCACATGACTGGCGCCCCGCTGCGGCGAGAAGCAGAAACACACCTTTCCCGAGCGAAAAAGTGTGTTTCGGGTCCATGGTTGAAAAAACCCCGAGACTGCGGGTAAACGACACAACACTAAAAAGTCTCTAACACAGCTGAAATTTTTATTTTCCAAACCTGGTTATATAGGCACTTCGATACAAAAGAAAAAAAGGGAGAGAGGGTGAGAACCCCAAAGAATGCCACTTTCCACCAACGTAACCTCTGACTAAACAACAAGGGCAACAGACTCTGCGTCACGCACTTCTCTTATCTTTGAGCCCTCGCTTTCCGACCGCCAAACACACTGATAACCCCAAGCCCAGTAACGCATATACAAAAAAGAAAAAAGAAAAAGGAAAGAACGACCCATCGTCCCTTCTACCCGAAAACCAACAGACATAAACCTTGAAGGTCAGAACTTTTCACAGCCTAAGAAAAAGGTTTTTTCAACCATGTGCAATGTACACCAGCTCGTTTGCGCCCTTACTTTTTGTTTCGGGTCCTCGCCGCTGCAAAAGCTGTGCGCTGGCGTCCAGGTTTCCCGAAAAATTGCTCTTTAATACTTTGTGCTACCAGATCCTCGCGCTCGAAATCTGCGAGCGGGCTCTCTATGGCTCCGTCGTTGAGCTGTCAGCTTTATGGGTATAGAGGAGGCTATGACCATAGTGATCGGTCAGGCGCGCATGCGCTGCAAGGCAGATAATGCGCGTGCATTTTTCACGACGCACCGATGTGTACACCCTTCCCCCCCCCCCCCCCCCCCCCCCGTAAAACTACCACAGGCCGGAATGCTACAAGGTCTAGCGACTGTAAGGAAGCGACGTCGTTAATTATCACCGCGGCGTTTAAATCCCCCTGTCCCATTTTATCCCAGAAAATAAGAGTATCCCCAAGTGCCGATCGTTAATTTTAATCGAAAGCGCAGCTGGATAATCTCACGGTTAAGCCATGCGTAAGTCTGCCCGTCGAAAGAGACGGAATACAGAGAGGCGGCGTTAATATTCATGGAGGGGAAGGGTGTTCATATTGTTTATGTGAGATTGATATTCTTGATTAGTAAAATATGAGGTGTGTGAAATCTCTTGGCAATACCTTAATTAGTTCCTATTCTTGAAAAAAAAATCACTAACGTAGTCCTTATAATTGCTATAAAATGAAGTGAAAGATTCCAGATTAGGAGACTTTGTAGTGAAAACGGCATAATCAAAATATTACTCGTTAATTAATTTTATTGTAAGTTATCTTCACTACGCGAAGACTACGCTAATATTTCAAACTGTAAAAAAAAATAAAAAAAGCACTTCGTGTTTTATTTTTGTATATAAATGGCGGAATGAAAAAAAAAACATTTTAATCTCTCCTAGTTTCATATAACACCCATAACATCAAAGTATACCCAGCACAGCATAGAAGCTCAACATAGCACATGATACAAAAAGAAGGAATTTCATTAACGGATCTTTTCATATCGATTTAATCCATTACGCAAATCTTTTATTATGATTGAAATAAGGCCAGTGTTATTGCTTGAGCGAGAATTCGCCGTAGTAAGGCCTGTGTATTTAATAAGTGCGTAGAATAATTATTAAGACTAACGGGAACAGTATAAAATTAGGCCAAGTGAGTTGGATGGGAAATAAACTACAATGAAACTGAAAACAAAACACGTAAGATTTCGCTAAAATTCAGTTGATCTCCTCATATTTTTTTCTTTAGCAAACGGATATAATGAGCAGGTTGTAGGGTTGCAGGTGCAGGAGAGATAAAAATCTTTAGATAAGATTATGAGGCATGCGGAGTAAAACTGACGATGAACGCTCCAACACACCGATCCTTCAGCTTCCACGCGCTCATTAATTAGTAGCCAGTTTTTATTGAGCAACTAATTTAATATGCAGTCTTAAAAAAAAACAGTTGCGAGATGTACCCATGGGATTACATGCTTTAGCAAGATAATCTTGACGTTTGGGAGCTCGAAATCGCCTTTCGTCAAAAACTTAATTGGAATGAGGAAATATTGATAAACAACCAAAAGTCATATAAGTTTACTTATTTTTTTATTTTTTTTTTTTACTATCTTGGTTTTGAAAATTCGGGCTAATAAAGCTTAATGTGTAAATTCCAAAGAATCTAATGGCCGCCAAGCACCCCTCTGGGAGTAATTCACTGCAACGTAAGAAAGACATTCGAACAACGACGTGCTTGAAATGTTTTTAACGGGTGGAGAATAGTGACCCAGTATAAAACAAAAAATGAACACTGGATCAGGCGAACTTGTGCCTACAAATCTAAAGAGAACGTTACGAGCATCTTGTGTCTACGATGAATGAGCGACCGCGCCAGAGCAGTGCCCCGCCGCTAAATTTATGCGCGCGCTATGTTTACGAAGTTTCTACACCAAAAAACAAAAACACACAATCGCAGCCAAGAAAGAACTGAAACTTCCCGAAAGACAAATATCGGGGAAAAAAAAGAAATAACTGAACCTGCGGGGTTCAACCCCGCACCTTCGCACGGACACCGCGTGCGTTGCCAGCTCTGCCAAGCACTTCTTTTCCTTTACTGAGCTTTGCCAAACACTCAACCATATCTTTAAGCCAAAACAGAAAGAAAAGTCTGCGCTGTGACATTTAGCATGACGTAAGCACGTGAAACGCTATGCTTTATGTCACAGCGCAGCTGGATCCTTTTGAGGTCGAATCCTATTTCCTTTCTTGTCGTTCGCCAAGCTGCCATTATTGTGTTGTTTGCGGCATTTGGACTCTCCATGGTGCTTTGCGGAAGAGAGACGCACAAGATAGCTTTATAGGTAGGGTAATTTTGCTTGGCGCAGAACCGTGAAGTGTGCGAAAGCAGGTCAAGCCCGAAGAAGCCTCGGAAAAAAACTTCACAATTTCAATACATCGAATATGTGTCTCAGTTCAAAACACGTTTCAGTTTATGCGCACAGTCACTGTGCACAAAAGGAAATGTTGTGGTGACCCAATTAGCAACCGAGACCCGCATCTAGAAGGTTCACACTTCGTTCAGTGACTGCAATGGAATTTTACACGCTGAGTGTCTATCTCATATGAGAATAAAAATACTTTTACGTATGATTCCGTGTACTGTCCTTGCGCACATCGCAATTTTTTCATTTTTTTTTTCATATCTATTTTATATTTTGAACTTCATTATTCGCTGTGGCCCTTCTATTGTTCGCTGTGATCGGTTGTATCGTGTTCACCCCGAGAAAGTGAGCTCATATACATTTTTTTAGTGTGTAATATAAAATTATATTGATAATTGGAATAATATTATGAGGGCGTCCGGCACTTTGATGAGATCCACAGGGTGCGTTAGGTAAAGAAAAGGGCCAGACAGTAGGTTTTACTAAACTAGCCATCACGCTTCGCAGCCAACGAGATTTCCGGCATTAGTCGATAAGAACGTCGAAGGACCGATCACTAAGCAAGAACGGTGAACGAAAAGAGCCACGTCCTGCTATTCTTAAGTTTTCCCCGACTATGGGTGAGTTTTCATGATTCCGCAATTCAGACAAAACCCAGTCCGCGCGTAATAATGTGAATTAAGTAAGTGCCCAGCCTTTCTCCGGCGCTCCCGAGCGCCAGTTCCTGAGCAGATGGATGTCCAAACTGACTTTAGTGGACGCGCTAGTTTGCTTCCAGTAATAATATCTACATTGCATCAAAAAAAAAAATCTGTAGTATCCTGCAGGACCGCAAAGATGCTCCCCGTAATATTATGTAATAAAGCTCACTGAGAAAAAAAAACAAAAACTATTGTATTCTGCAGGACCGTAAGGAGAAGATCGCGCTTGCGACGGCATACCCAACTTTCCTGTCAGCCTATTGATTTTGTTTGTCTTCTAGTGCCCTCTGGTTATCTTGCGGGGGAAACGATTATTGCTCCCGTAGCAACATCAAACCGCCGTGCAAAAACAAAAGGGTCGACCAACCCGGTCCACATTCAGCGATTGTGCGGTGAGGATCTTGCATTCGCTCCCAATTAGATTAGCGGCGAGAGTAGCCGAGTCATCGGTGCTGGAAAAAGTACGCATACATTGGCCCATAAAACAATATTGAGACAGGAGTGACCGGGTCAGCGAAACGGCTCGAAGAAACAACAGGAACGAGCCGGGAATAGCAATCCCACGTGCTGAATGGCAAGCAGCAAGGCCGCCCTAGAGATGGTTGTCCTTAGATGAGCCGATGGAGAAACAAAATGCCACGTTTGCACTTCTCGTTCGCGGGAGATCTCGTGTACCACGCGCCCTGCCCGGCAAAAGCGCCCAATGCATATTCCAGATGTCATCTGTTTTTTTTTTGTTGTTTTTTTTGTTTTTTTTTTTGCATGTGTGTGCGTGAGAAGAAAAAAAGGGGTGGGGGGGGGGCGTGCATGAGTGCAAGAAAGTTAGAATAGAAACCACAATGTTTTGCCTCATATAAGAAGACATTTGAAAATCCCTCGCGGACTTTTTGTGCTCCCAAATGCACTGATGTTTACGTGTTATGTATAAATAAATATAATATAATATATATATATATATATATATATATATATATATATATATATATATATATATATATATATATATATATATATAAAATAGTCCACTTAACCATGTATTGCCTATCTCATGGACCGCGAAGCGGCAATAAGGTGCTCTCGACACGTCACAACCTGCGATTATTAAACTGCCTACGGCTATAGTTTTCATATAGCCACTGCCAACTTAAGAAATTCAGGGCATGGCGGCCCCCGGGCATATCATTATCGTTACGCATCCATTCAGAATGCGAAATTAGCTGGTCCTGAGAAGGACGAAGAACGATATACTATAGCGAGATGCGTGTTTCTGGATTTTTGGTGGGAACACGCCCGTTTCCGAATAGCTAACTTTGGTGACTCTAGTTGCCCCGTAATGCCGACAGAGCGCCTCTGGTGATTCAGTTTGTCCCTAGAGGGAAATCCCTCTATCCGGACTATAAGGGTCTCCCGACCTTTCGTTCTCATTTGAGGAATACGAGTCAATAACCGCTCTACGAAAGAATATAAATGGCTACAATTGGCCTACGAAGGTGATGCAAATTAAATTGAGCTGCTTCGAGATTTACAACAATACAATGTCGTTCACGAAATGTGACAATTAGCTGGCGCGTGGGCAACGTGTTCGCGGTCAGACTGTTTCATTTCTCGACTGCACTTGTAAGAAAGGGAAAACATAAAACACTTCTTGTTACTGAAATTCTTTTCTTTATGGTTTCATCGGCCATTTGCTCTCTTGCAGTTAATACTTCGGTATTTAAAATGTTCAATTTATATCCAAGCGTTAGCTACGTAATATATTAGTATAATCTTCCCGCGTCTCTGCAGCTCCATGACGACGGACACAAGCACAAAATAAAAAAAAGTTCCTCTTCTGGAAACCACGCGGGGTTTAAAAGTTGGAGTCCAGTTGTAACCTTTTCGAATGACCTCCTGTAAGATCACCTTTTTTTCGTTCTCGATGTGTCCAGCGTCCCGCTCCTGCAGACGCTCTCCAACGAGGTCCTGGCCAAAATGTCGGACGTCCTCGAGGTGGTAAGTGAGTCTGATTTTCTGTCCTTATTCCACGGCACTTCGATGTTCGCCCATCTCCTCAGAGGGATACCATCCACTTCTTTAAAAAAAAAGTCCTGCGAGTTTATTTTCCAGCCGAACACAAGACAAGGAGTCAGGACAAACAGTAAAAGGATCCCTGGAAATGGCGAAGCTCAAAACACGATTAAACCCCCCCCCCCCAAAAAAAAGGAACATCTTCTCAGGAACAACGGAGCGTGACCTTTCAGTTGCTCCTGGTGTAAGATGTTTTCAGGTTTAATCGTATTATTAGCTTTGCCGCCTACTCTAGAGTTGCGAATAGGACGAAGCAAAAACAAAAGATTGCTGAATATAAATTGACTGAACATTTTGTTTGTTTGACCCCAGACTCTAGTTTACCCGGTTAGTGAACAGGAAGTCCAGGTGCGAACGAGCTGGTGAAAATTAGACATAACACAACCCGAGGCTGCTGATGAGCAAAATACCAAACATGCACTTCTGCTTACCGGCAGTCGCAGGGTTGTGTTAGGTCTCATCTGGTTTGTTTGTTTAAAATCATGCTCTGGCTAACTTCTGTGCGTTGTAATTATGCTGCTGTTATTTAGCAACGTCGCTTTCATACGAATAACGAAACAACCAACGGCAGCCTTCTCGATCGCCAATATTTTTTCGCAAACTCTCTTACAAAATACAAACTCGTGCCACTTGGCCCAATGTCCACTATGAAAAAAACCAGCTGAACTAAGGAAAAGGTAGAGATAGAAAGAAAGACACCCGATCGCTGGACTACCAACTGTTTTTATATATAAACCTCCTCTTCATCCTCTTCCTCTCCTTCTGCATAATTCACTTCGTTCCCCCCTTTTCCCCTTTGTTTTACGTTTTATTTTACAAGATGTTGACCCCCTCGGAGAAATAGTTTTTCGGTGCGCAACAAGGTGATTGAAGGTGCACTAACACACCCATCTCCTTTTTCTTCTATGGCAGCAGCTTCTAACATCTCCCGCGCGAGCTGGCTTTTGTGGCGTGCTACGATGTTAACTTGCGCGAGCTTCGCCGTGCACTTGCATGCTCGGCAATGCGCAGATAGGTGCCCCGGCGCTGTCAGGTTCTTTTGGTTGGCTGCGTGCTCACGTGTACGCTCGTTGATGCAGCGTCCCGTTTGCCCAATGTAGCAGCGCCCACATGTCAGTGGTATGCTGTAAACAACCTCTTTTTCGCACGAGGCGAATTGTGTCTTGTGCCTGGTGTTACATTGACTGATCTGGTTGGTCGATGACTGGTTGATCTTCCGGCACATTGAATACGCTTTGTTGGGTGTCGAGCACACAACTTGCACGTCTTGTCGCCTGGCGATCTTTTTTAACTTGTGGGTAACCCCATGTATATATGGGACCACCACAAAAGGTTTCCGTGCATGTTTCTTTTTTGCTGTGGGGTCGTCTTTCTTCTTGATGGTGCGAATGATTTTTTCGCAAATGGAGGCCAATAAAGACTCTGGGAAACCGGCGTCCTGAAGTCTTGAAACTTGTGTATTGAAGCTTTGTTGTATTTGGTGGGGGCAAGTCTTTTTGAGGCTGGCCAGAAGGGCCGTGGCGACTATTCCTTGTTTGACGATTTTGGAATGCTGGGACTCGAAGGGAAGAAACCCTTTATTCGAGCGCGCCTGGTACCTCCAACAAACATGATCTTTTTGAAACTCCAGCACCAGGTCAAGGAACCTAATAGTTTTTTTGATGGGAAGCTCATGGGTGAAAGTGAGGCCCATGCAGCTGTTTTGGAAGTATGTCATTATGGAGTCGAGGCATCCATTTTCTTCTTCAATTGCAGTGGAGCATAAAATAAGAAAGTCATCCACACAGCGAAAAATGACTGATATTCGTGGATCATTTATGACTTTTTGGATAGTTGTTCCACAGGCAGCGAGAAAAATTTCGCATAAAAACGGAGCCACTTGCGATCCGATGCATACCCCACTCTTCTGCACATAGTGATGTTCTTGGTGGGCCACCACCGTTGCGGACAAGTAGAAGCCTAAAAGTTCCAAGAAGGTGCCCAGGCTCATCCCTGCTGCATTTTGAAACGTGGTAAGCCCTTGTTCCTCAATGGTGGTTTGAAGAACACGTAAAAGGTTATCGTGCGGAATTGAGTAGTACATATCCTGTACGTCAATCGAGAACCCAGAAACAATTAGGTTTCCTTGTTCATGAAGAAATGCGATCACGTGCTCTGAGTTAGGTATCCTGAAGGGGTCTTCTACTGGTATTTTGGAGAGTTGCTGGGCAAGAAACCTCGATACGCATCCTTGCCAAGTGTTTCTTTCGGATACAATAGCCCGAAATGGAACACCTTCTTTGTGAGTCTTGGCTGAGAAGAAGACAGAAAGTTGGTCATTTTTTGCCCCTTTGATCCTGGTGCTGAGACTAGCTTGTTGGTGTTCGTCTAGCAACTTGAGAATGGCCTTCTTTGCTACTTTTGTCCTTTTCTCTGCTACTGGCATAAAATTCTTGATCATGGCCTGATGGGCTTTTTCTCCATATCTGCCGGACTCAAGAACGACAAATCCTCCCTCCTTATCGGAAATGCATAGCTTTAAATCCCGGCTTCTTAATTCTTGAATTGTAGACCCAAAGCTCACCTTTGGCTTAGCTTGGTGCTGAAGGCTGGAAAATACTTTGATTCCTTCATCAATAATTTGAGAGCTTCTTTCCTGTGGAGCTTTTGCGGCAATTTGCCGTATTATGGCTACCTTGTCTACAGCTTCAAGCTTGGGAGCTATGGCAAACTTTGGTCCTTGTTCCAGCACCTTCCGAGCTTGTTCTGAAATGTGCACATTCCCTATAAGCTGGAGCGGTGTCTTTTGCAGAACCGTCTTGCGTTGCCGGTGTAGTTCCAGATGATGACGCCAAATGGGGAGAAAGTTCTTCTTCCAGAGGATCTCCGTTGTGTTTTGCGTCATGATGAGATGATTGGAAAATTCGTTGCGGGTCGGAGATTTGACTCGCAGAAAGTCGGTGAGTAGTCGCACTTGGCGCCATTCTTCAGACCGAAGAATCTTGGACACCCGTTGTGCGTGCGCGTGTGATGGTTGTAGAGCCCCGAAAAAACACTTTACCTCTTCCAGGATGATCTTCTTTTGTATGCTGCGAGTGAGCAGCCTTGCTTGGCAGATGGACGTTGCAATCATGAGCCTCAAGCCTGGTGGGCCAAGGAGGTTGAAATTGATAAAAGACGTGCTCAGGTAACTAGAAAGATAAGTAACGCCCCATTTGGCGTCATCATCTGGAACTACACCGGCAACGCAAGACGGTTCTGCAAAAGACACCGCTCCAGCTTATAGGGAATGTGCACATTTCAGAACAAGCTCGGAAGGTGCTGGAACAAGGACCAAAGTTTTCCATAGCTCCCAAGCTTGAAGCTGTAGACAAGGTAGCCATAATACGGCAAATTGCCGCAAAAGCTCCACAGGAAAGAAGCTCTCAAATTATTGATGAAGGAATCAAAGTATTTTCCAGCCTTCAGCACCAAGCTAAGCCAAAGGTGAGCTTTGGGTCTACAATTCAAGGATTAAGAAGCCGGGATTTAAAGCTATGCATTTCCGATAAGGAGGGAGGATTTGTCGTTCTTGAGTCCGACAGATATGGAGAAAAAGCCCATCAGGCCATGATCAAGAATTTTATGCCAGTAGCAGAGAAAAGGACAAAAGTAGCAAAGAAGGCCATTCTCAAGTTGCTAGACGAACACCAACAAGCTAGTCTCAGCACCAGGATCAAAGGGGCAAAAAATGACCAACTTTCTGTCTTCTTCTCAGCCAAGACTCACAAAGAAGGTGTTCCATTTCGGGCTATTGTATCCGAAAGAAACACTTGGCAAGCATGCGTATCGAGGTTTCTTGCCCAGCAACTCTCCAAAATACCAGTAGAAGACCCCTTCAGGATACCTAACTCAGAGCACGTGATCGCATTTCTTCATGAACAAGGAAACCTAATTGTTTCTGGGTTCTCGATTGACGTACAGGATATGTACTACTCAATTCCGCACGATAACCTTTTACGTGTTCTTCAAACCACCATTGAGGAACAAGGGCTTACCAGGTTTCAAAATGCAGCAGGGATGAGCCTGGGCACCTTCTTGGAACTTTTAGGCTTCTACTTGTCCGCAACGGTGGTGGCCCACCAAGAACATCACTATGTGCAGAAGAGTGGGGTATGCATCGGATCGCAAGTGGCTCCGTTTTTATGCGAAATTTTTCTCGCTGCCTGTGGAACAACTATCCAAAAAGTCATAAATGATCCACGAATATCAGTCATTTTTCGCTATGTGGATGACTTTCTTATTTTATGCTCCACTGCAATTGAAGAAGAAAATGGATGCCTCGACTCCATAATGACATACTTCCAAAACAGCTGCATGGGCCTCACTTTCACCCATGAGCTTCCCATCAAAAAAACTATTAGGTTCCTTGACCTGGTGCTGGAGTTTCAAAAAGATCATGTTTGTTGGAGGTACCAGGCGCGCTCGAATAAAGGGTTTCTTCCCTTCGAGTCCCAGCATTCCAAAATCGTCAAACAAGGAAAAGTCGCCACGGCCCTTCTGGCCAGCCTCAAAAAGACTTGCCCCCACCAAATACAACAAAGCTTCAATACACAAGTTTCAAAACTTCAGGACGCCGGTTTCCCAGAGTCTTTATTGGCCTCCATTTGCGAAAAAATCATTCGCACCATCAAGAAGAAAGACGACGCCACAGCAAAAAAGAAACATGCACGGAAACCTTTTGTGGTGGTCCCATATATACATGGGGTTACCCACAAGTTAAAAAAGATCGCCAGGCGACAAGACGTGCAAGTTGTGTGCTCGGCACCCAACAAAGCGTATTCAATGTGCCGGAAGATCAACCAGTCATCGACCAACCGGATCAGTCAATGTAACACCAGGCACAAGACACAATTCGCCTCGTGCGAAAAAGAGGTTGTTTACAGCATACCACTGACATGTGGGCGCTGCTACATTGGGCAAACGGGACGCTGCATCAACGAGCGTACACGTGAGCACGCAGCCAACCTAAAGAACCTGACAGCGCCGGGGCACCTATCTGCGCATTGCCGAGCATGCAAGTGCACGGCGAAGCTCGCGCAAGTTAACATCGTAGCACGCCACAAAAGCCAGCTCGCGCGGGAGATGTTAGAAGCTGCTGCCATAGAAGAAAAAGGAGATGGGTGTGTTAGTGCACCTTCAATCACCTTGTTGCGCACCGAAAAACTATTTCTCCGAGGGGGTCAACATCTTGTAAAATAAAACGTAAAACAAAGGGGAAAAGGGGGGAACGAAGTGAATTATGCAGAAGGAGAGGAAGAGGATGAAGAGGAGGTTTATATATAAAAACAGTTGGTAGTCCAGCGATCGGGTGTCTTTCTTTCTATCTCTACCTTTTCCTTAGTTCGGCTGGTGTTTTTCATAATGAGTAACCAACTAGCTCAGATTACACCAACCAATGTCCACTTCCGTATAGTGGTCCAGGGTGGGGCAAGGGTGAAGCTGCCCAGCTGCCACACTGCTAACTTGTCGTTCTTATCGTCGCTCTTACCAGGCCAGTGCAGCTACCTCATTGGCACTGCCGCGATAATTATATGCACGGGACCCGTCACGCGCTGCGTTTCGTAAGCAGTCTGTGGTTAGAGTGGCACATAAAAGGCATAATACCAGGAAGATGAAGGTTTGGCATTCAACGACGGCGCGGGACACTCGAAGAGCTTTCCCAACATATGCGGCGGGCAAGTGTTCCAAAAGACGTCTTTAGCGCGTCGGAACGCGAAGGGAGGAACGCCAATCAAATGACCACATAGAGAACACGCAGGGAACACGCGAAGACGAGGCAACCAAGCACGCGCCGTCATCGGTTAAGGGCGGGGGAAACAGAAGAACGTGAAGGCATTTGGAGCGTAAATAAGCGCACGATGTGCGCAACGAGTAGACGAGCTTGCTGGCCGTATAAGGATGGTTTCATTTCAACTCAGTCTACTTTGTTTTTGTTGTGAAACGTTCTTTTGAAAAGGAAGTTGTTTCAAGCCGAGGCAATGAAGATGTTATCCAGACTAGTGGATGACTTAAAATTAACTGTTGGGCTAGTTGGTTAAGCATCTTAATTACAAAAGAAGCGCGAAAGACAAGGACAGAACAAAGAATGACTCATAGATTTGATTTGAGGAACTTCCGAAAGAAAAGGCAAGTTCTTGTTGAGGTGGAGCAGAAAGAATTGGTTCTGTTGGAAACGGACAAGACGGGGAAGTTTGCGGTAGTGCCAGTTTTTTTCTTCAAACAAAAACTTTAAGATGCAATGGGAGCGCTGTTCAAGCCTTGTAGTGAGAATATTTAAGAAAAAATCAGAAAGGATATTTTTGCCATTTTTAAGAAATGAAGATTTGATTCGGTGATAAAGAAAATTACTGACACAAAGAAAGGCGCTTCAGCTGTTAAGCTCTTACCGAAAGACCATAAACCTACTGCCCCGCTCCGTATTGTCATCAAAAAGAATGGGACTTGGCAGCTCTTTATTGTACAATTTCCTGCAAACTTGACTCAAAGCGCTCCCGGTTGGTAATGTCCTGTCCCTTCAGAATTCGGGAGAGTGGATTGGTCTCGTGGATGCTTTCCATTCCAGACCGTGTGCCTTGGCATTCCCTAGATATTAATTTCTTTATTGTGCTTTGGGCAGGTCTGTACTCCACAGTCGACAGCGTCAGTTGTTATATTATAACCTGGTTAGTTTTCAAGCTACTTCTGGCAATAATGTTGAAAGCTTCTTGTGTCTGCTGGAACTTTATCAAAGATTAACAGCAGTTGAGTTTGATAGGAACGTTTTCGCACAAAAACAAGGTAAAAATCGTAGGGGTGCAGGCGAGCTGGTAAATTTCATGTCATTTCATTTATTTGTCCCTCAGGGCCCGAAGGCATTACAGAGGGGAGTGGGCGGTATTAACCATGTTGAATTAACCTGAGACTGATGTTTCTTCTCTACCCCAGTCTCAGGTTAATTCAACATGGTTAAAAACAAGGTGTTGGTATTGGGTCCTGTTTGGCACCGTTGCTTTCTGAAACTTATTTAGCTCTTTTAGAACCGGTGGTGGTTTCAAACGTTCAGTCAGTGGTGTTGAATAGTGTAGGTACCAAGCGGTACGTCGACAATATTTTCATCTGCAGGTTTGAAGGACCGGATGTGTTCTGTTCGATTTCCTTTATGATTGATCAAGCGCTGGAACTCATCTTCACTAGTAAAATTTGAATTTCTGGCTGTATTCAGTTTTTAGATTAAAAGTTTTTCTCAATCCCAAGGATTGTGCTGGAGCTATGGCAAAGCTGCCCCGAAACCGGTGCTGCCATTTCAAAGTTGCCACCCGAAAGCAGTGAAAAGAGCAGTAGTATCCTCTCTTCTCATAAATCTTTTGGGCATGTCTTGTTTTCGCTGTGTTCATGAGAGTGGTACTTTTCAAATGTCACGACTGGTTGCTCCAGGTTATAGCTTGTCTCTCCAGTTTAGTGTGTTGAGGAGTGTTTTCTTTCATTTCGGTTCCGTTACGGTTCCCCGCAAAGAACCTGAGTAGTGTGCGTGCTTGTTTAGATTTTTTCCCCTCTTTTCTCACAACCTTATGGCCTTGCAGAGTGCCATGGTGTAAACGTTGTTTTTAGAAATAATTTTAAGTTAAGTAAGCTCACTCCTTTTTCGGGGGACAAGCATGGTTTCCAAATATTTATAACTATCCGGCAACTAATTGTGAGATGGCAGTAGTGTATGAAATTCCTTTGGCATGTGGGTTCTCGTATGTAGGTCAAACCGGCCGCTGCCTTAACGACTGGCTTTTAGAACATAAAAGAGCGGATAACTTCTCTTCGGTCAATTCTTAAATTGTAAGCCATGTCAGTGAGTGCAATAATTGTTACCCAGACTGGGCTGACGCGACCGTTGTTAGCAATGAAAAATATCTATTTAAGAGGGTTATTAAGGAGGCAATTAGGATTACGAGAGCCGAAAATTGTATTAGGAGGCCCTCGTTGACTTTGGATGAGGAGACACTGACGTTCTTGTCTCTGTAGTCTATTCTTTTTTTTTTTTTTCCAGCGGGATAATTTTTTTATTTTCTTCTTTATTTTTGTTATCACGAAATTGTACCAAACCGTTGTTTGGGGGCTAAGGTTTCTTTTGGGCCATGAGACACCACCGTTTTTGCGGGTGTAGTGTTGATGTATTCACCGGACGCTTAAGACTGCAGTCTTGCACGTGTCTTTTTGTTTGAGACCTTCAAATGTGGTGCCTGCCAATGACCAGGGGTTGTGCTCGTGCTATGTGAAGACAAGAAGGATGACTGTGTCACATTAAATCATTGTTGTGCTGGTTCTGGGACGGTGTTGTTCTTGTCCTTTTTAGATCCTTGTCTCTGCACATTTCTACTGTGATTCGTCACCAGCTCGCCTGCGTCTTTACTCTAATTTCTTTAAAACGTTCTTTGGCTAGTGTGTTCGGAATTTCGTGAAGCCCAGAAGTGAAGCCTGGATAAATGCGTGGCCGCAAGGCTCGACACTGATTGGTTAATGGGTGGGAGAGGAGGAGCGAGGCGCTCGACGCTGATTGGTGAATGGGGAAGTCACGTGACCGGAGGGGTAGGCGAGGAGGAGCTCGACCACCTCTGCGCACTGTGGAAGAGGAGTTCGAGATTATGGAAGACTCTGGAAAATCGCCAGGTTTATCGGCTTGATTAGCGGCAGTATTCATTCATTCTGGGAGCAACTATCAAGTGCACACATGGTACGCGTCGAACATTCTGACGAAGAGCGCCGTGAACGTATAGCGTCCAGCGTCTAAAAACTCAGAGCATCGCTAAACATTTGTGATGCTCGAACGTTTCACGTATGCGAATTGCAATTGAGTTATAAAAAACCAGATGCGAAAGTCATTTAAAAAAGACAGTGTTCCTGACACGGAATGTGTTACATGGCTAGCACCTAACCATATCCA
Organism: Ixodes scapularis; assembly: GCF_016920785.2. Taxonomy (NCBI): domain Eukaryota; kingdom Metazoa; phylum Arthropoda; class Arachnida; order Ixodida; family Ixodidae; genus Ixodes; species Ixodes scapularis. The sequence goes on along the minus strand of NW_024609868.1, from coordinate 87,588,891 downwards.
GTTAGGTACCAGCAACGGAAGTCGACGACAGGCCAGCCAAACGCTAAGGCAGCGCTCGTCTTCTCGCTGGTTGCACACCAGTGCCAACCGAACATTTTCCTCGAGTGCCTCCGTCATACTCCCGACAGGGGTAAAACATCGCGTGTTCAGAGCGGCGCTCTGCTTTGTGAAACAAACGCTCTCCGGGCTTCCCAGAGGAATAGTGCAAAGAAGAACGACAGATGAGCTGAAAAAAAAGCAGGCCTATAGGCAACAACGGGTTGAGGTATATAGTTCTGAGTGTTTGATCCTCTTTTGCCGCGAGTTGCAGGGCGCCAGGGCTCTGCACGGCGCTGCCGCCTTCCAAATATCCTGTTTTGTGCACGCTTCGTCTACTGCATCTCGCACTCTGACAGGCTCTGAGAAAGTCACATTTACACCGCAACCGCAGAACATGGCACCCAGCAGTAAGACATCCACGGAGCGCTCAAGCACTTACCTTGCACGACGACAGAGTCGCTTCGTGCCATCCATATCCCACATGTGTACGCAATTTCTTCACACAAAGTGCATCAGATTCTGTGTTACTTGACACGCTAACAAAGCAAATGACTTTTATTTAAACTGTAAAAAAAAAATAATCACTCCTCAATAAACGTCTTAGTTCACTTTTCTGCAGAATATAAAGACAGCCATTCACGGTGAACGATGAACGGATTTCAGAAAATAACAAAGCTGAGGATACAATTAAATAAAAAAAATATGATGTGCGCATTGAAACGTCAAACTCATTATCTCCGCGCGCCTCGTCTCGTTTTTTTTTTATATTCTATTTGGAGTTTTCGTATTTCCTGGGATCCTCAAACTGTTCGCCGTCATTGGCTGTTTCCGTGATCGACAGGAAAGTGAACCCACATGAGTGCAAGGGATGAAACGCATAGAATTCTCGATTATACTCTGTTTCACCTTATGATGTACCGAAGGAAAGGCTACAAGCGCGAGCTCCTTGCTCTAGGGCACATGTAGGCAGTACAAGCTCTCGTGCATTAAGGGAAGCTGTCAACGCTATGAGCTTGCGCTTCTATCCTACCCTGCGGTACAACATAAGGTGAAACGGAATATAGATTATGTAAAGTGTTAGCACCGAGACGTTTCAATGGTGCGCCCTCACGGTTTCCACTCCCGACGTCACGGCCAGGATTTGCGTCACCGTGAACAGGCGATTGGGAAGACATTATCAGTGTCCAGGAAGCTATGATTTGGCCAATCGCAAACTTCGACCACAGCGACGCCTTTTGGTGGTGCACGTCGTTAATAACTCCAGTGGATCCTACTCTGTACAACGAGCAGAAAAAATAGGCGTCTGCACATTATAAAAAATGAAGGCTTTCCCCGCATATGCACTGAGCAGATCCGTCTGACCGTGTTAAATTTGACGACGTAGTTCTCTTGGTGAAAAATATGAGAGCACAAACTTGTCAAAGTCAACGCGTCGAATGCGTTCTTAGACGACAGAGTTGGCGGGTTTGCGACGTCAGGAACTTATGGCGCCATCTTGGGTAGCGGCATCGAGCGGACAACAGAGTGCGTCGTCTGCAGGGTGTCAAAACAAAACGCAAGCAAAGCCTAATAACAAAAGAAAAAAGTGACAGCGGTTTACAACTCCCTTTAACGCCGAATTAGAGCGCAGCTCTTGAGGAGGAGGAGGGAAGGGTACTGAGGGGGTCACGTGACCTTGGAGGGGAGTCACGTGACCCCCTTCCCCGAGGTCCTCCCGAAAGAACCCGAGGTCTTCCCGAGATTCCTGGGGGGGGGGGGGGGGGGGGGGGGGTCGCGGTTACGCCGACGCCGACGCCGCTCAAGCCGGAAACGGGCGCCTAAGAGCTGCGCTCTAAAAACAATATTCCTGGGCGGAACAAAAACGTAATCCAGACGTTATTTGATATTTTGTTCCCGGGTAAAACCGGAAACGTTCCTTATCAGTTTTCGGTAATAAGTGAGCTAGGTCCACTGGACAAAACACGTTTTCCCAGAGTGCCTAGATGAGGAGTTACGTCTTCCAAGAATTACGAGTGTATTGACAGTTTGGGAAGAATGAAATTGGGACAGTACACTTTAGCGCAAGCAGCCCTTGGTGTTCCATTCACACAGGTCATCGTGGAGCGGACATTTTCGGTCTCGAGTTCATTTATCAAAACAGAAGTCTCGCAGTTCACCGAGCACGCTTGATGACTTGTTGCTTCTAAGATCATGCTCAGTGCCTGGGGCTGTTCTTCCACGCGGTGCCGTTTACCCCGATGCTTTCATTTTCGATCGCTGCAATTCAAGCACACTTGCTAGAAAGTTTTAATTACCTATTTTTTGTTTTAAAAAAGCGTTTGGATTTCTTCTTTATTTTGGTTCCGAATTTTCTTTGCCCGCAATCGCAAAATATTGCGAACCGTAATGGACCATCATTTTTTTTTTTTCGTTCCAGAGCAGAATCGCAACGGATCATATTTTCATGGAACTAAACTAAAATCAGAACAACCAACAATAAAAATACATTTCGTTCCTACGCCCTGGTCGTCTGCTCGCTGCGCCTTTCGGGAGATGGCGCCACAAGTTTGTGGGAGCGCAAGTTCGTCTGCTTCTATAGCGGGTAGACTTTAAGGCATCCATACTCCGTTTTACCTTTATAGCACCGACTGGAGCGGATGCTACTAGCCATCAGAGGCAATCCAAGGCTGTCTGACTGCTACGTGACCTTCGAGAGGGGGCGCGGTGTCGGGCGAGGAGCGCATCACGTGCTACGTTCACAGAGCTGGACTGGCTGATATGGCGCATAGCATTCGCTGCAATTGGACGTAAGGTGAAACGGTCTATGTATAGCATTGATATCTTCCCACTATCCTTTCAATCGGAACGAATCAGAGCTCGGCAGCCACCGCAACTCCTGCGCAAGAAGCAGGCGACTTGCTCTCCGCATAGCGTCGCTTCCTGGATTACAGAGAGTTTCCAACAACTCGCTCGGGGTCACGTGGTTTAGGGGCCGCATTTACAATACGAACTGCGAGGAGGTGACGAAAGTGTCGATCGTCTGCTAACGCCTCCGCCTTTCCCCTTGCTTTCCTCCTCGCCACGCAGAAACGCCGCGCACGCGCACTTGCCACCACTTGCCGAAGGAAGTGTCCGCCATTAAATTGTAAACGCTCCCATGGCCTTGCCTTCAATCCAGGCTCTCTAATGTCGCTAACCTGATGGTCTGCTCGCCTTTCACTTTAGCAAGTGTGTTGCTCTCTTATTTTACATGAAGAGAGTTACACCTTGAAATTTCACAAGGTAAAACTGACCTAATCAGTGAGGGCACATTCGGTGAAAGTTAGAGCCTTCCATGTTTTGTTTTTTTTACAGCGTAAGATTTGTTGGAGCCACCCTATATTTTAGGCTTGAACTTGACTTGGCCCGAAACGTAAATCGTTCAAAATGACAGGGGTTAAGGCGGGCTATTTTTCTGCAAAGAACCTTTTTCATTACATTTTATATATTTGTTTTTAAAGACTCGCAAATCGCAACTAGAGCAATTTTGCTTCAAATTGAGCACTACGTGATGTCGAACAACCATAAGTGCACAGGTATGTATGTATAAGTTATCTGGTGTTGGGATATTATTTATGGTAATATTTAGTAAAATATATTTTTTGCTTTAACTTTATTCTAATCTAAAATGTTTAAATCGTGTTGTTCTTTTCACTTTTAATTCATCGAACCTTTTACTGATTTTGTATATAGTGTAGATTAACCAACTATAAATATGGCTTCGCATTTTTGGTTATAAAACCCCTCTTAGTTCAGTCGCTGAACCTTCGGATCCGGGCACTGGCTTCGCCGCCGAGTTCCTATTGCAGAATCGTAAAACGTCTACTTCGCCACTGATCAACGCTCTACTTTTATTGTTTAGTAATTTTTCATGTTTTTTTTTTTTTCTTTTGGGGGGCACTTTTTTGGTTTATTTTTTCTTATGCTTGCTATTCGAGCTATTTTTCTGACATAAAAATAAAAAAATATTTTTGTCTTTCTCAACACCCAAGTGGACTCTTTACCAAACACACTCTTTCCTAAGTAGTCTGTAAACTTTTGTTTAAAATTCAATTTATAGCTGTATACCCATAGAACGATACCAAAGCACTCCTCGACAAAATGAAAAACTCTCTTACCGTTAAACTAATATTCTCCCCTAGAAGGTTTTGACTGGCCAGTTTGTGTAACAAAGGCTCTTAAATAACGGTGAAGTTCTTCCCATTTACGTGCCTTTGGGGCCACTTATGTTTCTGAAAGTGGAAGTACCTCCTTGTTGTTATTCTTCTTTGTTCTTTCTCCGGGAGTTTCAAAACCAATCTCCTTAAGAGGCAATGCAATTATTCCAGGAATGTCATCAGCTTTCTTTATTTTTTCTCTTGCTTTGATTCTGGTATAAGTATTAATAAAAAAGATAAGCAAGCTACGTGATGAAACTTCCGAGGTAAGAACCGACACAATTGAGAAACGCAAGAGGGAGCTGAGCAGCAACCTCAATTTTGTGTACTCGGTAAAAAGTGAATTCAGTTTTTTTGCTAGTTTGTTAAGTTTTTAATGCGCTCTTTACAGTTTTCCAACTGCATAAATATATGCTTTTACTAAGACTTATTCTAGCGGAAGCCCTTGTGTTGTTTCTAAAATAAAAAAATAAAAAATGAACAACATGCGACAGGTGGACTGGTCTTTGAAAGAATGTGGCGCAGCTACAGAGAAAGAGAAGGACGAGGTGATTTTAATAAATGGGCGACCCTGTCAAACTACGTGTACTGAGCATATTCCTAATTTACTTTATAGGAAATTGCACGACTTCTTAAGCCTGAATTACTGCAGAACCTTCAATCGGCTTTGTGCGCTCGAATGTATAAGGATACGAAGCTAATTTCACGTATCATCTATCATCAGCATATGCGGTAAAAAATTGAGGCGCGTAATATGCTCTATGTTTTTTTTTTCTGGTCTCCATCTAAATAAATTTTCTATTCATTTAATAAACGTATAGTATTGAGGTAATAAAAATTTCAAGGCCTCCAAAGCAAGTACTGTTTGCTTGCACTTTTATTCTACTGGTTAACTTCCCTTCCTATCCAAATAACTAAATCGATAGGACCCCAACCCGCTTCAGCATTGTGTTGTTCTTTGGATGAGGTTCCCCCAAAAGCGTATACTTCAAATCTGCAAAAACCTAAATAAGGTATCCGAAGTCGAAACTCTCGAAAAATAAGTTGTCCCCGCACAAAGCTGACTTTAAGCTTGTCTCCCACTGCTAATAAGTAATCGTTTTCCTACTCTCATAAATGTTCTATGACAAATATGTTCACTGCCGCTAAAACAGATTGTTCTGCAGACGCCTACTGTTGCTTCCGAAGCATTTGGTGTCATCAAAGCGAGCAATATTCGGACATGTTCGTATAGGTTATACAACAAACAATTATACCAAAACTATATCTTGAAACATATTGTAATGTCAACCCAGAAGCTACGATTTCTTTCATAAATAAATTAAAAAATATAATCGCTTACTTACCTCACCATAAATAAAAAAAATGACTAGGCTGCGATGCAACTTGTTTGGCAAGGCTAGAAAACTGGTACTTACTAAGTAGGAAAGTAAATAAAAAAGCGTCAACGTCCCCTCTCTTTTGTGTTACTAACACTAATAGGCTTCTTACACCGGACGTCACTTCCAGTTAGAATTGAAATTGAAGCCAACATTGTCGTTTGCTATCAGTGCCTTGGCGCCATGTGGGAGTTATCGGCGTCTTATTGCGGCAGCAGTTGTGCCCTACAGTCGAAGGGCCGTCTTTGTCCAACCATATTTCAGAATATTTTCTTGTCCTAGTCAATCGCAAAGAGGTTCCTCACCTGACACGAAGTGCAGTCCACAGACCCTTAATTCAGGTATGAAGCTCTTCTGACGAGATCATAGAGTTCATATAATAATCTAGAGCGAAAGATGCCATGCATTTGGCCGCATCGGAACGGCGGGTCATAGAAGCGGACATCAGCGGTCCCATGTTGGCGGTCCCGATGTGTCCATATCAATGACGACGCATTAATAATAATAATAATAATAATAATAATAATAATATTTATTTCCACTTAAAGAAATGGTGGAGCAAAAGGGGAAAAGTTTCATTAAGAAGCTCAACTAGCCCTCAGCCCCATCGGCGCAAAGATGCAGCAAACTATCCCGTGTAAGTTCTGTGCCTTATTATTTGCTCTTTTACTGTGCAGAAAATTACCGGAATCGCGCATGGACGAAATTAAATAAAGTTGACAAGCACTCAAGCACTTTCAACTTGTCGCGGCAAAACAAACACGCCTAACCCTTCGTCTGCTTTCTTTCTCCGGTCTTTTTGCCGCTTTCTTTGTCGTTCTTTCTCTCAAGACCGAGGACGTTAGCGCCCAGGATTCGTCGCGTTCTGCTCCCGTCTTTACCCGCCCAGTCGAGGTTCTGCCGGCGTATCCGTAAGGGCCATTCATAACGCGGGCGAACCGATTGCTCGAACGTCACCTTGCCCATATTCCTAATAATTTCCGAAATTATAAAAAAAAAAAAAAAAATACTGCTGGCCGTAACTTCGTTGTCGCCAACTTTTAGGGTTGAAATAATTATTTACGGCAAAACTGACCTTTTTAAAGCGCGAGTGGGTGGACAAACGACAGTGCCAACACGGCCCCAAAGCGCACAGAACATTAGCAAAACAGCGACGAAAATATGCCTTCAACATGGATTCCAGCGGGTTCCGGTGAGATTTATGAACCTGTAGTAGCGTTACATCGTGGTCTCGTGCAAGAATCCCATTGAAAATGTATAGTGTGAGAGAAGTACTTAATGTCTGTGTTTTCTTAGCACTGAGAAATGTGCGCTTTAACACTGACAAATCAGATAATGATGAGTATGCATAAGGATTTGGAAGAAATGGGGTGTTTGTAATTTATCACTTTTTCAAGAAATTTTGTAATATATAATTCAATGACGAACCATATTTGTAACTTGTAACATAATTAGGGCTGGGCAATTGATCGATTAACTTACCGATTAATCTATTAACGCTTTAATCGCAATTAACATTTAACCGCCCAATCGGTAAAATGTCTACGAACCAAAAAAAGGTAAAAGTCAAACGCTTTACTCAAGCAGGCAGGGACGAGGGCACCTGTCTTAAGGTGAAACTTTAAGTGAAATTTTAAACTAAAATAAACTGTGGGGGCAAGACCTGTAATTCCAGACAAGTGCAGAACGTTACACGTATACCGGCCACCTGAATGTCGTGTGAGTGTCCGTTTAGCGCAGCAGTGACTATTGGAAACAATCAAAGGAGGTCGCTTTTGCCGGAAAATATCAGCGAAGCGCTTTGTCTCGTGCAGCTGAAGTAATAATCGTGCGTCTTTGATCCATCCTCAACTGGACATCGAGGTTGATTCATAACCAAACTTATATATTGCTCCGTTTATCACATATTCATCAAAAGCAACAAAAAAACTTAATTTCAGATATTTTTAAGTTATTATGCATGGAAATCAAATATTCCGATTAGTCGATTAATTAATCGATTAAAATGTGGCAACTACTTGGGTTAAATATGTTTAATCACAGTCCAGCCTTAAACATAATTGTAATTCATTATCAAGCTGTCAGCTATGTCGAGGCACTATACGGGGAGCCAAGTAAGTGTTCCAATGCGTCTAATTGTCGCATGGGAACGCAAAGGGGGGGCACGCCAATCAAAGGACAACACGGGGAACGCGTAGATAACTCGTAATGACAAGGCGGGGTGAAACTCGCGTCATTATTGGTTGAAGTCGGAGGGGCATAAACAAACGCACGCGGGCTCATTTAGGGGGTAAACAAACGCGCACGAGGTGCGCACGAAGCAGACGAGCTTGCGGTCGAACCGCAGCCGACACTATGCGAAGCGCAAGTTCGTCTGCTTCTTGCATGGCGGTTGCAATGATGTTAGAATGCCGAGCTCTTATTGGCTGATTAAAAAAAAAATAGTGGGTAGACATCGAGGCATTTAGCGTTGACGTCTACCTACTATCTTTCCAGTCAAAGCCAATCATAGTTCGGTGTCCTTCTGACGTCAGCGCAACTTCTACGCAAGAAGCGGACGACTTGCTCGCCGCATACGATCCGACGGAGCCAATCAGGTAACGCCGAAAATGCATCGTCACGGCGCTCGCTGTGTTTGTGCGTTCGCTATCATCGACTAAACCAATCGCGCGCAGTGATTGCGCCGCCATCCTTCTCTGGTGCCGCGATTGGTTTAGCCACGGTGATATCGAGTCCGCAAAAAGAAAACGAGCGCCGGAACGATGCCCATTTGGCTGGCTAAATCGGGTCGTACATTCGGCTGAGGTCAGACCTAAAGCGGAACACCTATTCCTTCTCGGAACCAGGCAAGCGAAATTCTATTTAGATATTTACTTATTTAGGTATTTATTTTACTTTCAGGGCATAAGCATTGCCGATAGGGGAAGTGGGTACACGTAAGTTGAAACGGAATAGAGCGCGTGGGGGAAAAATGATAAGCATTGGTTGGATAATCGGACAGTCTAGGATGCTTTTAAAGAAAAAGTGATTTGTGATTGAGACCGTGGAAGGAGGATGATTGTTCCAGTCACAGTCTGTAGATGGTATGAAAGGGTGGTGAAAGACTGGGGCGAGCAAATGGAATGCCAACGCTTTATGAGTAGTCGAGCCCAGGTGAAACATCAAAAGGAGTTGTGATAAGCCTACAGCGAAGCGTGACGTTGGTGTAATAAATTTTATAAAATAAAGTTATCCGGTTTGTATTTCTACGGGTCGATGAATCAGGGACAGAGGGAGATTAGATTTTAGAGTAGTTAACGCTGGCTGTTTGATGCGATTTTAAAAATATAAATTTGACGATCTGGTATGCGTAGCTTCGAGTGGATCAATTCATATTTGCTGACAAGAGTTCCAAATGAACGAAGCATATTCTGGCCAGGATACTACGAGGGTTTGTATAAAAATAATTTTAAAAATTGAGAAGCAAAATTAAAGTTTGTTTTGATAAAGCCTACCATGCGATTAGCATTGTTAGCACTGTAGTCGATGTGCGTCACATAATAGATTAGATGTAAGATGAACTCTTAGTTACTTGTAAACAAAATCCGATTCAAAGGTACAACTGTTAAGAGTATAATGGGGCTCAGCTGAAACACAACACTCTCATAACTTTACATTAATTACTGTTAAGGAGCATTGACCACAAGTTGCACCACTCAGAAGGATTATTAATATAATTTTGTAGTAGATTTAAATAAGGGTCATTAGTAATCCCGTCATAAATAGCGCATTCGACTGCAAATAGGGACATTTTTAAAGATACATGGTAGGGTAAGTCATTGATGTAAATGAGAAACAGTAACGGACCAACGTATTGAACTAAACGCTGGGGCACACCTGATGTTACAAATCAGATAGCAGAGTTTGAATTATTAATGTTGACGGATTGTTTATGGTTCGTTAAAAAGACTCGGTTCATATAAGCACAGTCGGATCAATATTTTGTTGACTAAGTTTGCCTAAGACCGAGGTATGGTGCGCTTTATCAAACGCTTTAGAGTAATAAAAAAATATGCCATCTACCTGAGAGCCACTATCAATGATATAATAAAGGTCATGCGTGAATGATGCTACCTGTGTTCACATTAAACTTATTTGCGAAATCGATGTTGAGAAAGGCAAAATAAGCGTCTTTTTTTTTTCTTTATTTTAGAAAGGTCTAGACGCCAACTCCCAAATTATTTAAGCAAGGCACTGAAAGTGTTGCACAGCTCCTTTAAGTTGTCGCGACTAGGTCTGTCTTCCATTTCGTCGACTGGAAGACAATACTGCAGACCCTGAAGTGTGTGTGTGTGTGTGTGTGGGGGGGGGGGGGGGCGGGTGGGTGTCCTTCTTGGATTCCCCCCCCCCCCTTTTTTTGGGGGGTCCCCAGTATTGTTAGATAAACTAAAAATAAAAACGCGAGCGTAGAAAAGCAGCCTCGTCCTAAAGGTGTTCGACGCTCTAGCGCGTGGCACTTACCCCTGCTGAACTTCGTTAATCGCTGATGTTCCGGATTCAACTGCCGATCGCCTTCCGTCACGAGAGCTTAATCTATTTTCGATCATAGCTTGCTTCTCCCTTAGTTTAATCATATAACTGATTATTACTGCCTGCCCTTCCTCAAATTTCATTGACCGTGTGTTTAGATATTGTGGTAGGCTCAGCATTACATCGATCTGTATGCACTGTGCTTCAGGCATGAGTCCAGGGTTCACTTCGACGTAGCCAAATGGTAGCCGTAGTTTCAAAACACCGAAGCACTGGTATGCAATACGTAGTGTCGTTTGTGGGTATGGGAACACAATGAGCGAAACGTCGTTTGTTTTTCTAGAATGCGAAGAAAGAACTGAACCAAGCTGTATGAGCAAGAACGAAGAACAGTTAGCCATCCGCATGGTGTAGCTGTTCCCATGACCGCTACGAGGGTTAACATTATTCCCAGCGCTTTTGTTGAAGATGGAAGCCGTTTGCGATGGCAATGGGGATGGCTTGGCGATACTCTTTAACTGGAAAGTACTGACAAATCATTTGTTGATTTGCTCGAGGGTTACCGGGGTCGACGATGCAATCACGCTTGCTCCCGAGCGCTTTAGTGTAGCGCGTCACTCTTCAAGAAAAGCAGAAAGAATCTGTGCATGAGCAAAGGTGGAGAGGTGTTAACCGTTCACATGGTGTAGCTCTACCCTGGACCCCTACATTACCATTGACGTTAATAAAAAAAATTAACTCTAAACGCCGGCAGCATAGAACATTCCAGTAAACATAGGTGCTAACATACGGTTTTCTTTTTCTCGCAGGATTTTTATCCGGCGGGGGTGTACATCATCAGGCAAGGAACGTCAGGAGACACTTTCTTCATAATCAGCCACGGAAGTGTAAGTTCCCCTTCTCCTTGTCTTTGTTGTAATGGTTCTAGTGCCCTGTTCTGTTTAGGATATATTCCATCGAAACATATTGCCAGCGACCTTGATCTTTCAAGTTCTATCATGCAGTATTTAAGAAGCAATCTTTGAAATTTATTTACTATCATCAGACAATCGTTTCGGGAGTGAAGAACGAATTGTTGTTATTCCCCCGCAAAATTTAAGGGGAAAATTGGCGTAACAAAACTCGACATCACGTGACGTCAGGTAACATGACGACATGGTACGACTTGACACCATGACTTGACACTTTGACGCCACATTACGGGACCTGGCGTCATGCCACGTGGTCTCATGATTAAAGTCGCATTGCCAAGTCATAGTGTCACGCGATATAACAACGTCACGTGACACCCATTTCCTCGCTAAATTTAGTTTGGAAATTTACGGACGAGCAAATTTCTGGAAGTCAGGGGCTCCGTTTGCTATAGCAGCCCTGCATTAGCAAACAAAACAAATCATATAAATTCCTAACGTACGCCTCGCAAGCACCACCGTAGCTCATATTTCTTCGGAATAGTTGCGCCGATGAAAAACTTGATTGGGGCTCCCCGTCACTTCCCCGCGAAATTCTTTAAAAAACGTTTTTCTTTTTTTTTTTAATCTTCGCGTTACGCTCGTTGCGAAAAATATGTTTTGACAGTGACCCGCCCAAGCCGCGACGCTGAAGAGCTGTCACGCGCCCATCAAAAGATCCTACGCTTTCCTCGACATACTCCGCCTCGCGTTGAGATGGCGAAGGAGACACTTCTTGACGTTAATTGTGTTTCTGAAACTGGCGTGGACGCGAAGAGGCTTTTAAAGGAATCCTCCACGAGGACGGGTTCCCCCGAGAGAACCCTGGCCTAAGTGGTGCCCTGAAAACATATCCGGGCCCCCGAATAAGTTGGAAGAGTCAACAAAATAACGAAGTTAGTCGCCGCTAGGTCTTGGAGTATACAATTACAGTGGAAAAAAACCTTCCCTCCGTGAATGTGTTTACTTGTGAGAGCTTTTTTCTATATGTCATGGTCTTACTCTGTGGGCTTCAATTTCTTTACTAGTTATTTGAGACAAAAGGACTACGACGTATTTCACAAAACACAATTTATTGTTCTCTTGAGCGGGAAAGCTTTATGGTCCCAGTTAAAATAGTATTCAGCACGATCTAAATTTACTTTGTACTTTGCAATAAAGCTTATCACAAGCTGAATTTCCAATCTACTTATTTCAGAAACGTTTCAAGTTTACTTCGTACACATAAATTTCGGAGAACTTAAGAGCTATTGCGGTAGTACCTTTTCGAGATAATGTAATTGTAATAACTCTATTTTAATTTGCACCTAACAATACCTCAAATTAATTAATTTGAAAAAAATAGGGAAGTGATGTGTATATTCACTTGAACATAAAAAGTCATTTTCACAGTATTACCATTACGTTTCTGAGGTAATTTAATGGCACTTACTATAATTCGTTTGTGATTAAAAATAGCCTTAATTAATTACGTTAAGAAATTTTAAGGGACGTAATAATTAGTCTAGTCTTAACCACAAAATAAACAAAATTTGCCCATTTCATTAATTCTTTACCATTCAATGCAAATTTCACTGGCAAGCTTTGTGCCACGACATTTAAAACAGTAAACAACATGAAAAAAAAATATTTTACAGAAATATTTGCCTGAACAGCCTCATCTTCAGAGCCGTTTCTATGCATCTCATGGGTAAAGAGAAATTACGTAGGCGCCACAAATTTTGTGCTAGCCCATTCATGCGGGTATTCGAGACAAAGTAATCTTCTCTCTATATCTACACAGCTATGGCTGTGTAGATGAATTGCGTCGATAAATTGAGGCCTCCATCAGTCCCCTTGTTTCGCGCAGTTCTTGGCAACGCCTTGCATTTTTCCCCAACAGCAAATAAATGTGCTGTTACGATGCGTTCAAGCGTTGTTTGTTATTCTTATTTATTTTTCAAACACTTTTAAAATGACTTTAAATTTGGGAATCTTACGTACCAAACCAGCAAAGGCATCTTTCACGCCCCAGCTTGGGGGGGGGGGGGGGGGGGGAGGAGGGGGGGGGTATTGATTGTTAATATCGATCACCTTGGGATCTTTTGACGTGCAACCCAAATCTCGGTTACGCGGCACCTTCTCCACAACAAGCTTCTATCAGATTGTGGGCACTTCTGCCGGGAGTCGAACTCGTCACCTGACGATCCATAAACCGGCCTTTGAGTGCTGAGGCGACATTTTTCGGTAACCTTTTTTCTGAAAATATTACACTTATCCTGCCTCCTTTTAAACAGTACTGACATTTCCAATGGTTATCACCTAGCCAAAATGTATCTAGTGATTCTTGTCACTGAGCTGAGAAAGTATGCGCAGCCCAAAATATTTAGCACAGAGGAGATTATGATGATCCGGCGATACAAAGAGGGCAGCACGCAGTAGGAAGTTATTGGACCATTCTAAAAACAGTACGAATGATAGTGCCGCCGTTGAATTCCGTAGGGCCACTCCATGTCTTACAGAGTACCGTAATGGCCATTATAGAAATAAACGCAAGATGAACAACAAAGAGATAACTGAGGAATCGAGCACGTAAGTAGTACAACTTTACTGACAAAACAAATAATATCCCGACACGAACTCGACTACCGTTCTCCTGTCCTTGTCGCGTGCTCATTATGCTTTCCTAAACCCCTGCAGCTGACATTTCTACTTTTAGAGCGCAGCACTTAGGCGCAAGTTTCTGGCTTGAGCGGCGTCGGCGTTGGCATCGCCGTCGGCGTAACCGCGCGGTGCATCATGGGAAACGTCCCATAATGCAACGCCCGGGACCGTCGTGACGTTACGAGGGTGACGTTTCGGCATCTTGCCGAAACGTCACCGCGTTGCATTATGGGACGTTTCTCATAGTGCACCGAGCGGGAGGGAGGAGGAGGGGAAGTTGGAGGAGGAGGAGAGAGGAGGGGAGGAGGAGGAGGGAGGAGGGGATGAGGAGGAGGGATGAAGATGAGAGGAGGGTGAGGAGGCGAAGAGCACGGGAGGAGTAGGTGGGGAGGGAGGATGAGAGGGTACAGATGAGGAAGAGGGGCATATCGTACCCTCCGTACCCTCCCCTCCTCCTCCTCAACAGCTGCGCTCTAATTCGGCATTACATGGAGTTGTAAATGTCTTTCTTTTTTTGTTTTCTTACAACACCCATTTTGCTTGTCACGCAGGTGAAGGTCACCAAGCGGATCGAAGGTACCAACCAGGAAGAAGAAATTAGGATCCTCAATCGCGGAGACTACTTTGGAGAGCAAGCACTGCTCAGGCGAGTGGGCACGTTCGATGGAGCCTATCGTCGCGTACACTCGACACGCCACACTGCCTGGTGTAAACTGTACGCAAGTTTCCAGTGTGTCACTCAGCACCACCTTCTAGACTACAAGACCGCATGTGCTGGTTCTTCTACGGCACGCATTGGAGGCCAATGCTACTTTGGACACGACTCGTCTCCTCATTGATTCGGCACGAATCCCAACCGAACCCTGACGCAGCATTCGTGACCAATCACCACCCCGCACTAGCCTCCAGCTGGTGACGTAAAAAAATCGAGCACTACGGCCTGGTGATATAAGAGTTGTTGCTCTCAGCCACAGATATGGCTGAAAGCAACAACTCGTTAACGTCGTTACCGTGGATGACGTTTCTCATTAGTTCAATGGACCCCTTGCAAAACACCATAAGGCAACATCGGCGGTCGCCATTTCTTGGGCACCAAGCGTGGGATTGGAATCAAGTTCAGGCCGAACTCTGAAATAGAACTCGTTCTTGATACGAACCGAGTTCAAAGCAGACCTCCCATCCAATACGTGATCAAAGCGCGTGCTAAAACAATGGCGGAATCCGATAATTGGCTCGGTAGCTACCAAATGGCGCGTACTTTTGAAAAGGCGCCTACTTTTTCGTGCATATCTCTCCCATAAAACATACGCTTTACGGAAACCCTGTCTGATAGTCGATCCCTTGAAAAGGTGTGAAACATTAGGGTATAGAAGGAACGTGCTTTGACGTCCCATTGATTCTGTCGTTCTGACTTAAAATATTGCATACTTATTTAAATCGTTCACGAGCTTAATTAAGCTCGTATCTCTAAAAAAAAGGCCATAAATATTGCGCTAACTACAATTTTTTCGAGATGCCAGACAGCAGGTGATTAAAAGACTGTCATGAAACAAGGTGCCCGTTTAGACGCAAGACCACCACAGTGGCAGTTGATGTGACGTCAATGCCAGAGGTCATTTCCAATCTTTTAAGCGTGATGCCTCCGAATGCATTTTTTTCCTCGCCCGCTGTAAAGTGAGAGTCGATCTTGTGCCCTTTGTTTTCTGTGCACCACGTGGTTCTGGCCGCGCAGCACTTTGGCATCGTTCCTTCCGTAACGGTCTGCTTAACCGGACGCATTTGTGAAATTTCTCTCTTTACGTGCGCAGAGAAGACAAGCGGACAGCGAATGTAGTCTCTCTGGACCCCGGAGTGGAATGCCTCGCTCTGGACAGGGAGTGAGTATGCCTCGTTTTCGAAACGACCGTTGATCCACCCAGCGTCGATTCCGATTATGGCATTGTCCCTTTTCCTTCGCGAATGCACTCGGACCAATATCACTTTTCGACTCGAAGATCGATACCACAAACAGATCGCATCAATGCCGTGCCTTTAAAGCACCACGCGACCATGCACTCTCATAAATCCCCGAGTGCATACCGCAGCGCAATGCACTTGGAACCCCAATCGTTGCCATTTCCTTCATATCCTCAACCAATCGGGTGGGCGGTCTTTAATATGCTCCGAAATTCGTGCGGTGTCTGTGACGAGGTGATGCAAGCCTTTCTTTGACAAAAACAGCATGAGCACTAAACTTGTAAAACAAGACAGACTTGTAAAAAGAGACACAAGAAACAAAGCAGGTACAGACACAGCGCTGACTCGCTAGCGATTGAACGGAGCCAATGAAGCAGAGCCAAACGTACACCGTCACGACGCTCGAGGGGCATTAGTCCTTGTGCGTTTCCTAACACCGGACAAGCCAATCACGTATGAAGAAGAGCATGATTACGGCGGTGCATTCACTATGCGTGATAAGAGGTTTATCCGGTTATAGCAAAGTCAATTACTAGGAGTTTTTGAGTCAAATAACCGGGAAGGAACACGGCCATAAGTTTTAGACCGTCTACATGCCGAGCCTAGTAAAATGAAACAGATGTATTGAATGTAACTTTTTTTATGTAACGGAAATAATGGAATGAAACGCAATTATGAAGTGGAACACATTTATTTTGTAAGTACCCTATTCATGGCACTACATATTTATGTATATTATTCATAAAGTTTAACAGGATCCGCGATATTGATTCATGGTCGGAATCGTCGAGCGTGCTGTGTCGCCGCGTTCGTTCGTGAATGACAGTATTTCTCGTCGTCTTCGTTTTTGCTCAATTGGACGAGCAGTCCATCAATGCCCACAAGCACTAACCCTCGCCTCTGTTTCCTCTGCCGCCCACAAACAGAGAATTATTTTAATGCGAAAGCATTAACAGGTCCCGTGGAGAGAACCGGCGTTATCAGCTCCAGAAGCCGTGCAAAACGGCACCTAAACTCCCTTCTCTTATGGAGCGAAGCCTGTCGTCTGTAGCAGAGATTTGATGGATAGGCTCCCATTGGCTGTCGCGCGTCATAGTTTCAAGGAACGAGGCCCCCATTGGCTGGCGCACGTCATAGTTTCAAGGAACGCCACCCCATGGCGCCGCAGGCCCCGCGCTGGTAAAACGAACGCGGTGGCGCGCTCTCGGCCGCTTCTGCTCCTCTCAACGCCGACGAACATGGCGGCGCCTCAAGCATCTACATTATCGGGGGCCGCACCCTCGGCAGTAGCGAAACCTGCCCGTCCACGCGAGTACACCGCAGACGAACTAAGGGAGCGGAATAACGCAAAACAGCAAGCGTGGAGGCAGGCAGCGAAATCCACCATCGTTGTCAAGTCTACGAATCCAAGGCGGGCGGAACGAGCATCGGCGAAACACGCTATAGGAGACAGAACAAAGCCATTCGAAAGCGTGAGGCACAAGCGGATCGCTATTCAAAGCGTCTCAGGCGGCAAGAGAACGAAGCCCTTGGAGTTTCATGCTTTCGCATTCATAACTCTTAAGAAGTGCTTAAGTTTTTTCGGATTTTTTTATTTGCTTCATATGTATGTAGGTGTTAGATACCATGAAAATCCCCGAGATGCTTGTTTGAGATGGGTTGTGGTCGGCGCGGGCGGTAGGGCAAAGGTAGACGGTTTGGCTCTTGAATGTCTAGAGTCACATCGGTTGAATTCGGTTCATGCGCGTTCAAATCTCGAGGGTTCGTGTTGGTTGGAGGTGTACGGCAAAATATTCGTTTGAATCGTATTTGTTAAAGGAATTCGTCTTTCCGAGAAACCGCATGGGTAGGTGGTCTGTTGAGCGTTGAGGGTATGAGTATCACTAGTATCGTTTGTATTGGGGAGATATTCCAGATGAGTCGGCTTCAGGCGGTCGACAAAAACATTTTCTTGACGCCAGTTGAAATCAATGATGGAGGTTTTCGCTCGCCTTGAAATTATTTTGTGAGGCCCAGAGTAGGTTGTTGTAAAGATCTCTTGACGCCGTCTTTTTGCAGAAAGATGTGGCTGCAGTTGTCGAGATCGTTTGATTCGTATACTGTGTTTCAATTTTGAATGTGCGGTGGCATAGGCCGGAGGTTTGTCATCGTCGCTCGCACCTGATATATGTACGTCATATGATCAAGAGCTGGGACCTCGGGTCCAGACTCCAAAAAATTACAGGGAAGCAGATCGATGGTCGAGGCAATTTGTAGAAACCACAGGGGTGATTATATATGAACGCGATAGCATTTATTGTGGCACACAGCCAAATTTGGCGGGGAGACTGAATTGGTGCGTAGATTGCGATGTCAATTATTCCGCTAAAATTAGCGGGAAACTCCCCGATAAATTTTGTTGCGATTGGTTAGCGCCACCCTGCTGACCAATCGCAGCAGGCGGCGATGTCCCGGTCACTTCGTCCCGCCTCGTCCCGCCGTCTCGCACAGCCCCCCTGGGCGAGCTCAAGGAAGACCTCTAGGAAGACCTCAAGGCCACGTCGAGGACGACATCTAGGGCAACCTCTAGGACGACTTTAAGGTTGATCTCAAGTGCGACCTCAAGGACGACATTTACGACGACGTCCTAGAGGACGACCTCTAGGACGACGTCAAGATCGCCAGGTCCTTTGAAATGGGTGCGAATATGAAGGAGTGCGTACTGCCGCTCCGCATACGCGCGCCGCAATGGGGTACAAGCACAGCGTTCTAAAATTGTCTGCAGCGCATACCTACTGCGCATCAGGAGACCAGATAATACACAGCTGAAAATCGTTTGTAGTAGATTAATAATGCTATCTCTCTAAAAATTCTCCTGGTAGGCGAAGAGTTAAATTATATACAAGCTCGACTGAGCTGTGTTTGAGATCATTTTTCAATGCTCCTCAAATCCAAGGAAGACAATGGACAAGTTTGACAAGGACAAAATTTTTCCCGCTAAATTTAGCGGCAAAACTTACCCGCTAAGTTTTGTAGTTTTGTGGGAAAATGTTCGCAAAATTTCCCCGTTAACTTTAGAGGGAAAATTTCGATGCTAAATTTAGCGGGAAAATTTTTGTTAAATTTCACGCTAAATCTTGTGGGGAAATTTTCGCTAAATCTAGCGGGAAATCTAACGAAAATCTCCCGCTAAATGGAAGCAAAGCGGGTGAAGAGGAGGGGAGGGTACAGAGGGGGAGGAGGAGCGGCATACCCTCCCCCTCCGTACACTCCCCTCCTCCTCCTCAAAAGCTGCACTCTGATTCGGCGTTACAAAGGATTGTAAATTTCTGATTTTTTTTTAATAGAGCAAAGTTGTATTTGATACTCTACCCGACATAGCAGCTGCTTAGTAGCTTTCTTTCGATCTGAGTGTGTGACCAAGGGATTTTCAGAGCTTAACTACGCGCCCCTGTGTGTTTTGTTGAAGTCCAGCTCCCAGACGCTTAAGATTTCTTACCATCACTCAGAATTAGCATTAACAGGCTTCTATGCATGAAAGAGTCCTTTATACGTAAGAAAACGCATTCCTTTAAATCAGCTTGCAGATTTGGCAAATCAATGGTATGGGTGCCTATGCAGAATAAAACGCCGGAAAAGATTAGCAAGTAATATTTCAGTAATAGGCGAGTGCATTCACTTACGATGTATATCTTGAATAAAAGCGTGAGCTCTTCTTTTGAATTGTCAAAACTTCGGTCAGTAATTAGATAAATATTTATCGTAATCAAAATTTGAGTGTACGCTTGAGACCGGCACGGGAGGACGTTACTTGAAAATATGCCAGCTACTAAGCCGGCCCCTGAAAACTTTTTTTTTTTTTTTTTTTTTTTGGCATTGTGAAATATTAGGTAAAAGGTACGTAAAAACAAATCACCTGCTCACATGATAGAGCCGAAGGCAAATGCACTAAATCTATAAATCTTCAAAAGGATTCAATACACGAGACGAGGCCTTACTGCAAAAACGACATGGAGACGCGATGATAATCCTAACATATATCGCACTTGGGCATCACCATCAGCTAGAAAATTTGCGCACTGCCTCGGAATGCTCATGTTGTATTTTATTCCCTTGACCGTAACTTTATAGCTCTGTGCTTCATCAGTCATTCTCTATAACTTTTCATTAGTCTACCCTACCATTGTGAGACTGCTCCATACTAGACAACTTCACAATCTGAGCGGTTAATGCCGTCTGCTTGGCTAGTGTTGCGAAGGCTGCATTTCACCAAGAAATGGCACTCTTTCTATAAATGGCTTCCACGTTGCGTGATTGCACTATGCTCGTGAGTATTCTTTTTTTTTTTTTTTTTTGCCGAGAAAAAACAAATTTGGTGGTGGGAAATATATGCTGCACAGGGTGCGCGTTCAGCAGTAAGGCTACCACAGTGGCAGCTGGTATGTCATCAGTGCAAGCCATGTATCTGAGAGAAACGAATTAGTCTTGCTTTGTGGGGTTTCGTGAAGAACGCTCCACAATGCATGTAAAGGAATGCCACACGCTCCCACCGTAAAGAATGGCGGGAGCTTGTAGCATTACAAAAAACACATTTTCTGGCATAAGGTCTTATGGAAAAGAAAATATTTTTCGGGTTCACGCTATTTCGTTTGTGTTTTAGATACGGCTCCGAAAAAACCTTTACAACACAGTATGTTTAAAAAATTACAATCCTTTTGTTTTTTAACTTGAAGCTTCTTTTTTCATTGCACAATCATTCTTGAATCTCATTTTGCACCCGATAACTGGAAGGTTTAAACAGAATACGGTGGTAGTCGAAGCTGAACCCCCTGTCAGACTCGGAGCAGCCGCCAACGTCTCGTTAATAGGCATAGCTTCTCAGGCTCTGAAAAGACTCTCAGCGAAACGTCGATCACTCTCTGAGAGTCTGAGGCCACCAAAATTTTTCTTTTTGCGTACAGTTTGAAATATAATTTTGATATTCGTGATCTTAGAGGCCGGGGAAAGGCAGGGGTTTTCCCGGAAATTGAAATTAGGGGGGTGTTTAAATATTTAGGGGGAGGGAGGGGGGGGAGTTAGGGGGGGGGGCGGTGCATTGAGAATATAGAAGTCGTTGCGAATTGAGGGGTGCCTTCAGAAAAACAAGGGGGAGAGTACACCCCGTAGGGAAATCACTGGATAAGAAAGATTGAAATAATTATCTCTTTCTTTAATACAGAATCGCTTTAGTTTTTCTTTGGCGAGAAACGCATTCAGTAGGATGGCACGTCACCCAAATCTATACGGGTGGCTTACTCAGAAGGGATCCGATATTCCGAGCCGGAAGTGTGTCAGGCAAAACCACCCTATGGTGAGGTATATTTACGATGCATAAGTTTCCTTACACGCACCCCTTCGGTTGAGACATTGTCACGTCAAAATGCTTCACCTGTAGTGTAGTATAATCCACAGTTGTACGCCCTTTAAGCTACGTCTGTGTCTTGTGGGCTCGCGTGACAAGCAAGCTTATTGAAAGTAAAACGTAGGCCTTTCTGTAAGATGTCTCCTGACATTTGTGGCATTGAAAATATATAAAAAAGAAAGTATCCAAAGTTATCCTACTCGGTGCGCATGCTGACAAAATATTAATCTCTCGACTGCAAATTTTAGTGTATGCAAACGTTGTTCAAAAGAGCTAAACAAAAAACTCTCTTCGCGTTGTATTCAAACCTGCAGCTGCTCCAAACTAAAATTGGCTTCTCCTTCCTCCCTCTTTCTCCCGGTTGTGCGGCGAACATACCGTTGGAATAAAGTGTATCTTAAGACTCGCTAACGCACCGCAAAAACTAAAAATATTCTACTGTTTCACGACATTCCAAACTTCTTCTAGGTGTCTCGAGAAAGAAAAGGATAACGTTTCTGATTTAAATTCATCAATTGTGATAGTGAAAGTGCCTCGCTAAGGACTGATTGGAGGCAACAACCACGATATCTAAAATGATAACGCGCAAGCGACCAATAACACGTTTCCAGTCTCTTTTTCAAAGGTACATATATTGACAAATATGTGATTATCTGGAATCCGGTAAGAGATAAGCCGATTTACAGACTTTGGCGGCTTTATGCTTTGGTTACTCATGCGGTGGCAACTTCATGTCAAAGCCTGCATAAAGATGTAAAAGTTTATATATACCACATTGTATTTGTGACCGTACGAAAAATTTGCAGCAGATTCTGGCGAAAACGTGGAACTCGGAAAGAAATTCGGCGTGGGTTCCGCTAGGGTTTCAAACGCGTGTATAACAGAGACAAACTAAAAAAAAAAAAAACTGCGAAAAATAGATAGCCGCCAATTGGTCTATAAAACACACCTGTACGGATCAGCCCGAGCTATTGTTAAGGATATTTATATGTCCAACATTTACGATGGCTGTGGTATGGCATGACACGAGGTGCTTTGGAAGCCTGTCAGACGGGCGAAACAGGTCACCGCCATAAAACAGAAAGAAGGAGCGGCCGGCAAAACAGAAGTTCCGATAATAACGCAATGCAACGGCAGCGGCCATTCTCCAAACCACATTACGCGAAATGTGTTTCGGGGAATGGCCACGACGGTGGCATGGCGTTGATCTCGGAGTTTCCAGTTTGCCTTCAACACGTCCTCTATCGTTTACCGCAGCCGAGCATTAGCAATCTAATGTTATCGCGGCGAAGTGAAAGGCTTTTCCTTTCTATAATTAAGGTTATGTATCTGCTTACTACTATAGCGCATGATGCCCATGTTTCTTTGGTGAGTGCACTAACGCAATACACAAACAAACCAAAAAAAAACGCAATACACATACTTTTAATTCAACTAAGTGTTTATGTACCGGCCCCTACTAACATATCATCAAGGCTCTGTTACAAGGTCCGCTTCAACTCGGCTACGCAGATGTAACACGACGTAAGCTAAGCCACGTGGTTCTCAAACCGGTTCGACTCAGTACACTCCAGCGAAAAGTAAAAGCTTTGCCGGTACTTCTCAGCAGTCCATCGGTTGTGGCGTGCGACGCGCTCATGATGTTCAGTCCAGTCCTCGACCTGCTCGTGGATCTCGTCGAGGAAGGGCGTCGGTGCACGATGAGCGACGGTCAGGCACACGATGCAAGGGGCGGAGTGAACGAGTTCTGCAGCGACTGGGTGCATGGCTGGTCTCGTCAACGGTTTGGTCTTGCTCTTTGACTGGCAGGAGACCAAACTCCGGCGGTTTGCTCATGCGTCGGCTTCCTCATCAAAACGTCTTCTTTCGCTGACGAGCGGGCCAGCACTACGGGTCCTTAGAGTGGTACGCAGCATGGGTTGGTACCCAGCACGAGAGCAATGCACGGGGAAAGGCCAACCCGAAAGCCTGGGCCCGGCCCGACCCGTGGGGCTAGCCTGGGCCGGTTAGCACAGATTGTTTCCGAGTCCGGGCCGGGTAGGCACGGATTGTTTCCTGGCCCGGGCTCGAGCAATGGGACGCACACTTTCTAAAACATCAAGCAGAAAATGCGAACGCATTGATCGTTTAGACCTGAAATAAGCGAAAAAGCCGAAGTGCGAACTTGTTACGACACCACTAAAAATCATAGAAATAAAGAAAGTTGTCTTGAACTAAGAAAGCTAACAAGAAGATCCGGAGAATCCTCACAATTCGGCCTAGATATAGGAACTCGGGCGGCGGAGAAAAGCTCACCGGAGGAAAACTCCCACAGGTAAGCTCATCGGAGAAAAGCTCACCGCAAAACCGGCAGATGCGAAGAAAATCTCACCGGCCTTTGAGCGTATGCGGAGAAAAGATCACCGATTTTTTTAACCTAGCGGATTCTGCTTTAAACGTGGCCCTTTAACACAATTTGCGTTCGTCACTTCATTACAAATAATTGTCCTCTTTTTGAAATTATCTTGGAGTTCATTGGGCATATTTACTAATTCCCCAGAAATTAGTAATCACCCATTCTGTGTATTATTAAAGCCGCAAGTATAAAATCATAACATCGTACACCGGTAAAAAAGACAACAATTTATTGACAGTTGACAGTGCGCCGTCGGTAGCTCTGTCAGATAATGAGGTTTGTTCTTTGTGAGCTAATATGAATAGCGGTGTGTGAACCGTTTCAGCTCCAAATATTGCGTAGTGCTTAATAGATAAGTAGGTGTTTGTCAAGTAATCAGTGTTGGCTACTCTGTTTTCTTTCTGTTAATATCACTAACATAACTTCAGTTGCGAGAACAGCTTCGTCCTGTCGTGTTTGTTTTCTTCACTTCGTCGCCCTATTCGCTACCTTACAAACGACTAGTTTTTATATAGGTCGCGAGTAACAACGGTGCCAGTGTGCAGCTCGGAAGGTCATGGGTGGCTCACCGTAGAAGGGCACTATCAGAGGAAGGCACAGCGTGGAAACACCAGCACGAACGGCTAGAAAACGTGAATGTCCGTGGAAGAAAAAAGCCTTGATATCCTACTGATTGCTTTATCTTGTTTTCAAAGGTCAACAAAAGCTTCAAAGAGAATTTCAGGCACCGCGTTGTTGCGAATGCACTTTCGCCATTTACAGTTTTGACTTTTACGCTTTAGGCAGACATTATTAAGTTTTCGAACTTTTTCCTGTTCTTCAAGTTCATAAAGTTGTTAGTTAGGCTTTCGTTGCCTAGAGTGTAAGCCACAAAATACCCTTGCCCGCAATTATTAATTTGGAAGCAATATACCCATAAAGCTTAACAAATACTACAAGACAGGACATTTTCTTTTTTACAAAGATAATAAATTGATATAAGTTACGCATGATCCAACAGACTCCATATAAAAAGAAGAAAAAAATCTCGGTGAGCCTTTCTCTGCATACGCTCAATGGCCGGTGAGCTTTTCTCCACATACGCCGGTTTTGCAGTGAGCTTATCTCGGGCGAGCTTTTCTCCGATAAGCTTGTCTCCGGCATTCAGTTACTCGAAGCCACCGCTATTGCTTTGGACTGGTGCGCTTGGTAACAGCCTGAAGAAACCAACTTGGTCCTCTCTGCATGAAAAGGTCACGGTCGACCCCCGACCCTTCACTCGCGGCTCCACTCTCGCTGGGGCCGGCGGCCTCGTTCGGCTCTGTCTGCGCTGGACGAGACAGGGCGAAACAAAATTGGGGAAACACCCCACTCCCATTACTCACACCTTTCTCACACAACCTTTCACTCCCCCGACCCAAAGGTGAGATCCGAAGATAAGGCTTCGAAACACTTTCTTTGCCTTTCCTTTGACAATACTCTATCGCTCTCTCCCCCTCTCTCCTGGGGATTCCATAAGCATGGTGAGAGGAGACAGCTGCCAGCAGGGAAGAGAACGAGGACAATCCGGTCACAGGGGGCAGTATGATTGTCTTGCCCTTTTCTTTTCGAAGTCTTGAAGACAAAAAAAACGCCATGTGGCTACCAAAGATAACCTGTCTTTTATACATGTGTAAGTTTTCGAAAGTTCGCCACGTGACTGCAATATGACAGCGTCTTCAATGCAAATTAGTAAACGATTCAAATGCACCAACACCTTCCCAGGCCAGCTTTGAATTTAAGACATGAGGCACGCCTTGGCTTCACACCGGGCCGAGCCCGGGTCAGACATGATCAGGTAGGCATCCAATCGGGCTAGGTCCGGGTCTGGTAAGATGAAGAGTCAACAGGACTGGGCCGGGCCTCAAAAAGCGCTCTACTCCGCACCTACACCAGGAATGCCTAAGATGAAGGCGAAAATGATGAATACTGAGATAAAAATAAAGGTTTAATCGCAAACTTGTGCCAGTAACAAAATAAACAACAAACGTCGAAAAAGCAGCAGCGAGCGTAGACAGCGGCAGCAGCGAGCGACAATGCGTCGGCATGGAAGCTGGCTATCGTGAGAGTCAAGGAGTGAATGAATTGGGGCAACACCGCGCTCGGCTCCTTATCTACTAAACTCGTAATCACGAAGATTCGAACTAGAATGTCTGGGAGTTAGCTAAGGCGAGACTGACTAGGCAAGGTCATTCCGGCCTTCTTATCTTTTACACTTGAGGTAAGAATGAACACGTCTAGATACGTCTAGATGCACAGAGAAGCGCTTCTTCCCGGTTATGCACGCGGCGATGGTTCGTTCGGAAAATAGCGCATGACGCAGTGTTGGCTTAGAGTCCTAAATCTTGTGGAACAAACTTAGACGAGATATTTTTTTTACGAATTGAGAAAGTGGGCGTTGACAGGGATGCTTTCATGGTGGTGAGCTAGATGTGCAGTGGTAGTTGGGTAGGAGTAAAACGAGCGGAGCACTTTTTAATATATTTTACTGCGGATGAGGGTGTGATACCGGGGTCCCAACTGGAGGTGACATATATTCAAGTTTGGTAGTGAGTGTTTGTGAGGCATTCATAGAGCTACAATGGCGTTCCAATTTTCAACCTTTGCAACAGATCCACGCGACGCTTACAGAAGCGACAATGGCGAGCCTGCTGTCATCGTCGCTTATACAACTGGTTATACCTTCAACCTCGATATTTTCCAGTTGAAATCTATTCATTTCAACAGATTCACAAAAGAGATATAACCACAGAACACTCAAAAAACAAAGAACCGCCCGAAAAATATTTCTTTATTTTTTCCTCCTAGTGTTCCCGCAACGGCGAACAATGGGCTTGCCGCTCCTACCAAAAGCTTCAAAACAATGGTGTAAAAAAAGCCACCGTTATTATTGCGAAAAAAATCGGAGAAGGGGGGGGGGGGGGGGGGGGGGGTTAGTAAACGGTGGCAAAAATACGCCTAGATTTATAATTTTATGTTCGTTTTAAAATCACTCGAGGCCCATAATTATATTTAGAATCGTCGGAGAGATAAAAGGCTACGGCGTCAGGGGGTTCTTTTGTGCTGCAGGATTACAAATTTATAGTCGTATAAAATAGCTATTCTGACTCTCATTACGAACATGTATACATAAGCGAGCATTGCATTTCATAGCCGTAGGGAGTCTCTAAGGCGACAACGCATTTCCTCTCCACCTTTCTGTTTTTGCCTCAGTGAAAATCGATCAATTTCCCGGAAGCGGTTGTTCCGCAATCAAAAACCAAACACTTTTTTTCTGTTTCTTTTTCTTTTCATTTTTTTTTTTTTTTTACGAAGAACGTGTTTTAATTTTAGCATTCTATTCCGGTAGTCACACTTCAAAAGAGGGAACATTTCGAGCAGTTCTCAAACGATTGCTCGCATGACAGGAAAAATCGTAATTTGTTTTTCTTAGGGGCGACCGGTGCCAGGTTTCTTTATAATAAAAAAAAAACTCTTTTTCCTTTCTGTAAAGAGCACAAAAATTCACAGTCTCTAAGTTATCCCAAAGCCGACTTGACGGCGAAAGCCCAAGCACCGATGTAATCGTGATAGCGAACCTCCGAAGACAGCGCGCTCCGTGAAGACGCACTTTTGGCGCCGTTTTATTTGCTCACTCGGATCGTGGCGTCGGTTGTGGACCCGTCGGTGTTGGACAAAATACTCGATAAAAGTATTTAAGTTACTGAATATCTGCCTCACAAGGTATTTAAAAAAAACTCGTTACTTTCACTGTAACGTACCTTGAGTGAAGTACAAATCTTTAGAAATGTAATTCAATTACTTTTGAATATACGTCCGCGTTGCGTAATTTGTATCGACGTCGGTGACAAACACATTTATATAGTTGCGCAAATCTGTTTTTATCAGAATGTTTTATTAACACGCAGCAACACAAAACAGCAACGGGAACAAAAAAAAACATCGTAAGGCTATTTTATGCAGTCCATTTATAAGGAGTAGGATATTACTGATACATGTTACAAAACATTACTAGGACAAAAAATAAAAGGTTGCTTTGGCTATTTTGACATCGCTGAATATCATGTCCTGCGGCGCACCTTAGACGCATCGTTTAACTACAATCCATATTCCCTATATGGGGAGCTCACAATAAACGAACTTGTGATACGGAAATGAGCGAATGGATAACAGAGAGAGCCCAGATAATAGCCATGGGCACTGGTCTTACCTTCTTCAAGTAGGTTGCGTTCACAAAGGCACTCAACATGAGGGGACGCTTTGTTGGCATTTTGAAAGGACATCCTGCTCGTAGTCCGTCTCCTGTCCTGTTCAGTTTTTTATTATGTCCGCTTGCTGATACTGTTCGCGAGAGCAATAAGTGCCACGCTGACGACGAAAAGAAAAGAAACAACAACTAATAAACGTGGACCTTTTGCCGTAGCAGGGTCCAATATACAAGCAAAAAGGTTTTCTTTTTGTGTCCACTTTCATTTTCTTATATTTGTTATTCTCTTTACAGTGAAGTCTCCTTGTCCTGGGTCGCTTTCCGTTTTGCGTTGCTCCTCTTTGTGGCTATCTTTACTTCCGTAAAACCACCCCATTTGTTTGAATATTTTTCGGAGGCAACCCTAGAAAACAAAAGGCGCCCTCGGGAAGGCAAGGGGAAAACCTTCATTGTACGAACTTTGGGTTGAAATATGAGTGGCAATCGGCACAAAAGCGATGTTTTCACGAGCTCAATCTAAGTCACCGAAGCTTATCGGAGCTAGCAACAGGATTTGGTTGCTCGAAAGAATGTTCACGTTTACTCGTGCCACGCCCGCGCCACTTTATACCGAATAACTCGAAGAGGGACGTAATGTCAAAAATGTATGTGAGATAATGAGTACAAGATACTCAGAAACGCAATTAAAATAGAGTATCAAATACTCTCGATCAAAAGTATTTGCAAGATACCAAGATACTTCAAAAAGTATTTGAAATACAGTGTTTTGAGTAGAGTATTTGAGATAGGCACAAGTCTGGGTCCCGGTGATAGCGAACAGCGCACTCTCTGGCGACGTACTTTTGGCGCCGTTTCACTGGTACCTTTCGTTTTAGTACGTTTCGTGTCGCCGACGTGTTTTCGCTCAAGGACTTTGAAGGTCGACTGAACGATAAAACGTACTTAGCTTTCGCCTTAATAAAAAAAATTTTTTGCAACGAGCTTTTGCCGTTTATAACTAATGACCAGGGCCAGCTTTCTAGAAGCAGCGTCTCAGCTAAGATAGGGTGAAAGAATGCACTGCCAAAGCTAGCACACGATTGAAGTGCGTCTCAAGTCGAGTCTCAGGCGCTCGAAAGCCCCAGGCTTGGCCGGCTTCCTTTCACCCAGTGTCATTGAAGACGCTGTTTATAGCAAGCCGGCCCTGGTAGTCAACTTATATAAGGTCAGATAAAAAGGGGCCGAGTGTTCCGCGAATAATAAGTAGGGGTGTCCGAATAGTGAGTCGAATTGAATATCGCTGAGTCATTTATAGCCTTCACAGCGCTAGGGGAATCCAAGACCTACCGGTTCTCTTTCCAGTGTTGATGCTGGGAATGACGCTGCACTATTCAACTCTAACCACTATTTGCACAACCCTAAATTAATAAGTAATATTTTCGTTAGGAACCCATTTCCCGCTACAAGTTTCCGTATGGTCGATAATTGAAGCAGCAGAAACCACTTCACATGACCTTTGTTGATTGATACACGGGAATATTTAAAGTTCATCGGAACGTTTAAAAAAACGAGCAGGTAGGTTTTGTGGGTGCTTTCGCTGCACGAGTGTTCGTGCAAGAGCGTTCGTGTGGCCGGGGAGCTTCCAAAGCAAGCAGCGCGGGAACATACGCGAGATACATTTTAGTGCGGTTTACGTTTAGAAGAGACGGAGCATATATAGGAAGAAAGAGAAAACATGAAGCGACGATGCGCCTTGTATCGTATACCTAAAATTCCGTGTTTTCGCACAAACCCAAAAAACACTCGCCAGTAAAATTTTCATCTACTTGGATTTATCCGAAGAAGATTATATTAGACAAATAACTTTGGTAGACTCAAAGCACAGTACCCGTGGTCCTGAGCGGAAGCCTCCTTCCTTCCGAATCTCGCACTTTCGTCCCGTTTGTCTCGTCAAGGATCATTCAGGACAACGGGTCATTGTGCTCCAAAGCCGCGACAAGAGCCAACCAATGTTCCGGTTTTCAGATTGTGCCACACTATTTGTTCTTAGGGGAGAAGGGCTTGTTTTAGGGGCGAAGCTCCTTAAGGGGTATCCACACGAAGGAGAAATCCGCCCCTTTCCTCCGCGGAGCGCGCATCATGTGAGACATACGTCATCCCTTTTTGACGCCTCGCGGCGCGTTCTCCTCCGTGGCGGAGGCTCGGAGGCTTTGTGCTGACAGCACGAAAGCTCCGCAAGTGCACGCGGCGGAGCCGGGAACGGAGTTTGCCGGGATGTTGACGTCACGACATCTGTCCGCAGAGTTCTCCTTCGTGTGGATACCCCTTTAGGGGCTAGCCATGTCCGTATGTTCGTCCGCCGTCGGGTGCACGTGCTCTTGCTCGTGAGCTAACGCGCTCACGTGCTCACGAGCATGTGAGCACGTGCTCCCGTGCTCGTGTAGGGCAAAAAAAAAAAACCGCATTTCCACGTGGGGAATGATGTTGATTGGGGCGAAGCTCTGGTGGTGCTTGTCTGCGTAGACGGTGAGCCGCAGCATGCCGAGCCTTTCGTTCGTTTTCATCCATGTCAGAAAGAGAGTGTGTGGAATGGAACGTGGTTATATACGCATTTGAGCATTTGACCGCAGCGTGACATGGATGAAAACGAACGAAAGGCTCGGCATGCTGCGGTTCAGCGTCTACGCAGACAAGCACCACCAGAGCTTCGCCCCAATCAACATCATTCACCACGTGGAGATGCGGTTGTTTTTTTGTTCTTTTATGACAGTGAAAGCTCGGAGGGGAAGGGGGGGGGGGGGGGGGGGGGGAGGATAAGTCGAAGCTTTTGTATCACTACATTCACGATGCCCAGCCGCGAACTGGAATTACGCAATGAAATGGGAAGGCAACGAGCTACCCAGCGATTGCGTCTAAGAGTTTTGTTGAGTAGAAAGTATCGATGCTTATAACGAACACTTGTTTACAAGTTTTCACGTGCGACAGTACTTACTGCAGATTGGAAGGGCGTCAACGCTAACTTCATTTGAAGAAATATCATTGACACAAAAAGATTTATAGATGTATATACATGTTTGAAAAGCCGCAAGATCAAACTTTGAATTTTAGAAAATTGGAAACCCAACCAATATAAACACAGATAAGTTCTGAATGTTTAGTAAAAGGATTAATTTCGAAAATCACCCTCCGAATTTTGAGAAATAAACTCCGAAAACACGGAGCCCTACGTACAGCTTTTCTTGTTCCTTTATTTTTTTCGCTTCTGTTTTTTTAAGCTTTGGGATGTCAAAAAAATGGTCCACGAATTATTCACTTTGTTGATGCATTACAATTCTAACCTCTATCACTATCTCTGCCTTTCTTTCTCTTTCTCTCTCTTTCTATCTCTCTCTCTCAACGATAGTTAGACGCGTAAGTGAACGTGAGTTAAGAAACAAAATTAAGTAAATAAACAAAAAAAGACTTAAATAAGCTATCTTTTAAAGATAAATGTTGTTCTTTTTTCCTAATATGTCCTCTTCTCTGCAAATCGTTTATCCTGCCTGTTAAGAAATTGTTTCGGAAATTAAAAACAGCGCGGAAAGACGAGGACCAGACAAAGAAGTGGCACGGACGTAGCGCTACGTCCGTGTCACTTCTTTGTCTGGTCCTCGTCTTTCCGCGCTGTTTTTAATTTCCGAAGTATGTACCAACTCGCCCAAGCCTCAAGTTTAGTAAGAAATTGTTCATATGCAGATGCTGTCGCGCGCTCCGGATGTGCCAATAACAAGGATCACGCAATAACTGTTCATTGTATGTTCCTACAGACGTCACTGGAAGATTCCCTTTTCCGTAGAGCTAATGCTACGGTAGCGTGAATCCATTTCGTTTTTGAATAGTTAGCTTATAAATAAAGTTCCGCTCTCGTTAATCTGATATTGTTTCCACCGTAGTAGCTCGGCTATAATCGTAGAAACCCGCGTGAGTGTCTGAAGGTAATACAGCAATTTTTTTTTTTTCGTTGCGACGAAGTTAAAATGATTATCTGCTTAACATTGTGTTCGCAAGGAAAGGCGAGGGCGACGCCCAACCAAACAGGTTCCGGCAGCTGACCTTTCTGACGTCTTTACCTTCGCTCGGCCATTAACATATCTTCGTCGGACGAGAACTGGTTTACTGACATCAAAGCGAGCGTGACGCGGCATCTCCGTTTTATCTTACAAACTGCACCGCAGCGGACTCTACGAGTACCCCCAGCCAATCTCCGCGCCGCGGACTTGTCACGTGACTACGCGTCCCGCGTGCTGCTGCGATACCACGTGATACTCACAAGGCATTGGATTGACTCCCATGCCTCAAAGATTCTTCCGCAGTCCATCGGAAGGTGAAATTGGGTTGTAGAAGGAAGCCCTCAGCACGTCCCAGAGCTCCTTAAAACTGCATGCGCTCGTGATTTATGCAAATCGCCGCTTCCCAAAGCTCCCGAGAGCACTCTCTCGTATATTTCTCCGGAGATCCGTACGAGCGCCGGCGAAAGCGCTGGCGTCTTCCACGTACATTTATTAACGTCCACGAGTTGCTTGCTCTTTGGGGACGGTGCCGCGCTTTTCCTGCAGGTCCCGCGCACGCAAATCGTCCCGTTTTATTCCCTATTTGCATTCAACGAGCAGCCTGTCATTTGCATATGCGGAAGTCGTTCTCCGACGACATCGGGACCGAGTTCGTTCCGCGTCCGCACAGAGCATCGACTCTTGGCACCTACAATTCGCGTCTCGTGTTCGGCGCGTTGGTGACGAAATCCAGACGCGTAATTTTTTATGTATGCAAGATCGAAACAGGGTCCCTATAAAAACTGTGCTTGTTATTTGATTGATCGTGGAGTTAGGACTCAAGGTTTTGTGATTAATAGACATATCGGTAACCAACACTCAAATGCCGACAGTGAAACGTCGTAATTCTTACATTCTTTTTATTTAAGGGCAATAATAATAAGAAAAAAAATGTATATCCTTTGGTTTTCTCACCACCGACACGCGAAGTGATCCTCGTTAAATTTCTTCGAAGATGGTTACCAAATACTTCAGACGTATACGCTCTAAAAAGTCTGCAGCGTCTGTTTTTTTTTTTGTTGTTTTTTTTTGTTTTTTGGCGAAGCACTTCGTAGAGCCAACCTCTGCAATCTACGGATGATGCTCGGCGAATAATGAAATTGAAAATATGTTTCGATACAAAAAAATACTATATGATGTGACATTGAGAATGGTGAAACGTCATGAACACTGTAGCAGCGTGGACATTTTTTTGGTTCTAAATATATTCTTTAAATCGCCAGTCGCCGGACTCACTCTGTACATTGCAGCGATTGGCTCTGCCAAGTGCTTCGCGGAGAAGTAGACGCACTGGATCTCTTAGAAAGTAGTTCAACTTGACAGCCATATACAACTTCCGAAAATAGATCTAAACTATCACTAGCTAGGCTAGCGCTCTAGAGAAAGCGAATTATAGTTAATTTCATAACTACACGAGCTACTTCAAGCTACTTCGAATATGCGTACCTAATGGCACAGCGCCGAAGAATGAATTACGAAGCAAGATGTGTGGACATAGTGGGAACTTTTAGGAAACCGTTACCGTGTTCCGCGTACCGCACTACCGGAGCCTTTGAAAAGCATGCTTTAAAGGATCCGGTAGTGCGGTACGCGGAACACGATAACAGCCTGCTAAAAGTACATAATGAGTTGCATTAGGGGAGATTCACCCACTCGTAACTCGATGAGCAGATTTCGCTACCCAAACTTGAGTTTAAAAAATGTAACAGGGTATTGATTCTTTTAGGTTCATTGGGGAATTGTAGTAGACCGTTTCCTCAGCCCGCTAAGCACTCGGATAGCACTCCGTAATCCGCCACGAGACCTTGAACTATGCAGATAAAGCTGGCGGCGCGCATGCGCAGCTGCGGCGTTTTCTTCAGGGACACCGTAGCGGAGGAGAAAACCGGTCTACTACAATTCCCTATTATGAAGATACTACGAAGGTCGTACGACCCGTTGATTTTCTCTTGAGAACGCTGATTATATTTAATAAAATCCCCAGGAAAATGACTATTTTGACTGTTTTGAGAACATTTTAAGGAAATTTTGAAATTCAAATTACTTAGAAGATGGATGCGAAAAAATGAATGGCAGTACGTACGAGGGATGTCTGCTACCTTTTTATTAAGAACCTGACGGGAAGACTAAATGTCTTATTTTTCGAGGATTTATGTAAGTAATTTTGACTGGGCAGTATTTGCTCAAGATATGCTCAACCCTGACCCCAGTAGGGCGTGCTCAATTTTATAAGCTTACCTCACTGAACGATTTCTGCCCAGACCTGCTCTGTGGAACTTGCGTGCCCTACCTGTCTGCACCTTATATGGCACTGTCCGGACATCAGCAAGCAAAGACAAGATACCATACACGAACTACCCGCGGAAGCCAGACCACAAACTACAGAGAATGAACAAGACCGGCCAGTGACAACCCCAATAGGACAAAAATATTTAACTCTCAGTTGGGCCACGTATGCTCGGCGGCCACGTATGATCGGGATTTTCGGGAACCTTTATTATCACACATGTAGGCACATACCGCATACAATAAGCATCGGCAGAACATATGCATTTATCGCGTACACATACACAGCACAGACGAATCCGATCACTACTTCCGAGCGCTGCGCTTCCGTCTTTTATACTCGTCGTTTTGGACGTATGGAATTTCTCGGTGACCGCCTAAGCAATAAAAAATATTCCCAGCGTGTTGATTTTTTTTTTTTCCAGCAATGTCATACCTATGAGCGTATTTTGAACGGCTCAGGGGATGAATATCTTAGTAAAAAGTAAACGCTCATGCCGTAATTATTGGAATGAAAGCCGCTCAAATGCGATTCCCAGCCATGTGTTTGCTTCCCCGCACGGCACGTTGATGCCAGTATTTCTATTTTAGTGCTTGTTTTTCTATTTGTGCTGTTCGCGCAAGGCTGCAATTGTCGTCTTGAATCAATCTCTTTAGAGCGCATTTTACTTAGCTGGAAGTGATGCTTCACGGGCAGAGAAGTCGCTTTTCGATCAACTTGAATGCAGTCAAAGCCGCGAGTTGCGGCAGGTGTTAAGTGTACAGAGCTACGCCGTGGCGAGCTCGAAAACTCCTAGCGCTGAGAAAAACGAACAAACGAAGTGCGCAAAGAGAAGACGAGCTTGCATGCAGTATAGCCTCCTTCTTGATATTACTTTGCACTAATATTTTGGTGTCGTGTAGACCTGCCAGACACGCTTGAAGATATACATACTGAAGTTGAGCGAATAGTTGTTAGAGTCGAATAGCGCAGCGTCATTCGTGTAGCTTCAACATTGTAAAGAAAGCGGTGCGTCGTGTTTTTTGCTTGTACTGAGAAAGCTATGAGCGACGCAGCGCTATTTGATTCGAACCACCTTTCGCACACTTCTAATATTTATTTATTTTTAGCGAAGATAGTCTACATACCATACTTCTTCACCCTTAAAGAGACACTAACACCCCCCCCCCCCCCCAAAAAAAAAAAAAACAACATTTTTTTGTGTGCCAGGCGATTTATTATGGTGTCAGAAGACTACCCAATCAATATTTGGTTACAGCGTCACGTACATTTTTAATAAAGTAAAAAAGCGCAACTGCTCGAAACCGAAACCGAAATAAACTGGAGAGGACGAAGAAATATAGAGGAGGAGAATGTTACCGGAAGTCACGTGACTGTGCAGCTTTTTCTTTCGATCAACGTATTTGCAACATTTTAGAAGCCACAAAATAATGGATGTCAGATTTTTCGCCCTTTGTAGTATTGAGTGTGTGCCTTCGATGACCCGCGACTTTGATTATCTTTAGTGGTTGTGTCTAAACCATAGAATACGGCTCGTGACCACGGAAAAGAGAGTGAGCGCGACTCAACCGGCCAGTTCTCGATCGGCGGTTTTCGGCCGGAACGAAAACGAATTTTGAGCCGTAAATTGTGTTCTGGATAGTTGGGCTCTCATATGTCATGTACAACTGAAAACCTCGGCGGGCATAAATACCCTGTCAGTATCCCTTTAAGTCTGAGACTAGAAGCTCCGCCTTAAGCGCGAGCTTTCTGCCCTTGCTAATGTAAGTGTGAACGCGCAGGCACACGCAACCAAAGCACTGCGGGCTCCAACGAGCTCGCGCAGAGTGCGGAGAAGTATACATCGAGTCACTCAAATGCACGCTCCTTAGAGGACGTGCGATACTTGTTCGTTTGTATTTTTAGCTACAATATGATTCTAGATAAATAGGCATATTTCATGAAAGCCAACTCAAAATATTCTTGCAACAAAACCTCAAATACACTAAAAAACAAACAAAAAGAAACGCATATCTCTGGTGCGGGCACAGCGACGACGCCATTCGAAGACTCGGGTAACATGTTTCAGACAATCGATAGCCTTTCAGTTCGCTATTCGACGGATGTCAAGGTGCCGTGCTCCGTTTGACACTATGCTGGACCGCAGCAGACGCAACACGCCGTCGTAACCAATCCTACGCCGCTTGAGCGTCACGTGGCCTCAAGGAGGGGCGCAACCACGCGCGGGTCGCGGAGTCACTCGCAGCGATGGATTGACCAAGACGTCTCGTAGCGTCCGGTACTGTCCACCGTATAAGCGAAAACTGAGGAGGGGCAGGTTGTTTGTGCGCGCTTGCATATCGAGCGTCCACGTTGCGTCGGTTGGTTGTTTTTTCGGTCACTTCATTTCGTAAAACGCCGTACGCCCCCGCCTTTGTGCTGTATGTATCCTCGAGTGGTAAAACTGAAGCCTCGTGTAAGAAGTCACGAAGAACACAAACAAAAACGCAGTTGCTTCAAACCCACCAGAAGTTTGAGGTTAGAAGTTAGAAGAAGAAAAAAAAACGGTTTGCTGCAGTTTCCCCCCCAATGGAAAGAACCCCTTAAAACTTAAAACGCACACATCCGGATTTAATGAGCGGCATCCTGTCGGTACATTTTTTTCTTTCTTTTCTTTTCTAATTATGCGTGTGCTGTTTAGGGAGGGGGGGGGGGGGGGGGGATGGAAAGTCCAGTCGTTCACGAATGCTGGTTTTCTTTGCTAGCATTCCGCCCCTTCACCCTAAACACAATATTTAAAAAAAAATGAGCGCATACTCCTTTGCCGTAAAAATAACGTTACTAAAAATAAAAAAGTCCCCGTGTGAATGGTTTTGTGCAAAGCTAACAAGAAAAGAGATGCTTCCTCTATTTTCTTTTCTTTTTCTTTTTTTTTTTTTTTTTTGTGTGTATGAAAGTTATCGCATGAGTAGAGCCGCATAGGTTCGATTTCGACCTGGAAATCTGAGAATGTAGCACGATCCCGGATTTCTTCCTTTAATAAATCACAGGTAAGGGTCATATGTTTCCACAAAATGCACGTTTTCTTGTTATTACTGCTGCTATTATTAACTGTTGTGTGAGACAGGAGATCATGCACTCCTTTCTTTAAAAAACAAACAAATTTGTTTTCATTACGAGCTTCGAAAAGTTAGTACGATGTGGCGGTAAAGTAGACATTTGGGCTAGTTGGAAGTCTACCATATTGAGGTATTTAGCGCACAAGGTCCTGTCCATCTTCTCTCTACCTTTACCTCTTCTCTCTACCCGTTAAAAAAAAAAAAAAAAAAAAAAACGTAAGACACCTCGAACTGCCTGGGATGCTACATCTCTACCCATCTAGCCTGTGTACGACTGTTACATGTTTTCCTGAACTCCATACGTCCACGGACTAAGAAACATGTAACCCAAACAAGGGCTATGGTTAAATTTTTCTCGATGAGCTTGTTTATAATTGTAGACAAATGTGGCCAACAGGTATCAATTACTTTAAAGAAAAAAGTCTTTAACCGAAGCCTCAAAAACCCACCAACAAACGATCAAAATATCGTCTCCTCAAAAATATTCGGCTAGCCCAGCTAACGAGCTTCTGCTTGTATCTCGACAGTTCGTTCATCCAGCTCATCGGCGATCTACGAGAACTTCAAGACAAGCACTACGACGACCGACTCCAGCTAAGACCACCACAGAGGTGAGCTAATCATTGATCAAAGTAAAAAAACAAAAAACATCGGCATCTTAGCGCTTTTTTTATCTTTTATGAGCAACGAATATGTGAGGAAAGCACAAAATAGTAAAACTATAAAGAGAAAAAACGAAGTAGGCAGAATGAAGGTCGAACTATCTGATCTTCCACCCAGCCTCAGGAACACTCGCCCGTGACTCAGCCGGATGTCAAGTAAGGGACGTGGATTGTTGAAAGAGGAGTTGGTTGTAATGGAGGCCACCCTAGCCCCGCGGGACCTGGCGCGCGATTGTCTTGCGCACCACTGGCCCGACGTCTTGGTGACTCCTTTCTGAGAAGCCGCCGACTCGGCCGACGAACGCAGAAAGGAAGCCAAGAAAAAGTACGCATGCACAACTGTAAAATGCAACTGCCGGACGGCTGGAGTGTAGATGATCTTCGCAGTTTTGCGGACCTCAGCTCCACACCTCAACGCTAACGATCTCACATTCCGAGATGCGGTTCTTCTCTCAATGACGACGGAGAGTCTATTGGCAATACATATTTGGGATGAGAGCTCTGTGGGAGATAGGAGCTTATTGTGATTTTAGTCGTTGCGTCTCGTTGTCATGTAGGGGCTTTTGCTGTGGGGATATGGATCGGAGGTGGGTCCGCTGCCGCAGAGAACTGCTGCAAGCGATGATCGAGGTGATGGCCGCAATGAAAGACACACAGTGCCCGCCAAAACCTAACTTCGCTACTCTCTTCGTTTCGAATATCTTGTTATGTCCTATTGGAAAGTCGAATGTCCGGTAATTGCCCAGTATTTGGCGTCAACGTGGCATCATTAGGTCCGAGACCATAGAACAATTTGAGACATAATCAGAGCTGAAAGTGTATAGTTTAATAAAAGGGTGGCCTACTCTTCTTGGCAAATAAAAATAACATCTCATTTGCTTTTCTATTAAAATGCGAGTCGTCTCATTATAATAGTAATGAAACTTGCTTTAAACGTGGAATTATTTGAAAACGCTAGGCGAAACAACTTCTCAGATGTTCTAGTGTTTCAGCAAGTCATCTAGCTTATTTGTCCTATTCTACGTACTCGAGAGTTGGGGGTATTAAAAATACCCGTTTTGGTTCAAATGAACAAAGTCGACAATCGCAACTCAATGAGCCCGTCAGTCGATTGGTTTCGTTTGTTACAAAACCAGTGTGTCTCACATGTGGTAAGTCACATTAAAAAGTAAATTAAATTTTTTTCTATGTGTATATTTATAAATGCATTAATTCTAAATTATTGTTTTCCGGGTGGAATAAATGATCGCATTTTATTCACAAAACCAGATGATTGGCCAATTATTTAAAAATACGCTAATATTTCTCCTTCCTAATTATATTGCAATGTCTGTTCTCCAGGTCACGTTATTGCATTGTCATTTGTTGAATAATCAAAAGCGAACACGCTAGCATTTTTATTTGTTTTAATTACTTTACGCATAATCGTATTGCGCACCCCAACGGGTAAACTTATTTCTAAAAAAGCTTCCCGACGCACTCACGTTCATATGTCAACTGTAGCACGAGGTGGGTCATGCTAGGAGCGCTGTCCTAAGCTCTCACAAATAGCTGGGGAGCTAGACTCGTCAAAGAGTAAGTCTGAGCAGTACCTCCACAAAGCTTCACAAACGGCCTCTTACGACAACAGTGCACGGCGTCATCGTGGCACGCGTCTATTCGGCGCTCTCTGCAAACTTCGGCCCCAACTTTGTATTTGACGCGTTTACATGTCCCTGGGAGCTTAAAAAGGAAAACCTGGCGTGTCTCGAGCATATTAAAATCTCTCCCCGCAGAAAATGAGCTTCCGGGTTCGGCCGATAAGCACACGAGAGAAGATATCCTGAAGTGAGAAACCTGCACTTAATACGCAGCAGTATAGGAAGCCAGAGCGTTACTAAAAAAAGAAAGGCAAGAACATGCGTCGTGTAGGAGGCTATGAAACTTATGCAGGAGGCTATGACACCACACACAAAATAGACAAACAAAGGGGTCATACAAC
Source organism: Ixodes scapularis (assembly GCF_016920785.2). Lineage (NCBI taxonomy): Eukaryota > Metazoa > Arthropoda > Arachnida > Ixodida > Ixodidae > Ixodes > Ixodes scapularis. Next base: position 87,549,145 of record NW_024609868.1, on the reverse strand, counting down.
TCCGGTATACTGTCATGATTTCAGTCGTGTTGTTGTTGTTTCTTTTTGTACTTTTCTACCTATTTCTCGTGAAAACGTTTAAGGCGAATACTATACCGGAGTTGTATGTCAGCGCCTTCCCTTTTTTTTGTCTTTTTTGTGTGTCTCCCTGCTGCCTCCTCGTCCTTTTTCTCTGCGTCTGTCTATTCAGAATCGCCAAACTAGCGCGAGCATCGATCGTAATAAGCCACGCCCCGCGATTCTTAAACTGTCGGTTATCGCGGAGCATCTGCCGGAGCACACGTTTCGAGGTTCGTCGTTCGAGCCCTTACACTCCCGTTCTCTCGGCTTTTTCTAGAATCACAAGCAAAGCACTGGAAGTGGACTCCGAGGTGAAGCCTATCCAGCTGGACGACCTCGAAGTGCTGGCCACACTGGGAATCGGAGGCTTCGGACGAGTGGAGCTGGTATGCGAGCGTCATGTTAGTCTGCTGCAGGTTTAGATTAGAAGGATCGAAGCCTCTCCCGCGAAGCTCTGTGTGTTTGTGTGTACGTTGATAGAGCCTTAAATTGGTCTGCATTAACTGGCGACATGTCTCTCAGCTGTAGATAAGAAATTTAGCGAGTGCAGTACAGCTGCTAGTCTGCGTTCTCTAACGTGCACCACGCATTTGTGATACACGACCGCACGCCGGTGCGATGCTCATCTAGATCGAAATGGGCAGGGATGGAGATCGAACCCAGGATCTCTGGGTTCTGCAGCGCGAACTCCCACGAAGCTCTCTGCCCGCCGTGACTGGTAGCTTCCTCATCTCCACTGAATCCTCTCCAGCGTTCGCTCTGCGTGAAAAGGGTGAAAAGCTTCAAAAAGAAAAGCTTGCCTTTTTTTTTTTTTTAACCTGCAATTACACTTTAAAAATCTGGAGCGCCAATTTTCCCACAAAGCATTTGGGAAAGCCAATTAATGAAATATATTGGTGATATATCGGCGAAAGACGAGGCTGTTTCCCAATCGTGCCAATCAATACTATCTATTGGTGCGATATCGGCGAATGACGAGTCTAGTACCTGAGGTCTATAGACATCTTAGCGGTCTTGTCACCCGCCGATATCCCATCGTAGAACTCAGCGATTCGCTCCCCCAAGTGCTTTGAAGAAAAGTAAGTGCTCCTGATGTTTTTTTTAGAGTGAATATAAATATATTTCTATATTCTATCAAAGGTCAAACCAAGGGTAGTCGATGCGTGAATGATAACCTAATAAACAGGCCTGAGGCAAGGAATATAAGATAAAATAACACGACGCGAGGAATGGTGTTTACGTGCTTAAGAAGTGGTCTTAGCACCATTCTGTAATTATGTTAAAACCATTAGGGAATGAAATACTCCTCCTCCTGAGATTGTTTCTGTTGCATATAAGGTTATTTTCATGTCCCTTCCTCCCTTCCTGACAGCCACGCAGGTTCAAAATTAATAAGGAATATATCATAACACCTCAAACCAAGCTGAGATTATTCGCGACAGAGCTCCATTAAGTACTCCTTTATGCAAAAGGAAGGAAAGAAGAAATAAAATGAAGGGGTATTTGTTGCCGTTCTCGTGATGATTAACTCAGGAGCATTTGAAGTTTTGTGTCGTGTTGCCTGTTGTTCTCTTTTTTCTTGTCTCCCTGCAGCTTTAAATAATGATGATTCTTAATCAGCTCGCCTGCATACTTCCTCTTCTTGCAAGTCGTAGACTTGCCTTTTTATCGCACTAAACTCTATTTACAAATTCAAAAAATAAAATATATATATGCTTATTCCGCATCCACCTATATAAAAGGTGCAATCAGGAGCGAATACCGCTGAGCGAGAAGTGTAAGAGACTGAAAAGAAAGATTTGTTTCCTCGCGGTTAATCAAGTTGCACGCCTGAGTAAAAAATAAACAACTTTATTATTTTTTGTTTTTTGCGCAAAGCTAAAACGGTTAACCTAGTGGGAGCTCGTGCTCCCGATCGACGGAAAACAGCGCACTGCCGTCCAACAGCTGCGTTCAACTTTTTCGCCTCTCGGCCGTGTGGCTCATCTCGTCGCAAAACAGAAAAGTTATATTATGATTTCATCCGCTCACAAATGGTTCTAATAAATAGCTTCTGGTAAGGGGCTATTTCAAACCACATCCATGCGCGTGTGGATTGCGCCCTGCCAACGCTACTTGGTACAATCGGAGCCCGTGAACATCCTGCTCTTCCTCCGTGGAACGTCATCATGGTCGGATGGTACCATCTCCGGGATTGGACCCGAACCCGATGCCGAGCGTCGTTCGACTCGTTCATTAGACACGAGGTCCAGCCGAACGAAGACACAGCACTCGTGTCGAATCTCTGCCATCTTACCGCTATGACGTCAAACTTCTGTGCACAAGCTTTTGGTTATTTTACGTGGTGCTGGGGTTGCTCCAAGACAACGACCACGCACTTGCTTAACTGTGGAAATTGCACGCAGGACTAATGTGTTTGTAAACAAGAAAACAATGTTTACGGAATGGTGGCAAGCCTGTTAATAACTTTTTTTTTGTTTATTTATAGATTTAGTTGTAAAAATCTTGAAACACGAGCACCGAGTTAGAACTTTGAAGATACGGAATTCGGTAGCCCTTTTTGACAGCGAGTTCAATCGGCTATTTCACTTTAAATGCGAGCTAGTTCGCTTTCAATAATGATAAATTATATCTGAACACCTAGTCGCCCTCATCGCACTTTTAATGCCAATCAGTAATGTCAACTGGAAATTATTATCGAATGACGAAATACATAGTTTTCTGACCCAAAACCAGGGTAAAAAAAAAGCATATTTTTTTTAATAAATAAGTCAGATTTGTTTTATTTAAATCACCGTATCTAGAAAATAGTAATATTATATTTCTAGATGCATTTTTCAACATAGCAGATTGATTGATCAATTCTTTCTATCACTAGTAACAATGCAGAAGAAATAATTTCCGGCGAAGATAAAGTACAATTTTGTGCACTTTTTTATTACTGTAATTTCTGCCATGCTAGAACAAAAACAGTTTGGGTTGTTTAAGAGTTAAAAAACTTAATTTGCTTTTTATTTACTTTTTCGCGTTCTAACTTTATTTTAACAAGACCTTATATTTTTTTACTTTTAGTTTATTTCTTTTGCGTTATGATTTTGTTCCGATGAAACGTTGCGTAGCTGACGAGCAAAGTGGAAGGTAGAGAACAAGCTCAACGCTCCGATTTATTCGGAAGAGCAATTCTTTTTGCTCCTGTTTGGTCCTTTATAAATCTTTCTTTCTTCGTAATTCTTTGATTTAAATAAAAACACAAAAAGTCACTTAGAAAGTATTAAATGTTAGACAAACCGCAATAAAAAATATTGTCCTTTCTTTTCAGGAAGGGCTTGATTTAAATCAAGTTGATTTTTATTATCCACCCTGCCCGGAGCTGTTTAGAAAAACTCCATGACGCAGCACACGCCCACCGTCTCAGTGCGCATTGCAGACTTTTCAGTGTTCATCTAAAAAGCAGACCTGCACTTTTTTCTTTATAAGTGATAACCGAGAAAGACATGACATCCTTTGACTTCACATCAGTCGCGACTGGGACGGACATGCTGCTGAGTGCGTACTCTCTGCAACATACAATTCGCAGCACCAAATGAGTGTATCTCGGCACGAACTGTGGAATAGCCGTCAGCATAATTCGATGGTGTCACGAGCCAGCTTTGTATAAGAAGGATGTTTAAATAAACGGACGTCAATCCGGTTAAACATTCGATAAAGCAGTTTTTTAAGACGCATTCCAGTTTATTTTAAACATTTAGGGAAAATTATTCGGCTTTACGTTGTTGAAGTTTGCAGTCTCTTGATAGTGCTCTCGTGCTTTCAGGGTTTGCTGAATCAGGAAATTGAAAAGTACACATTCCTAGCACCAGAGTACTTATTTACCAACCTCACCCCGGGGTTGTTGAAATACATGAGCGGGCTTTGCGAGGTTTCTGGATAAGTGTGACCTTCCACTCCATCCTATAATCATGGCTGCTCCCGCTTTCAATATTCCTTGGACTTAAGAACAAAGCCGCTGACAGGTTTCGAGGGAAACTGACCACAATGTTGGTAGCACCTATCGGAACTTCGTCATATGCGACCAGTATGCTTCAGAGCTAGGGTGCACATTCCCGGTCAATGAGACATGTTCCCCCATCACAGATTTGTCTCAGTTCCTTTTCGGCTACGACGCAGAACTCGCTGCGTGTCAAGGAACGCCAAGAATCTATAGCGAGGAGTTTGATTTTTACTAAATTTGAAGCTTTGGGGCCTAGCTTCCATAGAGATACAAGTTACTGTAGTCCCAGTATACTAGCTGAAGTTAATTGCTTGGTCGGCTGGGTGAAAAGACGATTAATGAAAGGGAGCTTGCGCCGATCTCGCCTGACCTTAATTAATTAGGACTGCCCTACCGAAAAAAAAACAGTTTAAACTGGATTATGGAACAGGACAATATAACTGGATTTCTTGCTGGAAACCTAAAATACAGTTGGCGAACCATTGTCTGCAAGCTGGATTTCAGGTTTCCAGCAAGAAATTCAGATAGATTTTCCTGTTCAATATTAATCATAATAACGTCTTTATCTCCCATTTACAATGGTGGAGGCCGAGACAAAAAGCCGCACGAAACGGCTCGACGAGCTCTCGGCCCTCAAATTGCATTCTGCAGCAGTGACAGGGCTAGAGAGAACTAAAATACACGCACGCACACCAAAAACATTAGTCGTCTACAACAAAATGGCACATCAACGAACGCAATTCTTTCGTGTTGATGGTATCTACGTGAACATCACTGTGAATAAAACAATTAAGCAGTTTAAGTAATCTGCAGCATAACATTTCTTTTCTTAGGTTTAATCGGCAAGTAGGTACATTCCAGAATTCAGTGTTTCGAAATTGGTAATTGGGAACGCGTTGGTTTAAACCAGACAGTTCAATTATGTAAGTGCGGTTACTGAATAATTCATGTTTATACTTTGTAGAAAGCCTATAATTATACATATTGTCGATACTTGATATATTATACATTCCGAACACGTTTTCTGTATGCGAGCAGAACGGCACATTAGCAATTGTGCGTAACATTCGTTTTTGGAGTAAGTGTACCATCTTAAGATTTGTTGCCGTGGTATTACCCCAGACCAGGTGGCAGTACTTTAAATGAGTAAAAGTAAAAATTTATACAGTAATAATTTAACTCACCTCGGAAATATATATCGATTCCGATATAACAGACATACAACCTTTGCTAATTTATTTTTTAAATTCTCAATATGATGGGCCCATGACAAGTTTTGTGAAATCAATGCCAAGCGTTTTGAATGAGTCAACCAATTCAATATTTACCGAGTTTATATAAATGTGTTCTAATGGGGAAATACCGTTATTTTTCGGCCTAAATATCATAGCTTTTGTTTTATTGGTATTTATTTTTAAGGCGTCTTTATCGGTCCATACTCCTAATTTATCTAGTACTGTGTTGGCCATAGATATAAGTTGATGTGCCTTATCAACAGTAAGAAGAAGCGTCGCATCGTCAGCATATATAACAAATTTAGTTGTCTGGTGAATGTTCACAATATCATTGGCATAAACGTTAAAAAGGAAAGGTCCTAAGATACTGTCTTGAAGTACACCCGATATTAAAGATTTGATAGTGGAAATGAAATCATAACAAACGTATTGTTTGCGGTTTCCAAGGTAGGATTGAAGAAGAGTTAAAGCTTGTCCGCGAATGCCATACTATTCCAGCTTTTTCAATAATAGTTCATGGTTTAGAAAATCAAAAGCCTTAGTAAAGTATACGTAAATACCAAGTACTAGTTTACATTTCTTGAGATTTCTTAAAATAAATTCTTTCTTTTCAAGTAAGGCAAGTTCAGCTGATTTGTGCTTTCTAAATCCAAACTGGGATCTTGTAATCAGCTTATGTTTGTCAACAGCGTTAGACAAGCGGGTGTGGATAACTTTTTCAAGTCCCTTTGAAAAGACTGACAGTACTGACATAGGTCTATAGTTATTAATATCATTCCTATCTTCCTTCTTGTGCAGAATGGAAACCTTGGCTACTTGCATACGCGCAGGAAATATTCCTGTCGATATGCTCAAGTTGAAGATATGTTTTACATAAGGTGTTATAATGTCTAGAACATATTTTACTGGCTTAATCTGGATATCATCAACATCTCTACTCGTGGTGTTCTTTAAATTCATAAACACTGAAATCACCTCGGTATCAATAACTGGATCGAGAAAAACATAATTCTCATTCTTTTTTTCAGTGTATGAACAGGCTTCATTACTATACGCGTTTGTAGCTAAGTTTACAAATTGATCATAAATCGCATTAACTAAAGCAACACCTGTAAGTTCTGTACCATTCACACAAATTTTTTACACACCAACATGAGACCAGTCACATTGTAAGATTGAATTAATCATTTTCCATAGAACATCAACACGTCCACTTGACGAGCCCAAGCTCTTATGATAGTAATCCTTGCCTTTTGAAGTTCCTTTGTCAGCCTATTTCTTATATAATTTGAATTTGTTAAGATCCGTTTAATCTCTTGTTTTATTTAATTTTTCAAACAATCGATTTTTTATATTAATTTTCGATAAGAGGACTGGAGTAATCCAGGGCTTACGAATTCTTTTTTATGTTTTAAATATCTTATACGGTAAATTGCTTGCATACAGATTTTTTAACCTGTCCAGAAAAAGATTGTACGCTACATCAGGGTTTGTTTCATTAACAACGGCCAGACCAATTTTAATTTCTAATACATTCACGAAACTTTTCAAGGTTATGAAGCGTGATATCTTGAAAACGACTGATGTACTTTTTATTATTTTATGGCATCGCTTGCCTGTTATGCAAAAGAAAGTGGGTAAATGGTCACTTATATGATAATTTAAAATTCCGCTAATAGCACAGGTGTTATCAACATTTGTGTTAAAAAGATTAATAAGGGTTTCCGTGTTTTCCGTGATTCTAGTTGGTTTAGTTATCACATTAGCAGAGTTATACGTAGCAAGTGGAAAATTTAAGTCATTTTTAGGTGTGGAAAAAAGTAGCATGTTAATGTTGAAATCACCTCCAATTATCACAGTTAACTTATTGTCGCTACAAAATCCCATGAGATTGCCAAAGAAAGCAAGAAAATTCAGAATGTTGCCCCCCTATCAGGTGGACGGTAAACTGCAGAAACACGCGTATTATCTCTAAGCAAAGACAGGATGTTATAATCACTAGAGACAGCGAAAAAACATAATAACAGTTCACAATTCATGCCTTCTTTTATTAGTGCACACACGCCTCCACCACGACTAGTGGTGCGATTTAAACAATAGGCATTGTAGGATGGCAAAGGAAAAACGTCCCCTTCATCAGAATACCAAGTTTCAGTTAACATAATTACATCGAAAGGAGTTTCAAACTGTCCAAAAAGACATTCGAGGTCAATAACTGTGTTCTTTGCCGAACGTACGTTTAACGAAAGCCCGTAGGGAAATATTAGACCATGAGCTTAGGTGTTGTTTCAAATCAGTAAGTAAAAGATAAGGCGAATCCATCAAGTAATAACTGATTCGTCATATTCACGTAGGCAGCACTAGGAGTCAATCGCGAGCAAATCGTCTTCGTTCTTGACGATGTAAGAGCGCTCGCCATCCTTACGCCTGACAAAAAGTTTTCCGTTCCGGTTCCAGACATACAAGAATCTTCCTTTTTGCCCATTCTTTTGTCTTGGCCAGCAGCTCCCTGTTATACGTGGTCAGGTTTTCGCTGACGTTCGCGTTGATACCAGCGTTTCTCAGCCTAGCCTCCTGTCGCACCAGGCGTCCCTTGTGGTTTGCGATTCAAACTTGATAATGATTCCCGGAATTTTATCAGGCTTTGACGGTAATCTGTGGATAGCTGTGACGTCACTTTGAGACAGTTCGGGCATTTCCAACTTTTCTGCTATTTTGTTCACTTTGCTTATCAAGTCTTCACCTTCAGTTTTCGGGATGCCGTGAAATTCTTAGTTGACCTTTCTGCTTCGCCAATCCAGTTTAAACTGTTTTTTTCGGTAGGGTGACATCGAACGATTACAATCAAGAGAAAACTGCGAGTCTATGACCGGACCACGGTGGTGATTAGTGTATGGCCCTTTAATAGCCAACAATATTTGCGAAGTGGGTGACGCTTGGCTCACAATGACGATACTAGACCAGTATCTCCGAGCTGTATGCATCACACAGGCACTTTTCGGGGTTTGTTGAATCGCCATTGGTATTCTCTACAATAGCACAATTACGGCGAAACAAAACCAAGAATGACGTTTCTGGGCCTCTCCGCAGGTGCAGTACGTGCAGGACCGGAGCCGCACGTTCGCTCTCAAGTGCCTGACCAAGAAGCACATCGTGGAGACGCAGCAGCAAGAGCACGTGCTGAGCGAGAAGGCCCTGATGATGTCCTGCCGGCACCCGTTCATCTGCCGTATGTTCAAGACCTTCAGGGACGAGAAGTACGTCTACATGCTCATGGAGGCCTGCCTCGGAGGGGAGGTCTGGTCACTGCTCAGGGACAGGCGAGTCTCTCTCTTTCTCTCTTATTGACTTTGTTTAACGGCCACCCCTTAGAAAAGAGGGCCACGGTGCCGGTTTTTCTACGTACTTTAGCAGCGGGGGCAAAGATTGGTCACGAGTGCTCTGTCAGCGTTCGGCAAGGACTCCGTGCGTTTGTTTCATCCCAACGTCCACCAATGGCGGCACGGGCCCGGCTTCCTCGTCATCACGAATTCCCTACGCGTTCTCTATGTTGCCCTTTGAATGGCGGGCCCCTCTTTGCGTTTCGATGCACAAAAGACGCATTTTAAAACACTTGCTCGCCGTGTGGTGCTCCTCATCGATCGGCCGTGCATGGTGTCGCTAAGTACAGGAATCATTTTGGCATTCGGGCATTTGACGTATACGTAATCCTTCTGACACCGAGACACTCACTTCTAAAACCTCGATTCTTTTTACTTTCTTTCTTCGAGTGTGGGGTTTGGGTGCACCGTTGGTTTATAAGAGTATTTACACTTAAACTAACTTAAAACAACAAATACAATTACAAACGAGATGGGTATCTGGTAAATTTTCCGAAGCCACCTCCCACAGTTTTAATAAAAGTCAGTGTTTTTTCTTGTATAATTATTTTGCGTGCTAGAACGAAAACCGTCAGCAAACTGTTTAATTTACCACTCCAGAGAATAATGAATGTTTTAAAGGGGTTTCACTGGGCATTTAATAGAGTAAAAAAAATTTTTGCACGTCCCAATACCCAAAGTATTTCGTCATTCTCGCCGGTGCCAGGGGCTCTTTCGACGAGGGCACCAGCCGGTTCTACACGGGCTGCGTGCTGGAGGCCCTGCAGTACCTGCACGACAAGGGCATCGTGTACCGGGACCTCAAGCCCGAGAACATGGTACTCGACTCGGTCGGATACGCCAAGCTGGTGCGTACGCTTTGTAGTCACTTGTGTCCAGCGTGAGACTCGCCGAAGCCTGATTTCAACGATACGTACTATCATGCCTGCAGCGCGTCTCCGACTGGTGTGTTTACCGCGTCCCAAAAAAGTGGTTCCTGGATTTCCGCCTGATGACGTCATAGAAGTGTCGCGCTGTCACCGGCCGCGATCCTGGCGGCGTCCCAGCAGCGGTGGTGAATATGGCAGACGCCTGTTCTGTCACAAGTCGCTCCCGTGAAGTCCACGGAAGATACTATGCCCAACCGCCAGGATCGCGACGTGCGACGGCATAAAGCTCCAGCTTTTGTGACGTCATTTATCGTCACTTCGGGACCACTTTCGATTTACAGGCAGAAGAGGGCGCTGAACACATCATTCGGAGACGCATTCCGGGCCCCTGCTCGAGTGCATAAAATCGTCTATCAGCTCAACCAGTTACGAAGCATACTCGTGAACCTAATTAGAGGAAGGCATTTTTTTATTATTTACGCGTACATACCGCTGGCTTTCTGTTGATAGGTGAGGTAAGCGCCGCGTGGGGGTTCGCAAAACGTAGGAGACGCAAAAACTCGCTGGGGAATAACATTACGGAGGTGTGGGGCAACCGAAATGCAGAAACAGGGATATCACACAAATTTAGCTCAGCACGACGAAGCACGTACTGACACTCAATATAGTAAGCGCACAAAATGACAGGCAGCATCAACAATGAATCAAAGTAGACAATGTCGACATCAAATGGTCCAAGAAATACTCTTTAAGCTGTAGGAAACTTTTTTCGACCCTCTCAGAAACTTCGACCTCTTGCGGAAGCCGGTTCTGTTCTTCAACGGTTGATCGGAAAAAATGACGACTCATTCCACTCTGTGAAGGTGGATGACAAGCGAAGCTGTTTAGCACACGACACAGACGTGACACAGAAGTTTGAACAAAGGTACGAACACATTTATTGTCTTGATCGGGGATCATCGACGTGACGAACGGTACGCACACACATGTCGAGGACTATCGCCGCCCCGAGGAGCCGGAAGAAACTATACACGCGTAACGGGACCGCCACCAGGCGGAAGGAAAGGAAAATAGGCACGCGAGCGCTTGGAACGACAACAAAGACAAAACGGTGGGCTTCCCTCCTCCTTCTTTCCTCCTAGTCTCCTTTTGCCGCTGAATTTGTTCATGGGTGACGTGACACAAAGTCGTGACGTCATTTTCACCCCTAAATCTAGCGGCGAAACTGAATTTGTGTTGATGTCACGTGACGTCAATTTCCCTGCTAAATTTAACGAAAACGTTTCCTCGCCAAATATAGTGGAAAAAATTTTCCCACCAAATTTAGCGGTAAAATTTCCCCGCTAAATTTTGCAGGGAAATTGACGTCACGTGGCACGAAGTTGTGACGTCAATTTTCCCGCTAAATTTAGTGGGAAAATTGAATTGGTGTTAAGGTCAAGTGACGTCAATTTCCCCGCTAAATGTAGCGAAAATTTCCCCAGCAGAAAAAATTTCCTTATAATTTTAACGGGGAAATTGACGCCATGCGGCACGAGTCGTTATGGCACACGACGTCATGACCTCGGGTCACGTGAAGACAACTTCATGTCACGTAAAGGAAACACTGCAAGAAAAAATGTTTCCCTTGCAGTGTCCCTCTGAGCTGAAGCAAAGTATAAGGAAGTGTTTCAGATTACATTTTAAAACCAGAGTTTGCCGGCTCTACGTACTGTTGTTGTGACATGAACGTTCCACAGAAAGACTGACGCCTAGATACCTATAATCCGACGCACTTGTTTATGCGGAGAGAAAGTTCGTTCGCTGCTTTTGTAAGGGTTGTGGTGACGTCAGAACGTCGAGCTCTGATTGGTTCTGATTGGAGGATAGTGGGTAGACCTCAGGGCAGCTTGCCTTTGAGGTCTTCCCACTATCCTTCAATCAGAGCAAATCAGAGCGCGGCGTTTTGAAGTCACCACAACCTGTGCAAAAGAAGCAGACGAACTTGGGCTCCGCATAGCGTAGAAAAATCTAAGGGGTCACTTATTTCGAGTAAAATACATTTTGACACATTAAGTCAAGTTAAGTGGCATCTGCCAAGTGGAACATCATTCCGAGAAATCCTACAATCACTGATTGAGAGAAACCTGGTCATCTAGTGTTTTTATCTCGTGGTACAAAATGCAGTCGTCCGCGAAGATTCTTATCTTCGTATCAATGAAACTGCTTTAACATCATTCATGACAATAAAAAAAAAGAGGACGGACCCCTGAGGAACACCCGTAATAGCTGGAATACTATCGGAGTAGCATCTGCAACAAATACACATTGACGCGGTTTTCTGGATAAGACTCAGACCATTTTATTAGAATATTGTTATTCAAGACCTTTTATGTTTTGTCAAGGCTTTAGATGCGTCACTCTTTAAAGGCTTTAGAGAAGTCTGTGACTACCAGATTTACCTGCCCCCGCCAATCTAGAACTTCAGCAATGGCATGCACAGTTTTAACCAGATGAGTAACGATGGAAAGCTAACATCGGAAGCCATGTTGACGAGCGTCAAAGAAATTGTACTGTTCAAGAAAAGCTACAGCGTGTTTGAATAAAATGTGTTTTAGTATTTTGCTACAGGATTAGAGATAAGCCTATTGCCTTCCACGCATAGTGAATCACCGGCCTTGTGACTAGACATCATATTAGCTAATTTCCGTTTATGTGAAAATACGCCGTCGCTCAAGAAGTTGATAAAAGGAAGCGTAAAATTTTGAGCACCACTCCGCATATCAAAGTAAAAACATTGGTGATATCGTGTCTGCCGGTGGTCTTGTTAACGTATTTCGCAAGCAGGCATACGAAGATACCAGCCTCTTAGACCGTAATATCAAAGATAGAAGGACTAAATGGCCTAAGAAAAACTGATAAACCGTTTTTTTTTTTCAAGCATAAAAATTGTGCTGAAGTAATTATTGAGGCAAGAGGCAACGTCTGTTAAAGTGAAAATCAAGGCATCATGTACGCGTAGGTACATTGGTCTATCTTGCCGGAGGGGAAAGTATCTCCGAAATTTAGAAGGGTTCGATTTTAAGAAGGTGCAAAGGGTTTTATTGAAGTACCTATAATTGGCTTGCTTTAGACAAGATTTGAGTTGAGTTTTTAACTGGTGTAGCCGGTCGTGTCAAGGGTTGCGTTTTTGCGGGCAACATTTAATCTTCTTTTCAAATGCATTATCTGTCTGTTAATCCATGAAAAATTTTCCCGCTATTCCCGTTCTCCGGTAAGTGATTCACATATTACCTCTACCTCGTACTATTTTATTATAATATTCACTTCAATTAAGCCCGAAGCTAGCTTCTGCACGAGAGACCAGCATTCCCAGGCACAGGAGAGGGTTTCCGCTCTCCAGCCCCTTCGTTTTCGTCATAACCCCTTCAGGTTATAGTTGTTGTTTTTGTTAGATTAAAGGTCAACTAAAAAATCATTTTAAAACTGGAATAAGATTACGATGCCGAGGCATTGTTAACTCAGAACAAAATCGGGCTTCGAATGCAAATTATGACGATGACAATTACGCTGGAATGGTGAACCGAAGTTCAGAGTGGAACTCCAAACACACTGTCTACGGAGATCATTGCTGTGTCCCGACCCCCGAGTAATGCTGACCTAGAGGTCAGTGTAGCATCGCTCATGTCAGCCAACAAACTCCTTGTTTTGACTAAACTTGCCGATGCACAGCCGCAGTTTGCAATTTTAATTTTGTAAAAACTCACGGGCCTCCATCCGGAATACAGGAGATAAGAAACTATGGCAGTTGTCAAAAGATTTCGGAATGCTTTCATTCCGACGCCAGGCGAACGAACTGGGAATTACTGGCCTTGTACATCACGGGAGTTTGGCACTTTCTTTCCGCTCAGACAAACCAGGCTATGCAATTCCTTGAGACACCTCATTCGTGTAAAAGAGAGGAGGAGCGAAGAGGAGAAGTAAAAACATGCGATTTCTCTGAGGATGACTCGCATTACAGAGTCCTCTAGAAAATATAGCAGCGGATGAGTTGCACTTAATTGTGTCTCCGATGCTCAAAATTTATATTCTGCATGCATGTCATTTAAAGGGATACTGAACCGAAATTTCGAGCTCACAAAACAAGGCTGGAGGGGTAGGCGGGACGCTGCGAAACCCAAAAACATCACTCATACAGCAATATCTTTAACGGATCGCAGTATTTTTGAAAAAAAAAAAAAAAAGTGCGCGATTGAACACGGCTGACGGGACATGTGACGTCACGATTCTCGCTCCCTCTCCTCTCCTTGCTACGTCCCGTCGAGCTAGTGAACAGAAGCCAGGAGGAGAGAAGCGAGGCCGCTTCCCCTCACTCTAAAGTTTTCCAGGGGGACAATGACGTCATGGCCCTCGCTTGATCGCGCCCTTATTTTCCAAAAGTACGGCCATCCGTTTGAGATATCAATGTATGAGTGATGTTTCGGAATTCGTAGCGTCCCGTTCAACAATTCTGCGGTCTTATTTTGCGAAATTCAAATTTTCGTTTAGTATCTCTTTAACGTGTTTATTTTACATTCTCTAAATAATGCTTCAAAGCAACAAAAAAAATAAGTATGAATACTTAGGAGTACTATGCGTCAGGTGAAAGTCACATATACCTTGGTGATGACGAGTTGTACCTTTTCGGAAAACTCAAACGGTCAAACTTATGTAATCAAACATACTTGACTGCGTAGTTATATCAAGTGAGCGGGTGATTTCGCAACCATCTTTACTTTGACGCCCAACTCGCAAACAGTCGATGCTAGCAGGAGGTCATGATAACCATGTCTTACGCAGACTCGTGGTGCCCCGTTCCCGCAGGTTGATTTCGGCTTCTCGAAGCGTGTGCCGGCGGGCCAGAAAACGTGGACCTTCTGCGGCACCCCCGAATACGTGGCTCCGGAGGTCGTGCTCAACAAGGGACACGACCGCGCCGTCGACTTCTGGGCCGTGGGCGTGCTCATGTTCGAGCTGCTGGCCGGCACGCCACCGTTCGCCGCAGACGACCCCATGAAGACGTACAACGTCATTCTCAAGGGCATCGACATGCTGGACTTCCCGCGGAACATGTCTCGAAACGCCGTGTCCCTCATCAAGAGGCTCTGCCGGGAGAACCCCTCAGAGCGGCTGGGCTACCAGAAAGGAGGCATCATGGACATCAAGAAGCACAAGTGAGGACCATAGGCTATGTAGTATGGGGTGCCTGGAACGAGTGTCTGACGGGTAAGTTTACCGCGTCCTCAGAAAGTGGCTCCTTAAGTTTCGCCTGATGACGGTGCACACATCTACAACTGCCTTCCGAGATCCTCGCAGTCGCACAGCAGCGTACGGAGGGGGCTGCGGCAGACGCCTGTTCTGCTGCAGGTCATTCCCCAGCTTGACAGTTCGTAGAAGCTTCGCCAGCCAGGCGCTGGGACACCGCGACAACAGCGGCACTCGCGTTCGCTCATGCTTTTTGCACGAAGTTCTAGAAACAACCGCCAGGATCGCGACATCCGACAGCTTGACAAGCCGGTTTCTATGACGTCATTTGTTGCCATTTTGGGACCATTTTATATGCATGGACACTAAACGCACAAGTCGATGACGCGTTCCAGGTACTTGTAGTCATCGCCCGCCATAGCTGTATGGGTTTCTGCTGAGTGCTCGCATACGGCAAGCTTTAATTTCGGTTATTTCTTTCCGTTAAAGTCTTTGACGCGCGATTAGCTGCTCTATTCACCACTCGCGCTGATGTGACCTCAAATGAAGACGCATGAGCAGACGTAATAATCAAGCATAAATAAATTCGTCTTCGTAATCGCCAAATGACGTTTGAAATCGTTTCCTTTTTGACCAACAGGTGGTTTCAGAGTTTTGACTGGGACGGGCTGCAGGCACGGACGCTCCAGCCACCCTTCGAACCACAGGTAAGGCTCCGGACGGCTTACCTACAAGTGTCACTCTTAAGACGGAAACCATATGTTATTGATGAGCGGAGAGTGTCACTAACTTTTAATCCTTCCTTCTAATTTTTATTCCGTATAAATATACATTGCCGCAAACATAAGAAAAATACCGTAAATATTATAGACGAATAGGACACCCGTTTAACGACCTACGTTTGACTACGTTTCGGTGACTGTTTGACTACGTTTCGGTGACTTATGTCAATGTACAACTACGGCATACTACGGAAACTAAGGTGCGGAGCGATTTCTGTAGTGGTAGCTCGTAGTCGCATGTTGACGTAAACTATATTAGCATAGTGAACCACTACAGTATGATGGTTCTTTACTTTGGTCTGTGTTTTGTGTGTGCGCGCGTACCAAAACGATTAAAATTCAAGTTGTAGAAGAAAACGAAGGAACTCAAATCCAGGCCCATACAATGTAAGGATAGCGCACAAACAGAGAAAGCCACGTCCAAAGCCGTTCCTGTTGATAGTATATATAATACGGGGATAACCAGTTTAATTTTTGTTTAGGTTGACCGTCACATCCTAATGTAACTCAATGCCGTAAAATGCAGTCTTCGGACCTTAGTACTGCGGCAACACTCCAGTGTGATGTCGACGCCCAGAATCCGCATCTAAACTGATTAATTAATGCAGCTAAAATAAAAGTATAATAATTCAATATGTGGGCATGTGTTGCAGTGATAGCGGACCTCGTGTATATATGCAGTGATATGTACGCGTATTCTTAAGAGCTATGTCCCCCACTTAGTGAAAAAGTAAAAAACACTACTCACAGAAATGCGAGCATGGAATGTAAGCTGCCTTTTTTACACTTGAAGGGAAATTGTTTTGTAAGCAAGGGCTATTGCTGAAGAATGCTTTAGTCAAAAAACTTATTTTATTAGGTCGGGGAGGAGTGTTGATTCCTTGTTCTCCGAGCGGCCATGCCCTTGGCGATGTCTGTTGTTGGCTTTTGTGTTCACGCTGTTCTCCGAGAAAATCTTTATAGCTCCTCTCACCAAATACGTTGCACGTAGACGCACGAAGTTATGGACTTTCACATTTCTCTTTTCGTGCATTTCACAGCAGGAAATTAGCAATGTGTGAGGTTGCCTGCTCTTGTAGATGTTTATTCTGCACTTTCCTGGCAACACGGCCTTTCTCTTTCTGTCCTCCAGATACGGGGTCCCGCAGACAGTTCCAACTTCGACGTCTACCCACGCAACTTCGAGATCCCTCAGGATGAGACGTCGGGATGGGACGAAGATTTCTGAAGATGGCCGGTGGCCGTGCTCAGTCCACGTAGACCTGCATAACGTGCCAACGACAGAACGACCCCTTCGACGGGTCAGCGTCGTCAAACCGCGTGCCAATGCATCTGCAGCGTACTCCATTCAGGCCGTGTGCTGACGGGGGAAGAGAATCGCGTTGCACGAGTGAGCCTTAGCGCAGAACTGTTGGGCAGGCCTTCACGAATGCGAGGAACTAAGGACAAGGCTGCGCTGCGCATGCCCATTAAACATTTAAGAAAATGAAAAGAAAAAATGTAATTGCACTCCGCCTTGTGCCTCTAGCTTTCAGCCAGCTCCAAATAATGTTATCTAACTCGCAGCTACTTCTACGTACCATTACACTCTAAAGGTCAAAACACGAAGCTGAAGAAGTATTGTCGACACTGACGCCGCCAACGAGTTTTCTCTTGCCTTCTTTGCATTATTCAAAAAAAATATATGGCTTTGAAATAAGGGTAATGGCGAAAACTAGTTGGTGAACAGTCATACTTATAAAACCCCGAGACAAGAAACAAACAAAAAAAGAAAAAAAATACAAACCGAAGTTGTGTTGTCTTTTTTTTTATCTTGTCTTGGGATTTTATAAGGAAGGAATACCGCATCGCTGAAATTCGTACACACACAAAAAGTGCTTATCTGGCGTAAAAGCGCTAGTGAACCAGGCGCAAACTTACCACTTGGAAAGACAAGCAAGCATTCGGTGCCAAGCGCATATTCTAAATACGGTGGGAATCCAGTGAGGGCTCCGAGTCAATCGGACACTTTTCAACGGAATCTTGTAGCATGAAGCGCATGGAGGATGGGTTATGGGCCTTGACAGGCAAATAGTCACCTACAAGTCCACTGCGAGTAAGCTGCAAATTCTCCTGCCTCCAGTATGAGCCCGCTACCGTTCGTGGCGGCTTGACAGCGCGTATACGTGCTCATCGTTCACCCGATGCCAGAACATCACTGAGGACAGAACTCTCTAGCCACAATTAAGTTAACTGAAAAACTGAATGTCTGCTGTCAGGGATCATTTTTAGAAAGCTTGTCAAATAAACGCTCTTTATGTCTGCGTGTAGAACGGAACAGAAGAAAAACATGTGAAGTTCGATTTGGATTGGCACCTATTTTGGTGGTACATCAGACCAGTTACAGTGAAGTCAGTACCTGACCTTGAACAGGAACGCTGCTTCCTAAAAATTACACACCACCCATAAACTGTTTTCCTAGAAGGCGTCTTTGTATATTGTCCGAAACGCGTATCCGGTCATGATTTTAGTGATGAAAATGAAATTAAAATTCTTTCATAGAGCGGCCCGTGAAAGGCTAAGGAAGGACTCCCCAAAAACTACCCGTAAAGGCTCTATACTTGTGCTCCCTGGTATCCGACTGATGGCCCGTTCAGCGGTTCCGCAGCTCAGTGCAAATCAGCCTTCAAGCGCGACCGAATCAACGAGGAAATATAACAACCCAAAGGAACCAGGCGGCAAACTTGTGCGAAAGTACGTGTGACCACGTTGGATGCTGTGATCTTGTTCGTGCCTCTATATTTGCACCAAACCTCTTCTGAATTTGCTCCACACAACCGAAAATGTCGGACTGCTTTCAAACTACTCATGGCAGGTGACAATTGAATCTGAACCGAAAATTAACACGGGTGACCGTTTTCGTTCTGTACTCTAAATGAACTCGAAGTTTTTAAATGCAAAATTATGACACTGATCAAAAGCGATAGTACACAAAGCACAGCTAATTTTTTCTTTAAAAAAAAAAAAGGACGCCGCAATTTGGTGATAAACGCCAGCAGCAGTTTCGGTATAGTCCACAGTGCGTCGTCCACGAGTCTCACAGCACATGTTCAGAACCAAGGACGCCCTCTTCTCGACGAAAGAGCACCAAACTGTGAAAATGAGAGGTTTCAGGCACCTTAGTTAAGGAGTCCATCCTTCGATTAAAGAGAGGACATAAATGCACTCTAGAAACATATGGCGCCTTGGCGTGCACCATCACTTCGGTACGAACTGTTACGCGAATCAAGCTGCACCCGTCTTGTTGCGTGCTGTATACGTTCTCGCACTGGCAAGTGAAACAAACGAGTGTTTATTAAATATTGCAATTTGTCAACGTGTGCTGTGACTATATACGTCGCTAGGTCCATCCACAGAAAACTACCGAAAAGAACATAACGAGGTAAGCTTACCGCTGCAACGATCGCGCCGGCATCGCTAAGGCTCCCTGCTTTCAAAGAAAATCCGAAACTTCTAACTGGAGATGTATAGCGTGGTCCTCAAACTCAACGTCGCCACGATGTGGTTCATTTTGGCATATCTTATGCAATTCCTGGACCCACCGGTCCAACTACGTGGTAAAGGTTTAGCTCTCCTATCACAACCCATCCTGAGGAAGACATTCCAGCTGCTACAGTGCAGGATTGTCAGGTACTCGCAGATTCACCTGCCAATTTTTTGTGAGATATAGCCCTAAAGTAACCCAATTATGGACCATAAAAATAGACCAAATAACCCAAAAAGTAAAATTTCATACAACGTGTTTAAAACCATAGAGTTAATATAATGTACGCTAGAAGTTCAACTGGCGCTAGTGCTAATGCGACTTCCGGGATGCCAACTGAAGCAGACAGCAACTAAAATCACTGGATCCTGGGAAAGTAGCGTCAAGCTCCCCGTATGGTCGCCATTTTGGACCAAGAAATGAGCAAATTCTCCTTGACCCCTCCGTTCTTGGTGAGCCGATCTAAATTTGCTGTTGACGGGTAGCTTTACGGAGGCCCCTAGCAAAAATAACGGTTTGAAATTAGTCCGGAAAGTGAAATCCGGACTAAAATCATACCGGAGTCAGACCGGAAAGGCGGCTTCCGGTTCGCACAAACCGTGAATTTTAAAATCCGGTTCAAAGTCAAATTGGAGGAATTCCGGAGAGGCAAATTCCGGTTCGCTCATACCGTGATTTTCCTAATCCGGTTCAAAGTCAAATTGGAGGAATTCCGGACTGGCAACTCCCGGTTTGCTCAAACCGTGATTTTCCTAATCCGGTTCAAAATCGAATTGGAAGAATTCCGGAGAGACAGATTCCGGTTCGCACAAACCGTGATTTTCCTAATCCGCTTCAAAGTCAAATTGGAGGAATTCCAGACAGACAAACTCCGGTTCACACAAACCATGATTTTCGTAATCGGTTCGCAAAAACTGTGATTTTTGGAATCCGGTTAAAAGTACAATTGAAGGAATTCTAGACACACAATATGCGGTTCGAACAAACCATTCCTTGCCAAATTTCGTTAAAAGGCAAATTGGACAAAGTCTGGACTGAAAATATCCGCTTTGCACAAACCATACTTTGCCATATCTTGTTCAAAAGAAAATCGGATCAGCTGCCTGATGCCGAAGATTTTCATGCGTATGGTTGAAATATCAAGTTGCAAACAAACCATCCCGATCCCGTACGGGCTGCGTCGATCACAGCGCAGACCGCAGAAGACAGCGAACTGATACGCGGTGCCAAAAAAGTAACATCTAGGCGATTTTTGCGCAAGTCATCGCCATCTAATTCCATCTAGCCTTTTCTATGCACTCTGTAATACTTGTTCATTATTGTGCTTAAACTACGTTTTGTTATTTTGAATTATTTTTCTTAAAAATTGTTTGATAACTGTCAAATAACCTTTTTCACATAATTTTCTCCACATAACCACAAACGAAAACAAGAACTAATTTGATGCCACAGCTAGATGTACACACAATCGGAAAGTGTCATTTTAGTATCTTTGAGAGCTTTCCTGCGGTTTTCTTGTTTATGCCTGCATGTTCAACATTTTATTATGGTGCACATGCAGGCAATTTCAAGGGCTTTCATCAATACAGGTACGCCAAGCAGGGACTCGAACCGTAACCGTAACCGAAACTGAAAACCATTTAGGAACAAAAATTTCCAGTAACCATAATCGGAACAAAATTGTTATTTGAAATTTACAAAAAAACTACCTAACCGCAACCGTAACCGTAAAGTATTTACAGGTAACCGGTTTTAACTAATATTAGCCGAAAAAAAAAGTTTTTCTCACGTATGACCTGGAGGAGGGATCATGAAATATCGTGGCAATTTGAGAGAGTTACTTTCAGCGAGTGGTGCATCTGGTAATATATTTCCGTTCAATCTAACTTTAGGATTAAGGATACTTAGTTGAAATCAGTGGTCGTGCTTATAATAAAGAAGTCTTTTTTTCTAAATCTGTCACATTCCTACATCGCTACATGTATCAGTGTGTGTCGCCTTCAGTGTAATAACTAATAAGTTAGAATTCTCATATGTCCATCCAATTCGGTTCTATCAAAACCACCGATGTTCCTGACATGCAGTAGCCAGTATGAAGAAACGATGTAAATTGACCGCCATGCAGAGCTGGCGGAAAAGAAAACCTGGTATTAATTTAGTCTGCAACGCGCCGCTATTGACAATTTTGTAACAGCACAGAAAGAAACAAAAATGTGAGAGGTTTGACATTGGTGTTAAGTGTATGTTTCATATTAACGTGATCCAGAATTTATGTGAACAGAAAACAATCACAAAATTAAAAGTATTTTGTGAAGTGAAAGCTAATATATCCGCTGATGGCCAGTATTTAAATGGAAGTTCAGTGACTGGCCGGCATCGGCGCTTTGCTGTTCAAACTGGCGAGCCCCGTCATGGAAGATCCGTTTACTGACCGGCATTGTTTTATTTTTTTTTTATTAATTTTTCATTATGCAGTCAGGACATTGAGATTCTGGCGAACTGCGGCAATTCATGAATAGCGAGTGGAAATGTTTGTTTTGATCAATCCTTCCTAAATGACGACCGACGCTAGGGTATTTTATCCCAGCATGGCAAGTCTGACGTGTTTTATCGCGAAAACGTAAGAAAAAACAATGCGGTGAAGAAAATTTGCTGCCCAGAATTTGAGAATATGACTGCCTATGCCACGAAGAATAAATTTCACAACGCCGAGCATTACTTTTTTCAGGAAGCTAGTTTAATTTAATGTACTATACTTAAAGTCCAGTGGTATACACACGTGTTTGGCTCTGATAAAAAATAAAAATGGTATAACGGAGCGAAAAAATGAAAAAAAAAAACAACCTGACATTATTGAGCACGCGCTCTCAGTTACAAAAACAATAATAAACATTACTTTTCCGAGACTAGAAAAGTAAGAGCTGTGTTGACGCTACGAAATTGAGTGTGAAAATATGTTATTTCAGGCAGGAATCAACTGTTTTCTGTGGTAGTTACGATTATCTAATTCTAACAGAAATATTTCAAATGTTCCCATAGCCAAGCGATATCGGTCTCTTTGATAGCTTATGTTATACGACATACCATATCAGAGGAACGCGAATATAAAAACTTTTTTTAACGCAAAAAAGCGAGAAGCACCACTGCGTTGTGGATGTTCACACTGCCGGGTTTGTGAACGTGACCCCTTGACGCTACGAAAAATAATTGTTACAACGCCGAACAATACCATTTCTGATAGCTAGTTTAATTATCCGTGCTGTACTTGAATCTCAGGAATAAAAACGTGTCTAGGCCTAATAAAAAAGTAAAACTGCGGAGCGCAACCTGTAAAAATAAAACCTGGCGGCACGCGGGGGATAGCACTGACCTACCAGAACAAATTAAATACTACTTTCCGGAAGTAAGAATATTAAGAGATGTGCTTAATACGTAGCGCGCTATGAGCTCAACTAAATTACAGCCTTGAAATGGCTGTATTTTTGATTCAATAGTGGGTGAAGATGGCCGCTTTCAGAAAAACTTCGACTGCATTACTGTGGCAGTTTTACCACTTACACATTTTCCTATTTTGCTTGCAATATGCTCATTATTATTGCATTGCTTTCTTCTTTGAAAGGACTTGTGCTGTTTGCCTACGGTTATGAATTATCCCGGCAAAACAAGAGGGCCACGGTTTGTGCATTGCAACGGTTCAAACTTTGGGTCGCTCTTTTTTTTTTTTTCACCTTCTACGTGATTATTACCTTAAAGAACGGTGCCAACGACTGCAAAAGCATAGAAAATATTTATAATCATAAAAACTAATACAAAAACGTGGGGAAAATATCTAAAATATTAAAAACTACTACAAAAAGGCGAGAAAAAAATATTTAAAATAATAAAAACTACTACAAAAAGGCGAAAAAAAATATTTAAAATAATAAAAATAATACAAAAAGGCGGGAAAAATAATAAAAATAATAAAGACTAATACAAAAGGTAAAAAAAAAATATTTAAAATAATAAAAACTAACACAAAGTACGTAGCTTGACTGAGATTCGAACCAACGACCGCACGCTCAGGAGGACAGAGCGTTAACACACTACGCTACAGACGCCGAGTTAAGCTCGTTCGTTTTCTAGATGGTGGTGAATACGTTTATTTAAAGAAAAATATATATCTCTGGAGACTCGAAGTTTTCATGACGCGGTGGCCTCAAGGCTTGGCATCGTCTCCTCGGTTAAAGGTGTTAGATGGAGTTTCCCAGGTCTCCCTCAGAAATATACTCTAAGAGAGATCTGAGGATCCTGGTCTTGCGTGAGGTGTCGCCCGCTGGGTGCGTCCAGTCCTGCAGTTTTGAAGGTCTTTCGTCATTCGCCATCTTACTGAAGATGAGTGTTCTGAGGGTGAAGAGGGCCACACATTCCCAGAGTATGTGTTTGAGTCTGGGAATGGATTCCTCGGCTTGACACCGCTGGCATCTGGGGTCGGGAGGGACAGCGTAGGGTTTTTGTTTCTTAAGTCTTGCCAGGTCCATTTGGTATCTGAACCTGGGTGCGACTGCTCCTCCTGTGCGTATGCGGCGGAGGATCACCGATTCTTTTCTCTTGAATTCTTCCCTAGGGAGAGGATGTTGTTCTGGGGTCCATGATCTTGCCAGAAGATGTTTTCGTGTCTTCTGGGCTAACCTGAGTTCCTCCCTTGGATCGTATGGGGGAAGCTCAGAGTCTTGTTGCTGTGGTGTTGAGCCTGCCGTGGAGGACTGAGACAACAGGGACGGTTGTGTGAGATTCCTCATCGCCTGCTGTGCAGCCTCATGGGCTAGCTCGTTGCCCGAAATGCCTTCGTGCCCGGGAGTCCACTTGACATTAATTTGAATTTTCTTGGATGTGTATAGTGAGATTGCGAAGGCGAAGATAGCGTCAATGGTGGGGCTAGAAGAGGACCTGTATTTCTTGAGTTCTCTGATGGTGTCTTGCGAGTCGGTATAGACGATTAGCTGTTGTTCGTCTTGTAGATGGGGTACTGCCCCTCGGATGGCTTGCAACACCGCCTCCCGTTCGGCGAAGCCCGGCGTGTGGTGGCCTCGAGGGTTACCTTGAGTCTCTGTCCAGGTCGCATTCCCTTGGATGTATGTGGCTGCTGTTGCCCAACCCATAGAGGAGATGCTGGCGTCCACATAGGCGATCATGTTTTTTTCGTCCTCAACAAGCTTAGCCAGCTCCTTCTTGTGCATGCGAGCGTAGTGTTCTCGTCTTTTCTTGTGCCGCGCAGCGTCCATGTTTCTTGGGAGAGGTTTGCACCCGTGAGTTACGTCAATGAGTTCCCACGGCGCTTTGCTCGGCGATATGGGGGCCTCTTCTTGTATCTCGATTCCCATGTACTTAGCAATTTTTCTTCCCTCGGTTGTATGTTGTAGACGGGATAGCTGAGCCTCCTTCTGTTGGTTCATAAGGTCTGTGAGTTCTGGGAGGAAGATGCACTTGCTTACTTCCTCTGCCGAAGTGTGGCGTGGGAGCCCAAGGATGGCTTTTCTTGCTCCGTTGATCATGCTTTTAAATCTGGAAAGATGGGTTTTCGTGAGCCGGTAGAATCTCGCCGCATAGGCTATTTTGGATACTAGCACTGCAGTCACGAGTTTTTTGGCTGTTTTTTCCCCAGCTCCTCCCATTTTCGTGGATATTCTTCGGACGAGATTGATACCTTGTTTCCATTTCTTGGAGATCTCGGCCAGCCAAGCTTTGCTTATTCTCGGCTTGTACCCAAAGTTAATTCCAAGGATTTTAACGGAGTCTGCTTTTCGGACTGGGTCTCCCGCAAAGGTAAGACCTAGGTTTTTGTTGTCTTGATTGCGGCCGTAGATGGTATATTTAGTTTTTTCTGGCGATGGGAACATTCCCACATCAGCAAGATATTCTTCAATGGTGTCGAGTCCCTTCTGCAAGGCGACAACTTGGGCTTCGGGAGGCCCTTGATGCGTCCAGATCGTGATATCATCTGCGTAAATCGTCGCCCTGAGGTTGGGTATTTTATAAAGTTTCCAGAGGAGTGGTGCCATAACGATGTTGAAAAGTGTAGGTGACAACACTGCGCCCTGAGGAACTCCAATGTTATTTTCTTGAAGGGTTCCTTCTCCACACTCTTTGTCATATCCAGCTCGGATTTTGTAGACCCGTCCCGAGAGAAATGATTTCACAAAGTCTAGTTGTTTACCCGTGAGGTCTTGCTGCTCCATCTTGCCAATGACTGATTGATGGGGGACAGAATCGAAAGCCTTCTTTATATCGATAGATACAATCACTCGCATTTGTTTTTTTCCTGGGTGCATGTCCACAACGTCTGTGTATATCATCTGCAGACTGTCCTGTATGCACAAGTTCGGTCTAAATCCGGTTTGCGTTGGATGAAAGATGCCGAGGGTTTCAGCGTTGAGCTGAATCCGTGCGAGTACCATTCTTTCCATAAGTTTTCCCATGATTGAGGTCAAGGAAATAGGTCGGACGTTTTTGGGGTCAGTTGCTGGCTTCCCTGGCTTAGGTATTGGTGTGACCAGGGACACCTTCCATTCTTCGGGAAGTTGCCCGCTTTCCCAGATTTCGTTAAACCATTTGAGGATAACAAGACGGGTGGCCAGGGGTGCGTTTCTGAGCATGGGTTCGTTAAGTATACATGTTTGTTAAATTCGTTTCGAAACAGGTACACCTAGTTTCGTATTTAATATTTTGCGAAGTGTTCAGGAATTATTCATAATATTATGGCAATATTGACGTGCGCAATAATTTATTATTACTGTGTTTTTTGTAAGTTTTATAATGTGGTTTGCTTATCCTTTTTTCTTAAACGTTTTGAAGATACAAAAACAATCAATCGAATCAACAGCCTATGTTTCGCACGGTTTGCCGGGTGTATCGGCCGTGTGCGTTTGAACAGTTTGAATGCCTGCGATCACGACCGGGTAACGGTTAAATTTTCCCCATTAGTCGTGATCCGTGGAGTAGGCCTTAGTTTCAAACGTGTCGGAAAAAGACGGAAGCGACTGTGAGACGTGGAACTACGTCAAATCAGCTCAACAGCCAAGATCGTGGCACGGGATCCGAAGTAAGTTTGTTTCTTTGTTCGTTAGACCTAGCTTATTTCCTGCGTTCAGAAGGCTTCTTATTGTCTGTAGATCGGTTGCTTTTACCAGTATTATTAATTGTGCGCAAATGGTGTTACGCGAGGCTGTTTTTCTTCTTTTTTCCCCGATGCAGAGACTGAACTCGCTCAAGGTCCATCAGTAGCGGCGGAACTCTTTAGGAGACGGAAAGTAGGGGGGTGGGGGTCAAAGGCGGAAGAGGATGGGGGAGGGGGGTGTTGATTGCCTCCCTCTGCCGTATTGTTTGCTGGTAAACTAGAATGTCTGGAAGCCCGCGGTGCGGTGCCCCTCCATTGCCGACACCATTGCGTGCGGAGAAATGGACCCGACAAAAAGCGGCGATTGATTGATCGAGCAGGCCCGTAGCTTCCACCGTCCAGCCGTCTCCAAACGATTTCATTTTCGCGATTCGTAATCAGAAAAGGATTGCCAAAATTGGTGCCGTAATGAATTCACCCCATGGTTGTTATAGCATAGCATACCACTTTCGATCGCAAAAATTTGTGCCCGCGAAATAAATTTTGACGCCGGCACTTATACCTCGCGAAATCTCGAGCTCTAAATATCATTTGCTGTGCACGTGTTTTGTATGATCCAACGCACGTGCAACGAATTTCACACCTCCAGAAACACTCGGACTGCTTTAAATGTTGAAGCATTTACTCTTTTCATACTGCTGTTTTTTTAGAGGCTATCAAGTATTGATTACAAGCTTCTAGGGAAATTTACAAGGATGCCCTGAATTAAGGTAGTGTCCCGCCAGTTTTTGGTATCTATATTTTGTTGAGTATAAGTGTATAGTGTTAGACATACCTTACCCTAACCCTGATTTTTCGTTTGGTACTGACTTTAGCGAATGGTGTAAGTTGTAATTGTTTTTAGTTGTTGCATGATTGTAGTAAGGTGGTGAGCTGGTACTACTTGAACATCTTGAAAAATAGTTCGCAAAAAATCAAGGAGACAGGGAGAGTAACACTTAGACCTCATGCAGGCGCAAAATGAACTCGCATAAATTAGAGAAGGGAGAAATAAAAATGTGGTAGGGGCTCGAGCACAGGCCCAAGTGGAACGCGCTGATTTACCTGTTAGCAAGAGCCGACTAAAAAAAGAAAAAAACAATTTTCATGTTAGTGAAGGTAACAAATGGATGGCTAGTACATAAAGAGAGCTAAATTTTTCTCTAAAATCTACGATGGATTGTCACCTACCTATGCACTGTTTACATCCTTAGGAAAAATGTGAATAATTAGCAGATACTATAAAAACATAGAAGAGAATTATTTTAGGCTTTTATTTTTCGTAGTATGGGCGACCAATTTGTCCGCACATCCGTCTGTTACCTGAGCTGCCGAGGAAATTGTTTTTACAGTATTATGCATATGGATGAATTAGCATGGCCCACTTGGACCTGTTTGAACTTTTGCTAAAGCTCCTAACGCATTTTCTTTCTCTAATTTATGAGTGTTGGGAGTCTGCACTCGGTATGTAGTGTATGTATTCCTCTCCTTTATTCCTTGTTTTTTGTGTGCTATATTTCAAGATGTTCAATCAGACTGAACTCACCACTTTACTACATGGAAAAGCTGTTGCTAATTCTAGAGTGTCTGTAAAACAATCTACCTGACATCTTTGCGTCACGCCCCGGTTCCTGAAGCTCACATTCTCCGAGTACAGCCTTTCTGATTTCTCTCATCCTCTTACTTATTTTTTTTTTTTTGTGTTCAATAGATCGAGTTGCGAATGTGCACCAGTCTGCGTGCACTTTTTTCAAGTTGGTCCATGATGTTTTTTATCATATATTCTAATTTGTGTTTTCATCTTTATACTTACTGCAGCCTTTCCCAATTAGATGTTTGCATTCACTTTCGCCATCCTGATGTGAGTGACCTGAGACGACACAAAATGACAGTCTCCCCTGCTGAAGTCCTGGCTTGATGGTAGACTGCCAAGGCTGTTCATGGTAAGGTGCTCTATATATTGAGCAATATAATAGCAACTTATTTCTGCTAGGATTGTTTTTAACACAGACTGTATTTATGGGCTGGCCTTTAGTAATTTTGTTTCCACTCACGTGGAATAAAAGCCTTTAGGAAAATTGCGCATTTGATTCGTAAGCGGAATGCTGAGTTTACAACAGAAGTACGTTGCGTTGGGGATCAGTGGCCGACTGGGCTAGCGCACATCAGCTCGGAGCACGTGGAACAAAAGCTTGCGCTGCAGAACCCAGAGATCCTGGGTTCAATCCCCACCCCTGCCTATTTCGATCTAGATAAGCATCGTACCGGCATGTGGTCGTGTATCACTACTGCGTGGTGCAGGTTGATTCCAGGCTAGCAGTCATACTGCACTGGCTAAATTGCTCATCTACAGCGAGCAACTCGTCGGAACTTTCAAATGGCTCACCAACTCCACAGAACCCCAACAGAAGTGCGTCACTACTTGCATCCAGTATTGCTGTGTGTTGTATCTGTATTTTGTATTTGTTTATTTAGTGTTCCCAATAATAGCTGAGCCTTCCCATTGCTGCGCTTGTTAGTAGCAACACACAAACGCGAACAAACGGCGAGAGTGGTGAAGAGCACCACTTTTGCCGCTCGCCACTGCGCCCATTGGTTTTCGGAGAAGCTTGCAGTGTTAGTCTTTGTGGTATTTGGTCATATATCGCATATGGGCACAACCAGGGCACTGTACATACAACTCAACACTTGCAAGACTTGCGTGAATACACCCTGCAGGTGCTCGCACTTTCAGAGTCATTTTAATGTTGCAGAAATGATAGAATGGATGCTTGGGTAAGTTGATGAACCATATTCTATGGTGACAGCGCGGAGAAACATTCGCACACCAGACACTCAGGAAGACAAGCACACGCGCTGAACTTACAACTTTTGTGTATTCGACTACTTCGTTCTTCTCTTCGACGTCTAGATTGACTTTTCAGATCGTGATAAGGAGAATAGCACAAAATACAAGGAAAAAAGCAAAGAACAAAAAAAAAGAAAGAGAAAAACCGAAAATAGGAAGCCCTTACAAGTCATCCCTTTCCCTCACTGCTATCCTTAAGTTAGAAATTGGAGCTTTTTGGTCGACAACACAGTAGAAGGACTACTTACCCACTTGTTCTTCAGATGCTCTATTCTTTGTGCTTCCATTATTTCTCTTGACAATGGGTCTCGACTCTTAACTATTACGGAACAATTTTCAAAATGTGTTACACAACCACAATCCGGAGAGTGGGTTCCCAAATGTCCAGCGGCGACTCGGTGGGTGTTATAAAAATGCTCCTTTAAACGATCATTCAAACACCTGCCAGTCTGGTCTACATAACTAGTGTGGTAAGAAGTATGTAGGCCAGACTGGCAGGTGTTTGAATGATCGTTTAAGGGAGCATTTTTATAATAACCCCCGAGTCGTCGCTGTACATTTGGGAATCTGCTGTCAAGATTGTGGTTGCGTAGCACATTTTGAAAATTGTTTTATAATAGATAGATAGAAATAATGAGAGGGCAAAGAATAGAGCACCTGAAGGACAAGTGTGTAAGTAGTCCCTCTACAGCACTGTCGACCAAAGAGCTTCAATTTCTATCTAAACAATAGTGGTGAGTAAGAAGGATGATTTGTAAGGGTTTTCTTTATCCTTTATTTTTTCTTTTGTCTTGTCTTTTGCTTTTTTTCCTTGTATTTCGTGCTATTTCTTCTGCTTATCACGTTCTGGAAAGTCAATCCAGACGTTGAAGAGAAGAATGAAGTAGTCAAATACTCAAGAGCTATAAGTTTAGCGCGTGTGCTTGTCTTTCTGAGTATCTGGTGTGTGATTGTTTCCCTGCACTGTCACCGTAGAATATGCAAAAATGAATAATGACATTGGAATATTTGTCATGCCAAAGCCTGTCACACTTATTCCGAACTCTGATCTCCACGAGATCACAATACCATCGTTTCTGTTGTAGTGGCACTGCAGACTCTATACTTGTTTTGCTTCAGTCTTTGTAAGGAGGACGCTCTAATCCGATTCTACTTATCTATGGTGTACTAGATAGCACCATATTTGCAGAGCTAGTCTTTGGTTTTTGTAGTTCCATCGAAATATATTTCAACCTTTAAGTTATTTGTCATTTGGCATGTAAATTTACAAGCTTATCTAGATTGAAGGCAACAAATATTTTGCCAGCACTCATGGTACGCGTTTGAAGTATATTGCGTTAACATAATTGACCCAACCTCTGATTTTTATTTGTCAGTGCCTCTAGCGAATTGTGCATGCGAGGATTGCTTTTGCTTGTTTGTTTCACATAATCCACAGCACATTTTTCACCTTTCTACTCAGTGCAGCCCTCGCCGAACAGACGCTAGCATCGACTAGGCCGAGGTTCAGGTCTATGGCAGTCTCCAAAGGTTGTTGATGGGTAAGCTGCCTTATATGTACAGCTGTGTAAGAGCAGCTTGTCTTGGGTGACAATTTGAAATGCATTTTGATGTTTTAGAAAGTGAAATTTGCATGGGCATACTTGCAACGTGAAGCCTTACCAAGCCTGTTTTGAACTTTCGTCCTCTTGAGATTTCGATACAGCCGTTTATGCTGCACACAGACTAGCTACTTCGGCCAGGTAGAGAATTGATCGATATGAAGGTAAACAGGTGAGTGCCAACTGCTCAGTTCCATCCGTGGTGACGTTCTCTCCTTATCAGACGACTTACCACACTTGGTTCGCAAAACATTTGAAAAGGAGAGCAAGTCAGCTGCTGCATGATGCTCCCAGTACTGAGCAGTCGACGATTGCTTGTTCACCTTCGTATAGATCACGAGTGTACTTCAAGCTCGGCAAGTGTGAGACTTATCTGATTCAGCCTAGCAGTGGTGTGCTGAGCGGAATGTGTAGAGCTAGTTGACTTGTATACAGGCAGTGGCTGTGCGGTGTAAAACAAACCCAATTGGGAACTTTAATGCAATCTTGTGTAGTCCCATTGATGTCATGATTATGATTACACAACGTTTTATAGTGCAAAGAAAAAAATGCGATGTAATCGTTTTTTTAGACTGCGTGTGGGACCTCCAAGCTTGTGTTTGTACGTTCTGTGTGGTGAAACGTGCTGTATAAGCAAAATTAGAGAATCCTCGAGCTATATGCTGCAAGGAGTGAAAACAGCAATCTGGCCGCATTCTTCCCACTTCCGTATACTGTGCAAATGCAGATGAACACACACTTTGGATGCTTTGCACTTAAACACCCCACATAAAGCACACTGCTTAATAAGCATCAATTGTCAAGTGTGCGGATTTGGCTGTTCAGCAAAATGTGGGCCAAATCGTTTGTGTCAAATCTTTTTGTCGCCCAAAAAAAAAGTCTTGTGTTGTCCTAGGCCAGGGGCCTATTTAGAAAAATTATTGCAAAACAATGTAGCTAATAATGTGTATGTGTGCTGATTCTTGTTTTTTTTTTTCTAATTACAGCATACACGGAGAGTATCTCCAAGGAGAAGGGGTGGGGTTATGTAGAGAAGCTAGTGCTTCTTTCTATGGGTACAGAGCTGTCCGAAGTAAGGTCAGAATGGAAAGAGCACCACCAAGTTCCACCTGGTTCTGAGCAGCCACAAAATGAACACAGAATTCAGAAGAATAGTAATATGAAGGACCTAGGCAGGGTAGCCACACGTTTTGAGTTCGCAATGACATTTGAATAAGATCACAAATATTCTTGTTTTGCGCAAGGTCGCCTAGTTTACTCGCCATATTGGTTACGTTTAGCACAGCAGAAATATTTTTTTTTTATCAGACTGAAACCTCATTGTTAATTGAACAAATGTGGCTGTCTGTGTAAGTCCTTCGTGTTTTTATTCTTTTTTATTTGTGTGTTCATTATTTCATGTTTTTCTCGTGATTCAGCCTGTGTTTTTGTTACCTATGCGTTCATTATATCTTTAAGTTTTAGTTAAAGATATGATGCCCTCGCCGTTTTCTAGTCCGGGAAATGGTGGTGACCTCGTCGTGTTCAAGGAGCAGTAATGAACTTTCCATCTTGTATTGCTTCCGGCGAACAATGGTGTCTTTGTGCGTGTGTGTGTGCGATGTGTTGATCACAAGGGATGATTTCGGGACCGAACGGAACAACAAGGCCAGCGAGGAGCGACTGGGGGACTTTGAACATCGCACGGTGCAAGGAAGGACTTCAACGACGAGGCTAGCAAGCAAGCCCTTGTCAAAATTGATGTGCTCGACCGGAGAGTTGAATCAGGACTGTGACCCTGTGAGTAAGAATCAACGACTTTGGAACTTTCGTATAGTTTACAGCTTAATTGTCGCCTTCCTTTTGTTTTATTTTAATAGGTGTCTGTGTGCTATTACATTTTTATTTTATTTTAATGGTTGTCCGTGTGATATTACCATTTGTTTTCTTGAACGGCGAAGTGCTTGTTTACAGTTTTGGCGCTTTTATGTATAAAACTTTTTTGCACACCATATTCTCTGTGCTCCCTCGACAACCAATCCCGCCAAAGGGCTGTGATTTTCCGACGTCCATTGACATATTTCCTTACTAGCGATCGCCTGCATTTTATCTTTGTAGCATACATATTTGTCGGAATCACAAATTTCGAACCAGGCCAATAAAGATTGGTCAGTGGCCTATTCTGTCGATGCATCTATATAAACACACGTTTGGCAGTGTGGGATAGCAGTAAAATGTATATTTTGTGGATATTCATAGAAATGCATTATATGATTCCTTGTCTGGACCTGAAAGTATGGTACCTGCCCCATGGCAATAATTTTAATGTGATGCTAGAAGGAGCATCACATGAAAGTTGCTTTATATGGGGTAAGTACTATATTTTCCAGGCCCAAACACGGGATCATATAAAGCAGTCTATACAGGGTATATGAGGAATTGGGCAGATATGGCTATATCCATCCAGATACGGTCTGATTATGCATATGTGGTCCATATCTGCCCAATTCCTCATATATCCATATCTGTATCTTTTATTAGAAGTCTAGATATGACATTTTTGTAAGGGATGGCCTTTAGCATCAGCTGCAGCACATCGGAAGGTGAAACAGTAGGTATGTCACTATTAAACTATTTCTATTATATTCCGGTGTTACCCGATCCAATTTAATATACGGTTAGACCCACTCCAATAAAGCTCTACGGATTGGCCAGATACGGTTCAGCTTCCGCTTCAACCAATTACGGTTGGGTTTCCGGACTGGGCATTTCCGGTTTATTTTACGGTTTCTAGAAATCCGGTTTGCTTAGGGGCCCATATGACGGTTTGAAATTCCGGATCCATTCCGGTTTATTTTTAAACCGTTTTTTTTTGTTTTTTTTTGTAGGGGCGTTTTTTGTATACCAAGATTTTGCTATCTACGCACCGGCGAAACAAGTGCACATCTTCGTACCACCACCACATGCTATGTCGGTGCTTGGAGGCACTGAAAAATACGTTTGCTGTTTTGAAATACGTAAGAAGACCAGTATCATTGTTAGATATCTGGGGAGGTAAACATGATTGATAAATTCATTATATGCACAGTGGAAAAGACGCTTATGTTGGCGAGTAACGCTTCCATTGCGATGATGCTCCATGGTGATCTTAGCGCGACTGGTTTAGAACGACCCTTTGCAAGCTTCGAAGATTTTAATGGACCGAGGTGGCGATTTCCATGGCAACGCAGACAGATTAGCCAATCGCCTTGCGATGTTTTGGTTCTCTGTGTGTTAGTATCTGTTTGTGTCTGGTTAGCAGGTAGGGACGGCAATGGCGCTACTTTCCCAGGATCCAGTGAAAAAAAAATTAGGTTGTGTGTATGTTTATACAGCCTAGAACTTGGCCTGCCTCAACGGGCGACGAGTCTCCCAGCCATGGGCGTCCGCAGAACTTTTTCCAGGGGGGTGCACACTTATCCTCCTCCCCCCCCCCCCCCCCCCGGGGATGTTAGCTATGTTGGCTATTTTCAGCATGTTTCCACGTTACTCTCTACCTGCTTTCACGGCCGCGCCCTGGATTTTGCACTGCACACCCGTTGATCTCTATGACAATTGCTGGATCGCGCTTCCCGCTTCCGCGAGTGAAGCCACCATAAAGTTATAATAATGTACGCTAGAGGTTAAACTGGCGCTAGAGTGCTGCTGCAAATTGAAGCAAATAGCAACCAGTCGAAAATTGACTTCCGGTAATGCATTTCTATGGGAAAAAGCGAGTGCATTTTCTCTCTGCGCTCGATTATAACAGCAAATATCACGAATTATTCGTACGTACTAGGTAGCTTGGAACATTTCTCAGTCACGCAGACGAAATAATTGGTCAGTTACAGCGTTTTTACTTGAAATTCGTGGCATGAAAAACGGTGTTAAAACCGCTCCGTACATGTACTTTTGTGCACTGTCGGACACTGTTAGCGCGAACACGGCGTCGGCGCTTTCCACCATGGGGGATATACATATCAAACGAACGAAGTCCATGTAGGAAATCAAGAGAGACGGCAAGAAGTACGCAGTAACACTGGATAAGTAACTCCCTGTGCATGCAGGCGATCAAAATAAATTGAAAGCCACGTAGTATAGTTCGATTCGCAATAAATAAGTGCTGTTTTATTCTTTCTGGTCATGAATATGTGCCAACATGCATGTTCTGGGTTCAAATCATCAACCGCACGCTGCAAATCTTCGCAAATAGGGAGAAGTCAGAGAAAAAGTGCCCGATAAAAACTGCCTGACATAGGAAATAATAAAAAGACGCACCTTTCGTAGCCCACGTACTTTATTTTTTACATTCGAAAGTTTTTAACCGATCGTAAAGATGCACGACGGAGTCATTTTCATAGAGTGACAGGACCGGTATATTAGCAAAATATAAGCGCCACCGGAATGCTAGCGAAGCTTGAACACACTCTCCACTCCTTTCGATCGTTAGTTTGCTTAGAATCGTCGCTCGTTCTAACATATCTGCCATGGAACAGAGGTTTAATCCTGAAATATAAAGCAGCTTAACATCGTTCAGTGGTGAAGAAAAATACTGTAATTAAAGCCATTACACTTTTACAATATTACTAAAGGTACATACTATCCTTTACAACCAAAATGACAGAAGTTGTTCGTGTTATTTTCTGGCGAAGAGACAAAATTCACGCACGATTTCCCATAGGAATGCACGGGAGCACCGCAAAAGTAGACTGGTTGCTGTCTGCTTCAATTTTACTCCCGGAAGTCGCATAGACACTAGAGCCAGTTGAACCTCTAGCGTACATTATAACCTCTAGCGTACATTATAACCATTATAACCACTATAGCCACTGGGCGGTCATCCTGCATGTCGAAAAATCGCGTTTTTGGAGCGTTACGGAGGCTAGCGGCAGCGTGCTGAAGACACATTTTCTACTCGTTCGTCATCATTCGTCGAAGGAGTTTTTAAAACCCTCCGTAAGCCGTGAGTCTTGCCATTGAGAACACGTGGAAATTTTTACGGAAGCGCGGTGCCGCAGAAAAAAGACACAACGCGTCGAAAACAAGTTTTGCCGGTCTCGCCACGTAGTCAAAACTTCCTTAACACTATCTTTTTTTTTTCTTTTTTTTTTGCCCTTTAGATTTGCCGTTTTTTCAATAGCCATTTTGAATTTCTAGATAAAAAATTGCCTGCCGGGAACAGTAAGTCCATATTATTCAGAAAATGTAGTTAGTTTGGGTAGTCAAAAATCCACCGGAGTACCCTTTAACTGGTGTTGGTGCAGCTCCCCCCCCCCTTCCTGCACCCCCCTCGAAATTCCAAGGGGGGGCAACTGCCCCCCCCCTTGCACCCCTCTGCGGACGCCCATGCTCCCAGCTGTAGAAGGGCAATTTAGCCAGTGCAGTACAACCGCTAGCCTGGGGTCTTTTACGTGCACCACGCAGTAGTGATACACGACCGCACGCCGGTACGATGCTCGTCCAGATCAAAACGGGCAGGGGTGGGGATTGAACCCAGGATCCTGGGTTCTGCAGCTCGAGTTTTCGCTCCACGTGTTCCGAGCTGGTGTGCGCTAGACCACTCGGCCACGATCCCCCCTAAATCTTTTTTTTTTTTTTTTTTTTTTTTTTTTTCTTTATTGTGCACAAGTTACACATTACATATTAAAAAACCCATGTACTCCGACCTGGAGACGTTGGGAGCATTAAAATTCCTTCATTCCTGTTAGCTCTTCTAACAGGTTAACCCAGTCTGGCGGGGCTTCAAAACGTCCAATGCTCTTCACTTGCACAACAAGTTCGACAAAAAACAGGCGGGCCGACTTAGGGTGCTGCTCTGCGTGGCGCACCGCCATACGAGACTTCCAAAGGCTATGCAATCCTAATACCATAAACATGTCATGGGGTATGCTTTCATGCTTCTCCACCGGGAGGAAACGAATTGAAAAAGGATTGACCTGTAAATCCTTTTTCAAAGTCCGTTGCAAATCGTCCCAGAAAAACACTGCATCTCAGGAGTACAAGAAGGCATGTTCAATCGTCTCAGGTTGTTTGAAAAGTAGACAGTTTATACTTCATGGGACGTAAATGCCTCGTCTATCATCCCATACCTTTACCGGCAACGTTTCGCTATGGAGGCGGAAGGAGAGGGTTTTGACACAAGGCGGGACGCACATTTTCTTTATACGGACAAGAACATCTTGTCCCGGACACGAAACATAAGGAAGTCTATACAACGGAGCAGGGAAAAGCACCTCAAGGATGTCGCGCGTCAACTTTTTGCGCGTTACTGTTGATAAATATTCCCGTGAAAACCTTACGTTCAAGAAATAAAAGGCTTCTATAACTTCCTTTATAAACCCAACGGGTTTGGCTGGAGGCCCCGAGTCTGACGCGACAAAAAAAGACGGTAGGGCGTCCCTGAGCTTTGTCTGAAACATCGTTCGTAAAAGGGGGTGTCGTTGGTCACGCAGAAAAAGAAACCGTGACACAGTTTGACGAATAAAAAGAAGCGACAGTCCAACTCCTCCCTTGGCCACACGACGAAACAGATTGTCCTGACACATCGGCACGCTTGACGATAACCAGATAAACAGTGCGAACTCGCGGTGCATCTTCTGGATATAGATTCGGGGGCAGCGTAGCACCTGTAGGACATACCAAATCTTCGCGGTCAGGAAGATGTTACACACGGTTGCTCGCGTAAAAATAGACAGGTCACGATTACGCCATGAAGCTGTGCGTTTCTTTATGTCCTCGACGACATTTCAACATTAGGGCTTTGTTTTCCTCAAATGCTGTAGTGGGACCCCTTAGGTACTTGCATGGTGTGCACTCCCATCGAATACCTTCGTACAAAGCTGGTGTTGTGGCCCAAGTACCGTGCCAAACGCCGGAACACTTATCGAGGTTAACCACCGCGCCCGTGGTGGCGCAAAATAACTGTGTCAGTTTTAAAACTTCCTCTACGTTTCTTTTGTCACTACAAAATACGGCAATATCGTCTGCGTACTCAGTCGAGACTTTTGTCTCGACTGAGTCCATTCTAAAACCGTGCACTTGCTCACTTTCACTAACACTCAGACAAAAGGGCTCCAAGAACAACGCAAACTACAACGGTGACATTGGACACCCCTGTCTAACAGAGGAAGCTTCAGGTATTTTAGGGGTCAAAGAATTATTAATAACTAATTGTGTAACACACCCAGTGTACGACATGCGTGTTCCCTCGAAAAAAACTCCCCCTGCATTAGCGTGTTCTAGCACTTTCCAAAGCACCTCGTGTCGGACACGATCAAAGACCTTCTATAAGTCTATCTGCAGCATCGCCACTTGGCCTCCTTCGTTGCTAACAGTGTCTAAAATTGTTCGCGCGACATGTATGTTTGTTTGAATACACCTTCCCCATATGCCACATGTTTGGTGTTCACCTACTAAATTACATATGACTTGCTGGAGTATCTTAGTTAAAGGCCGTGCAAAAATTTTATAATCGACACTACATAAATTGATCGGTCGGTACTCGCTTACGCGCCTTGCCGCATTCGCATCAGTGCCTTTCGGTATAAGCACAGTGTATGTTTTCAGAAAGGAGGATGGTAATGCATTGAATTCATACGCCTCGCGAATGACTTCCAGGAAAAAAAAGGGGCTACTAAATCTTTGAACTTTTGATAAAATTCTGCCCTTATCCCGTCAAGTCCGGGAGTTTCATGAGCTGGCAAACCATCTATTGCTCGTTCTATTTCTCCGAGCGTAATTGGTTCCTCCGAACACTCGCTTTTATCATCTGTAAGCCGTGGTGTTCCTTGCAGTAAGCTGTCAATCTCTTCCGTACTTATGTGCTGTCGGCAGCCTCCAAATAACTGTTTATAATATCCAAGGAAGGCATTCTTTATAAAGTTTTTGTCACCACTTATCGTACCATTGTGTCTAATCATCGTTATTTCCTTATCTTGCGCGTACTTCCTTTTTTCGGCCAGGGCATGCCGAGTGGGTTGCTCGCCTAGCAGAAACTTATCTGCTCAAGCTCGCACGATCGCACCGCGATGACGATCTTGGTGTAAGTTACCTAACTGGCTTCTTACTTCTTTTATTTCTGCCACGTTCGTGCACAGGTTTTTCATTTCATTTCGAAAAGTTCATGCCAATACCTTTGCAATTCCTTCTCCTTCTTTCTCGACATATACTTTAAAAAGGAAGACCTTTCAATTGCCATTTGTTTGACCTCTTCTTTAAAATATTCCCATTTTTGAAAAAGGATGTTTCTTTTCCGGAGGCAATTTCCTTTGGCGTCTCTATTACGCTCTCAACAAAAACAGCGTCGTCTAGCAACCGGTTATTCATTTTTCACAAGTGCCAACTAAATTTGTTAGGCTGCGTGTTATTTCCGAACGTCACAGTGACTAAACAATGATCTGTGAAAAAAAGAGGCTTCACGACGTAGACTGATATATTGCTGATTACTTGGGCTGACATGTAGATTTGGTCTAGACCACGTTAGATGACTTTTGAAAATTAGTAATTGATTAGCGTTAGGTAATTAGGTAATAGCGCGCCTTCGAGCGCGCTACGTCTTCCAGATCGTGTTCTTGCAATATTTCAATTAGTATTCTACGCTGCTATCTCGGTACGACACTCCTGAACTTCGATCAGCCCGGCTGCATACAGAAGTAAAGTCTCCCAAAAGAACCACTACTCTGTCGCACTGCATGTACGAGCTGAGAAACTGGAAGAAAAATACTCTCTCATTTGCTTTGTTTGGCGCACAGATGCACATTACTCGCCAGTCACGGTTAAATAAAGTGAAGGCACACAAAACAAAACGCCCCAGTTCATCAACGACGACATTCAAGTCTCGCAGCGGCAGCGGCACTGACTTGGCCAAAAACAAAAAAATAACAGCCTGCCGACATCCCATTTGCGTGACTGACGCACACCTCGTAGCGGGTAAACAAAGGCCACAGTGTTCTATTTCGTTTTCGGAGGCCATTTTTGTCTCCTGGAGCGCTAGGAAATCAATTTTCTCTTCACCCAGTAGTCGCTGCAGCTGGTATTGTTTCTTCCGTGCGTTAAAGCCACGTACATTTAAAGTCGCGAATCGTACGGACTCGCTAAAAAAAAAACTGCTCGAGTCGTTGAGCATTAAAATTAAAACAAATAGAAAGAAACGCTACCCAACTGAGCCTCACGCTGTATCCGGAGACTTAAAACACCGTGGTGATTGTGGAAACTCACAGCGAGTCTTCTCTGCGACGGTCTTCCGTAGAAAAACGCGGTTTCGCTGCACAACTCTTTTTGGGTGCAGTCACGTGAGTAGCAGTCCCGCCGGCTGGATCTGGTGCAACAGCCGGTCGCTTCCCGGTCAGACTTGGGTCCATGTCGACGTCTTTGCTGTCGTCCGCTGCTCCGTTGCTATTGTCATGGCCAGGGTGACCCTCTGTCGTTGCGTTTGCTTCACGTTCTCGATGCGCTTGCTGATCGGCGAGCTGTTCCTTCGTTCCCTCACTGGCCATGACTTGCACTTGCACCGTCGCCTCAGGATCCTGTGATGGAGTCGCTGCGTCAGGGTCCCCGTCGTCATAGGGTGTCGACGCTCCGCTTGGTTCTGTCCGTGTCAGGGCGGCGGGTGGTGACCCTCCCCCGGCTTTCTTGGCTTCAGCGTCATCCATGACGTAGTCCGAATTGTCCTCCGACTTGCGGTCCCGGGCGATTGAAACGTACGTCTTCACACAGTCGTCCGTCTCGTGACCGTACTGGTGACAGTCCGTACAGCGCGGGACGCGGCAGTCTCGTCGGATGTGCCTCTTCCGCCTGCGTCTAAGACACAGCGGGGCCTGTCCTGGTACGACGACAA
Source organism: Ixodes scapularis (assembly GCF_016920785.2). Lineage (NCBI taxonomy): Eukaryota > Metazoa > Arthropoda > Arachnida > Ixodida > Ixodidae > Ixodes > Ixodes scapularis. The sequence goes on along the minus strand of NW_024609868.1, from coordinate 87,508,666 downwards.
GGACCTTGCATCCTTCGAGACGGATTTCATGGGGGAGGCTGTCGACGGTGTAGCCTGCTTGGAGGGTCAGGCGTACAGACCGGGTGTTCGACTCGACAGCCTCGAAACCCTTCCCCCGGAAGAAGTCTCTGGTTACGTCAGATACCTTGCCATACCGCTCCATCTCTTTCTTAATTTCGCAGTTCGGTACGTCGTAAGGCGCCCAATGCAGCTTGAGTTCAACCGCCACGTTGGCGGGGTCCAGCACAAGGCAACGCCCCCTTTTGCGGTCAGCTCTTTTGCATCCACTAACCTTTGCTTCGCTTGAAGCGTGTGCAGCCGGAGCATCCACACGTGATTCATCTGGTGCGGCCCCGCCGACGCCACGTCTTTCAGCACTTCCAGCCGCCGCAGTTCGTCGCGAAAGTCTTGGATCCGGTATGGCCGGCCCTTCACATCGCAGTGAAGAATAACAGAGTTGGTGGCAACGTATCCAGTAGGCAGAGTGGGCGGGATGATCTTATATTCTTCGGAGCTTCCAGAAACAGCAGACGTACTATCGGGGAAAAATGAAATGCGAACAGAGGAGCGCGTGGCTCGCGGTACAGGCTGCGACGCCTGGAAGTGAGCCTAGGGGCGAGGGTGCGTGGCCTACTCCGATGTGTTCACACCCCTCGCTCGGCGGTCCCCAAGCTTCAGCAGTGCGCCTCTTAGTGCGCTGAAAGCTATCACCGCTATCTTTACTGGCTCAGCGCGCGCGGTGCAAAGAAGCTCGCCGCACGCGCCGAGAAGGCAAAGATAGCGGTGACAGTTTTCAGCGCACTAAGAGGCGCACGGCTGAAGCTTGGAGATGCGCAGAGGGAGGGGCGTGAACACGTCGGAGTAGGCCACGCACCCTCGCTCCTAGGCTCACTTCCAGGCGGCGCAGCCTCTACCGCGAGCCACGCGCTCCTCTGTTCGTATTTCATTTTTCCCCGATAGTACGTACCACGGCCTGGCACGGCCGCTTTTGCCGCTCCGACGAAGCACATGGTAAGACGTCCGTCGCGCTAGGCAGCCGGAAGTGGAATCCCCAATCCCCCTCAGGATCCTGTGACTTTAACAGCAACCAGCCTACTTTTCCGGTGCTCCAGTGCATTCTTGCAAGAAAACACGCTTGCATTTTCTCACTTCGCCGAAAAATAACATTGATCAATTTTGTTATTTCGGTCGTGCCGACTAGTATGTATCTTTATTATCATACTATAAGTGAAATTGCTTGAGTGACCGTATTTTTCTTCACCGGTGAACGATCTTAAACTTCGCTATCCTTAAAGCCCAAACCTCTGTTCCCTAGAAGGTGTGTAAAGACGAGCAACGATTCTAAGAAAAATAACAATCGAAAGGAACGTAGAGTGCGTTCAAAGTTCGCCAGTATTCCGGTGGCGCTACTAATATTCCCGCCTTGTCATTATAAGAAAATGAGCGCGTCGTGCATCTTTATGAGCGATTAAAAAAATTCAAAATGTAAAGTATAAAGTGCATGGGCTATGAAAGGTTTCTTTTTATTATTTCCTATGCTGGGCAGCTTTTATTGGGCACTTGTTCTATTGCGTCTCCCTATTTCCCAGCATGCGGGCAACGTTTTGAACAAAGAAAAAGCATCTTCGCACATATTCACGAGCAGAAAGAATAAAGCAGTACTTATTTATTGCAAATCAAACTATAGTTCGTATCCTTCGGCAGGAACGAGCTCATTTGCTTAACCATGTTGACTTAACTTGAGACTGGGGTAGAGAAGAAACATCAAAACGTAGAAGGGACAGGAAATAGACAGGACGACGTCTCAAGACGTCGTCCTGTCTATTTTTCTGTCCCTTCTACGTTTTTATGTTTCTTCTCTACCCCAGTCTTAGGTTAATTCAACATGGTTAATATTCACCAGCTCGCCTGCACCCTTACGATTTTGTCTCTCATTTGCTTGTTCACAATATTCACAACTGCGCTAAACAGACACTTGCTTGGCGTTGAAGTGACAGTGTGAGATATAATCTGCTCGCGTTGCTGTGGGCTGCAAGCGTTGCCCCTGCAGCTTACATTACATTCAAATTTTATCTAAAGTTTACCCCTTCATATTGGTGTACTCGTCCCCGTCTGTGAGGTGTCTACTACTGAAGCAGAAGTGGCGAAGGGTACGCCGCGCCTGTCCCCTCTCAAGGAACTTTTGAGTTAAAATTTAGCGTTGCTCGTGTGTCCTTGACCCAACCAACTGCAGTTGAGGGCACTCCCTAAGAGAGGGTAGAAGGCGAGAGTAATTGTTTATCCCAAATTTCTGAGTGGAATAAAAAAAAATAATAAAAAAAGAACTTATTTTCTGTTTTCGATCCACTTGGATTTTCTTCAAGGCCATGGATATCGTTTGGCGTGAACCGAAGAAAGGCCACGTTGGGCCCTGCGGCAGCCGACACCCCCTAACCATGTAGACGTCGTCCTACCCCTTCGTGTTCTCGGTAGTTTGAAGGAAAACTCAGACGGCGGAATGTTCAAAATTGGCCCCGTGAATATCCAGTCAATTGTTCAGCCAAAGGCCTGTCCAAACAAGATACTACAAAAATCGTGAGGCGACCCGACTCCGTCAAAAATTGTGGAAACAGAAGCGTCCGGCAGTCCGGTTCGATGTCTGTTTCGACACCGGCCAAGCGAACATAACGATTTTACTCCTTGCTTCCTCCGCTTTCCAGTGACTTCGGTTCTCGTCAGACTTTACGTAACACGCACCCTGCCAATGCTGTCCATCTGCTCTGCCGAACCCTCGAACCCTTGGCCGTGTTTCAAAATGTACTGGATCTTACTCCAGGGTAAGGGTTTTGTCCCTTAGCGTTCGAAATCTAACCGCGTTCAGTGTCGCTCTATCTGTGTTATCACGTGACACGACCCGCCAGAGAAGCTCTGATCTATTCGGGTAAGATTTCGAACATAGCCCTTTCCTTTCCCATTCTTGGGACCTGAAGAGAAGCGGAGGCCTTGAGCGATTGACCGACAGCCAACAGAGCTTGTTAGTAACTGTCCGGACCCCTGTGATGTGCATGTCCGGGACCCCGTGAACAACCCGGGCGACCTTTGACAAAAAAAACTTTCCCCACAAAAAAAAAAAAAAAAAAAAACCGGATGGAAGCGGGTCATTGTACGGTTTATATCGGTGTCGTATCGCCTCACGATTTTTGGAGTGTCCTGTTGGGACAGGCCATTAGCCGCCAGGCTTTTCTGTCGGACCGCCGCCGCCACTGAACAACGCGACGCGCGGCTTGCTTGTCGATTTTGGGATGGACGAGAACGTCGCTGGCAACCAAATTATTGGCTTTAGATACATAAAATTTATAATCAGAATCAGCTGACTGCTTCAGAAATCAATTAAAATCTGTGGTCTTTTTTCCCCCAATCCAAGTTAGCCATATAAAGAAAGCGTATGTATTTATTTTCTCATTTTGTTTTGGTTCGTCACAATTCAAACGATTAACCGGTTAAAAAGATTGATCGCAACTGAAGCATTAATCAATTAAACGGAAGGTTCATCACTCAATCGCCCAGCCCGAGTTTATATAGTACGCAACACATATACGATCGTGAAAATTAAGATCCAACGCACCAGTGTTGCAAACCGATGCAGCAGGAGCTGTTGAATTCGTACGAGCACTGATTTTATTCTCCTAGGAATTCTATCCTGGGACTTCAGAGATGATGTTGACTCTTGTAAGTGCAAGGCGTCGATGGTCCTTCATGCAGTTGGATCACCGTTGCGCATCATACTTACAAGCCTAGTTTTTCTTCCTTATGCTTCCGAATATATATATATATATATATATATAAAGGGGCACTGCTTTTTTTTTTTGTCTTTTTTATTGTTGAATGGACGTTTTATTAGAGAGGAAGAAAGTTTGGAAACGTTCGTCAAAAACCGAAAACACCGTTCACGTCGCGCCCATCTAGCTCAAAATATTTGCAACACATGGGAAGGTCTCAGTATTGCCGTTCGTGGCTAGTTTGCGCCAAATTGACTACTTTTGAGCATGGTCTGGCGACAAAAATTTTAAGTTGGCTCCTTGGCTTTTTTGGTTACTTTTTGGCTACTTTTAATTTATATTCTGGCGAAATTTTAGTACAATGAATGTTTGTACTCGGACAGAAAGATTGCATAATTTCTGTGATTATCTTAAAAGATAATTATCTTTAAAAGATATTTATTAAAAAAGTGAAACCCGCTTACTACTCCCTGTAACGCCGAATTAGAGCGCAGCTCTTGAGGAGGAGGAGGGAAGGGCACTGGGGGGGGGTTAAACTAACCAGGGGGGGTCACGTGACCTTGGGGGTCGCGTGACCCCCAATGCCGATGATGTCATCACTGACATCACTGATGACGTCATCAGTGACGATGACGATGCGGGTACCGATGACGTCATTAGTGACGTCACGGATGACTTCACCAGTGATGATGACGATGACGATGCGAATGTCGGTGACGTCATCAGTGACGTCGCTGATGACGTCATCAGTGATGATGATGATGACGATGCGGATGTCGGTAACGTCATTAGTGATGATGACGATGCGGATGCCGGTGACGACATCAGTGACGTCACTGATGACGTCATCAGTGATGATGACGATGACGATGCGGATGTCGGTAACGTCATCAGTGATGATGACGATGACGATGCGGATGCCGGTGACGTCATCAGTGATGATGACGATGACGATGTGGATGCCGGTGACGTCATCAGTGATGATGACGATGTGGATGCCGGTGACGTCATCAGTGATGATGACGTCATCAGTGATGATGACGATAACGATGTGGGTGCCGGTGACGTCATCAGTGACGATGACGTAATCGGGGGGTCACGCGAGATCGGCGGGGGTCACGTGACCTCGGGGGGTCACGTGACCTTGAGGAGGGGGTCACGTGACCTCGAGGAGGGGTCACGTGACCTCAGGGGAGTCACGTGACATCGGGGGGTCACGTGCCCCCCACGAGGTCACGTGACCCCGGTGGGGGGCTCGCGCGGTGCATTATGGGACATTTCCCATGATGCACCGGAGTCACGTGACCTCGGGGGGTCACGTGCCCCCCACGAGGTCACGTGACCCCGGTGGGGGCTCGCGTGGTGCATTATGGGACATTTCCCATGATGCACCGCGCGGTTACGCCGACGGCGACGGCGACGCCGACGGCGACGGCGACGCCGCTCAAGCAGGAAACGGGCCCCTAAGAGCTGCGCTCTAAAAGACGCGTCACGTTCTGGTCATCACGAAAGAGCAGTCAATTACATGGTACAAACATAATAAAAACGGAAGCAACAGCTGTGTTAGAATCAGTCTTCCTTGGCAAATTTAGTTGTTTGCTTTTGTTTTCTAACAGGCCCAGAAATGATACGCGCTATCATTTCTAGGCATTACTACGGGCTTCAAAAATGATAAGAAAAAGACTTGGCACTTTCCAGCTATCACGATACTGAACGATCAGGCAATCACATGGCCACAACTGTAAGACAATTAAGCGCAGTCTATTCTTGTAGCGGAATGTATTCAGCGTGGACGGCAATCGGCTTGGGAAAGCACTCCAGCGCAAAAAAAAGATTCCGCGACGAGTGGCGAAAAGACAAGTTTAAGGGTAAGCTTCGTTAAAAATTTTCTTTTTGGCATGCTGTGCATAAAAACATTAATGCTGCGTCTATGCCGCGAGGTTATTCACACATATTTTCTAATTCAATACTTCTTGCAGGCTGGATGCAATCTGCTGACAACGAAACGGCCGTCAAGTGTAAATTCTGCAATTGCAAGATCCGTCCGCACTATGGGGACCTACTCAAGCGTTCAGAAACAAGAAAACACCGCGACACGGCTATCATTTCTTGTTCACAACAGGAACTACAGCAGCTCTTAGCACCTAACAGCAAACCAAACTATGACAAGGCTCGCGGTGAGGTCCGAATTGCCTGAAAGAGTGCCCGCCGGCACTCTTTCATGAGCTCGAAAACTTGTACCTAGATACCTTGATGAGATTTCTGATCCCGTTAGTGTCGAACCACAACACAGTCGACAAGCTTGCTATCCTTGTACGTGGTCAACATGATATATATCTTCCTCAATCCAGAAACAGCAGACCAGGGAGACGTCTTAACTATCGAAACTTCCAGTCGAAGATCTAAAAAGTGTTCGCGAACGCTGCTTTCATTTCTTAAAG